>NW_026947484.1:21924231-22633606 GCF_034190915.1 Cavia porcellus | reverse complement strand
ACATTCCAGCTCTTTTCTATTTGTATAAATTGTAGAATCAACCTAGAAACTTCTGTTTTTAAACATCTTGATTTTCAATGAAATTAATTTGAATCTACAGATCAAATCTAAAAAGAAGAGATTTTCAATACTGAGAGTTATTTTTCATAGTCTCAGATTTTTTTTAATTAGTACATTATTGTAGTCATGAGGTTTACATTCCTCGTGTGGATTTTATCCATGTACCTTGCACATCTAAATGCCTTTCTTCCTCTCTTTCCCTTCTCCTTTCGATCTCTTGATTCATTTGCCACTCGAGAATAATCAATCTTTTCCTCTTTTCTATTGGTGATCTTTTATTTTAATCTATATTTACTATTTGGATTTCTTAAATAATAGAAACCATGTGATATTAAAGCTTGTGTGTCTGATTTATTTCACTTAACATTATGGCCTCAAAATGCACCCTCTGAGTGCATGGCTTGAGTTTATCTTTCTTTATGCCAGAGTATTGTTTAACTGTGTGTGAATACATTTTTGTTATCTTCACATCTGTCGATGGACATAGAGGCCACTTCCAAAATTTAGGTATTATGAATTTGTGCTTCTGTAAATATGGATGTGTAATATGTTGAATTTAACTCCTTCAGGAAGGGAGTAACTGGGCCAAGTAGAATTTCTGAGTTTTTCTTTTTTCTGAATCTCCAAACTGATTTCCATAGTGGTTGTACTAGTAATATAGATGCTCCTTTCATTTTACAGCCTTGCCAACATTTGGTATTATTCAATTTCTTGGTGATAATTATTCTTTCTGGGGTAACATGGAAACTCAGAATTGTTTTCATTTGCATTTCTCTAATAGCCAGTGATTCTGAACATTTCTTCAAATATTTATTGATCATTTATAGTCTTCTTCTGTGGAGTGCCTATTTATTTCATTTACCCATTTTTTGACTTAAGTCTTTTATTTTGGGGGATCTAATTTTTTAAAATTCTTTATTTTTTTTAGATATTTGTCCTCTGGGAAACAGCTGACAAAATTTTCTTCTTCTCTAGGTTGGCTTTTCACTTTGTTGGTTATTTCTTTTGCTGTGCAGAAGCTTTCTAATTTGCTATGATTTCACTTGATTTCCTGTACTAGTCCCTGTGTACTAGTCCCGGGTTCTGTTCCATAAGTCTTTTCTTATGCCTAAGACTTCAAGATTTTTACTTCTTTTATCTTCTATTGTTCTGTTTCTATTGTTGTTATTGTTTCTGTTTTAACATTTAGTTCTTTGATCCATTTTGATTTTAGTGTGGTACATGATGAAAGATATGGGTTTATAATGCATTATCTTTCCATTTTTGGAGGTTTAACAAATTCTTTAAATAGTACATTAAATTTTTAATATATGAATTCTACATATGTGGTTAGATTTATAGCTAAGTAATTCATTTTAAAGTGTGATGTTTAAATTATTCTTTTTAAAATTTATATTCAATTGTTCATTGCTAGCATATATAAATAAGGTTGTTTTTTTATAGCAAGTATATATCAGTCAATCTTTTTAACACATCAGTTTGAAATTAGTATATTACTTGGCTCTTTTTTAGATTGTCAACTCTATTGTTTATGAGTTGAGACAGTTTTGTTTCTTCCATTCTAATCATCCTGACTTTTAATTGGTTTTCCATTTTACCTGTAGTATTGCATTGGCAAGAACATCCAGTGCAAGAGTAAATGAGACTGGGGCTGGGGATTTAGCTCAGCGGCATAAGCGCCTGCCTTGCAAGCAGGCAGTCGTGGGTTTGATCCCTGGTACCGATAAAAAGGAAAAAGACAAAAAAAAGAAAAAAAAAAGTGAAGGAGTATGTGTTTTCTTGCTTTTGATATTAGCTGTAATGGATTCAGTCTTTCATCATTCAGTATGAAGCTTTAACTTCTACGTTTTTTGAAATTTCTTTTATCACATTGAGAAAATGTCTTTCCATTTCTACTTTGGTGAGACTTTTTATTTAAATTTTATTTAAAAGAGAAAACAAAACAAAACAAAGCAGTGTAAGAGTTTTTTCTTATCATGCATTGGTGTTGAATTTTATTAAATGCTTTTTTTTTGTCTAATACGATGATAATTCTTTCATAACTAACTTTTGGTCTCATATCTGTTTACTTCTGTTTGCCTTGACTTTATTTTCTTGTTTTTCAGTTTTAATAAATGAGTTTTTAAAAAACTAGTTTGTAAGAATTATTAATTTGAGAACTTTATTTTTTGATATAAGAATTCAATACTATGCAGTTTTCCCTACACACTGGTTAAGTTGGATCCTTAAAATTTCATTTTTACTTTTGTTCACCTCTATTTTTAAGATTGCATAGAGACTTAGTCATTAATCCCTGAAATATTTGGAATTATGTGGCTTATTTTCCAAATATCTACTGAATTTCCAGCTAGTTTCTAATATATATATATATATATATATATATACACTATATTTCATTATATACATATATACTATATGTATATTATATTTCAGCTATTTCCAGTTATTTTCTACTATATATCTTATCTACTGTATTTTTTATGTATGTATATACTATGTATATATATCTACTATATTTAATTATAGTTAAAGTATATTCTTTACATGATTTCTATTATTTTAAATTTGTTCACATTTGGTTTTTTGACCACAAACAGGATTGTTCCATATGTCCCTATATTCTGCTTTTGTTGAATAGAGCAAAATGTATCTTACCGTTTTTGGTATAAAAGTGAATATGGTACAAGTTCACATTTATTGTTGGTACAAATGTGAATTAGGTCTATTTCAAAATATTTTTTAGATTTCTTGCAATCTTTATTGAATTCTCTGTATTCTTTTATTTTTGCATTCTGTTGGAAATCAAACATTTTGTGTGTTAGGCCTTAGGAAAGACACTATATATGGGGAAATTTTTGTCTTGGAATAAATGTTCCTTTCTGATAGGTATTTAATTACAGTATTTGGTGTATCTATTGAGCTGTATCTATTGAGGTTTGTTATTGCTCCAGTTACTCTCAACACTGCAAGCATCAGATTCCTGCAGTGATCTTCTTTAGAGATGGAGCTTGCATGGCAGAGTAATATCTGCTCTACGCTGAGCTTTATGCTTCCCCCTTGAACAAATCCTCGGAGAGAGCTTTACACAGAGCATGGATATAGCTCAGTGATCAAGTCCTTCCATAGCATGTGGGAGACCCTAGGTTACTTGCTACAGGAAACATATTAGTTTATCAGTAGTGTAAACCCAGAGGAGTTAGAGGTGTTGGATGTTCAGAGTAATCTTCATTCTCAGGCAGGTACCTGTATGTGGGTGTCTGGGATATGGCCATTTCATCCTTATCTCTTACACGGCCTCTTTGTCCTCTGCTACTAAGTATTTTTGTCCTCAAAGGAGTAGAGATTTCTGTTTTTCTTCCTGATAACTTCTCCAGATTCAATATATTTTCACTTGGCCCCTAAGAATTATAATGCTTGTTGATTGTCATTCAACAAATCAAAGCTTTCATTCATAAGAGTTTTTTTTTTAAGACTTTTCATAGAGAAGTAACTTGAACAAAGTTTTGAGAGATACTTATACCTAGTATTGCTAGTGAGGTGAAGTAACTGTTCTTTAAAAATACATAAATTAGCCTTCCAAACCAATAATCTCTTTTTACTGACCTTTTCGGTACATACAAATGGTGGTGATTATCAGTACTCATGTCAGAATATGGCTAGTGGCCAACTTCACCATCATTTTTCTACCTCATTTAATCTCCACATTCATTCTCAGATATTACAATATTGCTGATAAAGATTTCTCAACACTGCTATTTCCTCTTTCTTTCCACTCAGTGAAGTAAAAGTTCTGAAGGATATTTTTCTTGTTCTGTTTATTTTATTTTACATATTACATTTTGTAGAGGAGATTGAACCCAGTGGCTTCACATTGAGCTACACTCCCAGTCCTTTCTAAAAAATTCTTGTTTTCACTAGTACATGTTTCCGGTACACAATTATTACATTCATGATGGAGAGCTGGTCCATATACATAACACATCTTAATTCATTTATTTTCCCTTCCTTAGTTCTCTCCACGTTCCTCCATTTCTTGGTTCCCTTGTTATTTGCAAAATACTTATCTCTTTTGTTTCCAAACTTGCCAAGGCTTGGCTCAAACTTCAGGCTTCTTGTCTCAGTCTTCCACGTTAAGGAAGGCTGGGAGAGCTCAGATCAGCAACTCGTTAATTAGTGTGTGTTTCAAAATTTTCATCTCACTTTTATCTGTTACGATTCACTCTAATGCATGCATGGTACTGACTTTTGAAATTTTTGAGTTTTATTGTCTCAGAAATTTTCAGTACACCCAAAGCATGTATTTATTCCATCATTCTGCTTTGGCATTGTTATGGTTTGTGTTTGGGTGGCCTCCAAGCCTCAGACAGTGATGGAGGCAGCTGAGTCTAGCATTAGTGATTGATTCATTGTCTAGTTTCTGGGACTGGTGATGTGAGTGCCACATCCACCCAGAGGAGGGTAGCCAGTTTATAATACAAGGGATGAGAGGAAGTGTGATTTTCCTATTTTTACCCTATTCACTCTTGTCGCTTGTGATCGCCATAAATTATTGTCCCTTAGCCACGCCACCCTACCTTGGAGCCAACTGAGTATGGACTGAAACCTCCAAAAACTGTAAAATAAATACCCAATATGCCAACAGCAGAGGTTAACATTGAGTCCTTGATATGCCACCATTCCCCAGGATGATCAAACTGTGGGGTGGCAGGTTGATTCTATTGGACCACTTTCATCATGGAAGGGACTGTACTTTGTCCTCAATGACATAGACACATATTCTGGATATGAATTTACCTTCTCTGAAAGTAAGGCTTCTGCCAAATCTGCCATCTGTTGATTCACAGAATGCCTTTTCCTCTGTCAAGGAATATTCCACATAGCGTTACCTTTGACCAAAGAACACATTTTTCAGCCAAAGAAGTGAGGCAATGGATTAATGCTCATGGAATTCACTGGTCTTACCATGTCCTTCATTATCCAGAAGCAGCTGGATTGATAGAAATGTGGAATGGTCTTCTAAAGATGCAGTTAAGGCACCATCTAGGTCACTCTGGTAAAGTACTTCAAAAGGCCATGTATGCTTTGAATCAGTGGCCACTACATTATACTGTGTTTCCTACAGCCAGGATTCGTGGGTTCAGGAATCAAGTGGTAGAAGTAGAAATGGTATCACTCACCATTATCGCTATTGATCCATTAGCAAAATTTTTTCTTCTTGTTCCCCCAACCATGTGTTCTGGTGGCTTACAAGTTTTTTTTCCACAGGGAAGAAGGCTTATTTTGCTTACAGTTTTTGGAGGTTTCAGTCCATACTCAGCTAGCTCCAAGATAGGGTGACATGGCTAAGGGCTAACCATTTATAGCAGTCACAAGAAACAAAAATAAACATGGTAAAAAAAAAGGGGGGGGACCACTCCTTCTTCCCTTTCTTGTATTGTATCCTAGCTTCCTGCAACTGGGTGGGTGCAGCACTTATACCTCCAGTCCCAGCACTATACAATGAACCAGTCACAAATGCTAGATTCATGAGCCTTGGGGGGGCACCTAGACACAAAGCATAACAGGTGGTGTCAAGCACTTTGATCTCATGGACTGTTTAGTAAATTGGCTAAGGCAAATGATCACAGGGATATACCATTTCTGAAACATTTCTACCATCTTCCCTGTACCAGCATTCTATTCAGGAAATTTAGGGGTAAAGAAAGTAGGTTCTAAATTCAATTTTCTGGTGATCAATTATTTTATTGAAGACACTTTGCCAATGAATTTATCTTAGTATAGTTGACTTTCTTGACACTCTAGTAACTTTTATCTTTTATGTATATCAGTGCTTCCAATCAGGAATGTTAGACCGTTTTACTGAGATTCAAACATATGATAAATAGTAAATCCTTTTACTGCAGGCTTAACCAGCTAGGATTATTTGTACAAACTATTGAGGACACTTTTGAGGGTAAAAAAGTCAAATCAGTAGAAAACTTACCCTGGTCTAAATTCTAGAAGTTGCGAAGAGTGAATTCCAGCAGAACACCACATGTGTCATTCAGATTATTTTCTGTCCTGGCTCCAGTTAACTGGAGCCTTTGCAGTCTACAATGGGAGAGGCAGTAAATGCTCCAGCTCAGCATGGAATTCTAACTGTAATGAGACATCAAAGAGTTTAACAGTATTGGAGTTTTAGAGAAGCTTCATAATCTCTTTAGTTGATGCCCATAAGATCTCTGACTTCATTTTATACACATAAAAATAACCTCATTGTGTCATGGGAGAATATTTTATAATATTTTCTCACCTGAAATTTCAAAATTTGTATGTGATTTACATTTCTAAAAAGCTCTAAAATATCTCCAGCAATATAAAAAAGTGGAATGTTAATGTTCAAGTTGCAATTGTTTAGGCAGACATTAAATTTTAACTTAAAACATATACTTAGCAAATTGAACTTGTAAGTCCAGATCAACAAGCAATAATTGTGTTTTGACTACTACCTTCCTGCCTCTTCTCCTTCCCTCCTTTCTTCCTTTCTTCTTTTGTTTTGTTTAATTATGGAAATGTAGGTCGGTTTTTCACTTATTAGTTTTTTAAAATTTGTTTTGTCAAGTAAAATTTACACACAGTGAAATGCACATATTTTAATACCATTACATACATAGATATTATACCTCTGCAAAAACAAGTTCTTCCAAAACTGTATTTCTGTCACCTACCTTAGGAATTTCCCTCTTATATCTTTCTTCAGCCAATCTTTGTTCCTTAAGGACACTAGCATTGTTTTTTCTATAATCATAGATTAGTTTGCTATCCTGACATCGTAAAAAAACAATTGTGTAGTGTTTACTCTTGTCTTTCCTTTGTTGTTCAATATAAAGATTTTGGGGATTACTTAATATATAAAATCATTACCTGTTTCATATTTCTAAGAAGTTTCCCATTTTAATAATTTACTACAATTTACTTCCCAAATGATTAACACTGAAGACTTTTCTGGTTTTAGGTTATTATGAACAAAGCTGTTTCAATCAACTAATTCAAGTTTGTGATAACTGTGTGCTTTCATTTCTTCTAGATAATAAATACTAATGGGGGCAGAATAATGGTATATTAAAGATATTCATATTTCATTCCTTGAACCTGTACCTATGTCAGTCACATCACAGAGAAAATTCAAATAACAGAATTGTTACTGATCAGCTGGACTTAAAAATAGCTATCAATTCTGGCTAATCTACATGTGGTAAATGTAATCGCAAACATTCTTAAATGTGAAAGAGAGAGGCAGAAGAGTTAGTGTCAAAGTGCCATGAAGTGAGGTGACATCAGAAAGACCTGGCTGGACATTGCTAGCTTTGAAGATAGAAAAAGACCACAAACTAAGAAATTTATCACCCTTGAAAAAATACAAAAAAAAAAAAAAATTCCTAGAACCTATAACCCTAGTCACACTCATCAAAATTTAATCTAACTTCCAAAAACTACAAGATAATAAATGTTTTGATATAATTCACTAAATTTGTGATGTTTTACAAACAGCAATAAGAAAAGAACTACCAAAATAGGTAGCAATGTTAAGTCATGCAATAGTTATGAAGTTAACTTTATAAGGAGCTACCAAAATATACTTATTTATTTTTCACTAGAAGTTTTAATAATTGATAAAAATGTATAAAAATACTCAAATCAGAAAAGTTTTAGAATATACTGTACTGCAAGTGAATACTTCTCAGTGAGTACAAAAGGTTTCCCAACCTACTCAGTGAAAAAGGAAAAGGAAAAAAAAAAGAGAAAAATTAGATTTTAAAAAAAGGTGTTAAAGAAAATATTTAAGTTAACTTTTTTTTTTTTTTTTTTAGACAAGGATACTGAGGATATTTCAACTATCACTTAAAAGTTTGGTGGGACACATTCTTTAGTAGGCGGTTAAGGCAATATATTTAAACTAATTTACAATTTGACTTGATTTTAATTTTTCAAAACATCATCTCAAAATAGATGCTGAAAATAATGCCCTCATAATAGATTTTTTAAAATGTATATCAATGTTTCATAAAAAATAATGGAGGCTTTATTATAGTAAAGTGTGTTAGCACTACTATAGTTAAGGGTCTACACCTAGTTTCCATTAAAATATCAAAACATATTTAAAGTATGATAGTTCACACCTAATCGCATAAATAATGTATATAATTTGATTTTTGCTGTAAACTTTCTCAACATATAATATTTTTCACGTTTTTATTCTGAGCCATTTTTGGGGAAGGGAGAAAATAATATACCACCATGTTTTTAATTTGTCAGATGACTTAAAGTATTGGGGACATTTTTACATACTTTGGCCATGGATATAACTTCTTGAAATGTTTTTCAAGACATTAGCCTATATTTAATCATGTATTTGCTCTTTATTATTTAGTTCTAAGTGTTCTTAATGTATTCTAAAAATAAATTTCTAAATATTTAGAGTATTTTATGCTATTTGGTGCTATTTGAATAGTTTATTCATACTCTTTTCCAATTAGTTGCTGTCAATATATAAAATCAATTGATTTTTATAGATTAACTTTTTATATCATAAGATCTTTCATAATTAATTCACAAGGGGTAGCATTCTATTCAGGTTTCATAGGATTTTGTGCATACACATTCTTATAAGCATATCATTTATGAAGTAACACAAATGTCTTTATTATAATATTTATATCATTTATTGCTTTTATTTGTTTATTTTAGGAGTTTAGTACAGTATTGGATAGAAGTGATAACAGTGAAATCCTTGTCTTGCTCTTAGAATTAAAGAAAAAGTGTTGTATACCTTAATTTTAATTTTAGCTGGATTTCTTTACAGATAGTATTTACAAATTGATGAAGTTGTTGTCTATACCTACTAGAGTGAGAGCTTGTCATGAATGAATCTTATATGTCATCAAGGGGTTCATTTTTCTTCAATTAAGATAATTAAGGTAATTATGTGGTTTTTGCTTTGTTTAATAAGTTTGATTTTTTAAAAATCTTGTCACAACATCACCATACTATCATGAATTCCATTTGATTGTTCTATATTCCTCTTTTTAGATAATGCTGAATGACTTTTGCTAATATTGCTTAACAATTTATAGGTATGTTCCTAAGATATATATTGGTATATAATTTCATTTTTGTGCCTTGATTTGTGTTAGTTTTGTGATCATGTTGAATTAGGGAAAGAAATAGTAATATTTTCACCTCTTTGCTTCTAAAATAATTTCTGCAAAATATTAATCATTATCTGATAGAATTTATCAGTTAAGATAATTGACTTTAGTTTTTCTTTATAGGAAAATACTTAATTATGAATTATATTTCTTTATTAGACAGAGACTCTTCAGATTTTGTGTTCATTTTTATTTCAGGTTTAGAGACTTTCTGTTGTTCTAGGATTTTGTCTAATTCATCTAATTTCTTAGATTTATCGGTACAAAGTCATTCATATCCCTTTTTTAAATGTTGTACTTATAAATTGTTTCTTTGATTTGTGTTGCTTGGGGATTGTTGAACTTGTTGAATCTGTGTGTCATTTTTTTAATCAAATTTGTGTAATTTTTAGCGACTCGGTATTTTTTCACATGCACATTGATCATTTTTTTTCTAGAATCTTAAGTGTACTCATTTTTGCTCAGTGTTGCCTCATAGGTCTTGGTTCAGCTTTTCAATGAAATCTTTTGAGTTTTAAGAGCTATGTGAAGCTCCGCACCTGCCTTTCTAACATCTACAATTTTGATTATTGTTTTCCCCCTTGATTATGGATAACATTTTTCTGTTTATTCTTTTGCCTACTAAAGTTTATACTGTATAGATTTCTTTTGCATGGAACCTGATTTCATCTGTGTTCATTTCAATTCTGTTAAAATTTGTTTTATACGTAGTTAATTGATGGGTAGGTTCTTCAGATCCCAATGGGCCTCTTTGTATGCTTCATAAAGTTGATTAATTTTGGTTTTTTATTAGGTCTGGAGTTTTCCCCTTCTTCTATAACATGGTGTTTCTGGGATCGTAATGGAAAGCTAGAATTGCTCAATGAAGTCTCTAGTCCCAGTACCCAAAATTCTGACAACTTTTAGTCCTGTATGACTTTCAGCACCCCTAGAAACCAGTCTGCTGGACCTTTTGAATGCAGTTCCCTTGAGTCTTTCTTAGGCCCTCACAAAATCTCCAGGGTGCCTTCCCTGTATAGCAACCTCATTTTCCACAGGCCCCTCAATTTCTAGCTGCCTTACCACACTCTAACTCCATTATCTGCCTCTTGGGCTCAGAGGCACTGTACTCTCTACCTATTGCAAAGTTACAACCAAGTGTCCCACTCAGAAACTGACTTCATGTGACACTCTTACCACATGCTTTTTTCTTCCTTTTTAAAAAAATCTCAAGGATAATAGGACTACTTTCTCTGTTCCCAGTATTTTAAAAAGTTGTCTCATGTATTTGTTTCAGTTTTTCTAATCACTTTATATAGAAGGGTAAGTTCAGTATCAGTTACTTCTAACTACTGGAAGAAGTTCTCCAGTACACTATTTTGAGTATATAATAAGTATAAACATCATGCTAATTATTATGCTCTACAAAAAATAAGAAGTTCACATACATCTGAGATTTTTTTAAAAGTACACACACACACACACACACACACACACACACACACACACACAAAGATGCACTGACTTCCCGTTAGTTCCTAGAATGCACCAGGACCTCTCCCCCTCAAATTTCTCAAAGCTAGTTCTATTTGCCTTGAAAATTCTTCTGACCTGAATAAAGCTTATTTATTTACCAAATCTCAGCTAAAATGACACTTTCTCAGAAAAATTTATCTGATTCTATCTAACTTTATTTATTATTATTCTTTCCCACAATATTGCATCGTTTCTAATACTTTTAACCCCAATTTTACTTTATACATTTCTATAATTATTTAATCATATATCCCATAAATGTAAGGCAACTCTGTTTTCATCATCACTATGTCTTTAAATCTAACATAGTGCTGCAAATGTAATATAAAAGTATATTTCTTAAATAAATGAATAAAAGATTTTATCAGTGTAATGATCTGCATAGAACATATCTAATAAACTCATTTCCTATGGAGTTGATCAGAAAAGGACCTAGGAGATAAACTTTCAAGTGGCAGATATGGTATCAAGAGGCTTTCAAGGGAGGAAATTTAGATGCATTTAGAAAAATAAGTCCTGTTTCAGGAGAGAGTGACTGGATATTTTGCTACAGAAGAAAATTCATTAGGATTACAAATCAAATAAGCCTTTTGAGGTAAATTGAGTTTAGATTCTTAATCTTACCACCTTTATCATAAGCACCAGTTTGTAAAACATGAATCCCTGAGTAATATTACCAAGAGATAAATGCAATATTTATTCTAAAGATATATTTTTAAAGGTAGGTGTTAAAAAGTATTTCATGCAAGTAACTTCATAAAAAGCTATTTGCTGAACTCAACTAACCCTTATGAATTTTTGTTCAAAAAATTATAGTAGTCTACAGTTCAACTTTGCTAAAGAGCATCCCCAAAAATATGTATATCAATTGCTTTGTGTGAGACACAAAATACATATTTTCCATCAATGGTGTTCAGCAATGTTAATGTTACAGAACTTACCTGATATCTGATATCATGTGAACACAGCATGTTTCAGAAAATGTATTATAACACAATGCTTAGAAACTCTACGTAGTTCTCTATCTATGCCAAAGAGAAAGTTTTAGGACCATATAAGAATGCCCAGAAGAGCCTCATGAATATGGAAAGAATCACAGACAGGTACTGGGAAAGAGAAACCAGATGCCACCCTCACCTGATACTCAATGTGTATATGCTCTAATTACTTGCCCTCACTAAGCATGCAGACAAAAATGAGAGGTCTATCCACGACTTCATGCTGTTAGTTCTCAGAATATTTTCAGTTGAGGCCTTTCCCAAGCAGTCAAGACCACCTACAGAAACCAATTAATCTCTTCCTGCAGCTCTAGTCCTGCTAGTAAAGCCCACTCAGTCACAAGGGACCATCATCAAACTCACTAATAGCAATCCTCTGCAGACTGCTTAAGAAAAGGCACAAAATTTCCCCTTAACTTCATGTTGCTAAGGTAAATATTGCCTTATATTTTGAAAAACTGAGTGATACTTTGTTTAATTTATATAATGTATGTACATAACTTTATACATAAGATTATCAAGCAAACTACAAGTTGATTTCATCTTTTCTGGACACCATAATGTAGAAAAGAGGTGATGTGACCATTAAGCATCCTAATGATCTGATGACATTAGCTGAATTGGCCACAAACTAATCCTCAGTTTGGAAAGTTCCTTTCATCATTTTCAAAAGTGAGTTAATTTACAAAGGTATTATTTCCTCCAGAATCTAAATGATAATCACATTTCCTATCACCACTTATAGTCATGTCACTGAGAAAACTCAGCTGATCCTTCAGTCCAGCTCATTTCCCTGACACATGTGTATTTTCTTTACATCTGTACACCACATTGGGGAAGTAGCAGGGAGGAATCATTGATGCTCCACTAGTGTAATTCTAACACTTACGTGGCAGTGATATGAGGGTATGGAGTTCAGGGCCAATTTGTCTATGTAATAAATTCAAGACCAGTCTGAAAAGAAAGAGAGAGAGAGAGAGAGGGAAAGACAGATAAAAAGAAAGAGAGCGAGAGACAGAGAAGGAAAAGAAGGAAAGGAGAGGTAAAAAGAAAGCAATCAAGAAAACAAATCAGAGAGAGAGAGAGAGAGAGAAGAGATAGAGAGAGGGAGACAGAGACACAGAGAAAGAGAAAATAGCTTTTGAAGAGGCCTGGATGCCTTCTTTGAACTTCAGTTCTACTATTTACTAGCATATGACTTGGGCAAGTTTTTATTTCTGCATCTGTATTTTGTATTTAAAAGAGATAACACAATCTACCCATATGACTGCTTTAAGAATAAAAGGACAATTTCATATAAACATATAAAGGATGTAGAACAATTGAAACAAATAGTGTGCAATATATATGTTGCCTATTATTATTAGAATTTTAAAATATATATTTATTTTTATTTGGTTCATTTATTAAACACTCAGAACAATTCATGAATGCCTATGTGCCAAACATTCTATATAATGTACCAGTGAAAAATTTCTGACTTTAAGGAGCTAACAATTAAGCAAGAGGGAAAGAATTGTAAACACTGTAAATAACAAATACGAAAATTATACACTATATTAAAATCTTATTTTTAAAACAAGAAAAAGGAATAGAGTAGCTGTGGGTGAAATGTGATTTTGAATTAACACAGACAGAAAGGGTATCACACTTGAACAATTATTTCTAAGATGGCAATATGTAATCCATTAACTAGTGATTTCCTACTGCGCATTTTTTTATTCTGTAAATCTGTATAACTTGTACCCCTTCACTGTTTTTTTTTCTTTCTTTTCTTTTCTCCTTAAATAAAAATTAAAAAAAAAAAGAAAGGGTATCACAGAGAATGTGACACTAGAACAAAGGTTTGCAGCAATTCCTGAGTGAAGAGTGAACAGCCACTGCCAAGGTCTTGAGACTTGAATGTGTATGCACAGGAAGGAATTCACTGTGGCTGGAACGAAGAGGACAGGGGAAAGTGGGATGAGTTTGGCGAAAGGAACTTAGGTAGGACTCTGAAATGCAGCCATTGCAGAATTTCCAGTGGAAAACTCATCTGGGATCTCCTCTATCCTGAAAGCATCACTCTCCTTGTGTTCAGAGACCAAGTAGAAGTGTGAAAAGACCCAAGCCAAGAAAATCTAATTTCCAGACCCACGTGTGAGATGGGATGTGGCATGGTTGCCAGGAACAGCATCAGATACAATCAGATTCTGGATACATCTTGAAAACAGAGATGACAGATTCCTCATAAAACACTGACAGGGAACAGCATAAAACATAGAGGATAACTCTCACTCACAAGAACACAGCATTGGCCATGTTTGTTGTGTGCTATTGAATTGTGGAAAGGTAGTAAAATGTCTGACACATAGTTGCCACTCGAAACATTTGTTCCATGAACACAGTATTCAAAGAGGCAGATGCTGAAACTAGAATTTCTATTTATTTTTAATCAGGAACATGTTTTGTTCTAGCCAAAGAAGTATTTTGGAAGCCTATTAGTAATCAACAGAATGAGTAACACAGATAAAAATCTGAGAATAGTGAGGGGTAGAATCTTCAATGATAGTTTTATTGGGCAGAGAAAACAGATGATCCTACCTACAAAATACTTACCATTAGTGCTCTGAGTCAGTGTTGACTGCTCCTGGATAGTGTCTCATGCACATCCAATGCCATGGATACATTTGACTGTGAATCTTCTGCATGAACTAGTCTATCCATAGCCTGTCAGTACTATTTAGATATGGACATCGTATCATATACTTAGGTATTTTTCAAGTCTGTCTCCTGGAGCTACTCAATTTAAAACAGCTTTTGTACATACCTAATTTCACTAATTTTTTATTATTTTGTTAGTAAATCACTGAAAAGAGAGGCACATGGGACCATGACAGAATTTTATAACCAGAATTATACTCATTCATTTAATTGTTTTGCTCCTTTTAATCCATGTTTTATTACAGAAACATTAGTCAGTTTTGGGAAAAGTCTATGTCAGATGGAAACAATCTCTTGCTTCTCTCATGCTTTATAACTACATCATGCCTTTCACTTGCAAATGTAAAATGTTGTCAGTTTCTTCATTTTTTTCCATAAAGAAATATGATCCTTTCTTAATAATGAGGGGAAATTGCCTTAGCTCACTTTTTCCCAGTAACAGAATGGACTTCCCTTTGATTCTTCACACTGGCATGGTCCTCCTTTCTGACTAGACTATGAAAATAGTTGTACTATTCAAACCTGAGAATAGAGACAGAGAAGCCAGGTTGAATCAGTAAATTTGTTCTCAAAATTGAGAGCTCAACCAGTCCTTAAAGCTGATCATAGTATTTTTCAGTTAACTAAACATACACCATAAATGTTCTACAGAACATATGAGGCAAGATTTATCATGAAATAAGTAGCTTTATGGCATCAAAATTCCAAGCAAGCTGCAAATTTCCCTTATATGTTGCTAACCAACTGATCACAGGTTCTTTAAGCTGTCATCTAACTATGTTAGCTAGTATAGTAACATCAACTAAAACCCTACTTTACTATTTTGAAATCCAATGGTAGCTGCCTTCAAGTAAGGATCTGGTAAATTTTAAGAGATCAGCACTTTGGAAAATAAATAAATTCCATAAATTTACACAATTGTTTAGCTTGCAAATGCATGTGCTAGCCTGTGGCTGAAATAACTTTCCCTCCATGCATCAAATTTTTCATGTTTTAAAAGAAAATTATTCTACACACTAAAATAAAATTCTACACACTAAAATAAAAGGACTAGCACAAGAACATTCAAAGATTCTTTAAAAAAACAGTTGTCGATTGGATATGAAGTTCAGTGATACAGTACTTTTTAAGGCCCTGGGTTCAGTCTCCAGCATTAAAATAAAAAGTGTCATCCAGAAATTACAATGATTAGAAGTAAAAACAGCTATTTGGAATAAGGTCATTTTAGGGACTTTCTATGTATAATGTCTTTCTGTTAAAAGGTATTTGGTTTATACCTGATAACAACAAGAATGCAATGGAAAAGCCAAAAATTATCATAGATGGAATAAGAGAGATATTGTGCACCAAAGAAAAGATCCTTGATTAAATGCTGCATTGCCATGCATCAACAGCATCATTAGCCATTAGACTTCAGGATTTTTAATAAGGACTCAAAGACCAAATGAGAATGATTTAGAATCTATTATTCAAGAGCCAAGAAATTGGAATGATAATCATATCAAATGAACCAAAAATAAGGGATTAAGAAAGAGTGTTTAAAAGTAAGAATAAAATATACCAATTTAATCTAGAGCAAGCTAATGCCTCATTACAATGACTTAGCATTTAAGTTAGGCACACAGTTCCAAACCTAGCACTCTAAAAATCATGTCTAGCTATTTTCTGTGGTTGATTAGCTTAGAAATGATTCACTGCTTAACCATTCTAATGCATAAAATTGAAAAATATCTCTCCATCAATAGGAACTTTGCAAAGTAGCACACTATGATATTTTCCCACTAAAAATCCTAAGTGATGCCATCTACCTAGCTAATTTCCTGGATGCCTACCATGTCTCCTTGCTTATCTATTCATTCAAGTAACTTATGGCTCTGCATTGTGATATCCTCTATGCTACCACATGTAAAATAAATGTCCTCAGATTCTAAAACCTCCTACTGTCTGAGAATAGATGAACTGGCAGAAACCCTCTGTGGATCTGTGATATGTGGGGGCTCTGACGCTTTGTTCCCTTGCAGAACACAGGAAGTAAATCATATATTTCAAGTACTGGACATTAATAATACTCCAGTCTCCAAGGAGGATCCTTCCCCTAATGGAAAGATTATTCTCCAAACCTCATCAGCAGTGCCTGCCTCAAGGTGACTCGCTCTCCCACCTGAACCTGCAGCAATTTCTTCCTCCACTGCTCTTGCCAGACATTAGCTGTTGCCATCCTCCACAAAGGGACATTAATAGTCTTGAAGGCAATATGCTGTTTTTGTTCTTGCCTCCTTGTCCCCTCCCTCGGAGCTCATTAACTTATATTTGCCCTCTAGGAGTGTAACTAGTAATCATCTACAGAAAGGAGGAAAGATCTAGCAACTTCACAGAAAAATTAGAGAGGAGACAGATTTTTAAAAGGTAAATTATTAAAACCAAGAAGGCATATTATTTGGGAACCAGAGTTCAGCTATTCCCCTTGTGCTTAATGGTGGTAATTGTCAATGTCATTTATTAATATATTTAAATTTATTCTAGATTCAAGTGCAGTTATAAAAACTACTTTTTCACTACTAAAAAGTGCATTCTATTGACAGATAGCATGCATGAGACGAGCAGAGATGACCAAACATATTGACATAACACAATCTGTCCTTTAGATAGCTCAACATGGTGCCTTTAGCACTTGAAGGAGATAAAACCTTTCTCTATTTTCTGTAAGTAATATTGGAAATTCAAGACTGTCATGATTGAGGCAAATAAATACTTACCTTTAATGGGAGAATCCATTCTCCAAAAATACCAGACCATCAAGAGGCCTTAAAGGTTCTATAAGGAGTTAAGACTAAGTTCTCTGAATACAAAAAACAATGAATAAATAGCTGCCATGGAACATACAGGGATGTGCAACAGCAAAACTTCCCATTTGACTCTAGAATGATGGTACCCTGATATCATGAGTTATGCTGACAGATACCATGTAGGAATGTTCACTTCCTCTGTCAATCAGTATAGAATGTTTAATCAACTTAATCAAAAAACTACTTTTCTAAGTACTGTATTAAATATGGAGTTCAGTGTCCCCTTTTGAAAAAGCCTTGTTTGAATGCCCCAGGTATAACACACCGTAACTCAATTTAACATCCCCTTTATGCTGCAAGATGCTGCAAGATGACCTGATGCCTATTTTATGAACTGAAATAATGTCAAATCATTCATATTTTGAAGTGATATTGACAGTTCTGGAAGAAGGATGCTGGAGTGCTCTGTGCAGGCCTCTTAAGAAATTCAAACCTCTTCCTTATGCAAATACACACTCAAATACTTCAGAATTGTAGTAATATTATGCTTTGGAGGCAAAGAAAGTATTGCTTTTTGTCCCCTCCAGGTGGGACAAAAAGTATAATTTCTTCAAGACCTTAATAGCTTTTTCAGAGTTTCTAAAACTCATAATTTCCATAAAAATTCTACATGCCCTGAAGTTTTCCTATTGAAAAAAAAAAAACTTTTTCCTTTCAAACAAACCTACACCTATTTGCAGGTTTCCCATTTAGTCACATTTCTGTAATGAGAAAAGATTTCCTCTGAAACGCAACAGAAATGAGGCACAAGTCATATTAATGATTGGGCATAAGAGCTCATGTTTATTTTTATCTTTACTTTATATTGTGGAATATATCTTTTACGTAATCATAAATTAGGAAGCAAAAGTATCATAGCTTTTGCTGCTTGAAATTTGGCCTTCAGTTAACCATCAGCAACATTCCCTGGCTCCATACCGGAGCTGTGGGTTACTTAACCCACATTTTAATACGCTTCCTAGGGAATGTGTCTGCCCAATGACTTTTGAAAGCACTGGTAAGCTAACTAGGCCAATGAGATTTAGAGAATCAGGGAAAGAGGCTATTTTCAAAACTAGAATGAATAGTACTCCGTACAGAATAAAGCTACATTTTAAAAATTAGACATTTTGGTAGAGATAATAGACAACCATGTCATTCCCACCCAAAATTTATAAACCCAATAGTCTCAACAAAACTGCTTTCTGCTTCTTCCATACTTGGTGATTGGCTCTCTCTCTCTCTCTCTCCCTCTCTCTCTCTCTCTCTCTTTCTCTCTCTCTCTCTCTCCCCCCTTCTCTCTGTCTCTGTCTCTCCCTCCTTCCCTCCTCTCATCTCTCTCTCACATATATATATATATATATATATATATATATATATGTGACTTTTAAAATTAAATTACGTGATATTATATGTATTCTGTTCTGTTTTGCATCAGGAATTCCCTCCAAAGCTCTCACGTGTTCAGAGGTGGAGCTTTTGGAGTTTGCTTGGTTCATGGGAGTACTGCACTTAGTGGATTAATCCACTGGTTAGTTTGACAGCTGAGTGTGCTAGTAGGAGGTGTTGCCTTGTTGGAAGAGGAAGAAATCTGGGAGCATGACTTGGAAAGTTATGCCTCCCTTCGCATTCCGTCTTTCTCCCTTTAGCTCCTGACCACAACATGAGCAGATGTCCTCCAACAGACCTTTCCAACATGCTGTTTCTCCCTTGGAGACAGTCAACTCATGAACTAAAAGGATAAGTCAAAATAAACTTCTCCCTATCATCTTTTTCCCCCCAAGAATCAAACTCAAGACCTCATGCTTTCCAGGCAGACACTGTGCTGCTGAGCTATATTCCCAGCCCAAATCTCTCTTTTTATAAGTTGCAGGTGTCCATTACTGTGTCTCGGTGATTATGTGAATCAGTCAGAGTCTCAGTGACTCACTGACTAAGAAAGTCTCTATATTCCTAAAACTATCTCTCTTTCAAGTATGCCCTATGGGTTTTCTCTTCCTTTCTAGTTTGCAGAATTTAAGAAAAAAAAATCTGATGTCATTTTTAGCCATTTTGTGACCTGAAAAATCTCTCTCTACAGGCCTAATTGTCAACCAAAGTCAAACATTCCATTGTACTTTCTCTTTTAAGTCAGGCACTGAAGTCAGTATCTGTATCATAGCAACTTCTGCTTATTGGGGAAGAGGACCCAGCTTCTTCTAGAAGCTCTGGAAGGCTTTTCTCCCATGCTCTAAATTCTATTCGTCCTATGCCAGCTCTGCTCCTTCCAGAACCCCATTCTAGTCCTTTGAACTTGGACTCAATTTTCTCCTCCTCCAGCTCTTCCTGTCTTCCCTTTTTTGCCTTTATTCTCCAATTTGATGTTTATTTCCGATTATCATGGTCCTAAAACATCCTTCACTGTCAAATGCTATCTTGTTTATATCCATATTGCACAGCAAAAAACCACTCTCATCTGGCCCTGAAATCAACTTCTTTTGCTAATTCTAACCCCCGATTCCACACAGGTTCAGAAAATAGTTCAGATACCTAGTCTAACAGCATCTACCTTTTACCAGTTCCTTGACAATATACAAAAACCTGGCCTAAAATACCCCAGTGTTTATAACCTCCTAGCTGTGAAACAGTAGCTGATTCACAGACAGCTAATTAGAATTTAGCTCTGGTTCCCTCACACCATCTCCCTTACCAGCTTCCAGCTGTCCCTCCTTTGTCCACAGACCACTGTCATTCTAGTAGCCACTAATCCAAAGTAATCACTGGAATTATCCTTAGTGAATTCTGATACATTTAGCACTTCGGTAAATCATTCCACTTCTCCTAAAACTTCATCTGAAAGTCAGAAATCTTGCCCTGTCCCTTTCAGGTATGTTCCAGGTCACACTAAGCTCCAGATTTGTGGAAGATCAAGTTGAAAGGTTTGGATGTGGGAATTTTTTGGTGTCTTTCTGTGTTATTCAGTCTCCATGATCCTTTAATGCCGATCATCAAGACTGTTTAGTAAATGCTGGATTGTAATCAAGGCTGTGTAAGTGGCACAAAACAAAACATGCACACACTAGGGCCCAAGCTTGTCTGAACACTAGGTTCATTATTTCATTAACTCCTTAGGGTAAAATTGGGCAAGGGATTTACTTACATATTTGATTTCCTATATCAGAGTATGGTAGAAAAGGGCAAGTATCTACATACAACAAAGTTATTTTACAGTGGCCTCTTTTTCTGATAAATAGAGCTTGCTGGTTTTTTGTTTGTTTGTTTATTTGTTTGTTTAAATAGGCTTTTCAAGAAAACATAAAAAGCCTGTCAGAGTATCCTGCTATATTTTTAAAGGCCCTTAACTTTAGCCCAAAAATGTACATGCTTGAGATGATAAAGCAGTGGGATATAATGAGAGGAAGATGGCAAGAACTGTTTACCTCCATAAATAAAAAGCATCTTGCTACAATGAAAGTAACAATATTACCACAAAGTTTGCACACAAGGATTATGCTCTAAATTTTGGGCCTAACCAAAATCAGTATCAGAAATTCAAAGTGATGGAGAAGACACAGAAGTAATGCAGAATCTTCTAGAAGATGATTAGATTTGGGATCTCTAAAGAGTAGAAACTGAGAATTTGAATTAGCACCACATTCTTCTCAAGAATCTCCTCAGGTACAGGCTAGATGTACTTGTCTGTCACTAGAACCAGAGGTTTGGTGTCAGACAAGAAACTTAACCTTTCACCAGGGAAGAGGTCTTGCCAGATTAAAGGAATGTGTGGTATTAGGGCTCCCACAACTTATTGCAAACTTCCTTCTGAGTCAATGCTCACCTATGGTTAACAAGCTGAGTATGAGAATGACTGCTGCCCTACTTTCTGACTGAACTTAATAATTTGCTATCAGCAGCTCACAAAAAGAAGAGAGGATCAAGAAATTCTACATAGGATGGACTTCCGTCTTGTAAAGATCACCTTCACATAGGAGCAAATAGAAAATAAGTGCTCTCTGGAACCTTAGTAAAGTGATGAAAGTACTTATTCCAGTTTCTCTCTTTCTCTGTCTCACTCTGTCTCTCTCTCTCTCTCTCTCTCTCTGTGTGTGTGTGTGTGTGTGTGTGCGTGTGTGTGTGTGTGTGACATATCTGCTTGCTCCACCTAATGAAGGAAACCTCATCTGTCATACTCTAGATGCCTCACTGGCAGCCCAAGAAGATGGATCAGAGTGGCAGACTTCCAGGTTTCATGTATCTGGCTTTAGTATCCACCCTTCATGGAGAATTCAGATTAGAAGAAGAGGCATTGTAGATGAGAAGCAGACTGTGTGTGTCAAGCACAAGACAGCAAGCAACAATCAGGGAGCCTGACTTTCCCTTTTACTACATCCAAGTTACAAATCTTTAAGACAGTGCCATCTGCACCCAGAACTATGGGTGGAGATTTAGGTCTCAGTAAACCCATTCAGTTACACCCAGACATATGTGAATTCCAGTCAGTGGACTCATTAGTACCACACACTCTTCTTCCCAGGATCTCATGGCCTAAATCCAGCCAGCTCCAAAACATCCCAACTGGAGTGCATGAGGTTTTGGGGGACATCTAGATATAAGCCATAGCACCATTCAAGCTCCTTTCTTCTGTAAAAGGAGTATTTAGAAGTTTCACGGTAAAAAAACTACAATTCTTACAAATCACAATAATTCTCTGCTATGCATAAAACTTAGAAAATGCGTGATTATTAATATAATATCACATTAAAACCAACTATAGCTGGATTGATCAAGATATAGAAAACGACAAACTTCTGTGTAACTTTTGTTACTCTCAGATTTTTCTCCTCTGATTCTGCCATATTCTCACAAATGTTTCTCTTTAGAGTTTAAGTAAAATCTTGGTATTTAGAGGCATATACACCAAAATTCCAGATGATGTCAACATCTAATTCTTAAATCCATAGCTGATAACTCTCTGGAAAGCAACTAAGATTTTCTGATCTGACATTATTAAGGACCACTTGGACAGGTGAGTTAATGACTCACTTGTGTGACTCTTCCACTTTTCTTTAGCTTCCATCACCTTAACTCAGGTATCATCATGTGTATTCAATACGTCCTATTCTTTTTTTTACGGTTCTTCTATTTTATTTAATTGCTTTACCAACATGACAAAAATGTGATCTGGTACTAGTTTTATTGAAAAATGAAGATTACATTGAGAAAGAAACAGTCTCTTCTGAGGAGTTCAGGTAGCTATTCCTTAGGAGAATATATTCAATGTTTCGCTACCTAAGTAAAACTACAATTTTAAAATTTAGCTTACATGTAAATTTGGGCAAGCTAAGTAATTTCTTTCAAGTCCTGTAGCTCTTCCAAATTAAATATGACTCCTGATATGTCCCTTTAACAATTAAGGGCATCATCAAAGTTACCATAACCTCAACACTTTTTCCAAAAATATTGCCTAAAGTATTTTAATTGCATCCATACATTCTTTAGTTATTTAATATGTCCATAAGCATCTACCAGAATGGCAAAAAGTTTTTAAAAATACACAACTAGCTTTGTGTATTTTTTCAAACCACTACTTCCTCATCACCTATAAAAAAGAGGGAGACAAAAATTTCTGGAGTTGGACAATGACAATGACTGACGTTTGAAACTTTCTCCAGACAAATTTTGTCTATCTGTCCATCCATGCCGAGTTGAGAACTTACTTGTATATAATATATAAATGTCCTTTTATCTTAGTTACTTTTCTCAAATTGCTGGGAGAAAATACTTGACACCCAAAATTTAAAAAGGCAAAGTTTATTTTTCTCACAGTTTGTGGAGGTTTCAGTCTGTAATCAGCTGGCTCCAAGGCAAAATGGCACGGCAGAGCATCAACCATTCATGGTAACAGAAGAGAGCAAGAATAACAAGAGAAAAGAGTTATGGGGAGCCTCTTTTCCTCCACTATATTTAAGCAGACTACTGGTCCTGTGTGTGTAGCCCTCATATCAGTCTCCCTGTCCTCCTCTTACACAGGTTCATGATGTTTACCCAGTAAGAATCCTGGCTCCCTACTAAGTAACAAGAAGCTTCTAAACTTCTCAAGTTGACACAAGGAATCAATCATAACACCTTTCTCTTGAGAATCTTCAGTTACTAATAACTCTTTTTTTTTTTTTTTTTTTTTTTTTTTTTTTTTTTTTTTAATTTTTATTTAAGGAGAAAAGAAAAGAAAAAAAAACAGTGAAGGGTACAAGTTATACAGATTTACAGAAGAAAAAAAATGCGCAGTAGGAAATCACTAGTTAATAGATTACATATTGCCATCTTAGAAATAATTGTTCAAGTCACAGAATTAAAGTTTGTAGAGTGGACATTCCAGCAATGATACTGCAAACAGTTCTGTTCAATGATCCATTAGAACTCTGTGATATCATTTTCTGTCTTATACATTTAAATATACATGCAGTTATATAGTTTAGAGCATTTTCTTTTCCTCTCTTTTGTACAGTGACTATTACACATTTTGGGTTTCATTGCTCCCACTGTTCTTATTGCTTTTTTGGAAGAGAGTAAAACCAAATGTGACATGACAGAACAGAATCGGTCAAGTCAAAAGGGTGGATATAATAGATAATATAAAAACATAATACAAGGTGATCAACAATGGTTACCCTAATGCCTCCCGCTATTTCTAATAGAATTGCCTATATCGTTAGTTGTAATACTATTGAACAAAACCGTAAAGGATAAAACCGACAAAACCAAAACATTGGAGATATTGTAGGTCTTCAAAAGTAGATAGAAGTCAACGAGAATGGGCGTTATAATGAATCTCATTATCTTCTCAGCTGATGCCTAAACTTTCGAACCTGATACTATTCAGCAAAACAGAATAGAGGAACCTCAGTCAAAAACAAGATGGTGAGAGTAATACAGGGCTTCAAATCGAGAAAATAGAAAGTCAAAGTGGGTTACTATATTATATCCTGCTATATTTTTCCCTTTAATTAAATGGATAACAATAAAAAAGTATATAATGGAGTGGAGATTGAGAAAAAGAAAAAGAGGGCATAACAGCGAAACAGGGCAGATCAAAACATAACCTTTTAAGCAGAATAGTGTTTCACCACCAGATATTTCCGACTTAAAAATAGTTACCATATTGACTCCCTCCCTGAAGTCCTTGAGTACAACTTCATATACTGTAGCATTAAGTATATCAAAACAATGTAAAACCATTTAAGAGAATGACAGCATTATAGAGTATTTGGAATTGACTAACAGAAAATGAACAATGGTCTCTGTATAATCTCCTTGTCTTTAAAAGGTTTTTGCTTATACTAACGTACATAACAAAATCCAATAAGATACAACCTGGTTAGACCATTGGAGACAGAAGAACAAAAGCTAGATGAGACTTCAAAACAAGATGGTACTGAATCAGCATTACCTATTAAGATGTCATTTTCTCAAAAATAGCTGTTCCTATCATCCAATCTTCTCTGTCTCATTTCTGTTGAGCTCTTTTTCTGTCAGTAGCTGTCAGTTTGTCTTCTTCATTTTGTTCTCTGCTCCATTCGTTGTGGCCTCCCTGCCACTATTTCTGGGTTCTTTGTATTTTTCTTTTTTTAGAATATCCTGCAATACTTTCTGTAGAGTTGAATTGGTGGTTGCAAATTCCCCCAGTTCCTCTTTATCCTGGAAGCACCTCGTTTTTCCATCAATTTCCAGGGACAGTTGTGCAGGATATCTCAATCTTGGCTGGAGATTATTATCTTTCAAAGCTTGAATTATTTCCCCCCATGCTCTTCGTGATTTGATGGTTTGTGAAGAGAAATCTGCTGTAATTCTGATGGGTGTTCCTTTGTAAGTGATCTGTTTCTTGTCTCTTACAGCTTTTAATATTCTGTTCTTGTATTGAATTTCTGGGATTTTTATTATTATATGCCTGGGTGTTTCTCTGTTAGGGTTGTAGGTAGCTGGGGTCCTGTATGCCTCATACAGCTGAGTATCTTTACCTTTTGCTAAATTAGGAAAATTCTCCTGGATTATTTCTGTGAGTAGCTTTTGTAATTCATTTGTTTGTGTCCCTACTTCTTCTTCTATGTTCTTAATCCTTAAGTGGTGGCTCCTCTTATCATCTTCTTGTCTTTGTATTATTGCTGTTTGTTTCTTTGTTATTTTTAAGAAGTTTTTCATTTCATTCTCCCATATTTCAAGTCTGCCCTCCAGTTCAGATAGTCTGTCCTTAGTTTCTTTCAAGCTGTTATGCCAGTCTTGTATAGACTTATTAATTTCTTGATAGTCCCTTTGAACCTGCTTCACATACTCAATGCTTTCTCTGTTTTCTCCATCAAGCAATTCTCCCCTCTTTTTCTGTTCTTCCATTCCACCATCTGTTTTTTCCTGGGTGGTGTTTAGCATTTCTCTAACTATTCTGCATACTTCTAGCTTCAGATCATTGATAACTTCATTCCTGAATTGGTCTATGAGGCTCTCAATATGGTGCTTAATGTATACTGGTGCGGCGTCCATTATTGCCTGTTTCTCAGGATTGGGGGCCGAGGAGCTTTTTTTGTTGCTTCCCTTCCCCATATTTTTTGTTCCTTATAAAATGCAATCTTACAAAGGAGGCCCGGCTTCCCTGCCTGTCAGCCACAGCCTGATCAAATTGCGCTGGCTAGTTGTTCCCGCCCACCGCTGCGCACCAGGGAGTCGGAGGAGGCAGCCTACGCGGAAGTCAGTCGCTCCTCCGGGCCATCGTCCGGCTCTGGGATCTGGGTTAGGCTAGTCTAGCCTAGAGAGTCCGCCAGCAGCGTCACTCAGGCCAGGCACTTTTCTCCAATCCCGTCCGAGAGGGGAATGGCGCCCAGAGAGATCTCCGCTAGAGTCAAACTGTGGTGGGGGGTCAGATTCTCACTCACCTCGCCACCAGTCAGTTTTCGTGTACACCTCTGTCCGTCCTCTTTTTTTTTTTTCGACTCCGTTCTCCCGTTCCCAGAGCTCGGCGCTCCCAGAGCTCGGCGCGTCTCTCCTTGCTGAGCCGCTGTGGAGATAGCCGGCCGCCGCACGGCGGGAAATCCAAACCGGTTTCCGATGGCGCGGAGTCGAGCCTCCACACCGAGATTTTTCTGTTCCTATTTTAGCGCCAGGACTGTATTCCAAGTTGGATTCTCTCAGCCCAGTTCGTTCCTGAGTCAGCAGAGCATATCTCTACTGATTCGTGTCTCCCTAGTCCGCATTATTTCTGGCCTCTGAGCCGAACCTTTCAGAGAGCCTCTGGTAGTTGCTGTTGTCTGTCCGCCATGTTCTCTGGTCTCCCCCAGTTACTAATAACTCTTAAATGCTAATGAATCCCAAATCTATACTTGAGACAGTTTTCTTTCATGAACTACAAAATCATCTCCTTCTGGACTAATTATTAAAGTACTTATAAAATATCTTCAAAAATCAAGCTCAGGGTCATCTATCTGATCTACACAGGAACTTTCATAGGGTTTTCTCATATCAAATATTGCTGTGCATGTAACCACTGATGCCATAAAATTTAGGCATTCTTGTCTCCTCTTTGTATGTGTGTCTCTCTTCCCCTCCTCCTCTCCTTCCCTCCTTCTCTCTGCTCTGTCTCACTCCTCCTGTCTTTCTCACTCTCTCCTAAAAATTTACATCTTATCTGCCTTAGAGTTTAGTTAATTCTTCATCTGGCCCTTTCTTTCCATCTCCACCATCCCTCCTCACAGATTGGATTAACTGGTGTTTATAATATTAATAAGTGTCCCACTGTAATCTTATTTGATACAGATCTTCAAATATAACATAACATAAAGTAGATAATTTTACTTACTTTCTAAAAAATGTTGAAGTTATTTTGATAGGCTGCCATATTTTAAGTGTTTTGAGGAATGTAATTTTTTTCAAAAACTAGCTTTATTTTATTCCTTGTGCTGGAAGTACATAAAATTTCTGATTTTAAGAAGCAATGTTTGTTTTTGCCCTAGTGACCCTGTATATTTGAGATTGCTCTGTTTTGTATGACAACTTGGACTTGAACTGTTGCTTAACTCCTCAGGTTTATAATATATAAATTGAGAATAGCTATAACAATCCTGAAGATTTGCTAGAAGATTATTAAATGAGGTGTTTATAAAGCCCTGAATACATATCCTACCACAAAATTAATGTTCAGTAAGTAGTAGCTATTTAATATGGTGTGTTTGTATCTGACAGTTTTAATTTAGCATTATATTGTGAATATTTTCCCATGCCATCAACTACTCTTTGAAAATATGATTATAAACTGCTGGATAGTAATAAATCATGCAGATACACTTAATTCATATTACCAAGTTCTCATTGGTAAACATTTATGTATATTTTCTCAACTGTCTACTCTTTTTAAATAACACTGCAATAAATATCATAATACATAAATCTTTGGGAACACCTTCAAATATTTCCCGAGGATAAATTACCAGATGTGGAAAATTTTAAGGCTACAGAAACTTTGGCCAAATCACCCTCCAGTTAAGTCCCACTTGATGTTTCCACTGACAATGCATGTGAGTTTCTATTCTCTGCACCATTACAGACATACATAGTATTTTTGGTCTCTCTTGCTCTTTCATTAATGACCAGTGTAGGGGCATCTTCCTTGTTTTTGTTACAATAAAAATGTGGAGAAGTGTTTTGTTACAACCAAACACCTTCCCACCTTTAATTCACTGGATTCCGTCAGTAAGAAAAGATAGAAGTACTTCTATCTTAAAAAATCTGGGGAGATTTTGTTGGTCCTTCTCTCACCTTTTGGAATCTTGGAAAAAGACATTAGTTATTTCCAGCACTGTCCAAGACATAATCTAATTTTATTACCCCTGCCTTAAATTAGTAAACTAATCACTTCCACTGCTCAAACAATCTCCAGTCATGACAAATAAAGTACAAAAGATTAACCTTTCACACTGGAGCATTTTATAACTCCCTGACACTCATTATCCTGTGACTTTTCCTTAAATGTAAAAATCCATACCTTGTAACATGTGACAGGATGATTATTAGTAGTAATAGAAGGAACATGACTAAATTTCAAAATTTTTTTGCACAATCAAGACTCTATTTAAGTATTTTCTATAAGTGTTCTTGTATAGCATCAAGAAATCAGTTAAATAACAAAAAGCAGAAAGCCTACTTGTTATCTGGAAAATAAGAGGTAAAGGGTAAATGATTTTAACACTGTTTACTAGGTAAGGAAACCCAGATAACATAAGGTTATAACGTTATAATCTATGGTACAGTAGGATTATATTTTTCTAACAGTCTTTGTCTCCCTAGGATCAAATTATAATCAGGATTATAATCACTGCCCTCAAAAAAAGAATTCAAAAAAGAAAAAACTAAAAAGAACAAATGTAAGCCACATTTGACTCGAGTACTTTTACTTAAGAAGAGAGCCTTTAAATAGCTCTCAAATTTATGATTAGAGATTTTCTAAAAGAGTTTAATTTGCCCTTATCAGAATTGTAGTCCATAAACATAGCTTTACGTTTTATCATTAGCCATTTGTAGTATTACTTTATAAAATATAATAGCTTGATATGCTTTGATGTGCTATACTAAAATGCTTTGATATGAAAAAAGTTGCATGTATCCTTTGGCCTAGCAACTTAATTTATAATCATTAAATTTAAAGATACATAGAATTAGAAAATTAAAATACATTTTAAAGTAACTATTCCCAACATGGTTTAGAAAATGAGATAAAACATATTTCTAAACACAGAGAATTAGTATGTACACCATAGCAATCTACATTTATGACTACTATTCAAGTATTAAAATTAATGACAAAGGAATAAGCACAAAGAAACTTATTATATAATTAAGTAAAATATCATGATTATGTATGCAATAATGTCCTATTTCCTGTTATGCACTGAACCTGCCATCATCAACTAGTTCACCAATCTGTGTGAAGGCTATCAGTGGGCTCTTAGATCGTCATAAACTTAAATTTAGATCTCTGTAGTATCAACTTTTGAAATATTAACTATCAAAGTTTCTTAACAAAAGTAATTTGTGAGATGACATAAAAGCAACCTATGTGAGTTATGAAACTCTAATTGCAAAATAACACGCTTATTTATAGACACATTCTACCCAACGGCAGAATACCAGTAGCGTTCCATTTTACTTCAGAAGCAGGAAGAGGATGTCTGTAACTGCTTTCCCTATTCAGTACACTGAATTTCAGAAACCCTTCATAATAGGAGAGGCTGGCAAACTTGCCGAACACAGGACACATAGGAGGGTAAAAAGTCATTTGTAGTTCTACCCAACAGGACAAATTGCTAACAACAAAAGAATATTAAAGGTTGAATTTACAGTAGCAATATATATATATATATATATATATATATATATAAACTCTAAAAAATAACAAAGTATTTTAAGACTTTTACAGAGATAATTATACTGTTTTATTAAAAAGTACTAAAAAATATATAGAGGAATAAAAAGATAAATAAAACATCTGAAAGTTATCAGTACTTTCCAATGTAATCAAAAACCTCAATGCATTTTCAATCATAACTTTATCAATAATTTTTAAATTTCTATAAATGATATAGTCCAAGAAAAACAAAAATATTCTTAAAGAGGTTTAAGATGATAATTACTATAAAAGACAAAATTTTATGAATTTTCAAAATAAGCTATATTTCCCTTATGTTTCAAAGAAAGGTATTTCTTACCAAAGTGTAAATCAAAAAGGGGAAAAAATTGAAGTTAGCTACAATAAAATTAAGATATTTTGGTACTCTACAGACATTAAGAAAGTTTATAAACATTAATGGACAATTATCTGTCAGAATATATAAAGAATTATTATAAATTAATAAACCAATTAAAAATGGGCAAAACATTTCTCAACATGTATTTCACACAGGCAGAAACAATGTAGTCAATATATACGAAAAGTTGCTCAAACTCTTGAAAACTAAAACCAGAAATGATATACTACCAGCATACATTGAGCTCACAACTGAATGATAAGCCTACCAGTTGATAAAGATGAGAACCAACAGAAACTTAGATTTTACCTTTGGGAGAGGAAACTGATACAAAGTCTTGAAAATATCTAATGGAGGTGAAAATACTCCAGCCTTGTGACCCAGCTCCTAGATAAGTCTTTTGAACTTTTGTACCAAGAAACCTGAGTAAGGAGGTTGGTTATTGTTGTGGATGGTATTTCAATGACTTCACTGTAGGGATTGATGGTCAATTTAAAGTAAGTTGTGATGCTTGACTATATATTTTGTATTATTCCTTATAATATTCATAAGAATTACATATAATTTGTAAGTTTTTAAAAAGAGTCATAGTGGCAGGAATTTGTTATTAAGTTTTTTAAAAACAAACAAAGGTGGATTTTTGTCATTTGGTTATTGTTTATATGCCCTGTGAATGGTGTTCTCACGCAAAAGAAGGCTAAGATACAATTAGCGTGGCTCGCTTCCCTGGAGCCATGTGATAAGCTTTTCATTTTTTCTAATATCACATCAGCTATCTTTCACTAGCCCTTCCACATTATATATCCATGAACTCTTTATTCTCTTAGCAATGGAACAGGAAGAGTCCTTTCCTCTTTGACTTCTTTACTTAGCCAATGCGGAGCCCATAAAGGGTACTGATGAAGGGAAGGTAGCGAGTCCAGTCTTCATCCCTGTTAACTTTTTTTTTTTAAACCAAGATTGACTTCCGTAAGCTTCTGATACGTTCCTCATCTGTTTGGATCTGAAAAGAGGTGACATTAACTTGTATTAAAACCTGGATGACTGTACCAATTACGTGGCTCTTCTATACCCTAATCTTTCTCAGTAGTCTTCTTAGAAGTGCTCTGAATTTGCTATTTCCTATTGGAAACATGCCTGATAGAAATGAAGAGAAAAAAGAGAAAAATCACATTCTATGATACATCAAAAAGTTAGCATTCAGAGGAACTATGAATTGTTTTTAATTTATCAAATCAACTGATAGTGTTTCTTCCTAAAAATGGGAAAAATAAACATGATAGGCTAGAAGTATGGGCTTTAATTGAGAAATATTTAACATGCTGTATGTTTGCTCACTCAGCAGAGGGTTGTATGTGCCCTCTGTTAGAGGAAAATTATTCTGGTGGTAATTTTATGTAGGATAAACTATATGGCAATGCTCCAGAAGTGAGGTATTCATATCTTAGTAGTCCAATGGGACTGTCTCATGGAGATCAACTTGAAAGCAATGCTAAGGGATAGCTAAATGTGGCTCTGTGTATCCTGTCACAAGTCATCATGTGCAGATCCTAAATTTGTCTGGCATGTCCCATCTAGGAAGTTAATTTCCTCAGGATGTCAGGCAAAAGAGTGATGTGAACTAACAAACATACTAAACATTTAGTCAAATAGTTCTTTTTTGCAATTAATAATAATTTAATTTTTATTCTTGTCACCACTCATTATTTTCTATCACACTGCCAAAGACCTTTACTAGTATCTTATATTCCACTCTATGTATGTCTCCAATTTTATTGCACCACAGCAAATACTTGTTTGTGTTTTGCTGTGGCTCTTTTTAAATCCACTCTTTTATTTGTAACTTTGCCCACAAAGGATCCTGAAATGTTTCAGGTCTGGCATTATCTGCAAGAATTAGTTAATGTGTCATTTTGCTCTTCTAGATAATGAATAAAGATGTGGAATAAAATGCAGCTTAGGACATACCACACCTAATGGTCACACCTTCCTAAATGAACATAAATGAAGCTTGCTTTGCCTCATTGTTACGGGTTAAGAACTGGTGGTCAACTTAATGCCAGCTGGATTACATTAGCATGGCATTGAGTGAAGATGCTCCACCTGAGGAAAGCTGCCAGGATAAATGGAGAAGAAAGGAGGAGGGGTGGGGTTGAGGCTTTAATGAGGCATTGTGGGTTCTCCTACGAGTTGCTGTCTGAGCTATTGGTTTTCCTGGAGAAGCTTTGGTCTTCATATCAGCATTGCTTCCTGGCTCAGGAGGGGAAGACATGTGCTGCTTGGTCTCCAGGATGAACTCATCACGCTGCTTCCTGGCACATACCTGACTGTGCTGTTGTGGGAGGAGCTCGGGGCCTCTGTGTTGCTGAGAACAGCTGTGGTGCCTTTTAGGAGAGCCCGGGTCTTTGTTGTGAGTGTGACTTCTCGGCTCCAGCATAGAACCTTCATCCCACTAGCACAGCTCCTTCATCCTGGTGGCACAGACTTCCTGGCTTCCACCGCTGACCCTTGGGTCTTCCTGGCCCGGATCCATAAAAGAGACTGGCATGAGTCCTTCTTGTAGGCTCTGGACCTCCAGTTGGACTCCTGGGAGGCATTGTCTTGAGCTCTGGGTTTTTATCTAGACTCATGTGGGACATTGCCGTGGGGTTTAGGCTCTTGACTAAATAATCTATGTCTTTGGTATTGCGGATAGATTTCCTGCATTTTCTTAACTTCCGGTGACCATTATAAAAATATTGGGGCTGGGGATTTAGCTCAGCGGCATAAGCACCTGCCTTGCATGCAGGCAGTCATGAGTTCGATCCCTCGTACCGATAAAAAAGAAAAAGACAAATAAATAAATAAATAAAAATATTATGAACTCCATGTCCTAATCCTAGTTGTTCTCTGTGTACAACCCCTGAGTACAACAGAATCTATTTTTGGTCTTTTACACTGTTCTCACAAAGCGTGCTTCTCACATTGCGCCAGTCTGAATTGGGAGTGCCCCTCAGAGGAAATAACATTTCCATGGATTGGAGCCCCTGCATCATTACTGATATATTCAGTGCAGTGTATAAGTTAGTATGATCTGGATTTCTGAAAAAGTACAGCACAGCCAGAATTTTTACAACACTTTGTAAATTCATGTGATGTACTTTCAGTTAATATAATGTGACTTTTCAGTCAATAGTCTAGTATTTTTATTAGGAGCTTAAGACTCAGAAACTAGAAAGTTAATGATAGTTTCAGCTCTAAGATTCTGGAACTCATGTTTGCTGTCCTAATTTGGTGATCTAAGTTGTTGAAATATGTTGCACTGAATTTAGGCATAAGAAATTTTGAGGAAGATTTCCCTTTACCCCAGTTTGTGCACAGGGTTTGAAAGTGGAAGTTTTAAAGACTTTACAAATGAAGTTTGAGTTTTCTCAATACTTTTGATAGCAAGTCAGGGTTAAAGGCAAACAAATAACAGAATAAAGGATAAACTGGTAAATATTCTCCTGCAGGCAGTATACACATGCAGAGATAGCCACAGCTGAGCCTCATGTCTCTGTTGTCTTAACAGAATCCACACAGTAATTCACAGTCAGCCAGGATAAGTTATTAATGCTAGTTTATTACTTATGAGTGGGTTGTTCCAGCTGATTTTCTGCTTCATTGGAGAAGTTTTACTATCCATCCCCTTCAGCTAAGTCCTTTCCTTTCTATTGCTCAGTGACTGAAACCCTGAATTTGTCATCTCAAGGCCACAGGAACCTCTGGCCTCTGTTACCCAGCACTCAGTTGCTTCTGCGGGGAGAAATGCCAGGACCTGACAGCATATTCTTCACTCGCTCTTGCCTCTGGGAGGATCTGCAGCAGACGGTTTCTTGGCTTATCTGTACCGCTGATTTCCAGCTCACTGTAGGGCTGCTGCGGGTATGAGGGCTTTCAGGAGCTCATGGGCATGTATTTGTGTGAAAGCTTTCTGTCTAATTGAAAGATGATAATAAAGGGGCTGAATGTGAGGCGAGGATCATGAACATCACAGCTGAATATTTCTTCATTAAGTTTCTGTCTTAAGCATGTTCTTAGGACACTATTATAATTAATTTTATGCCTTTTTGGAAAATTTCATTTTTTCAGTTTTTCTTATCTCTACAGATAATAATATATTATGCAGAAACTTTCACTGGCATAAAATGTGATGTGAAAGAAAAGTAAATGCAGGCTCCTTTAAGCTAGGCTACCTCTCTTCCTGGTGGAATTTATTCGCCAATTATTATACTATAAAGTCACACACCTTCTTAAAAAGAAATTAATGTAGCACAGTTTATAAGGAAACTATAGCTATTTTAGGGAAAGTTTTTATATAACTTTGAATAATAAGTAGAACACAAAGCACACTTTCTTTGCTTTATGTTAATAAACTTTTAATTGAAAGTCATTAATAAAAGATAAAAATAAAAAAAAATATCTCAAGTCTTTTTCAAGGTACAAAGTAAAATTTGGGGCAAAGGTCCCACCATTTATCTCTCCCCTACTCTAAGTGCTGGTCACAGTGCCTGAATAAAAGGGCTAAGCAAAAGGCAAAGGGACTTTCACATTATGGATGTTAAAAATTGAGTGGGGAATCTACTGAAATCCAAATGAAATTCTCTTCTTCTCTTTCAAGGATAGTCAAGTCCATAGAATTAGTCAAAATGACCTGGTTCTTGGACTGTATCACATGGTGTGATGGTTAATTTAATGTGCCCACTTAACTTGGCTATAGAGATGCTAGATATCCAAATAAACATAATTTCTGAATGTGTCTGCAAGGGTGTTTCTGATGGGCTCCGAATTTGAATTGTGGCTGAGTGTAGAGCAGGTGGTCTGCCCCAATACAATGAGACAGCCAAGGGCCAAAGGAGAGCAAAAAGTGGAGGGGGTTAAATTCCCCCTCTCTGCCTCACTGCTTCAGCCATCAGACTTCTTCCGTTGGACTAGGAATCATACCATCTGCCTTCTTAGGCCTTTGACCTTGTACTGGCATTCACATTTATCTGAATCTTCTTTGCAGATGGCAGATCATGGGACTTAGCCTCCATAATGACGAGCCAATTCTTTAAAATAAATTTCATTATGCACACACACACGTCTTATTGGTTGTACTTCTCTAATGAGCACTGAATAATACACATGGGTATTGTAAAAGATGGGTGAGCCACTATATCTTGGCAAGCTGAATAAATGCAGGTAAAACAAAGGAGAATTTGCAGAGAAAAAAAAATGGCAGTTTCTTCCACCAGAACTTGTGAGGACATTCTCATCCTCACAGAGATAAAGGAAGAGATAGACTAAACATAGACTCTCCTTATATCATCACGTGCTATAGTGATAGGTATAGTACATTTGCTTAATAAAATTGGTACTGAAGCTATTTGAGGGCAAATCAGAAATTTTTGTATGTAAAAATTACTTAATAGAAAACCCAATTCTTTACTCAAATTTCTCTAAGGTACTTGGTCTCTGAAAGTAAAATAAGAAATAATATTTAGTTAGTACCAACTTTGTACCAAATACTTTATGTTCATTATCTAATTTTCTTTCTACACAAATCATATGTTATACACGGCCACAAACATTTTTAATGATGAGAAACCTGAGGCAATTAAGTCAGGGAAAATTAAGGCAATTTGTCTCAGGTCATTAGATGGGAAAAGGTGAAGGCAGGATCCAACTGTGACAAATCTCAAAATCATACTTGCAGGCTGCATATGTCCAGTGGATGAAAACAAGAGAGACAAACAATTCTAGACATAGTCACACACTTGTAATTTATAATCATCCAAACTGTGGGACAGGAAAATACACTCTAGCAACAAGAATCCCATACATATTTCAACAAAATTTGTCTAGTGTTATCGCCATTGTATGGAATCTCCCCATACTGATTTAAAGTCACTTAACCATATTTCATAATTTCCATAGATTATCATTAATATTAAAGACCACCCAAATCCTTTTAAACTCTCCAGTAAAGGAGCTAGCATCCAGGAAATTAGGTTCCCTTGACTTTCTTTGCCCAAGCTCCATAGATTATACTGTCAAACAGTCAATGATATGCAATTTGGAAGGCAGAAGAGAATGTATAGTTCATGAACAGAAGCAAAATTTAGCCTAATGCTTCTGCTTGCAAACTAAGTCAGCATTACTGGGTTTATTTTTTCCATTCACTGCTGACTTTATGCATCCTACTCTTTTCACTTGTGCCCATTTCCTTGATATTTATCTCCGGTCACTTTCACAACCTCATTTTCCTTCCATTCTAATAGGTTCGGATGACCTTTCTTGGTCATGACTAGTTATTCCCTTGCAATTCCTCCCTTTTTTCCCATTGTATAAAATCCAAGCTTGGCATCAGTCACATAGTGTTATTTAAATAAATCTACCTCATCTCTTTTCTGCACCTTTCATCCTCATGTTATCTTTTATTTGACTTCTCTAGTCATTCTTCCAAATACACCACAATTTCCAGAAAGCCTGTAGTATATAATTTAGACTAGCATGTACCTGTTCCTCCCTGATCATTTCTTTCCTACTAAGTCTCTCTTTCTCTTGGCCACAGAAAAGGAAGTTTTTTGGGTGACATGTCTTTTGAATTACACAGGACAGCTTGGCAGGTACCAAAAATTTTCTACTCACAGATAGATTGCCTCAGACAAGTCTAAAAACACATCTGTCCCCAGTGATTTAATTTGCTTGATAGTAAATCCATTGTAATCTACTCAGATAACAACTTGCTATTTATATCAAACTCGTATCCAATTCCGAGATGTTAAATATAGGATTCTCCACATTTGCTGACAGTCATTTTTAATAAACTGGCATACACAAGAATGAACATTTAACTTTATAGAAAATCTACTGCAAAACGAAAAGGTTTAAGGCACCAGGTTAGACATAAGCCACTAGAAAGACCTCTATTTCTAAACTAAATAGAGCATTATACTGTTTTAGAACTGGAAAAGGCCTTGCAATTTACTCATTTCCTGTCCTTGTGCTTCAGAAGTGAGGGACCCCACACAATCAGCACACATCCAAGGTTACAGAATCAACTGGAAGGACAATGAAGTACAACCCAGGGCTGTAGCTTTGGCACACAGGATCCATATTCTTCCTGTCACACTCTGAAGGAGCAAAAGTGCATCTATTCTGGAAACTGGGCTTTCCATCCTAAAGAGATTCATCCCATTTGGAAGATCAGGAAAGCACAATGGCCTATATTCCCAAATAGCTAGGCATCTGGAGTGCTGAGTTCGGGCTATGTGAAAGCTCACCTGACGGAAGACTGGCAGAATGGACTAAGCTTGCCTCAACCAGACACGATCTTTAAAATATGTGCAGAAAAATGTCTTCTTGTATCAAGAGGAAAATCACTGCAGCAAGTTTTCTAACTCCACTGTTACAGGATAATTAGCCTGAGTTCAAGATGTTACAAAGAAGGATAATTAGCCCAGGATGTTGTTAATATCGTTGTTCCTCTATTTATTTCAAGACTCTTTGCAAAACGACATGCTCCATCCTGAACAAGTGTCAGTGACATTACAGAAGAAAAACTAGTGAAGCAGAAAGAAAACTACAGGGGTGTTCTAAATTGAAATGGTTCTCTTATTATTGGAGCACCTCACTTGAGAACCTCTTACCCTTGAAAACTTAGAAGCAAGTTTGCAATTCAAGAAAAGCCAAGGATTGCCAGTTTAAAGGAATACAATATACCTTAGCTTTTTGTAAGGTGTGTGGTCAAAAATTAGTGACTGTTTAAAAATTTTAAATTTATTACAATAAAAATATACTAAAAATACTTTCTTACTTTGAACACACTTATCATTCTTGACACTTTCTAAAGTAGTTCTCAAAGTCCTCATTCAGTACTTCATTGAGCTATTGTGACAACTTCGATGTCCTGAATTGATTGAAAAATGTTTACTTTTCAAAATGATTTTATTTTTACCATTTCAAAGTATGTTATTAGTACAGCTTTATGGTACATAAGTGCATTCATCAGAGGAAATTGGCAAATACTTATTGCATCTTGAGCATTTCTGCTTTCTTTTCTTCCCCTTTCCTTCCCATTTATTTCCTTCCATGTATGTTTTACTTTGTTCTTTTTGAATTTTTTAATTTTTTTATTACATGTTTGCAGTACATGAGGTTTACATTGACCTTAGAGAGTAGGGATCTGTACACAACAGATCTTGATTCCATTGTCCTTTCCTTCCCAACTTACCCCTCTCCAAATTTAAATCCTTTTTTAAAACTCTTATTTTTTTAAAATTTTAGTTTATATTTATGACTCACAGTGTTTGCATCGCTTATAAGTGTTTGATACATGTGCATGATTCAAAAGTCCTTTTTCTTCCTTTTTCCCATACTTCCCTTCTTCTCCCTTTGGTCTCCTCATTTGCAAAAGATCTACCTTTGTTTAATTCTATCAGTCCTTTATTTTGCTTTTTTATTTGTACTATGTCTACTCAAATGAGAAATACTATACAGCATTTAAGGTAGTGTCTCTGACTTATTGAATGTTGGGAGCCGCAGCCCCGAGCCCGGTCGCCTCACTTGGCGGACGTGAGGCCTGTAGTAAAGAGTAAAGCCTGAGGTAGATTACCCCTCCCATCGAGCACGTTAGTTTCCTGCTTACCGCGTAAACAATCCGCTCAATAATATAGTCTGCCTGGCAACTGATGATGTTAGCCAATCAGCTTGCCTTGCTTACTTTAACATGATTGGACACTGTATCCGTATATATACTGGTGCCACCCCTGGGGGGGAAGAAGAAGCCCGGAAGTAGAAGCCCAGAAGGAGCCGCGGGGAGCGGACCAAAGGAGGCTTCGGCTGGGAGCGATCCCAGGGCAGGCTGTACGGAGAAGAAAAATAAAAGAAAAGGTTGTCCACTGCCAGACTTTGTCGTGTGTCCTTCCTGCCGGCCGGGAGCGGACATCGACATTTGGTGGCCCGTACGGGGACTGATCACCCCCGAGACGTGGAAGTGGACAACGCTCCAGTACAGAGCTGCGAGACAGGTGAGTTGGGGATAAGCCTGGGCTCTGGGTGGCGCACACCTACAGGGCTTTTAGACTCCCCTCAGGCTCACGCGTAAGTGGCGGATTCCTTGGGCCTCACGCGGTGAGTAACATATTAAAAAATGGGAAACATGCTAGGTAGCAACATTAAGAGCGAGGGTGGTTGTGGAGAAAGCTCTCAAGAGCTTACAAAAGTACGCAGGGTATTTGAGCAGGCCCAGTCAGGGAGCTCCCGAGAGGGGCCCGTCAAGGGGAACAAAGATGCTAAGGAGAAGGACAGGGCTCTAGCCTCGGAGTCGTCTGACTCCGAGGACGAGGGAAAGTTGAATGGCAAGGAGGCCAAAGAGACCAGCTGTCAGGAGCCTAAGTCGCTCGATAAGGAGTCGCAGGGTTCTTTCCCAGTAATTCAGGGTACCACAGAGCCATTTGTTGACTTTGTGGCCCGAATGCAAGATGCTGCCGATAAGATATTTTCTGATCCGGGAGTGGCTCGACCGCTGGTAAGGCAGCTGATTTTCGAGCAATGTACAAAGGAGTGCAAGGCAGCGATAGCCCCTCATAAGAACAAGGACCTCAACGCCTGGATTAGGATATGCAGAGAGATAGGGGGGCCGCTCTCCAACTCGGGAGTGGCTGCTCTCCTGGCCGCGGCTGTACAGCAGAGGGGACCTCGCGGGTCAGGAGGGGAATGTAAGGCTAAAGGGTGTTTTGCCTGCGGGGAGCCAGGACACATTAAACGTCATTGCCCAAACAATACAGATGCTAGGCCTCGCCCTAGGAATGAAGAACCATATGTTTGTGGGCGATGCAAGAAGGGATCACACAAAGCTGAGGAGTGTAGGTCGGTCTTTGATGCTCAGGGCAACCGTATTTGTGGACGAGATGCTAGAGGGCCAAAAAACGGCCAGAGGGGGCCCCCTTCACAGGCGGGCCCCCGCCCCAGAGACAGGACAGCTCAGGATGGCAGCCTTCAACAAGGGCCACCCCTGGGTCAGCAGGTGTGGACCTCAGTGTCGCCTCCAGACTTATACAGAAGGTCACCATTAGGACGGATGGCGTTAGGACCCTAAATGACATGCAAAAGCTATTGGGAGACATTAATTGGATTAGGCCATATTTACATATACCAAATTCAGATCTCAAACCCCTGTTCGACCTTCTAAAGGGAGACCCAGATATAGCCTCCCACAGGAGGCTCACTCCTGAGGCAAGAGCTGCCTTACAGAGAGTGGAGGAAGCCTTAGGTGGGGCTACCTTACACAGAATTGAACCAGGGCGACCCTTTGATGTCTGTTTGCTACAGACTAGTCTACAGCCCACAGCGGTGATTTGGCAGAAAGGACCATTACTGTGGATACACCCTAAGGTCTCACCTGCAAAAGTCATAGAGCATTACCCGGAGGCAGTCGCTTCATTGGCCCTTGAAGCGCATGATAGAGCTGTCCAACATTTTGGCTCAGGACCACAAGCCATCCGAGTACCCTATACCGCCAGCCAGATCAAGACCCTGGCTGCCTGCATAGATACGTGGGCCATTCTGAGATGTGTTTTCCATGGGGATATAAACAATCAATACCCTAAAGACCCTATCTTGTCATTTGTCACTCAGCACCCTATAATTTTTCCAAAGGTTACTGCCTCTGAGCCATTAGTCCCAGCAACTACAATATACACAGATGGCTCCAAGACGGGGATAGGCGCCTATGTGATCCTAGGCAAGCCCCCGGTTACCATACAATTTGAACCTGATCAGCCTCAGGTGGTAGAACTGCAGATCGTTAAAATGATTCTTGAACGGTTCTCAGGAGCCATTAACATTGTCTCCGATTCTAGGTATGTGGTCAATGCTATGCAAGTGCTTGAGACTGCCGGTTTAATTAGATCCACTTCCACAGTGGCTGGGCTGTTCCTGTCTATCCAGACATTGCTTCAGAACAGACACCATAAGGTCTTCACCACCCACATAAGAGCACATACATCCCTGCCAGGGCCCATGGCACAGGGGAATGCGGCTGCTGATACTGCCACTCGCCCGTTATGGATTTTTACCTTACTAACACCAATCGAGCGAGCCCGTGCCTTCCATGATAAGTTTCATGTCAATGCCAGGACACTAGCAAACCATTTCCATGTTTCCAGAGCAGATGCACGAGATATCGTGCGACTATGTGACTCCTGTGCCACATACAAACCTGCCATACCGATGGGAGTAAACCCTCGAGGTTTGATCCCTGGTGATGTTTGGCAGATGGACATCACACATATACAGGAGTTTGGGACTCTTAAATATGTTCATGTTTTCACAGACACCTGTTCTCACGTCATATTTGCAACAGCAGAAACAGGTGAAAAAGTGTCTAATGTGATCAATCATTGCCTGGCGGCTTGGGCCGCATGGGGCAAACCAAAAATATTAAAGACTGATAATGGACCAGCCTATATAGGCAAAGCCTTCAATGAGTTCTGCAAAATGATGGAGGTTCAATTAAAACATGGTATCCCATACAATCCCCAAGGTCAAGGAATCATTGAGAGGGCTCATAGAAGCCTCAAAGAAATTTTACAAAAACAAAAAGGGGGAGTAGGCCAAGGCCTGGCCCCAAAGGCACGATTATCCATGGCACTATTCACACACAATTTTTTAAATTTAAATAATGATAATCGCTCCCCAGCCGTGGAGCACTGCAACCCTTCCCCCAACCATAAAGGGTGGGTGAAGTGGAAAGATGTCCTGACAGGACAATGGATGGGCCCGGATCCAGTGGTCAGCTGGAACCGAGGCGCGGTTTGTGTTTTCCCACAGGAATCGGGACGAGAACCACTGTGGGTACCGGAGAGACTGACACGGGCAACAAAGCCCTCGACTGAAGATCAGACCTGCCCTACCGGAGATCCATCACAGACCAACCAACAAGATGAATAGAAATAGCGGTAGCCCGAAATGGACAAGAAGATCCTCAGGCATATGCATGGCTCGCTCGCCTAGCCTACGACCGAGTCTAGGGACGGTGAGCTTCCCACACTCCTCCTCTAAAAAATTATGACATAGCTGGGTAGGAGAGTCAATGACGGGTAAGAGCGTACTCCCCCGGTGCGACTCAACCTAAGCCAGGCCCTACCCCATCCTGCACGTAAGCCGCTGGACTGTTAGATGCTGCCCAGGTCTAAATTTCTCTCCGAGGGGATTTCTTTACGGAGAGGAAATGAGTGCAAGCTTGTGTGCATCCAGGTTCCGTCCAGTTTGTGCCTGGCCCTAGAAAAAGGACGAGGGCCTCAGGGCCTTGGCAGACCATGGGACGGCCGACCAGGGTCTAAGCCAAGGACCTACGGTGGGCCTACGCATAGGGCATAAGCCTCTGCACCCAGTCCAGGAAGGGCTACGATGCGCACATTCATAAAAAATAAAAAAGGGGGAGATGTTGGGAGCCGCAGCCCCGAGCCCGGTCGCCTCACTTGGCGGACGTGAGGCCTGTAGTAAAGAGTAAAGCCTGAGGTAGATTACCCCTCCCATCGAGCACGTTAGTTTCCTGCTTACCGCGTAAACAACCCGCTCAATAATATAGTCTGCCTGGCAACTGATGATGTTAGCCAATCAGCTTGCCTTGCTTACTTTAACATGATTGGACACTGTATCCGTATATATACTGGTGCCACCCCTGGGGGGGAAGAAGAAGCCCGGAAGTAGAAGCCCAGAAGGAGCCGCGGGGAGCGGACCAAAGGAGGCTTCGGCTGGGAGCGATCCCAGGGCAGGCTGTACGGAGAAGAAAAATAAAAGAAAAGGTTGTCCACTGCCAGACTTTGTCGTGTGTCCTTCCTGCCGGCCGGGAGCGGACATCGACAATTGAACATACATTATCTTTTGCAGATATGAACATTTTCTTACAGATGTCTCTAAATTGTATTTCTTTACAGCATAATGGTATTCTATTATGTACAGATTCCATATTTCTTTATGCCTTTTGTCTGTTGAGGAGGACACTGGCTGCTTCTAAGATTTAGCTGTTATGAATTCAATTGCTATAAACATGGGTGTATGCATGTGACCTTGTAATCTGATGACTTTAGCTCTTTTGGAAAGATTGCTCAAAAGGGAGTATCTGGGTCAAATGGAATATCTAATTTTAGTTGTTTGAGAAATCTCCATACTGATTTTCACAGTGGTTGTACTGTTAGTTTACATTGCCACCAACAATAGAGGAGTGTTCCTTTTTCACTATGCCTCACCATCATTTGTTATTTTTTTAATTTCTTGATAATGATCACTCTTTCTTAGATAAAATTAAACCCTGTTGTTTTAATTTACATTTCTCTAAGACCAAACATGTTTAATATTTCTTCATATATTCATTGGCCATTTGTAGTACTTTTTCCCCTGAGAATTGTCTCTTCATTTCATTTGCCTGTTTTTTATTGTGTCTTTCATTTTGGGTCATCTGATTTTCTTGTGGTATCTGTATATTCCAGATATTAGTCCTTTGTCTGAGGAATTGCTGACCAAACACTTCCTCATTCTACAGGTTATAATTTCACTCTATTGTTTCTTTTGCTGTGTAGATGCTGTTTAGTTTAATATAACTTCATTTTTTTCATTCTTGTTATTTCTGTTCAGAAAGTCCTTGTCCATACTTATGACTCCAAGTGCTTTATATATTTTATCCTCAGTAGGCTCACTGTTTATCTTACAATGCTTAGATCGTCGATCTATTTTTATTTTAGTTCAGTCTATGATGAGATTTAAGAGTCCAGTTTCAATCTTCAGCAGGTAAGTGGCCAGTTTTCCCAGAACCATTTGTTAACTAGGTTATCTCTCCTCTCATGTGCGTTTGTGTCCCTTTGTGGAAGACCAACAGCTAAAGGTGCTGGGTTTATCATATAAGAGAAAATATATTATATTTAACCCTCAGTATCTGACTTTTTTCTTAGTATTATTGTCTCAATGTGCATTCATTTTACTCAAAGAACTCAAATTCATCCATTGTATATAAATACCACAATTTGTCCATTCATCTGTTAATGGGCATATCAGTGACTTCCAAGATTTGGCTGTTATGAGCTTTGCTTCTATAAACATGTGTATACATGTGTCACTATAATATGATGTCTATGATATGATGTACACTTTCAGGAAGATAACCAGAAAGGTACATCTGCATCAAATGGAATTTCTATTTTTAGTTTTTTGAGGAATCACCACATACTGATTTCCATGGTAATTGTGCTACTTTACGTCTCCATGCACAATGTAGAAAATTTCCTCCCCTCCCCCACAACTTTGCCAGTATTTGTTGTTGTTTGACTTCTCGATTACACCCATTCTTTCTGGAGTAAGATGGAATTTTAGCATTGTTTTGATTTGCATTTCCATAATGGCCAAAAGTGTTGGGCAATTTTTCATGTGCCTATTGTCTATCTGCTCTTATTTTGAGAAATCTTTATCCATTTCAAAAGCTCGTTTATGATTGGGTCTTTTATTTTGGGAGAGGGTCTAACATTTTGAATTCTTCATTTATTCAAAGTTTATTCATCTGTCTGAGGAGAAGTTGGCACCTTATGTTCTCATTCTGTAAGTTGTCTCTTTGTTGCTTGTTTTCTTTGCTGCATAGAAGTATTAAATTTGATATAATCCTATTTGTTGATAGTTGCTGTTATTTCTTGTGCAATTGAGGTTCCATTCAGAAAGTCATTGCCTATGTCTACAAGAGTTTTTATCTATTTTGTCATCCAGTAGACTCAGTGTTTATGTTTTATGTTTAGGTATTTGGTCCATTTTTAAAAAATTTTAGTTCAGGGTGAGAAATATGAATCTAGGATTCATTCTTTTCCTTGTGAATAATCAATGTTTCTAGCGCCATTTGTTAAAGAAGCTATATTTTCTCTAGCATTGTTTTTGGCCAGTTTATCCAAGATTGGATTGCTGAAGATACCTCAATATGTTATACTCCATTTAACATAGTCATTAAATAGGAATAGAGATAGTGATCAGCATAGAGATTAGTGTATTATAATAATTTTGCAAATAAATGTATCTCTGAGTAATTATAAATCATTTCTGTTTTGTATATAGCAGGTGTATTTCATTATTTATTAGTTGAAATATTAACCCCACTCAAGAGAAAAACACGAGGCACTAAAACAAGGTTGCATGTTTCACATTTCATTAAAATGAGAGAACACAATGAAATTCTATATGTATCTTGAGGCTCTGTATTTTGTCTCTGTTTTCTGTATTTTGTCATCCAATTAAAAATGGCTTGAAAGCTTGCTCAGTACTTTAACATTTCAAAATGCCATATCATTAGCTGTTTAACCGTTTATGTATTATTGACGATCTATATTTTAATCTAACAAAGTATCCAGATCTGAGCAACAAGTAATGCATTAAATGCAGTGTCTACACTGAAAAGCACACAGTCTCCACTTAAGGATTCATGATGGTAAAGAAATGGTTTGGATAAAATGTAGGTTAAGTCATCCTACTGCTCGCATTAAGTATGCTTTCCTCTACAGAATAGATACAGCATGTCCAAATAAATCAAATATTCTATTTTTTTGTAAGTATAATTTTTATTGTGTATTTAGAAAAGGATTCTCTTAGACAAATATAAAAAAGCAAAAAAGTCTCATAGAAGACTGGAATATAGGTGTCAAATAAATTAAGATGCATGTCACATCATAGTGGAAAACTCATTAGCCAGAGAAAGAGGAAATATGGGTGAGAATAGTGTGACCATATAATCTACAGGCCTTATCTGCCACCACTAAGTGAAAAGGGTGCTGCTTCTAACTCAGCCAAGATGCTGTGTATAAACTGAGAGTTCTCTCTTTCGAAAACATTTGCACATACTCATCCTTACGTTAGCACCAACTTTGCCATTTATAAGCTATATTCCTAGATAGTCAGATCAATGCACTCCTAAAAAATCTCCACTGACTTTGCATTGTTCTAAGAATAAAATCTGAAGTCCTTCCCAAGAAGTACCTGGCCTTAGCAGGTCTGACTTCAGCCATCTCAGACTCAGTGTATCACTCTTCCTTTACCCACTTCTCCTTGCTTTCTCTTAGCCAGGTAAGTACATTGAGGCTCAGATGAGCTGGAGTTTCCTTACCCTTGAACACTTTCCAGATAGCTTGAAAGTTATGTCTTTCTCTTTTATTTTGCAGTCTCCTTTCAAATGAGACCACTCAAAAGCATCTTTATGGTATTTCGTCTAAAATAATCCTTCTCACACGCAATATTATATTACATCTATTACCCTGCTTTTTGTTTGTCTTCATAACAATTTCATTGCATAGCTAATGTGATGTATCTCTTTGTTATTTGGCTCTGTGCTAAAATGTTAGAACTGTGAGGTCCTGGAACTTCTTTTTCAATATTATATCACCAGGTCCAAAAGTAAATTCTGGCATATTAGCAATACTAGATAAGTATTTGTTAAATACATGTGGAAAAGTTAAAAGTGTTTACAATTGTTATGACCTTAATTCTTCATATTATATAAAAAGAAAATTTGAAATACGTGTTAGTTTTTTTCATGTCTGTGCACCTTTAGATAAAAAATATACTGGCAGTAAACTAGTGTATTATTTACAAGATCTTTAATGAAAAGTCTCTCCTGTGTCACTTGTTTTCTGATTCTTTACTCTGTTTTTCAAGGTATGCTGCTCACCCATCTCTCCTATCTTTACTCCTATTACTTCATGTGTACCTTGATTACTAAATACCTTACCATACTGAATACCTCCAGTCCTGGAAGTGTGCACCAAGAGATGAGTAAGTAAGTAAGGTGCATTTTGAGAGCTGATGAGCAAATCTGATTTGGGTTGCATTGGATAATGTTACAGTGGAAATGCAAACCTAATCTTTTATTTGAGGGACAAAATTTGTAAAACAAATAATTTATATTTTATCCTAAGGGAATGGGTACTAATTAAAAGATTCGAACTGAGGTGTGATGTGGTTAGAGTTGCATTTCCAAAGGATAAAACTGGCTTGTGAGGATGAAGTGTGCAGTGAGGAGACTGGCTGCAGGGAGACAGCGCTGTGTTCTCATACGGATATAATCAGTACCTGGTCAGAGAGAGCCCTACACGGATGCTCATCTGTGCATCCCCTACATTTCTCACTTACCCGGGTCTTCCTCTCTGCATCCGTACACTTCTCACTCACTACTCGTATTGCCTCTTTACGTTAAGGCTCTGCTGTACCTCTACATAAGGGAACAAAATTATTTTTCAGCTATCAGTTACAGATACACTCTAAAGAGGATTACTGTCTGACTGAATGAATTTGTGTTTTTCTGTTCAAATTGTACGAGTTTGCCTTTAAAAAAAATAAAATGCTTGCTAAATGAGGCAAATATATCGCAAATAGAATATAAAACAGTATTGTCATTGCCCAAAGTTATTAAGTAAACTATAAACGCAGTGGTTTATGGATACCCTCTTGGTCCATGGCTTTATTAAGTGGATTCACAACATCTTGTTTAAGAACATTTGCTTCTAAAATAAATAAGAATAAATTTAACTAAGGATGTGAGAGACTTCTACACTGAAAACTATAAAAATCAATGAAAATAGGTAAAGATGACAATAAATAATTCAATCCACAGTACTACATCAAAAAGATAGCCAATGCTTATGAATTAAAGAATAAATATTATATTATTTAAAAATCCTTACTAACCAAAGTAATCTACAGATTTTGTGCAATAGCATTTTTCACAGAAATGGAGAGAATAATCTTTTTTTTTTTTTGTCTTTTTAATTTTTATCGGTACCAGGGATGGAATTCACGACCACCTGCTTGCAAGGCAGGTGCTTATGCCGCTGAGCTAAATCCCCAGCCCCCAGAGAGAATAATCTTAAAATGTAAATGTACTGCACAATATACCTAATGGTCCCTACAATCTTAAGTAAAAAGAATACAGCAAATCTGACTTCAAAATGTACTATAAAGTTATAATAACCAAGAGTGTGATGCATATATAGCATTAGAAATATAAACAGATAGATGCATAACACACAATAAAGACCTCAGAAATATGTCTAGTTTATAGCCAACTGACTTTTCACATGAATACCAAAACATGCGATGGGAAAAGGTGATCTCTTCAATTAATAATGGGAGACATAAATATTCTCATATAGAAGAATGAAATCAAGCCATTACCTTTCAAATTGTACACACAAAATGGATTTGACCAAAATGTAAGATCTGAAATTATGAAACTTCTAGAAGACAGCATAGGAGAAAAGCTCCACAATAGTGTTACAGTTAATGAGTAATAGTATAATACGTCAAAATCACATATCTGTTAAGAAGTTAATACCCAAAATAAGAACTTAATTCAATAGAAAAAGAATCAATAACCTAATTAAAATTCTGCAAAATCCTGAAAAAATATTTCTCAAAGGAAGTCCTAAAAGTGATCAGCAGATATATGAAAAATACATCAATAATCAAAACTATATCACACCGCTCTAGTAAAAATGGCTATTATCAAAAAATACAAAGATAATGTGTTAATGGGGATATAGAGAAAAGGAAAACTGAATTTTGTAAGAATGTAAATTAGTGAAGCTATTAGAGAAAACAGTCTAGAGTATCATCAACACCTGAAAATGGAGCTATGGTATGATCTAGCACTCCACTGATGCAAGGTTCCCAGACTCATGGTCCACAGAACCACACGAGAGCAGCAGCTGGCCTGGGAAGCCTTCCCAGGGTTCACAACCACTCCCCTCTCACACATCTCTGTTTGAACTCTGCCCCCATTAACATCAGCAGAGACATTAGGTTCTCATAGAAACACAAACTCCACTGTGAGCTGTGCATCATTTGACGGCTCCAGGTTGCACATTCCTTTGAATCATCCCCAAACCAAAATCACTACCACCACTATCCCTGTCTGTGGAAAAATTGTTTTCCACAAAACTGTTCCTAGATTCTGAAAACAGTGGGGAACAGTGCAGCAGTGGGTATATCTCCATGATGATTTAGCTGGATTATCAGTTTGATTGGCTTGAGAAGTACATAGAAGATTAGAATGTATACACTCGACCTATGTGTCCACTAGGGCATAGGGACGAATTGGCCAATGGTCACAGTGGTAACACTACGCAGGAAGAACAAATTCTAGTGTTCTGTGACTACTGTTATCAGTAATATCAAAACAGCTAGGGAAAGAAAAGATTTATGGTTCTGCAACAAATAATGATTCATGCTTAAGGTATAAATATGCCAGTTATCCCTTCTCATTATTGCATAATCTATACATATATCAAAATATCACGTTGATGCTGTGTGTTCACTTACTGTGTGTGAATCAAAAATAAAATGTCTAAAACAAGAAATTGTGCTCTAAGACAAGAAAGGACTGATGACTGTTTGATTCCTAGATTAAGATTAAATTTGAAAGATTGTTATCATAGGAATCACGCAGGAATGTGCTTCTAAATTTATCTGAGCAAAATAGCTTTTCGACACACTATGGTACCTTGTTAAACAGTGTCTTTAAGTATCTTGTTCTTGCTCTCTGCCTGTTTCTGCCTGTCTTTGCCTGTCTGTCTGTCTGTCTATCTGTCTCTCTGGATCTCTCTTCACCCATTTCTCTTTTATGTGTATGTGCACATATTTGGAAATTCAGAGCAAGAGAGATCTCAGAAATAGAATCAATCTTGTAAGAGTCACATAAAATATGGTATGTCTCAGTGATATGAGAGTTACTCTATTTCCTGACAGATTCTAGTATTCTAATATTTTAAGTGTCCCTTGTCTCAGGAGAACAAGGAATTAATTAAAATGCAAAAGACACTGGAAAGTTCGTCTTCCTGCACTTTACCTTAAAAAGCTGGCCGTATTAGTTATGTTAGCTGAGGACAGGATTTCAAGAAAAAGTGATATACAGTAGCTAACTTGTTAAGTAATAAAATATGTATATTTACTAAAGAACATTTAGAAAGTAAGTAAAAGAAGAAAACATTTATAATTCTATCATCCTCACATTGTGTTCATTTAATATGCCTTATTTTGCATGTGTTCTTGAAAATAAAAAAATTCTTTTAAATGACTGAAAAGTATTCTACTCCCTGAACATACCTTAAGTAAGCAAATATTTCTCAACAAATTATTAAAATTTTAAATTGCTTTCAACTTTTAATTAACAGGAAAATAAAGCAATAAATATTTTGTAGTTAAATACAAATGCAAAGTTGCTGATTTTTGAACTACCGAGTCTTGGATACATATTATACAAGAGACAGTTTATTCATACTTATTAGCAGGATGTGAGACTGCTAAATTATTGTTAAATTTGAGGATTAGCATTTTTAAAAACTACTTGCCTTGATTTGAGATCGGTTTGAGCTGCCTTGCAAGATCCTGTCTCAAAATAAAGAAAAAAAAAGTAGTTGCCACTGTGATAAATGAAAATAATATTTTGGTGTTTTTTAAATAAACTTAATTTCTTCAGGCTAATGTATAGAATGACCAACTCCCTCCATGAAAATTAAGTTGAAGATTGCATCAAGGAGCATAACCATTTGTGAGACATCCATAGGGTGAAAAGATGGTTATTTGAGAGAATGCTGAAAGAGTATCTTTGACTGAAGAAATAGGAAGGCAGGGCTGTCAGGCATAATAGAAAAAAAAAAAAAAACAATATGGTTTATTTCTTATTTTTTCTCCAGTATTACCTTGCAACAAAGGACTGCTTGACAACAGACCTGTGTACTCAGAGGTCTAGTTCAAGTATCCTCAAGAGTAAAATCAAAGTGGAATAAAAACTCAAAGTTTGAAAAAATAACTTAAGAACAACCAACTCTGCCATCCAAACAAAAAAATTTAGCTAATCACTGTATAAGTTATAATATACATCAGTGAACACATGTCATACTGATATTTATAGGAGTTGTACTTAAAGCTCAAGAATTCAAGTATGAAATACTACATCAGATTAGGTGAATGCTAACTGCAACAAACTTGTCACCAATGCAATTGGCTTGAGAACTGCCAAGGGATTAGTAAAGTACTTTTGAGGTATTCTTGAGTGGGTCTGGGAGGTACGACTACTGGGTATGCATCTGCCCACTTCCTTCTTTCTCTCCAGTGTGATTTCTCTGCTCTGATTGCCTGACACCATGAACTAAGCAGCCTTACCCTGCTCTGCCTTTCTACCATCAGGTTCTTACCTTAGAGCCAGAGGACTGTGGACTGGGCTCCCTGAAACCATGAGCTATATACAGTTCTCTTCCGATAAACTGTGGGTGTTGAGCATTTGGTTCCAGCAACAGGAAAGTTGATTAATATACTAACCTACATAAAGTGACTATAATCTATTCATTATGGGTGAAATAGAATTCCGGGCAGTTAAAGCATATGATAAAGCAAAGGAAGACAGATCCCTGATAAGAAATACAATATTGCTCTTAATAACTATTATAACTTTATTGTGAAAAATAAAATTAAACAATAAAATGAGATATTCTTAAAAATATAATAAATTAATCATGTACATAAAAGTATCTTTAAAAGGAAATAAAATCATAAATACTCCAAAGTTTTGAGCAACATAATTATATATTATAGAGATATAGACGCCAACATTGCTTCAACATTTTTTAACTTCAACATTTTAAAATATAAATTAACTTTGTGTATTAAATATAATTACCTTCAAATGTAAAATCATATTTAAAATCTAAACTTCTTTTTAAAAATAGAGAAAATGTCATAATGAGTTTGTGTGTATTTTTCAAAATTAAGTTATCATTTCCCTCATTTTAATTTATTTTAAATTTTATCTTTTATAGACTTCTTTTGAATTTTAGATATTTGAAAATATCTAAAATATTTACCCCTACATAGTTCTCCACTTTACCTTTATTTTTCATGGCAAGGATGATTTTCAGAAATTCAGTTACTGTACTCTAGAATTTTCCAGAATTTAAATTCCTTTGTTTTGTTTAGCTATCATTTAACTAATTACTCTGTATCCAACTTTCTTTAAGATTAAGATATGTAAGGTGCCTCTATAGACTTGCTGAAGGTCAGCGATTTAGCTCAGTGGCACAATTGTCTGCCTGGCAAGCACAAGATCCTGAATTTAATTACTGATACCAAAATAAATAAATGCATACATACATACTTGCTGAGAGTCAAACTAATTTTTTTGTTATTTTTCAGAATACTGTAGTTTGTAATTAGTATGAATGATTTAGTTTACATTTCATTATTATGCATATAATAACATAACATAACGACCTGATCCCTACATTTCAAACTTTTAACTTTTAATCTAGTGATTTTATCTACCAATGAATAGTTTTCTCAAAACCATTTAAGTTACTATTAACTGCCAATATGTGATTTTCTAATAATATTCCTTCCAGATCCAGGAACTGGAAATTTTCAGGAAAAAAAAATTCACATTGAGTAAGGATACTATTTGGTTATACTCTAATACTATTTCTGTTGCAAAGTTATACTAATAATTTTGGAAATTTGGCTTAAACAATAGCATTTCTAGAATAAACTCATTCCTAGAACAAACTCAAGAAAAGTACCATCAGGGATCCTATAACTACCAAACACTGAAGAAGAGATTCCATCTTTCCTAAGCAAGAAAACCTCCACCTAAATAATGTGGGGAAGAGTTCTGTTAAATTCTTAATGAAAAGATCATCTCAATGTTTATAAAATCTTAGAAAAGATAAGAGAAATTATCACATAAGTCCACAAAGACTGAGTTGACTCTGATATTAAGGTCAAACAAAATATTATTAGAAAAAATAGGCCATATTTTAATATTTTTGATGAATGGAAATGGAACCCAGGACCTCATACATGCTAAGCACAAGCTCTACCACTGAGCTACTTCTCAGTCTAACATTTTATGTGTAGATTAAAAAAAAATTCCTGAATTTAAGTATTTAACCTTGCAAACCAAATAACATATTTACAATTTAATAAACCTCAGCCAAGCAGAGTAGATTCGAATTATGCAAACTTCCTTAAAAGTAGAAAAACATCTCAATAGATTTAGGAAAAGAATTTTATAAAATTATACACATTTATTCAAGAAAAAAATTAAAACACAGTAAACTAAAAAGAGAAAGGAAGTTTGCTTAACTTCAGAATATCTATGTTTTTAAACTTCATCAAATATCATCATAAATGAATAAATGTTGAAAGTATGACTTTTGTGATTAGCGATTAGGCAACAATGGCCATGATTCCCATTTCTATGTAAACCCTCTGGAAAATTTCACTTTAAAACTATCCAATTTAGGTACCTTAATGATTCTTCACTGGAGAGATCGTAGATCCACATGATGTCTCATACTTTGCTCATCAACTCGTAAACAGACAAAACCAATTTAGAAAACAGAATAATGTTGCATCTTATAGGTGAACGTTCATGTACCCTAAAAATACCAATTTTGCACCAGTTATGTGCCTTTGGAGATACACATAATAATATTTACAATAACAAAATCACAGAAAAAAAACAATAGCCTATCAACAGAAACCAAAGTAATAAACTACTATGAGAACACAATACCAACTAAATAAGATTTAAGCCAACATGAATAAGATATTCTACTTTTAGAAATATATGTAATGCAAAGATATAAAATACTATATTAAAGGGAAAGCAGGAACCTTACAAGTTGAGATTTAGGGTGAAGTTTCTTTGTGTATAGTTGGTGAGGACTGATGGACATAGGAGTACTTGAAACAGAATAGTGAAATGTTGGTTATTATTAGGTTCCATCTTTGTTTTAGGTAGTGGATTCCTGCATGTTTATTATATTATTTAAAAGTAATTATTGTATCTAATAAGTGAAAGCAGGTCATATATGGTTAAATGATGAGAGTATATCATGCGGAGCATGATTAATGTGTCATGCAAGGCATGTTCAAGTTTTAAAAGTTAATTATAGTAAATACACACATTAACATTAATCTCCTGAAAAATCCTCTTCTTTGTTTCAAACGAATTTATCTTTTCATACTTGACCTGTCTGAAGCAGTGCTGGAAGTCTTCTTTCACGAATATGATCAAAACTATGGTGAAAATTGCTCCTGAGTGCTGTACAAGATAAAGACAAACTCCTAAAAGCATATGGATTGGCCTAATCCACTTTTCACAACTTTTGGCTTTTCCTCAAAGTCCCAAATGTCATTAAAGGTGAAGATTCTGATTTAAGTTCAGGATATGAAGGCAGTCACAACATTTCAACTAAAGATTCACCCAAAATGACCTCCTGAACTTTTCAGATGGTAGCAAGAACAATGAGTTAAGTGTACCTGACAATCAGAGGAGGATTTCAATGGAAATTATAGCAATATGTCTTTTGCTCTAATGTATTTTTAAAACACACACATTTTGTTCTTTTTTTAAATTTGTATTTAAAGAAAGACTAAACAAAACAGAAAATGGGTAGAAATAATACATACTTTCAAAGAAAAAATAAGCAGTAAGAAATGACTAGATGATTATTACATATTGTTTTCTTCCAAATAGTTATTCAAGACACAAAAGAAAAACATACAAAGTGAGGATTCAAACAGCAAGACTGCAAACTGTTCAACTATCCAACAAAAACTTAGTAATATAGTTACCAATCTTATACACTTAAACATACATGCAGTTATCCATATCTTCATTTATATTGAGATTAAACAAACCGGAGCAGGCTAAAATCCCTCTGAACAAAGAATAATAGTATTGCTGGATTTCACATCATGACCCTATGGGATAAGCACTGGGAACTGTAGTGTCTCTTTTTCTTCAAAGTATTTGTTCATTTCATCATGTGTTATAAGATCAATTCTCATATACTGTTTATAGTTTCTATGCATGCATGAGGCTTAACATGTATTACTATCATTTCTATATTAGAAAAACAAAACAAAACAAAACAAAACATATTCCCATAAACACATGAAACAAAAAAGACATACAAAACCACTGTACAAGGAGTTCTACAATGGTTACTGTGTTGTCTCTTGTTATCTTCAGGAATTGTTCATATCATCAGATAAAGTATTATTGAATACAGCAGTACATAACAATATTAATAAAAACAAAATTTTGAAGATAGTGTAAAACTTCAAAAACAGGTAATAATCAAAGCAGAATGGGTATCATAATGAATTTGTCATCTTCAGTATAGTTGCCTATACTCTCAGACTTGTGTATCAATCGTAACGGTTTTGAATAAAATCTGTCGATACCAAACAGCAATCAAACAAGCTAGATTTAACTAAGGTCAGTGATGATAAAACAGTATAAGTTATACAGGGCTCCAGATTAAGTTAATAGGAAATTAAAGATGATTATTGTACTATATCCTGTCATTTTTGGGATAGCTGTTTGTGCCCTCAGATCTAGTGCAAGTAGACAAACTGAGACAGAATAAAATCTGTCTAAGCAGAGTGGAGTGAGAATGTGGATTTTAAATCCTGATACATTATTAACAATATCCTCTGCCATCTTTTTAAAGACTATTCCTCCCCTTTCACTCCCCCAGGGTGCACTGTGCATTTTTAGGTCTCACCAATACTCTCAGTTAGGTTGGGGAAGCAACCTGCTATTTACCTAGCAGGTTCTGAACCTTCTCCCTCCTGGACTTGATCTCTAGTTGTTTTCCTTTACCTGTTAAAGCCTGTCCTTCCAATCTATCTACAAATACTGGTCGAGTTGCCCCTATTACTCTCTGGTTCTCTGTCACATAGAGCATTGTTTTCTCATATTTGATTTTCGGTCCTCCTCTCTGGGTCAGTCAACCGGCTAAGGCTTTTACTATGTTAATATTTGCCACGAGTAGGGAATTGGTTTGGGACAACTTACTGGGTCTCAGCCAGGGATGTGACTCAGGCCAAGCATACCCACCAATCTTGTCTGAGAAGGAAACAACTGACTGAAGTCACTGCTGTTCCTTCTTCTTGCCAGTCCTACCCAATTCCAAAATGTCATCCCATTGGTGCCCCTTTCCCATGGCAGGGTTTTATTTCTGGCACTCACAGCAGGACAATGCAAGTCCCTTGCTGGCTCCATTCTCTATTGGGCTCACTGACCTCCGACTTCAGTGCAACTGCACTTCAGTGGGACTGCAATTCCAGTGAGTCAAAGAATCTTAGCTGCCTCAATAGTAGCCCCGGGACTGCATGTTTGACTGATTCTTTTCACTTTAGTTTCTTCCTGGCTCAAGAGTATCCATTTCCTTCTGTCCAGGACTCCCCATAATGTGTTATTTCAGCATCTGAGTTGTCTGTCTCAGGGAGCCTCTGTATTCTGCTCTTACCTATCCGCCATCTTTACTGGAAGCCTCCACAAACATATTTTTCTTACACTAATGATAATGCAATACTACATACCTGAAATCCTAGCAGAGAAGTAGAAGTACAGAGGATTTTCAGGAGCATGGAAAACAAACTATATATATATATATATATATATATATATATAGTAACCAAATATGCATTCTACCTGGAACCTCACAGCATTAATGAATGTAGAAGGTAGTATAAACATTATACAGATATCTGTGCTACAGGAAACAGATGGTTTCAATCTTTTCAAAACTCAATTGGCACATAATTAAAAATATTATGTATGGGTGATTTAAAATCTCTAAACCTGTTTGGATAGCTAACTCTATTCTCACTTTTGAAGCATTGATGGTACAAAAACATAATGTTAGAGTCTATGTTTTAGTCCACAGTTCACAGGTCAAAAAAATAAAATATTTAAAGTTAGACATGTTTCTAAAAGTTTGCAGACATATGTATGAGCATCTCACTGTATTTGCACTAGATGCTACTTTAATGAAGGAAGTCACCATGTTTTCTTCTAATCAGACCTTACTAAATGAACTAAAATATATTACTAAAGAATAAGTGGAATTGAATAGACAAATAATAAAAATGCCTATATATATATATATATATATATATATATACATATATATATATATATGTATATCCACAAGAGTGTGAAAATTAATGAAGCATCCAGGAAATTTAATGCTGTGTTCTACAAACCCTAAGTTCCACAGTGGGAGTAAAAGTAAGTCAGTTATGCTCTGTTCCACCCTAACATGTTATTTCAAAGTAGCATCCCCAATACTAAAATGAAGGCAGTATTTTATACAGGTTTACTCTCTGATTACTGCAATATTACAATATTATCCCCCCCCCAAGTAAACGGTAATTGATCATCCAAGCCACATTTGTTTCAGGAACTATAAAGCAGTAGATAAAATTTCTTACTCATTTTTTATGCTGGCTTCTCAAACTTTCCCATAATTTTAAAAAATACATCTTAGCTATTTGGTAAATAAAAAATGGTTTCTCATTATTGATTTAAATTATGCACTCAGATTTAGTTTTATCTAACAGAAGACTCTGTAAAAACAACTTTAGGGATGTTCTCAAAGTCAGTTCATACTTAAAAAGCGAGGGTCAGTTCAATCAATTCAGACCTATAACAAACCTATTCATCTCACCTGCACAATAAAAAAAAAAAAAAAAAAAAAAAAAAGACCAGTGGCTACTAAAATATGCTACCCAGGTCAGGCAGCACTGTTCATCATTCTTTTTCATACATTTTGTAGCCAGAGCCTGCTCACTCATTCCGAGAATTTATCTAAGCTTGCCTAGCAACAAGATGTAGTTGCTAATGGTAACCACTCCATGGGGAAATATTTGTTCTGAAGTTTTGGGATCTTTGTCTTTACAGACACATAACAGATTGATAGACATTATAAGTGTGAGCGACAGTGTCTCAGTATCTATACCTGTGTCATTGTTTTACCTCTGATGCACGTACAAATTTGGAAATTTTCTCAACAGAAGCACAGTCTACCTTTGGGGATTGGACTCAACCCCGAGTCAAATATCTACAGTGTTTTTTGACTTAAATAAAAAGTAGCTGTAAATGTACCAAGTGTGACTGAGACAAGCTGTAGATTCCCATTGTTTCACATGAGATTCACCTTTGAATTCTGAGGTTTTGTCAGCACAAGGTCTATGAAACCTGAACTCTAAATAATTTTTAAATTATAATTTTAAAAGCAATAAAATTCATTTGAAAATGTATTACTAGGCTGTTCCCTGGTGGTATTTAGATCGACTTGAACTGAGACTAAAACATCTCTATTTGAACATTTGTTCAAATGCTTTCAACCAAGACTTCCCACTTCTATAGACCTATGAGTTTCAGGGACCAGCCCATTCCCAAGTTTTGACAACCAAACCTGTTTTCATACATTTCTAATGTCTTGACAACTCTGGAGACCTAAATCATGCTCAGTTGAGATCTAACTTAAAACAATCCATTTAAAGACAAATTTTAAATCTCATAATCACCCGGCAAACAAAGAAGATGTAAATGATTGAAAGACGAATGAGAATCTTGGAATTTTAACATCTAATGAAATTGACAACAATACTAAAATCTAATTCAAAGTTCCTATATTGTCAAAAATGTAAAGATGGTCAGTGCTTGTAAAGCTAATAGTTAGAATCAAAATAATGACTTCCTTTTATATTAGGGCCAATTTACTTTCCATTAGTTTACATTGAATGCATTATCAAAGATTTATTTTGCAATGCCAGTTTGATGAATTCTGATGAGTCTTGTGACTGACTAGTAAGAAAGTGTCTACATCCTGCTATCAGTTAGACTTTCCAACCAGAATTTATATGTAATCGATCATAGGGGAAAAGCATGATATCCTTCAACACTAAAATATGATACTACCATAATATCTTGACATTAAGAGCTGTGTTAAGATTTTTTAGGTGAATGCCTTGGTTTGGAAGAAACATACAGTAAAGTAGTAAGATGATTATCGTATGAGTAGCTTCTCAATTTATTCAGAATAAAAGGTTATTACTGCAACTTCTTTATAAATTTTAGATCACTAATACAGAAATTTTATAGTACACATAGTACAGACAGAAAAAAGAAAATGAAAAACTGACAAAAGACAATAATGTAAATAATGAAGTGATTCCACTAAATAGCTATATCCTCAACGGAACATGAGCCAAAAGACATGAATATGTTAACATTTGCTTTTCATTGAAAATTTCAGAACTTATTAAGAATATTTTTTATCATATGCAAACTTTTCTCCAAACATTATTTTCAGAAATTTTCCTCAGGAAGGAATGAAGAAACCTCAAGTTAAAAGAATTCACTGGGAACTAGAGGATTTCAAGACAGGTGAAAGTGTATTAAATGCCAGATGGTAAAGATAAAGGCTGTGACTAGTGTAGACACAGCAGAGAGGAGCTGGTCTGATGAGCAAAATGAGTTATTTGCAAAGGACCACTTTTCCAAAAGAGAGATCAGAGAACCTTCCAGAAACTCTAATTTAGACAGTCTAGTTTCCTTTTATTACAGGTTGCTGGCTGTCTCCATGGTTGATGAGGCAGATGAGCGTAACACACCAAACTGACCAGCAGAGTATCAATGTGAGATAGAAACCTTCTATATTACAGTCACTAAAAGGATAGCAGCGATTTCATCCAGAGTGAGTCCCATGGAGTCACAGCATACGGATAAGATGGTAGAGTGTTACAGAAATGTTCCATGTAGAGTCCTTTCAATACACTGGGATGGATAAAGGGAAAACATTTGTCACACATGAGGAGGCACAAAAGTTTGCAATAAGTTTTTTTTAATAAGAGAAGGCTAAGTATATTAAAATTTGGTAGTGCTAAAAGTAGACAAAAAGTTTGGAAAAGCAAGCAGAGCCAAAGGAAACAAGTCCCAGTGAGGCTGGGGTGCAGTTTTAGCAGGAATGAAGCAATGAATAAACCAAAAGGAGGGAAATGGGAATTTATGGTTTCAAGCATATAGTGGCTCAGGGTAAAGAAATTGCCCCGTGGAATTGTCTCCAAAGTTAGAAAAGAACTGTGGCATGGTCAATGGAGTAATTTAAGAGAAATATGAAACCAAAAATGGGTCTACTGGTCATTGCCTGTAGTTCTGAGGTGTGACTTATATTTTCGAGGAGGAAAGGAAAATCGGTGATTATAATTCAGCTTTGCAGAAGATTTTTATATGGACAAAATTCCTACCTTATTCTGTTCCTTTTTGAAAAGTGTTGGTGGCCTTTCGGAATATTCGTTTCAGGTTTAGTGCTCTTTTATATCAATTGTCATGCCTCAGAATAGCACTCTATTTGATGAAATAGGCTCTCAAATTCCTGTATCCTCACCACCCAGAATTTACAGAGACTTGGGAAACCTTATAGCTCTACAGGTCACAGCTTGGAAAGTTGTGTTTTAAGACATAGTGTAGTTCTCTCTTTCTGTAAACTACTAAATATCCATATATAAGCAATCTTTCCCATTTTATATTTTACACTTTCATTTGCTTACAGAATTCCTTTTCATTTTTGGTTGAAAGAGCAGTAGTCAAGTGAGCCACAAAGCCCAGGCAGAACATCCCAAACTGGTGATCCTTGAAAAGTAACTGTTTTGAGGGAATTGCTTTTGAAATAGAATTTTTATCATTCTGCTGACTGCAGTGTTTTAAAATTTGTACTTGTGCCCTCTGGCAAAGAGTGTATAGGGTATCTTTGTATTGATTTAAATAATAAGCGTGATGAGTCAATTTGCCTTGCATTATATAAATGTGCCACTTCTGCTTGAACATACACCTCCAATTCAAACATGAGACAGCTTTAACTAAAGAGAAGCTAGCTACAAAAATTTCCGAAATTACTTATCATGAGCAACACATACACTACTTTTGAATCTTTCAACGATTACACATACATACTCTTATAATTAGTCTCTATCCTAGTGCTCTTCAGTGAAGTTAGGTGCTGTGCCATTATTTGGGGAAGTCAAAGTTTAACTCGTCTAAATTAAATTTCTTCTTTAAATCCTGAAATTTTCCAGTACAAAATGTATTCCATAGAAAACCAATGCCACCCCTTCAAGACTCCAAAGGATTGAATAGTTCCACTTTTTTATCGTGTCCATTCACTGTGACTGAAATAAGCCGAGTGAGTAATGCTGGAATGCAGGCACATTCTTTGGAGGTGACTGACTGGAAATGGAGGGAGAATCATCTGAACAGTACGAGGCTTTGTGTAGAAAAGAGAAATCAGCTACTACCAACTTCTATCAGTGTGAATCAGCCCCTTCCCAATTTGCTTATTGTCTTCTTTGTCTTATTTAAGTTGCCCACCCACTGGGCAGAGACTGTAGCTTCTTAATATTCCATTCAGAGCCTGTTTCACAGTTGGCATTCGATAAGTGTTAAATAACAATAATAACACCATATAGAGCCTCTAATTTCAAAAACGGAGGTAGAAATTGGTGTTTTGAATCTCCATACTAATGGCTTTTGATGGCTTTTCCCCCTCACAATGTTGTCTGTCTCCCGCTGACTGCTCTTTATTATACTCTACAAAGCAACTGCAACTAGCTAACCATCCTAGCCAGGAGGAGCTGGGCTTTGCGAGATGGAGAAGCTGCATTTGTATATACATGTGCCAACTTGAGAATGACAACAAAAGCTGTTGTCCTCAAAAGAGAAGCTGTGATGCAGACCATGGCCCAGGGACATCACCTGCTTCAAGTGTTACATCCTCAGTGCCTGGAAATATTCTGCAAGTTGTAGTGAGGACAGGTCACAGGGGCTTTGTAGCCCTTTCTGGTCCCAAAGGGTGACCCAGCAAGTTAGTCACAAGTTCAGCATAGGGACCAGCACTTACCTAAACTGGTTAGGTTGAAATAGGCTTTTAATGTCACCTTTTTCTTTTAAAGTTGCTCATCTTCTCTCATAAGAAAGCATTTGTTTTTCTTTAACACAATATTTGGCAACAGGGAAAGAGCAATTTTTAGCTTCAAGTTAAACTATTGTTAACAATGAGAAACTCATATGCAACATCTTTTTTTTTTTTTTAAATTGAGGATATTAATAGATTTTCTTTAATGAAAGATAAAAATGTAGTTATGGGAAGGAAGGAATGCAGTGGTCTATAGATCTGGACAAAGGAAGAAGAAAAGTAGGTGGGATAAACTTGGGTTGAGGGAGAAGTATTCAGAGAACAAGGCAAGAAAATAAAAACAAGAATTCTATTTTCTATTTCTTTGCTTAAATTGACTTGCTCTCTGGAAGAATATAATTCATCTCAGAAGGTTTTCTAAAAGGCAAAACAATATCTTTGTTTATGCTAAATGTGGGAGAGATAGATAAATGTTCTAATTTATACTTATAATTGACTCTTCACAATAGCAAACTTGAATTCCAGTAGCACAGAGTGACCCTGTCAGCAGCGTGGATCCTCCAGCAGGGTAGGTCCAGCTCTGAGGGGGAGGTGAGGACATGGGCAGAGCACAAAGATGCACGGAAAGAAGGAAGAGCTGGATAATAAAGAGGACAGCACCCAGGACTCACTACACACCAAGAGCTGTACTACCTGAACATTTTATGCGCAGCGTTTCCTTAAGTTTTCCATAAGTCCAAATGAAGGGAGCTATTATTATTCTTATCTTTCAGAGGAGGAAATTGACACAAAGACATCAACTTGTCCAATGTCAGGCTGAAAAGTTATGGCAAACAGTTTTGACTCACTTTGGTTGGATGGTCTGTAATCTCAACTGGACATTCAGTATAATAAAGAAGGAAAACCCAGCATTTCAAATGCATACAGTTCTATTTGCCATACTGATTCTAGTGACATGAAGCAACTAGGACCTGAGTCCCCTGTGGCTCTTCATTAATGTACAAGACAAATTCCTACCTTTCAGTAGTCAGTCCACACTCCACATGGAGGCTCCCCTCATGCGATAGCCACAGCCTCTGTTTTCAACTTCAGCATCAGATGCTTCTTCACAACTGAACCTCAAGCTTGGTCATTCTAATGTGCTTACAGTTACGGTTTACTCATGTGCTTCTTTCTCTGCAACTACCTACCCCTTGCCCCACAACTCTTTTTCACTTCCTGTCTGTCTGACAAATGCACCTCTCAAAATTCAGCTCAGACTTTGCCAGCTCAGAGAAGATATCTCCGATTTACCCTAACACATAGTAAAAACTGCTTCCGTAACCCCACAGCATTATTTGACTGATGTTTTACCACACTTACCATCATGTCTTATTAACCTTTAGCAACTATTTCTATGTTGTTTGAATGTAAACTTTCAAGAACAAATATAGTATTTTATCTATGATTGTATTCTGGTCTTTTTACCAGTACCTGTGAGTTAAAAATATTCAGTTAAGGTAAATGAATGATAACTTGACCGTAGGCATGGGCTTCTTTCCCCCCATCATGTATCTGCCTGAATACTCACTCTTCAAAGAGTTTTATTCTGACCCCCTCTCTTAGTCACTTTCTGTAATAAAAATTGAGTTAAATTGTTTGTCGACAACAGGTGGATCTAATCTCTTTCTCAAGATTTCAGGCTCAGGAACCCTCCTTATTCTGTTTCTTTTGGAAGTGGTGCTAGCACACCCTCTGCTGTGTTAACACTCTGCTGGGGAAACCACATCAGGGCAATGGAGCAGCACCAGCAGAAAGAACAGTCAAGGCCAGTACCAAATTCCAAGGCTGACACCAACACGGCAGCAACATGCTGTCCCAGGCAAACTCGATCAAAATACACTTAGCATACAGACCAAATGATGACGATTATTTTAAATAAGTGTAAGTTCTTTGTGGTAGAGCAAATAAAAATTGTAACATGTCCTACCTCTAACACACTGTTCTTTTATTTTCTCTCTGTAACATGTCTCACCGAAAACAGTCATGCTTGCCAACTCTTTCCTCCTAGTCACCATTCTCAGTTAAATGCGATCTCTGCATCTGGACCTCCATTTGGGTGGATTATATCTATCCTGCTTAGTAAATACTCACAGAGTGACTAAAGCTCCTTGTGGACTTAGGTTAGGGAATTGCATCTTCAGCTGCCTCTCTGAAGCAATCTATTTTATGGAAAGTTGCAGTATATTTTCTACATAACTGTGCTTTCATGTTATAGACAGGAACTGTTATTATCTTAGATTTTCTTTATAAGTACACATTTCTTATGTTAGTAGATGTTGGAAATACTATAGGTATGAGGAGTTGGAGGACCAGAGGGTAGTTTTGTCATGGAGGAAGGGACTGGCTATGTCTACAAGCAAAGTATTTTAGAGGAAAATTCGAGAGTTTAGATCTCATTTTTTTTTTCTTAAAGATCTAGGCCATAAAATTCAGTATAAATATAAAAGTTCTCTGAAATACTATTTTTCCGTTGACCTTAATAAGCTGTGTCCCTTTAAAATTCTGTCATGTTTTAATTTTAAATAATTATATATAGTCTTTTAAAGTACAAACCGGAAACCTCAAAAAGAAAAACTCACTTTCACAGAGGTCATTTAAATTAAAAAGACAAGTTTAAAAAGTTGATAGCATTTTTCCTATTAAGTGAATACTTCTTAGAAAGATCAGAGAGGAATTTTGGTCTGGGTACACTCATTCCCAACTCCCCAAGTGAGTGGGAACACTTTAAGTCTATGTGAGAAATAAAGTATCAAACGATCAGCAAGGAGATGAACTTTAAATTTACAAAGGCACTTTCAATTTCTATGGAAATTGCACATTTTGTGGAAATGTGCTTAGATTGTCATTGTCTAGCCAAATGCAGTGAAAATGTAAGTTGAAGAAGCATAATTAAGGTTTAAAAAAAAGGTACAAAGAGAGAATGGCTGTCTTTCGTGAAGCCTAATCAGTACCTTGCACGTATCTTTGGGCACAAAATGGTCAGAAGCATTCTCCTGAGCCACTGGTCCTCAATTATCATCATCTATGGCTTGTTATGTAAGTGTATGCACTATTTCCGTATACTTACTTAGGTAATCTGGGTGCTTGTTTGAATAGAAATTTTCTTTGAGCAAGCTCCTTCAAATACTATTACCTGGTTCCATTTCTTTAAATTCATGCAGTTTGTCAAGTTATCAATGAAGTAGAAATATGATTTTTCTGAGAGATAGACGTTTTGGCAATGCAATCAGTGAACTCTAACACTGAATTTTAAAAAAAAAATTCCCAAATACGTTGTATATTTTCTATGCACCCATAGGACTAAGAATAATAACAATACTCTGATAGAAGAATTGGTTTTTCAGCTAACATTCTAAATGTTAAACATTTCCTGTAGAACAACATGGCATATAATTGAACTTTAGGCCACAAATATTTATTATTTATTGAACATCTACTATGCTCAGGGCAATGCAACATGTTCTGAGAAGGGCACAGTGAAATGAATCCTGTCTTTCATCAAGCTACTCCCTCATTTGAGAAAATAAATACAATTTTATAAAAGGACATTCAGGCCAGGAATATAGCTCAGCAACACAGTGTCTGCCTGGCAAACTCAGGTTGTAAGTTCAATCCCCAGAACAAAAAAAGTATTCCAAAAAGCTGCCTAAAAATGAACAAGGAAAGCATTTACTTACGGTATTCTGCTTTGCCCTGACATTATTGTATTTGAGTGATCAAGTAGCAATCTACTGAAGCAGCATCTAGATATGGACCAATGAAAATAAACTAAAAAAACACTTGCCAATATTTTGTGCTGAAACAATATTACCTAATAAGCTAAGAATCTGATTTAATTTTTGCTAGTGTGAAATGATTACAAGAACCCAAGCCTGTTTACAGCTTTGCCTGCAAGACAGGCAACTATCTCTCACTGGCTTTTATTTTCAGCTATTTTATGAATTTAAGAGGCAGAGCACATCCCAGAGGAAGAAATAATATTTAAAAGAAAATATTCTGGACCTCAAAATCCATCTAGGCTCTAAAGAGGACCAGGGAGATGCTTTAAATGTATCTTCCCACTCCTCCCCACTGTGTATTTTTTACTGCAAAAATAAGTAACTGTCTATTTTCACTTATAAAAATGATTTGAAAGGTTTTTGCTTTCTTGTCTATAGAATCAACTTCACAAAATTAAATTCTGAGAGGTTAGTAAGTCTGAAGTTCATGTGCTGTTTCATCTGCTCACAGAATACAACTCTGCTTATTTCAGAAACTCATTGACTGTGGGATAGAAATGCTCTATGCATGCCTCCTTTTCTCTTTCAAGGGCAAATTTTCCCACAGACAAATGATGACAATTAATTATCTTCAAAAACTCCTGGCAGAACTCAGACATACTTCAGTACAAACCTGTTTCAAGTCATCACATTAAAAATCCAAATATGTAGAGTATTATTGGAGCTGGGTGAAAAATTGTCAGGGAACAGCAGTCAGAGATGTGATGACAGAGAGCTGTGTGCACAGTGCTAGGATGTGTGGAGGTTTTGTTTGGGTAGTAGGAACCTGCTCTAAGATTTCATCCAGAAAATGGAATGGTAATATTTTCAGTTAAAGGATCACCTGAAGCAGTGTGGAAAATGAATTTGAAGAAGTGGGGTTGCAGACCAAGACATCAGTTGCCATAATCTCGGTACGAAATGAAAGGAACCTGCACTGAGATGTGGAAATATGAGTGGAAAACAAAAATAGAGTTTTTAAAGACACACGCAAAGTATATTCAACAGTACTGCTGAGTAAGTGTCAGAGGAGACATGTATAGTTATGAGCCTCAGGCTTCTGGTTTTAGGGGTCTTGTAAAGATTGTTGCTATCTAACAAAAGAAAACAAAACAAGAAAAAGAAAAGAAAAGAAACCCCAACAGTTTAGAGGTAACAATAATAAACTGGAGAATTTTGTAAGCACACTACTAAACATGCTTGGCATTAATATTTTGAAGATTTTTGTCTGGAAAACAGAGAAAGATCATTTTGTACACATTTAATTTTTTAAATCATTGAATAATGCATTGATTGATTAACGGGTCATGGTAAGGGTTGAACCTAGAAGCTTTGTAGCGAGCCACATCAATAATTTTTTTTTTTTTATGCTGAGAAAAATCTTCCTAAATTGCCACATTTTCCAGGTTAAACTCAAGCTGACAATTCCACTGCCTGAGCGCCCAGCATGCTGGATTATACTTATTTTGAACTGACACATTAAAAATTTAAGAAAAGTGTATATGATTGTGATATAATGTGATCTATCACCACATGTAGATATTGCATAATGTTTAAATCAAATTGATGTCATTTTTTAAAGGTAGAAACAGTCAAACTTTTTTCTGCTGGCTTTTTGAATTACATTGCACGTTATAGCTACCCACAGTCATTTTAGTGTGACAAGTGCACCAGGATTTATTTCTATCTAATGATATCTTAGCACCCATTGACCTAGATGGCCTTTATATTTATCAATATGAATCTTTGTTAATTATGAATTCAGGAAATTGACAGCTAGAATTCATAATATCTTGTAAATGCTTGGTAAAATAACGCAGGAAGGAATGGCAAGAAGTGAAGGTAGAGAATTAGGCCATCACTGAAGGAGAGAGCTGTAATAGAAATCTATAGAAGTGGAAGAACCAGCAGAATCAGGATACACGAACATTATTAGACAGTTGATAAAACCATTTTCCATAGAAAATGTACCCTCATTTGCCTGTTTGTCTCTAAAATGCCAACTTGAATTCCCCATGACAGGTGTTTCCCTCAGATTCCTTCCTCAAGGTCACCCTGCTTGGATTTCAACACCCCATGGTCATCTGGGCCCCTCTGCCAACATTTTCCTTTCCTCAGACTATGGTACAGAATCTCAAGTCACTTCACACCTCCCAGCCCCTGCCAAGGAAACTTGACAAGCTCCCTTTGATCTCACATCTTTAAGAATGAAAGGTTTGTGAGAGGAAGGAGAGGAAAAAAACAAGTTCGCATAAACTAAATATACTTATGATATAAATTTGTGTGCTTAAGTTCCAATATGTTCATCCTGTTTCTCTTTCTTAGACAGCTTTAAACTCATCTGAATATGACAAGTATGGAAAGACAGTTTGGCTAGCCAAGGAGTAAAGGTGAGAAAAAGACTTTACAGTTTCATTAGATCTGTCAGTGCTCTCCTTTAGAGTACTTTTGTTAGTTTGCTTTCCATCTTATTTTAAATATTTCAGGTTCTACCTTGGCTTTATTTCTTCATACACATCCTTGACAGACTCTGCTCTCTACACTGAATGATACAACTCCTAAGTTATATTCTTTCAAAATTTCTGGATCCTTATTCCTAAATATCTTCTTTTAGTCAAAACAAAGAACACTACCCAACACTAGCCTCAGAATCTGTCCCTACCTCACCTCCTGTTCTTCAAACCAACGGCTAAAGTTAAGTCACAAAAGTAACAAGTCAGGGGAGCACTGAAATGGAAAATGTAGGAAAAAGGCCATAATCTGAAGAAGTTGTGGAATCTCTGTCTGTCAACAATATCTACACATGGGATTTCATCATGGGGTAGCTAGATCAACAAGGGCACAGGGTCAGAATGTAGAGTTGGATAAAGGGGATTTATCAGCAGCTAAGCACTCTTCCATGACACAGGATTTAACACCACCATGAAACAGCACTAAACGGCCCAGTAGAGCAGAGACTGGCTTAAACAGTTGTAATCAGCTGTCATGCAACACCGTACTGCTGGCTTTCTGGTGGTACAGATGCAATTGACATGCGCCAAGCAGCATGGGCTACCATTCACCAAGGTTGGCTTAGCTGTTCCTGCTGCTAAAGGACAGGGTGGTCTGCCAACCACAAACCAGGCACTCATCTCTGTTATGGAACCCTCTCTCAGAGAGGTGGACAAACTAGGTGTTCAGAGTTGACTGATTTTTGCTCTGAAAGAGACAGTAATATATCTTGAATGCAAATGACACATATTCCAGGTATAAATTTGACTTAGTTGCCTACAGGCCTTAAGCAATACCACATTATTTAAAATAAATAAATAGTAAAAATAGATAAATGAATATTAAAATTTGAAAATAAGCATATTTTTCTTCATTAACCTGACATTATATATTAGGATAGGAATTAGTGGCAAATTTATACTCTGACCATTTTATATTCCTGGAGATAGAGAAAAATAAAAGGAGACAGGAAAGGAGTAGAGAGAATGGGGAGAGAACAAAAGAAGTGATATAGTAAAATATTTTTGTAAATATGCTAATGAGATTATTTAATGATGCAGAGTCCTTCCAATGTAGGCTTTAAGCAGCATGTATCTGGCATGGCCATGTTTTCCAATGGTAAGCAAGTTACAAATTGATGATTTAAGAGAAATAGCCTTCTATAAAGTATTGGTGCCAGCTGTGTAATTACTGGGAAATAAAATGAAGAAAATACCCCTCTGGTGTACATCAGAGTTCAGCAAACTGTGGGCCATGGTGCAAACTCCCTCACGCCCATTCTCTTACTAGGGACTCTCCCTTGTCTAGGACAGTTTCCAAGCCACTGCTTCAGACACAAGCACTAGTTAGACAATATGGCCTGAAAAGCCACCATCCTTGGTTTCTGCCTTTGACAAAGCAGTTTCCCAGTCCCTAAGATGGATGATGCCCTCTGAGTGTCACTTAGAAGCCAAGAATCTTAAGTCTGCCATGGCTCACCCTATTATGGTATTTTATCCTATTGAAGGATAAAAGCCGGAATGGTGCAATTCCTGACTTCATGAGGCCAGACTTCAATCTCCAATGGTACAAAAATAATAATAAATTAAAATAAAAGCAAGGATCACATAGAGTATTTTAGAAAATATATTGTTCATTCCTAGACCATATGACAGAATAGTAAATAGAATCTGTATTGAAATCAATTCAATCATTTGTAGTTTTTAACCTCCCTAGGTAATTATTATGTACAGTCAGGTTTAGCAATCACTAGGCCAAAGAGTATAGAAGAAAGATTTTTATTGTCAGTGTATCAGAGTAGAAATCTAACAGGTTTTGCTACTTGTATTTAATCAACTTTGCTATTGCTTCAAACAGGGTTAAAGAGCTGACAGGAAGAAAGCTGATAGTTAGGCTGCAGACGGGTTAGAGGAGACAGATTTTTGTGCTGATGTAAAAAGGGAAAAGTTTAAATTTAAAAAATTAAGGTAAGGCAAAGTGTGAAAGAGAAGATTCAGAGTAAAGACCTCATTTGGGTTTCAAGTAACTGAAAGTTGTTTTAAAGGTTAAAATGGCACAGGAAAGACTAATAAAAGTCTTGGTAACTTCCTTATTTACTTAGATGACCCTCTGACTACCACTGAGTGTCCATGGGCTAATGAGGTAAAGATTATTCCGAAATCCTCCCACTCTTGTCCTTGTTCACCTCACCACTGTTGAGAACATTACCAGGAAAAGTCAATTTTTAAATTTTAGTTTCAGTCAAATCATTAAAATAGCTGAGGAAGCTTAGTGGCTTCATAAAAATTAAATCAGGCACACATTTTAAGTAAGCTCATTATGGAAATAAGAATCTAAGAACCATTTGAAGGTTGGTGTCCAATCCAAAATCTTGATGTTACCTTAAATATGTGTGCATGTATGTGTTGGAATGTCCAGTATGTGGTGATGCAAAAATGTCTGATAGTAACCCCTGGTTCCCCCAATGGATATTTTGATTTATACTGCTTCTAGCTTTATCCTGCTTCCTCTGATTAGTTTGCATTTACATTTTCATAGCATCCAGCTGCTCAGCATTCATGATTTATATTCATCCAGTGTAATTAAAGTATTTGTTGTGGGTTTATAAGCTTTTTAATGGTCTATATTTCTGTATTTTGTGTCTCTCCTTTTCCAAATTTATTTTATTCATCAAGCTGTGTCCCAAAAAGCTGCAGAAACAATTACCTCTAAAGAATGTTAGTATACAGCATGAATAACACTCATGCTGGATTTAAAACTACCCTCACTCGAATTACCAATTCAGTGCTGAAAATAAATGTCTCTCTCTCCAGAAATTAGAATCTAATTATGTACAATAAACCATGTTAAATAATATCAAGGGTCTAGCCTAAACCAACAAAGACTTTCACAGCCCTCAAAGAAAGCTGAAATATTCCTGCTCATATTTGCTCTTTAGGGGGAGGTTATTTTCAGGGGTCTCTGGCACTCGGGAACATCTCCCCAGATTTAACATGATAGAGTTGAAGAATACATTAGGAAGAAGTTGTAGCCTGTTACTCAGCACAAACTTGATTTGGTGAAAGCTTTCATTTCATTCTCTTGTAATTAATAGGTAATTAGCAGTGCCTCTGAGAAGTAGCAACAAAATGAAAAATAAACCATTTAGACTTTTATTGCAACTAAAATAGAAAAATGAAGTCAATACTTCAATATAATTTCAAAAGCTAAAATAACTTCTAAGAGTTAAATTTCCATTGGCCTCTAATCAATCCTAACTTCTAACTTGTAAATTCCTGTTGGCATTACCCCTTCCTATATTTGTGCTTCTCTTTGACTGCATGTCTATAATATTTGCTAACCTTGTCTTCTCCCACACTCAATTCTTGTAACCACTTTTCAGACCTATGTAAATTTTGCCAATTTACTATCTTATTAAATGCTAAACCACACTCTATCTACTTCAAGTCACAAATCAAGGGTATCATTTTTAAGAAACCCTTCCAGTTCATTCCAACAATACACCTTCTCAGTCACCATGCAGTTTTTAACAAATAGAAACAATTATTTAACTCTTGTATTCACTTATATTTTTTAATATTAAGCTGTACACAGCTCACTGTCTTATCTTCCCCTCTTGGCTAAAGTGAGAACATGAGAGATTGCTCTCTGTCGTAATCTGTGTTGAAGAAGATGGTGTTAAATGATTGTTCTAAAAGTAAGAATTTGGAATTGGGCAGTAACAAAATGAAGCTTTATTCTACTTAATTTCTCTTTGGAAAGAGAACACAAAATGGACAATGAAATCATTATAAATACCTCTTATAAATTAACCAGAATTCTAATATTCAGTGTCCACAATCTGTGGCATGCTGGCTTTTATTAAGTATTTTGTTCCACAATGAAAGGCTGACACAATTTATATTGTACTTGCTATCACATCTAGGATTCTTTAATCTGAAACATTTCCTTAATCTTGAAAAATTTGAATAACGTTTGAGAGTAAACATCAATTATTTTGAAAAATATCTCTCAGTTTGAGTTTGTTTACTCCTTGTGATTAGATTCCAATTATGCATTTTAAAACAAATATCACAAAGATAAAGTTACCTCTTCCAAATGTATCCTCTTAGGAGAACTCCAGAAATTTAGTGGAATCTGGTTTTCAGTCTCACTGTAATATAGCAAAGCATCAAAATTATTGAACTCCTTACTGTATATCTGGGATCTGTGCCAAACACTATATGCTTTATCTAATTTAATTTAGCACATCTGTGTTCACTCCAACCAAATGGGGAATCAATAACTGTCGAGATAAAGAGCCAAAACTGGACTCTCTCATCCTTTTTATTCCAAATGCCATGCTTTTATTTTCATTTGACTTATAATAAATAGAATGCTTAAATTTCCATATTTAAATTATTCTTGACTATAGACCATGACCTCCCTTTCCCTAAACCTCATAATTATCAATTTTTTTTTAGTATTCCAGATGTAATTCCCTTAGACTCTGGACAGTTTCATAACTCAGAAATTCTCAAGGACAAAGAGTCAACCCTTTGAAATGCAATCGTCAACAAACATAGAGCCTCCATTTCTCAGTGTCTGATCCCCTAGTTCAGTAAGTACCAATTAGCCAAGGTGAATGATCTAATCCCATTGGTCCACCTTCTCTGTCTTCTACTAATTTATCTAAAAATTGACTAGTCTTGTGTTTCAGTAGAGTCAGATATGCTCTCTTTCCTGTTGCCCTAGTCTCTTTTCCCTATTGGAATAATCTTGACTAGGAATTTTACCTGTTTAATTTCTGTAGTAATTGTTTCTTTTACTGATTTATGTAAAAATAATTTTAATTGACTGAAATCAAGTCCCTCCACAAGTATAAGGTAAGCAATGACAAGAACAGCAATTTTAGCTTTATTATTATTAGTGATTCCTGGATCACTCAGATATTACATGAAAGTTCTAACTTTGACATAGTCATGGTCTTATTTTAAGCAAAAAAAGAGAAATCTTTGCTTTGTCACTATGATAAATATCTAAGGTTGCTGCTCACCATTTTCCATAAACTGCTTTATATACTGGATAGTTATACACTAGCTAAAATTCTTGTAGGATAAAGATTGTAGGATAAATTTATCTTGTAGGATAAATTCTTGTTGTTTTTTGGGGCATTTTCTCCTATTACTGTTATGGAGAAAATAACTCCCTACTTGTTAGATGTCAGGTATACTAACTTCATGGTCTCAGACATTGAGGGTAAAGTCATGAACCAAGAAAATGGTTAAGAGGTTTTCAATCGAAATAAGAATAGCTCCTGGATACTCAAGAGGGGTTCTGAGTGACCACTGAGGTTATTTATCAATAGTGTTTTGTAATACAAAATCACAAAGTGATAACAATGTGGGTCAAACTATAATTAACCTAGAGAATTGCAAGTATAGTCACTTAACTAGTATTAGACCAACAGAGAAATGAGTGATGAAGTGGAAGTACATAGAAAGAACAAAGGCATTCCTAGAAAGGGTGGGAATGTTCGTTGGGGTATTCTAGTCACCACCCATGCAGCTGATGCCCAGCTGGGTTCACTGGACCAGGTGATACTAATTATGGCATAGCCTGTTCGTGTCTAGGGAGGCTCTCAGGCCTGGCTATCAATCTCCATCTTGAGACTTGGCTCTCTTCAGATTCACTTCCAGCCACAATCTCAGAGTGTCTCGTCTTCTACACTCACTCTTTCTCCAGGGCTCCACAAATTTATCTTTGTATATATTGGTGGTACTTTTCTTTTTTTACCATAATTACAAATGTTGGCAGACACTGGGAAATCATTTATATTTTCTAGGCAGTAAAATAATGGAATAACTCATTGACTCATCAAAACATGCTCGTTATGGAAATATTACTATGATACCTGATTTATAGTGGAGGTGAAAAGGGAACATGAAAGGTAAAAGAGCCTGAGTAAGGTCACAAAGCTAAGAAGTTTATTATGGTTTAGATGGGTAATATCTCCCATTAGACGTGTGTGTTCAGAGGTTGGACTTTTGCAAGATGATTGGATCATGAAGATGCTGTACTCATCAGTCATCAACCCAAGGATTCACCAAATAGCTGAAGGTGCTGTCAGGAGGTAGCCTCTGGTAAAAGAAGTGAGCCACTAGGAGTGCTGCTGGAAGGGAATATCTCCTTCTCCTTCTGTGTCCTGACCATCATGAAACAAGTAGAATTTCTTTGCCAAATGCTTCCACGATGCCATTCCTACCCTGGTACCGGTCAACCAAACATAGAGTGAGACCTCTGAAATTATGAGTCAAAATAAACACTTTCTATATGTTGTAGGTATCAGGCAGTGTGTTTCAGCAACAAAAACCAGAATAACGCAAAATTGCACAGCTGGGATTCAAATGCAGGCAGGTTGGATCAAGTCTCTGTTCTTAAGCACTACACCAAACTACTTCTCAATGAACGGTTTTTTATGTATAAAATATGAATTTGTATGTTCTCTATTTTTGCCTGCTGTAAATTCTTCCTCATATTTGCATGGTCATTATGGTAAATGAGAATAACGTTTGCCTTAGAATAGATATTTGTATCATTGAAGGTTTGATGTTTGACACTGAACTGAATCTTCTCAGCCCATGAAAGCAGCAGGATTTATCCACAGAAATATATCAATGAATATTTCTCATTTTGGCTCATTTTGATATTAAAACATAGGAATTTTGTTGGTAACTGGGATTCATAAAGTTTCCTCAATTGGCAAAGTTTCAAACCAATATTTTAAGCTTTTTTTTAAAAATGGGGAATCATTTTCTCACAGCAAAGTTATTTATATTGTAGTTGTTTACTTCCAGATAGGAATGAATAGTGTATTATGCAACCCAATTGTTCTATTCTTGTAACCACTTTGCATTTACATGTACTCTATTTAGAGTCTACTGTACATGATTTAAGCCATTTGGGTTCAGATAAAGCCTGAGCTGTGTCTGATAAAGATAGACAAAACCACCTTTTAAAAAGAGGGTAAGTGATATGGAAATGAGAATCATACGGTTTTCTTTCCCCAAAACATAGAGACATTAGCGTTTGGCCCAAATGGGATGTGTGTGTGTGTGTGTGTGTGTGTGTGTGTGTGCACGCACGCACGTATGTGTTTGTGCGTGCGCATGTATGCATGCGCACATGTGTGTGCTTCCTCCACTAATCCTACTGAATTATGCACCTTGTTTTTCTTATTCTCAGGTCATAGTCACAGCTATTTCTTCAGCCTGAGGAATGATAACAGAGAACAAATTCTTTTCTATTATTGAGTCATGTTGTATTTACTTCATACATATCCTTTTTAACCTATCTAGGAAAGAGCCCATGTTGTTAAATTTTAAAAATCCCTGAAATTCTTAGCTGTATACTTTGACAGAAAGACTCAACTGGTATTAGACTTTTTTCACTGACTGACAATTTGCATATACTTCAATAATAGCCACAAGCTATAAATTGTTTTCCCAAAGTGTACCTGAGGGCTTGGGACAAGTATAAACTTTGCCATTCTTAATATCTTTTTATAATTCTAAATAGAACTGTACTCCACATCCCATTTCCCAGCTGCTGGGATTAAAAAGTGAAAGATTCCCCTAAAATGGACTTGGGTATCTATATACATTTTCATAACAGAAGAATAGAAAAGATAGAACCAGTGACATTCAAAGGTAAATCATAGCAATGCAGACATATTTACTTTTTATCTGAATTTAGAGATACATTTGTGCAAATCCACACCATGTGTGTTTTGCTTCAGTTTGTTGCAATTAAATGGTATACAGCAAATGAGTTTCGATGCTTTTTGAGATGCTAATGAAATGAAAAGGAATAACCCAGATTATCCTAAATTCAGTAGGTAGTTTCAATAATATTTAATAATATTCAAGATTATAAATCACAGGCATGTTTTAATTTAGTTTCTGTTTATTATTTTTCTTGCTCTCAAACAAAAATGTGAAATTGTTCTTTTCTGGTTTTCTCAGTGCATTAGTATTATCTTCTCTATGTCCCTCTTGGTTCATTTTCTTCTGATATATAATTAAATTTCATGAAATAAATGTGAATTCATCCTGCAGAATGTTAATATGTTGAACTCTGCTATTAGCTCTGGCCATTTGGGGAATGTTGTGAAAGTCTTTTGGATTTCTCCCAGAACTAATAGGATTTTGAAAAGAAAAATCCATCAGTTTACTTCCCAAGTTTGTTCATCATTGGTTTTTTGATGAAAGAATGTGACCTTTTCTCAATGAACTAGGCATTGATCAGATTCAGATTTGAGGAGTCTTCCCAGAATCCCAGGGACCGCAGGGCAAAGCAAATATCTAGTTTTAATTTCACCATTGCAGCGTCCTTAATCTATACAGTTTTGTCTTCTTGTTCCTCCTGCCTGCCATGTAGGCAGGAAACCATCTCAACACCTGGAGACATGTGACACTAGAAATTACGGTACTTTCAATACAGCAAAGTCATTTTCATAATTTCCTTTCCTACTTAGGAAGTTTGCTCTTCCCTCTTAGTGAAATTTGCATCTCAATCTTTCTTCGTTGTAAGAGGCTCCAAAAACTCTTAAATCACAGTATTTCTGAAAACATGAAAGTTATGATTTGACTCTCTCATTGCCTGTTTATCCATTGGATTAGTGATTTTCATTAACCTCAGGAATTTAAGGAGGCAAAGCTCCTGACTAAGAATAGATCTTTATCATGAAATCAAATTATCAGATGAAACCTTAATTAGGATTTGCACTGCTGATCAAAGGAACAGCCATGGGATTATGTAGGAAAAAAGAAACCATAACTACTCAGTGCCAATGGGTGTATTTTTTTCCGAGATGCTTTTGTGTGAACTAATGCAGAATTTTGAGTATTGTGGCCCCATAATAAACTAAAATGTGCATCTCTCATTATTTGGAAATCAATATAAAGAAATATGAAATATATCCCTGTAAAACTAATTCTAAAAGACATCTTAGACTCATTGTAGTCTACTGATGTCATCATTGTATCTTTTATTTTAGCCCATGAAATAATTTATTACATATTTGGCTTCTGAATATTGACACAAGATCATCCAAGTAAGCTAATAATATTCCACATAGTCCAGGGCCTGTTTACCATAGGCTAAGTCCTTGTATTGGCTGTCCTAAGGATTAGCATAAAGGGATGAAATTCCAAAGTGAAGGCAGGGATATCACTTTTTGGTCTAAAATTAGCTGAACCTGCCTGGAACAGCTTTAGACAGCTGTTAGCATTGAGAAACCTCAGCTACAAATTGCCTCTCTAAGGCCTTGAGCTTGTGAAAACCATGCCCATCATCAGACTCGTTATCCCTTTATGACAAGTAGTTTGAACACAGCCCGTAGTCCTCAAGCTGGTATGATTCCCTCAGGACTCATTTCACTTACTCAACTAATATTGGTTAATCATATTTATGTACCAATTGTCTTGAGAATTATTGGGAAAACAGCAAAATCACACAGTATTCCTTCTTCTCTTAATGAGTTTACAGCTCACAGAAGACTCAAAAACTTAAATGATTCCAATATACTATGGCAAGTTCTACATTAGAGGTAAATATGAGAAAGGGTACAGTGAGTAGAAATGAGGCTGATCAAATAAAGTAGGCCTGTTAAATAAAGAGAAAACTTTGAGGGTTTTTAAAATAGTTCACTGGAACACAGAAAATATGGATAAGTACTTCAGTAGGAAAGTAAGCTATGAGGTCAAAAAAGTTGACCAGGTATAAATGAGAAAGGTCCTTGTATTTCAGTGAATTCAGACTTTATCATTAGGCCAGCAGAAAATAAACGGAAGGTTTAAACACAGGAATGATGTGACCAACTGTGCATGTCAGGAATAGATCTTTGAATTCATTGTGAATCATGGTGTTGAGATGCACAAGGCTAAGACAGTCATTTAGAAAGAGGAATTAAAAACCTGAGATCTGAAAGGAGCAATGGATATGAGAATTTAGGAAGCTTTTAAAGCTGAACACAACTATAATCCCAGCACTCTGGGAGACTGCAGCAGAGGATCCACATTGAAACCCAGCCTGGACAAATTATCAAGAGCACGTCTCAAAACAAAAATATTTTTTAAAGAACTGGAAAAGGCCCTGAAATTAATCTCCAGTATTGCAAACACACACACACACACACACACACACACACAGATTTTTTTAAAGAGGTAGACTTTTTCCTTGGGGATTAATTTAGTTATTGACTAGACAATGACAAAGGAAAGTTAAGGAGATGAAAAGTAAAAGAGAACACTCATTTAGTTTTTTGCTTCAGCTAATGCATAAATGATGATATATTTTACTAGAATCAAAATTATATGAAAAGTAAGCAAATTTGTAAATATTTAGTGTGGAGATGTTGCAGAATCTCTAACTGGAGCTATTCAGCATGTAGAAGTTACAGGAGTGTGCAATGCACTTGGCTGACTCCCAGAAAGGAAAAACAATCTTCCATAAGAGCCCCTTTTTGTGCAGGGTTCCTTTACCACCACCTGGTGACTCGGCCAATATCAGTCTTTTCCTGGATGAAGATACCCTAAAGCCCTCCTCACAAACTTTCTGCTTGGTCCTTTCCACGCACCAGGTCAGACTCATTGGATATGAATACCATCCAGATTAGACTACTGACTGCAATCCTTCCTCAGCTTGTGGGGCATTTTCTGTTGATAGCAAACATATTTGAACTTTGCATTCAGACAAGTTGCCATACAAATCTGATTCCTCCACTTAATACCAACCATTGGCCAGGTTCTCTTCTGAATCTCATTTTTATAGTAAGATGCCTTAATAATTCCTGCATGACAGAGCTATTTTGAGGTTTTGAGCAAGAGCATGCATGTAGCACTCCTCACACTTCTCTGTATATTAATACATTTTACTTTTTGTATATTTTATCTGTTGAATTGTAGGTAATATGAGAGCAGTGTAATACAGTGGAAATAACTGCATGTAGTAAATGCTTAACTGTTTATATTTTTACAGTCCTAAAATGGGTTTAAAATTACCTGACTTGTACCTGAACAATTCTATATGTGCCGGTTCTCTTTCTGAATTTTAGTTCCATCATTTACAAAATGACAATAATAATATCTGTGTTATTTACTTCACAGTTCTCATAACTGTCAAGGATAGTACATACAACAGAACTTTGACTAGCAGATAGTTTTGTAAAAATACTAAATATTCTCTCAAATATTTTTCTTTACTCAAAAGAGGTATCAAAACTTTTCATTATTGATATGAACACACATTGGACATTCCACACTTGTGACCATGAAATACTTCTTAGTTGTTGCTTGTATCCAAATTGCATTTTGAAACTTCTCCTTATAAAGAGACTTAGGAAGATTATATTTTATATTGCCACACATGTTTATTGAACACTTACACATAAGAACTGTAAGAGGCCCTATGACAAAAAGAGAAAATACTTAACTCTGGCTTTCAGAAATTTCAGCTTTGAAATAAAATAATCATATAACCACAGTATAGGCTGAAATGATTTATAGATTTAGTATATAAGCCAGACAAAATTAAAGAATCAAAGAACTCTTAGAGAAAATTATAGCATGATGGGGTTGAAGGGTGACTAGTAGAGGTTGCCAAAGTGACCATCAATGAGGGGGGATCAGATTCGGCAGATATTGAAGGCAAAAGGAACAGCAACAAGAAAGACAAAACTATTGACAGATTTAATTAACCACCAGTATTGTAGTATAATTGCAGCTGGAAAATGATGAGAGGGAGGGAAACATAAGCATAAGCTCAAAGGTTGAAAAAAATGGGTGGGGAAAAGACGCTTACTAAAATATTTTAAATACTGGGTTTCACTTGATGGAAATAAAATTCACATTTCACATCCTTTTGAACAGAGTATAGTACTTGTTTTAGAGGTGTCATCCAGGGCTAAGATCACAGCCAAGGCTCATCCTCCAATTTGGCTCAGGTCCGCAACTACTTCGGTTTAAATACTTATGTACTGATTGACTATGATGACTATGAATAAACTAATTTCTGTTTACTAGGCTCATTCGCTAATCAATCAGTCAAATGTGACACTCCCTTCCTTACAGGGATATCGTGATTACTGAACGAGAGAAAGAACCTGGGCTCCTCAGAGCCTATTAAGTTTGCACTCACTCAGGACCATTGCTATTTACAGCACATTACATAGGAATGTATGAATTCCTATGAATTATGAATTATGTGTGAGTTATGTAGGAATGTAGCAATTCATTCATTCCTCCAGAAAAGCTTATCAGGTAAGTGCTGGTTTACTGGTGAGAAAACTGAGGCATAAAAAGTAGATAACTTGTTCTAAGACACCGCATAACTGGCAGTATAAACGTCCCTGGCTCTCCAGTCCTTGCGCTCAGCCACCAGGACACCTTGTCACCAAAAACACAAAACTGTAAGGAGCATTAAGATGATGACATTTTACCCTAAGTGGGCATTACAGATTTTGCACAAAGCGATTTCATTTATCTTTTATTTGCACCAGGGATCAAACTCACGACCTCCTGCTTGCCAGGTAGGTGATTATGCCACTGAGCTACATTCCCAACTCATTTACCTTTTCTTACACACTATGAGTAGCTCACAATATTCTATGAAAACAAGTAATTTAATAAGAAAAATTAAAAACTCTACAGGCTAGCTCTGAGAGGAAAGGATCTTCCTCTTCTGAGCAAAATGACAAAATGCACGTACAGTTCACCACTGACTTGCACTTGGTGTCTCAATCTATTGCCAGCTATAGGGAGTCATTATGTCAAAGAGCTATTCACTCAGTAAGAACCTGCTTCTATTAGCTTTCTCATGGCAGCAACACAATACTGAAAGGATGAGATGTTTAATTTCCTCATAGTTTCAGTCTATGACCAGGCGGCCTCCAGACAGATAATTCACAGCCTAAGGAGGGGCACAGAAGGCTGTTTAGCATACGGTGTCAGGGATGCAGAGCATAGTAACAATGTCCAGAAGAAGTGATGAGAGACCAGGCTTCCTTCCTACAGCCACACCTCTACAACCCACCCTGCAACTCCCAGCACTGTGCTTTTTTTACCTGCTATGCATTTCCTAATCCAATAAAGTTATCACTTCAAGATCAATAATTTCATTACTGTTTCTTTCATATATTAGCATGCAGTTTACATAACAAAACTGCAATGAATAAAGTCACCTCTGCTTTTCACTGGGTGTCAAGCAAGAGAGCATGCTGATGTAAAACTCTTTGGGTGTGAAAACTAACCAGCACTTTCTCACCATTTGCTTTTGAGCCAATGAGTTTATTTACTCCACCTTCATTCACATTTATTTACTATCTAGGTATTCTACATGGAGTAAAGATGGTATTCTTAAATCCCTGTAACCATGTGCCAGAATCAGCACTCAGTAAATGGTGGCTGTATGTATAGGTACCAATTCCACACAATGAATGTAAACATCATGTATTGCAAACATGTACCAAAGGGAAGGGGTAAGAGGTATATGAAGGTGGAGGGAGAAATAGGAATCTTAAAAAAGGAATTATAATGCATTATGAACATGTAGCAATTCCCCACAAGGAATGTAAATATTGTGGACTGAAAACGTGCTAAAAATCCACTAATTTTTTTTTTTTTTTAGGAAAATTTAAACCCCAAGCCTTCCTTTTCCTGTCCATGCTTACCACTGATCTTTCTCTTGTAAAGGCAACAATCATATTCCATTATTATGTATAACAAATTCTAATTGTTCCAAAGTTTCAAGCAATATCATCGTTCAATGAATTTGGACAGTTCTTTCTACTTTACTTACACTTTTAATTGAATTTAATTCATTATGGCTCATACTTCTTTCCTCTTACAGAATTTACCCCTACTATTACGACTATGCACCCTGTAAATCTGATCAATGAAGAGTTCTGATTGTGCATTCCTATCATCCTTCTCTAATGTCCTTTAAAATTCAATAAGTCTGGGTGTGAGCTTAAACTACTGTGTCAGATCAGCATCTTTAGTCTCTTTCTTCTATTAAGATAGTTTAAAGGGTGAACTTTCCCAGAGCATCCTTTGTCTCTAAAACTAAGTTGTTGAAGAGCTTTCCTAAGAAAAAGCCCACAGTGCATTATTTAGAATGTATTTCAGGCAAATAAAATGTTTAAGTCCACGGACTGAAAATGATCTTCACACATAAAATGAAATCTGATCAGTTTATAGCCTCACATGAACAGAACTCCCAAATTAGGCACTTTCAAATTCAGCACAGCAAACACTGCCAGCCACCAGAGGAATTGGGGAAATCAAAGCTCCTCTAAATCTTCCTTCCATGACATATAAAAGATTCAGCAGAGGAGAGGTCAAAGAATATGGGGGCAGGGGAAGGGTATAGAAGAAAAGTAAAATGGCTGATTTTTTTAGTATGAAATGATAGAACCTAATTATTATTCTTTTATGCAGAAAATCCCTTTGGCTGTACACATGAATAAGAGCACTCAAGGCAGCAACATTTTTCTTATAATTAGAAGAAATTATGATGTCTCTCTTGAAAGGCAGAATTTTCCTTATCATGAAAAACAGTGTTCTTTATCATCCTTACTTTTTATTAAAGCCTTCAAAATGAGGTTTTCTTGAGCCTCTTGAAATAAATCCTTTCCACTTTGAACTGCCGGAACTAACTATTAAAATGTGGCCTGATTCATCCTGAGCAATGGCCTCACGCTCGCTTGCCTGGGATAATAACGACGGCTAGGTGAATTATGAAGAACACCGAATTCCTTTATCTTACAACCTCAACTGTCCTGAGATGGAAAATGTATTGACCGCCCTTTTTAATAGACTGACATGTCTCATCATCTCATTCATTTATTTACTTTTCTCAGCCAGTGTTCCTTAAGTGACTCTGTCTGGGAAGCTTTGGGCAAGACACTAAATTTGCTGTTACTGCTATAGAAACTAAGCAAAACAAAACACCACACAGAAGATATGATAATAACGAAAAAATGAAGGGAATGTTTTTCAGATTGAGTTTAAAAGCATTTGCAAAGTTAACAGTGCTTTTTGCTTCCATGTCAACTCTTTATAGGCCACAGATTGCACAATGTTGGGTTGTTATTGGCAACTAATGAAAATATTGACACCAGGGATGCAAAATCATAGTGCAGTATTGCTCTGCTCACTGGTCCTTGCTGAGCTCTGGGAAAAGGGCTTCCTTTCAGGGAGTTTTCCACAGAATTTGGCTTAGAGATTTGCCTTTCAGCATTTGGGGCTCACTCCTCCTCCTCACATACACCAAATATGCACAATTCTCTCTGGGGCTCCCTTCTCTCCTTTCTCTATTTTGCTTTTGCTTTTTCCTAATAACATGCTATTTACTTTTCTTATGACCCTGAAAAAATTTAGAAGATCTGGAAAGAGAAAAAAAAAAAAAAGAAACTAAAAATCCTGATAGATATGCCTCTGTGAGTTCCCATAAAAGACTATTTATCCCCAGTATTTTAATATTTACATTAAATTGCAATTGCCTATAATTACCACTCAGCCTATTTCTATTAGACGGCAAGTTCCTGAGAAAAGAAAAAGGCTACATTCTGTGTATTTCTATGTCTTTGACCATTTAACTACCATAGTATATGCTAATGGTTATTCTGTACTACATTAGATTTTCTACCTGAATCATATTTAGTTTGTTGAACTGAATTCTTCATGACACCTGTGATACATGTGAGCCTCTGTGCTACTCCTCCAGCAAAAAACATAGTTTCTTCTTCCAGAAGGTGAAAAAAAGAATAAATTAAATGAATTTCAAGTATCCATGATGAAATCAAAACGTTAGTTTTCAGAGTAGCAGTAATACCTAGTAATAGAACATGCATTAGACTTGGACCATGAATCACACTTCATTTCCCTGCCTGTGTGGTTACAAACATGAATGTTCAAGATGACATTGATAATGAACATTAAAAATGATAATGATAGTGCTACAGGCTTGTAAGTATTTACCAAAAAATTTTAGATCTCAAAATGAAGGTAAAGCACATTTGGCTGAAAGGATCTGATGACCTTTCACAAAGGAGTTATTATTTAAGACAGGCTCATGAGGATGGGAGAAATGTACCCAAGAAAAGACAGGAGCATAGTATTGCATGAGTTGAGGTTGGACAAGGTAGAGGGTGGTAATAACACTCAAATACAGAGAGGAAAACAGAGGGAAGACAGCATTTTGAATTGCTGTTTTGTCCAGGAGACTGCAGTAGACCATTAATTGAAAGGATACTATTGAAGAGAGGATTTGGGAGGCTTCTATATCATTGAGCCTCAAAAAAGAAATATTTCCCCCTGAATTGGCTATAGAAGCACCTATAACACACCAACTTGTATGTGTAAGGATTCTTTTTGGCTCAGTGGTGTCATGTCTGGTGTTCTTTTTTTTTTTTTTTTTTTAATTTCAAGAAAGAATAAACAAAACAGAAAAAGGGTAGAAATAATACATAATTTCAAAGAAAAAATAAGCAGTAAGAAATCACTAGTTGATAATTACATATTGTACTCTTACAAATAGTTGGTCAAGTTACAGCAGTTAAGCATATAAAGTGGACATTCAAATAGCGAGACTGCCAACAGTTCTGTTCAACTCCCCAACAAAAACTTAGTAATAAGGTTCACAATCCTATACACTTAAACATATATGCAGCTATCCATATTTTCATGTATGTTAAGATTAAACAAACCAAAGAAGGATAAAATCACTCTGAACAAAGAATAATAGTATTGCTGGATTTCACATCATGACACTATGGGATCAGTACTGGGTACTATAGTGTCTCTTTTGCTTCAAAGTAGTTTTCATTTCATCATGCATTATATAATCAGTTCTCATAAACTGTTTATAGGTTTCTACGCATTAATGAGTCTCTACATGTATTTCTATCCTTTCTATATTAGAGGGAGAAACAAAACAAAACAAAACAGATTCCTATAAACACATGAAATGAAAAAGTCATATAAAGCCACAGTACAAGGTGTTCTACAATGATTACTGTGTTCTGTCTTATTATCTTCAATAGAATTGTCTGTATCATCAGGCATAGTATAATTGAATACAGCAGTATATAACAATATTAATAAAAACAAAACATTGTAGATAGTGTAAAACTTCAAAAACAGGTAATAATAAAACCAGAATGGGTATTGTAATGAATCTTGTCATCTTCAGTATAGTTGTCTATACTCTCAGACTTGAGACTATCAATCATAAAAGTTTTGAATAAAATCTGTTGATACCAAACAGCAATCTAACAAACCAGATTCAACTAAGATCAAGCATGGTAAAACATATAAGTTATACAGGGCTTCAGATTAAGTTAATATGAAATTAAGGATGATTACCATACTATATCCTGCTGTTTTGGGGATAGCTGTCTATGCCCTCAGACGTAGTGTAAATAGACAAACAGGGACAGAATATAACCTATCTAAACAGAGCAGTGTGAGTAATGTGGGTGTTAAATCCTGATACATTATTAACAGTATCCTCTGCCTTTTTTTTTAGACTATTCCTCTCCTTTCATTCCCATAGGGTGCACTCTGCATTTTTGGATCCAACCAACTCCCTCAATTTTTAGATTGATGGGGCAACCTATGTGGTTCTAAACCTTCTCACTCCTGGATATGATCTCAAGTTGTATTCCTTTACCTATAAAACCTGTCTTTTCAGCCTATCTGCAGGTGCTGGTCAAGTTGCTCCTATAACTCTCTGGTTCCATCATATAGAGCAGTTTTCTCATATTGATTTTTGGTCTGTAAACCCTTTTTCAGGTTAAATATATTTCCTATATAGAACATGTAGGCGGACCCTACCTCCTGATCTACTCTGCCTGTGTTTCGTTTCTTTTCTTTTTAGTGTATCAAGGCCATTTATATTAGAGATTATACCCAACCTTCTCTGACTAATTTCTGTTATGCTCTTTTTTGCCATCAGTTGTCTGTTTCATTATGTTTTCATCTCCATTCATTGAGGCCTCTCTGCCACTGTTGCTGGAATCCTAGTACTCTCTCTCTCTCTCTCTCTCATGCCCTACAGTATTCTCTGCAGAGTTGGACTAGTGGTCATGAATTTCCCAAGTTCCTCTTTGTATTGGAAGCATCTTGTTTCTCCATTAATTTCTAGAGACAGTTTTGCAGGGTATATAAATCTGGGCTGGAGGTTATTTTCTTTCAGGGCTTGCAAAATTTTGCTCCAGGCTCTTCTTGACTTGATGGTTTGTGTGGAGAAGTCTGCCGTTATTCTGATGGGCCTTCCTTTATAGGTTATCTGTTCTTATATTGAATTTCTGGGATCTTGATTATTACATGTCTGGGTGTAGCTCTGTTTTGGTTGTAGGTGGCTGGAATTCTGTATGCCTCATATATCTGAATATCACTTCCTTTTCCTATGTTTGGGAAGTTTTCCTTAATTATTTCTGTGAATAGCCTTTGTAGTTCCTTTGTTTTTACTCCTGGTTCTTCATCACATTCTTTATTCTTAAATTGTAGATCCGCTTGTCATCTTCTAGCCTTTGTATTATTACTGTTTCCTTGTTTATTTTAAAGAAATTTTTCCTTTCATGATCACATATTGCAAACTTGTCTTCAAGTTTTGATAGTCTATCCTTAGTTTCTTTCAAGCAGTTTTGCCAGCTTTCAATGGAGTTTTTTTTTTTTTTTTTTTTCCTGGTAATCTCTTTTGAACTTGCTTCATGTATTCTAGATTTTCTTTATATTCTTCATTGAACGTTTCTCTCCTTTTTTGTGTTCCTCCATTCTTCCATGTGTGTCTTCTTGAGAAGTGCTTAGCATTTCTTTTATTAACCTACGAATATCTTGCTTTACTTGATTAAATATTTCACTTTTGAGCTCATCTATGAGGTCCCAAAAGTATCTCTTTATGCCCACTGACGCCATGTCTGATATTGCATGTTTGCTGTCCTCAGTCACTTTTGTATTTACCTTTCCTGGATCAGTGTTCTCAGGGCTTGGGTCTGGGGACTTTTTCTTGTTTCTTTCTCTTGTCATGTTTTTTATTTCTTCCAAACAGGTGTATAGAGGAGGTCCCAGCCCCTTTCCTTGTTGGTTATGGTTCTTGTGAAGCACACTGGCTAGGGATTTCTGCCTTCTCCAGTTTGCTATTGGTCACTGAGGTGCAAACAGTGGCAGCATATGCTGGCCCCTCCCTCTGGGTCAGTCAACCTGCTGAGGCCTTCACTGTGTTAGTATGTACCACGTGTAGGGAATTGGTTTGGGACAACTTTTGGGTCTCAGCCAGGGGCATGACCCAGGCCAAGCATATACCACCAATCTTGTCTGGGAACGGAGCAACTGACTGAAGTCACTCCTGTTCCTTGTTCCTACCCGTCCTGCCCGATTCCTACATGTTGTCCAGTTGATTGCCCCATTCCTGTGGGAGGGTCTTATTCCCCCCACTCACTGCAAGGGTGAATGCGGGTCTCTTGCTAGTTCCATTGTCCTTTGGGCTTGCTGACCTCTGACTTCAGCATGATAATGGTTCCAGTGAGTTGCAGCAGTAGGAGTTCAGTCAGCTCAGTCGAAGTGGTGAGAGTTTGGGAAGCTCAATCTCAGTGGCTGGATTTTGGGTGGCTTGGCGAGTCACAACCAAATGAGTTTGGACACTGTGGGGAGAGCACCATGGCCGCTAATCTTAGCTGCTCCAATGGTAGCCCCAGGACTGCATATTTGACTGCAGTTTCTTCCTGGGTCAAGAGTATTCATCTCCCTCTGTCCAGACCTCCCCACAATGTTTTATTCTGGCATCTGAGTTGTCTGTCTCAAGGAACCTCTGTATTGTGCTGCTTATCTATCCAGCATCTTAGCTCCTCCCCATGTCTGGCATTCTTCATAAATAGGGAAGTAACATACCATGTGAAGTTATAAAGTACTAAGTGCTCATAACTTCCCATTGACAGGCTATTGAGCTTTATAAAATATCCTCTCTTTTAGCTACAGAGAAAATAATAGATACATATTGCCTTGGATATTTGGATATTAGCCCACAAACAAAGAGCTTTTTACCTCCTGGCAATCATATCAGATAGGAACCATTAAAGTCTATGCAAATTGTCTCTAAACGTTTAATACTTTTTTTTCCCAAATTGCTTCTTTGAAAAGATATCTATAAATGTGTTATTTTGTTTTATTTTATGTTTATTTTATTTTATGATTAGGAAATGAGCACCTTTTAGAATACACGGAGTATTGTTCTAGCAATTAATTACTATAACTTATTATTTTGTGTGCATTTATTCAAAACAGGCATTAGGATCAATAAATTTGAGTCAGTCCCTAAATCCAACTCAGGCAAGTGTAAAGATAATTGAGAATTCATAATTTATATTCATAATTTAGGGTACAAGAATGAAAATAACAATAGAAGAAGTTGTGCCACTCAGAATACATTGATTCTTTCCTACAAACCCTGTCTTTAATAGCACTCACAAAGGTAGGTGGTCTCTATTTTTGACAGTCAAGGAGTCTGACAGGAGAAATTTTTTAAACAAACTATATACTTTATTAAATTTAATATTTTATTAAAATCTTTATTGATTTTATAATGAGACAAATAGCAACAATATCTTTTATGAAATTTTTGGACCTATAGAATAAAAACAATCTGTTTAAATATATCTGAAGAAATATTTTAATAAATAAGAGCAACATATGATCAGACAAGATGCTAAAAATTTTTCCTTGTTTGTCAATAAAGGTAATACCATATTTGAACATAAGCATATTGTCATCAAATTGGAGAAATAAGTCTGATTTCTGTTATGTTTATTTTTGCAATGCAAAACGAATCTAGTTGATTATTGATCTGATAATTTTCTTTCAGATCTTGGTTAGAAGATTTCAAGAAAGTCACTTTTGTTGACTGTGACCTCATGACTGCCAAGCATACAGATATCTTGAGAATCACTATCTAACCATTTCATAGTTTCTCTTGCTATTTTTGATGGCCTGGATTCTTTATAACAAACCACATATGTAACCTATCTAAATTTTACTTCAAGTTGTCTGTCAACCCTGACATAGAATGCATGCTATTTAACCCACTGGCTAAGTTTTTCATCCATAATTTCAGTATAGATAAGAACTGTGTTTGAGAATGTCATTGTTTCTTGCTATCAGTTCACATCCACAACTTTGAGGTTCCAACAAAAGCCTCTTATAGTTCGCTTCTTTTCGATGAATGGCTGGATCATAAGGAGTTAACATAGTTTAAGACTTGAAAGAGAAAAATGTTCCTGGCAAAAAAGGCTTACAGCTAAATAATGAGTGCCAAGGTTGAGGCTGCTCTTTCTTGCTGTAGTGCTAGAGCTGCATTATTCACAACTGCCAATCAGCTAATCTGAAAAATATTTGTTCTTCACTGCATTTCTCCTTTATTGTTCCCACCCCACTGGTCGGGTGTACATTGCCTCCAGCTAGGAGGGTTTAGAAATAGTTCCTAAACAGACAACAAATGCCGAACTGTGAAGTGAAGGGCAGTGGACTCTGGAGAGAAAGGGCTTTTGCTCACCCTCATTTCCTTTTCACATTTAGCCTTTGCTGCTGCTGAACTGAAAAGCACAGGCCATTGCAAAAGGAGAAATTGCCTGTCAATTTCTAAAATTTCAACACTGAGCTGTTAGTGAAGATTCAGGGAGCGAGACTGACTGCAGGTTTCTGAGATACTAGTGAAAAAAAAAAAAAAAACAGTCTTCTGAAATGAATTTAAACAATTAGCCTGTGGTCACTGCTGCCCAAGCTGAGCACTATTGCATGCTACTGAGAGAATTAGACTTCATGATTTACAGCTAAAAACACAGATCTGTACATATGAAGCTGAGATACATGTCCTGCAATTATCCTTACACTGACATTTTGAATATCCTTATAAATGCTTGCTATGATACTATGCCAAATGTGTGTATTTGTGCACATATACCTATGCTCATGAACAAATGCAGTGGATATAAAAATAGATACATGTATAAATAATTGGAGAGGCTTCCTAGAACGAGGCAAGTAGTGGTATCTTAAAAAATTTGATTAATGCCCCAGGGTACTTTTTTTCCCCTTTGGTGTATTCATGAAGTACCAGTTAAGAATGTTGGAATTAATGTTGGTCTACTGGGGAGTCATTATCACTCAATGCATTAGAACTGAAAAATCAGATTGTTGCCAGCTTTCCTCACTTCCAAGGCAGATCCACACATTCTTCTAAATTGAGTCAAATGGTCTTTGTTCATTGCTTGTGCTAATTCACTAAATAATCAAGAAGGAGTAACCCTGGCTTCATTTGCAGATATTTCCATTTTGTAGATAACACATACATAAAGGCTCTCCTTTCTAAAGCAGAAATTGCTGCATTCTTCAAGCAGGGCACACAACAGGAAGATGTCTAGCTGGCCGCCTCACAGGCAGGTGCTGTGAATTTTGGCCTGAGCTGGTTTGCTTTCGGTTGTTGGCTCTTGAGCATAGTGCGGACCTGTTCAGACTGTAGGGGTAGGCTACAGAAGCTGAACAGTACAGTTAACTCACAGGCATGTGCTGATTCCATCTCTGTTTCTCCTCCAGAATAGTGAGACACTAGATTGTCATCACGAGCCAGAATTTGCTGTCAGCCACCAATGATAGGGTCAGCATTTATCCTCTCAGGAGATGCCCTGAGTTTCTGCCTTCACTGTTTCCCTGCCATATTTTCCCAGTTTCTTGCCCTATTTTACCTCAAGCTCTTAGACCTGCTTCCTGCTGTTCCACTAAATTTCATCCCACTTGTTTCCTCTCTGAAGTAGAGTGAGAGTCAAGATGGCCAGGCAGTCTATGCATAGAAGAACATGTGTGAAGGTTTGTATACAACTAATACTGATGTTAAGCATGCTGCAGAATGGGCCTGAGGATTGGACAGCACTCCATATGGGTGCAGCATCTGAGTGTAATACAAACAAACAAACAAAAATCCAAGTCCCTTAATTTTAAAAGATCCAATGATTCCTAAAACAGTGATCTAACTGTATTTTTAGTCAAATACAGTTTATTTTTTGAGGCAGATCACTGAGAATCCAGTGAATGTATGATTTTATCCTTCTAAAAAGTCTTCCTCCCCTGCCAACATGACGTACATTAGTATTTCTGTTAAATGTGATTTTGTGAGATGTGAGCCATTCTTATGTGTCTTCCTGATGTGCACATGCATACATGCATGTGAGCCTACAGAGATCATGCCTAAAATCTGGAGACTGAGAAAAGAAGAAGGGGAATGTGTGGAAGGAGGATGGATAGTGAGGAAAGAAAGAAAGCAGAGTGCATGAGAGCAGGAAGGAACTGTGTGGGAAAAAAAATCCAAAGGACTCACTGCAAAGCAGTTTTACATACAGGCCTGTAGGAGCAAACGGAGTGTTATTAGACCATAAAAGCACATCAGGCTGATTTATGGTTTCTGATCAAGGTTTCTGTGAAAATTACTCTGCGTCACTAGCTCAAGGTGACTGCTACCATTAATGTGTGGAAAATAAATGAGATGGGGAGGCTGATAGTGGAGGAAGGAGAGGAAGCGCTGAGCAGTTTACACAGCACAGGTTCCCCATTTTGTTTTACAGTGCAGAGAAGCCTGTCATCAAAATGATTGCTGTGGGGCAGGAAAGGCAATTCTTGGTAATTAGATCTTATGGCATGTAGCTAGTGCTTCCTTATATCGAAGGTATCAAGATATTAGGAGGGCAACGCCCACTTTCTGCATATCATCTTTTGCTTTTTTCTGCTTATATTCTGATACAATAGTCTAAATGTAGGGGAAAGTATTGTAATACTTCTTTCCTGACTATTTCTTTTTTAATACTATTCATGGTTAGTCTGTTGTTTCCCAGGGTCTGTTTACTTCTAACAGTATTCTCCTCAAATTATCTTTTAAATCTGAGATTTTCTTAAAGAATTGCCATCTGGAAACATTTCACATGTTTTATCTAATTGTGAAAATAGAATTCCACTGGTTTTCCTGTTCTTGCCTCTTTACAATTCGTCTCCAAAGCATTTCATAAATGCAGTGCTGTGCTGTATGTTTAGATTTAAACAAATCTCATATATCACAAGATTTTCATACAAGACAGTTGTTGTGAAAGGTATAAAAGCTGTTTGCTTGAAAAATGTCCTTCTCCTCCTGTTGGCTGTATTGAGTGTCCCCATATTGATTTAGACTTGAGCATGATCATGTGTGGATGGGTTTTGACTGTACATGCAAGTTAAGAATCCAGTGTTTTAAAATGCCTACAATGAAACAGAGAAATTAAAAGGTGCTCTAATCTTTTTACTGCATCTCTTTCTGTGGCTCTTAAAAGCCACCCTCTGGTGCTTCTGTGTAGTGTCCCACATCTGGAACATGTCAATGTCTGCTTTCACAGCTGGCAGCCACTGTGGTGATGGCCATTAAGAATTATGGCTTTAAAGAAATCACAGGAAGGCGAACACTCAGCACATTCATCCATAAAAGAACAGAGACTCATGCTTCTCACATCCTGTATTTTAAAACAAGGCTTTTTATTTCATCGACACATTCCCCTCCAACTACCCATACAAAGCTGTATTGAGACCTCCACCCACAGACGCCCATTCTGGAATATTACCTAGAACACATATTCAACATGAGTCCTGCTTATCCATGTGGCCTAGAATTCTGTTTCAAACTCTCAAATGCCACTATATTCCAAATATATGAATCACAAGAAAGCTTAATTTAGGCAAATAATTCTAATATTCATATATATGTTCAATAAAACTAAAGTATCACCTAATTTATTTCATTTAACCTTCTCAGTGCAGGTAGATTATTAGCTAGTTGTGATTTCTGCCTTACAGATGGAAGTACAAGTTGAGTAAAGCTAAGTACTGTGCCTGAAATGATTCTCAGTAGTGGGATCACTTCTCACTGTCCTTATCTTTATTCAGGTGAGATATGTTTTTAATTGTTTTAGCAGAAAACAGACTGCTGTTTTTGGGTGGCTCTGTTATGAACAGCAAGCAAGACGCTGGGTAGCATGAATAAATTCATTTCTGTTGTTGGTTCAACATTCTACAGAGAAAATTTCTGTAGCACTGCTGGTACCTTTTTTGTGTTTCAGAATCTTCCCTATGAACCACACTACTAAAGGATAACTACCCAGTCCTTACTAACATCCCAAAATAAAGAAATAGACCGCGATCTTCAGTGATGGCTGCTCCTTTTTCCAACATACCATGTGCGTGCATTTTATTTAGAGGAGCAAACTTTGAGACAGGAGAGAAGCTAGAAATCTTAGAAGCAAATGAGCATTCTACAATGATAATTGCATCTTCAGATTAAAATTTAACTCTAAGAATAATTATTAAACTCCACCAAAAAACAAACAAAATAAACAAAAACAAAAAATCATAGAAGTTCCAGAGGAATGTGTGCTAAAGTAATGCATTGTCAGGAATCCTGCCATATGCCTACTACTTGGCAGTGAGGACACAAGCTCAGTGAATCTAATATGTGGCCCCTGCTGCACCAGGGTCATTCCTGAATTCATGTTGGTTCTTTAATTTAGCAGAAGCTAATTTTAAAGCAAACAATCTACAATTTTTTTTGTGTGTTTATAAGCTTCAAGGAGATCCTTTAGTTGATCTTTGGAAAGGTCTATCTCTACATTCAAATGACAATGGCTCAGTGTTTGGAATTCAGTCACCCATGAGAATATGTGAATTCTGCAATAAGTTGGGACCACTTTGTTGCATTAAAAATGATTTCCCCCCCATAGGAAATTGGCAGTTGATTGGTTACAAATCCCTACCACCACCAAATCTGCTTCAGAAAGTTGTCTTTTTGACTGCCTCCACATTCTCCGTTGTATATGGATGGCCTAATATAGCTGTGAAATGATTGGTGTTGTAAGAACTGTACTAAGTTTGATGGAGAACTTCAAGGTTTGAATTCCAAATGTGAAATGTCCCTTCTTCAATTTTGCCTTCCTTAGCCAAAGTCTTAATATTCCTAACTCCTTCTTTTCCTCCCTTCCTCATAAGAGATAAAATATTTTAAGGGCCAAGAGGTAATCAGATGTTAAGTGAAGTTTAAATACAGTATGGTATCTCTACTTCAGGAAAGTAAAGTGAAAACAAAGAGCAAAATAAAAGTTTGGCAGAAGGAAATAGGGAGATATATATTTTGCCAATGGGAAGGGATTTAAGAGTCTAAGAGCAAAGGGGCACAGCAAGAAGAAAAGGGAGAAAAAGATTTAAGATATGTTGTATACCTGTATCAAATACCCATAATAAATACAAGCATAATATATTGTAAACATGAACTAAAAATTATAATATTAGAAATAATAACAAAAATGGGGAAAAGGGATCTGTAGGTAGGGGTGAGAAGGGAAATTAAAAAATTAACATGTGCTACTCCCCAAGATGAAAGTGAATTTCTTGAATTGCAAACATGTTCTAATTAAATTTTAAAAATAAGTATATGGGTATATATATATATATATATATATATATATATATATATATACAGGTATATATATACAAGATAGATAACTATACTACTAAACTCTGTAAGTTCATCAAAAAGAACAAAAGAACAGTTTGTGCTCTCATTGTTTGACTGTTTGATAATTTTTTCATGCCTAAATCTCATAACTAGAGCAACTACTTCTAAGATAACAATATGCAATATATTGTTAATTCCTGCTTTTTTGAAATTTTGTGTCAATTCTATCTTTTGTTTTTAAAATAATAAAAATAGTAAAATGTGAAAAAAGAAGTAATCATGATCTTTATTGGGAAAAAGGACCATAACATTTATTCACATTAAAAAAAAAATGAGTAGGCCTAGAGTATCGTGATCTTGACTGACATAGCAGACAAAAATAACAGTGTCACAAGAACAGTTTCCTAATCACCTTTACAAAGTTATCAGCTTCTTTGAATTCTTCCAATTACCTGTTGCATTGTTCTGGATGAATTATAATCAATTGCTTTTGCTACTAATAATGCATAATGAATATTTGACCAAAAAAGTTTCTTAGTCAATTCAGGCTGTTGTAGCAAATTAACATAGACTGAGTGATGATAAAACACAGAAATATGTTTCTTACAGTTCTAGAGACTGAAAATCAAATATTAAGGTGCCAGAAAGATAAGGTCCTGATGATGACTCTTCTGGGATATTAAAAGGTATAAGCCAGGACTCGCTTCTTATAAGGGCAGGAATTCAATTCCTGAAATCTCCACCCACATGAACTAATTCTCTCACAAATTTCTCTCCTCCAAATACCATCACACTGGGGAATAGATTTCAGAATGTCAACTGGGAGGGGACACTTAGGCATACTAAGCAAGAAAACCCAGTGCTTGTCTGAGAAACCCACACAGGTGGCCCACAATCATATATGCATACATTTTAGATGAACAAGTGAGTCCAACTAAGAGTACCAAGTGATAGGAGCCACCTTTCTTCCCAATAAAACTGCAGTTGTCTATCTTTTGCCCCAAGACAACAAGCAGCGAACCGCTTACATTTCCATTCTTCATAAAGTATAGAGCAGACATATCTCCCTCCATAGAAATCCTGTCTTTTCTTTCAGATAACTATCTGGAAGTAGAATGCCACTCTTTCCTCTTAGGAAACCTATCATGGGAGGCATGCTTAGAGTTACGACAGTGGATGGAAACAATTTACCTCTCAGCCCCTGTGGCCCAAATCCCCAGACATGTGCTTTTCTTCAGAGAAACACTGCATATACAATGGCTGATGTTTTGTCCGTTTTGCTGTAAAAGTACCCAGCAATTTTTTAAGTACTGTAATTTTGAAAATTTCCATTTATTCTGGAAGCCATCATCTAGTGGCCAATCAGACAAAAGAAACAAAAATAACAAAGCCCTCAATAAGCAGATCAGAGTCTTTCCAAACTTTATTATGATAAACACAATTTTTCACAAGAAATATTTCATTTTCCTTGTATTCTGTGCTCAGTTTAGCAAGTCTTTACAAAAAACTTTTGTAGCTCTTCCTTTCTGATAGCTACAAAAGAGACCATCTCAAGCACAAAGTATGAAGAAATGATGCCACCATTAACCATTCTCAGGAACTTCTATTGTGGCACCCTATGAATATTGAAGGCTTTTCTGATATGGAAATTTAACTCTTCTTTAAAGTTAAGTGTTCCTTTCCTTCAGTGAGACAGAGACATTTTTTTTTTTTTTTTGAGTAACTCTTGTTATAAAAGTTCAGTAAGATCCTCTGCCTTGGAACTGCACAATGTCAAGGTACTATGGAGATGGTAAAACTGAAGGCATTCTAGTACTTGGACAAAGGCAGATACTAGATACGTCTCTGTAACAAAGCAGAAAATGATTCAATCTGGCTCAGACAAAAGCAAAGAAGAGAAGAAAGGCTGTTGTGGTTTACCTCAGAGCATAGGCTGCCCTAGTTTATGCCCATTTTACACACATCAGATAATACATCCTGAAACTAATAGGAAGTCTTGCACCCCCTTGTAACACAAGGTATCTGAAAGCTATCTTAGAAGCAGGACAAAACAGCAGGTTACAGAGCCACCATTCAACCCAGGTGCTATTGGCTGTCCTTTCTGTTATTTCTGGAGATTTCTCTTTACTTCCAAATCAGAGTTTGTCCAGAGATGGTCCAGCAGCAGTGAAAGTTGTCTAGGTTGAAGAGTATTCTAGGTCAACATTAGATTTACCCCACCACTGGCCATATACATCACCAGGAGCTTAACTACTGTAACTCCACACAAGAGTCATGGGGCTGAAACAAGTAAGAAGGTGTGGAATGAGCAGCAACAAATGAGCTAGTTAGAGACCTACTGAAGCTAAGGTGTTCTTTACTCCTTTTGTAAAAAAGAAATTCACAGGATTGTAAAGAAGTCTGCCTTCATTGTCAGGGTGGGATACTGAGTCAGGATTTGAGAACCAACAATGTGCACTGGGCTGGAATGGCTGCTTCAGGTATCTGCACTTAAAATCCACCAAAGTAGCAGATTGACTCACATAAAATTTCAAATGTTTGACCATTTTGTTTAACTAAAATGGCATTTCTGCTGGTGTAACAGACAAACTAGTTGGGGTTTTGGAAGCCAGTCAGTGATGGCAATAGAATGCCTATATTAAAAGCTTAGAAAAGATATTCCGGTAGGGAGATAATATACCCAAAAAACTGATAACTGATAATTTTAGTGAAATTAAATGCTTACTTGGAATGCTCCTCTCCTCCATCTTCCCACGGCTGTAACTGTCAAGGTCGTTGATCCGTACTATCTTTCTAACTCTCTCTCTAACTCCCATGACTAAAAGCTAATATAGTCTAGGATTGGGCCTTCAAACTTGTTTTCTTCTTCCTTTTCATTTTCCTCATTGCCTCCTCCTTTCTACCACAATAACCTTATCACATCAAAGGTCAGCATTCTTAAATCACTATATACATACCTATCTTCTTTATACATACAGACCCGTATTCTCAGGCTTTTTAAAAACAACTTTTATCAATAGTGTCAATGCTTTCCATATCAAACTCTCTAGTTTTGCACTTTATTTGAGCAAAGAGTGATTTAATCCATGCCTCATCTCATTGCTTTTCCTATTCACATTGCTTCTCTTCCAGGCATTCAAAGACAAGACTTCAAATCTCTTGTAGTTTCTCCTTTGTTATCTGGCACAACTTGTTACCAAATCTTAAATCACCATTGGCCCACAAATCTCTCACCTATTTTTCCTAATTTAGCAAGGGTGTTTTCTGTAGGCCATTCTCCTTACTGCCTGTTCCAGTCCACATTTTCCTTTCCTTGGATGCTACTGTCGTCCAGGCCTTTATTTTGTCTTCCACTTGGATTTCTGTTTTGCCTTCCTACTGTATTGTCTCTGTATCAAACCATCTCTTACAAAGCTAAATCAATATTTCTTATCTTTTACAATACTTTTATAAATATTGAGAGAAGCTAGTCATCAAAAGAAGAAAAAGATGCATAGTCAATTGGAAAAAACACAACATCCATGGTGTTCCAAGGGCAAGAAAAGTTCAATCAGGATTCAGCTCAGAGATAAAAACCAGTTGCCAAGAGGATCAAATGGATTCCCAATGAATACACTAGAAATGAACATGGAGTGACAGGTAATTCCAGAGCTCATGGAAGGTGACTCGTTCTATGCTCCACTGAGCTTAGGGGTAAAGGTGCTGAGCCTTTTTACATAGCTTTGCTTTTCATTTAGTCTGCTAAGGACTTGGGCAGGGTTGTACTGTCAGGGAGGAATTTACGTGGATCAAATAATCTGGGACTTTATTTCTCTGCTCAAAAGCATTGAATGGTTCTTTTTGCCTTTCATTGACAAAGAAATTCTCATCATGTACCTTTCTAGCTTTCCCTCCAATGGTTCTGCTACATACACCTAATGTTCTATCCAACTGGAAAACTTCGTACATTTTTCCACTTCATGCTGTCATGTTTCCACTCCCTGAAAAGCTCTTGTTTCCTTGTCTGGCTGTTCAATAATACCTACCATATAGGTGCTGGCTCAGACCCTGCCTCCTCTCAAGAGCTGTTCTTAACCCAGTAAATACATTGAACTGCACCCTACTTAGGACTTTTACTTCTTATATTCCTTCCCTTATTAAAATAAATACTAAGAATCTAACTAAATACTCACGCATAGTTGTTAACATTCAGAAAAAGTACATTGGTTTTATTTTGTACTGTCTTATTCTGTGGACATTTTTCATTCATCTTGTTCCTTCTATAAAATCAGAAGCTTTTATTTTTTTTTCTGACAGCAAGCATGAATTAACTCATTAATCTTTTATGAGTCTTACTTTAATGCCTTGTCCAAATAACTCCTTAATCAAGAATTATCTAATTTTTTTAAAATTATCTCATCATATAATTAAATTGTATAGTTCAATACTTGAGCATTGCCACTAGTCTTGTTGGGACACTTCATACTGAATACAGATGAATTGCTATTAATGTTTGCATTCAAATCTTAATGCCTCAAGGTTCCACTTGCTGAAGGTTTTGATCTGTCACAAAGTTCTGTCATCCTAATACTTCTATGAATCCCCATGTGTAGATATGTGCCAATGAGTCTGTCTAGATGGCCACTGACAGCAACTGTTTTCTAGTAGAATCACGTACTCCAGACCCTACAGTCTGAAAGGACCATTCAAGACTGAAATTGTATTAGTTCCTTTATTGCTGTCACTGCTGTAACTGAGAGATTAGAAATCTTCATCATTACTTTTAAAGTGAGAAGAAAAAAAATTTGCATTATGCTTAATTGATGATAACAAAGGTAAGGGTGAGAGTGTACCCTTTTAGGGAGACCACAGAACTATAAAAATGTTTAGTCACTATCACAGTTGGTGAAACTATAACTTTGTAGCCCAGGCTACAAATTTATTTAAACAGAAATACGCATATCTAGTGTTGTAGTCAGGGGTTGTGCAGAGAATAATTAGAATCAGAACATGGAGTTTATAATATTATTTTTATGATGGTCACCCAGAATTAACACAGGTTAATTCAGGAAATCTATCCACAATACTAAAGACATAGAATATTTAGCCAAGGGCCTGAATCCCACAGCAATGTCCATTTGAGTCCAGATAAAGATCCAGAGCTCATGACATTGCCTCCCACAAGTACACCTGGAGGTCTAGAGCCCAAGAGAAGGACTTACAAGAGTCTCTTTTATGGATCCATGCCGGGAAGGCCCAAAGATCAGTGGTGAAAGCTAGGAAATCTATGCCAGCAGGGTGAAGGAGTTGTGCTGGTAGGTTGAGGGTTCTATGCTGGAGCCGAGAAGTCATGCTCAAAACAAAGACCAGGGATGTCCTGAAAAGCACCACAGCCATCCTCAGTGACATGGAGGCCCCGAGCTCCTCTGACGATAAGCACAGTCGAGTACGTACCAGGAAACCAGCATGACGAGTTCATCCTGGAGACCAAACAGCACATGTCTTCCCCTCCAGAGCCAGGAAGCAATGCTCAATGTAAGGACCAGAGCTTCTCCAGAAGAACCAATGGCTCAAACAGCAATATGTAGGAGAACCCACAAGCCTCAACACCTCAACGCATTTCTCTTCTCCTTTTGTACAGCTCCATTTATGCTGGCAACTTTCCTCAGGTGAAACATCTATGCTCAGCACCATGATGGTTTAATTCCACTGGCATTAAGTTGACCACCAGATTTTAATCTATAACATCTAGTTTTTTGGCACTTAAATTTCCTGATTCCGTTTAACATAAGGAAGGGCTGCTTGATCAAGTTAGTTACTAAACCTCTGTAATATAGATCTCCATTCACTGACATAGGCAAAGATTTTGTGCTAGAGTTACTTTTATATGCACTTAGAAAATTTCCCTGGCAAATATAAATGAATGTAACTTATTCTTTTCAATTTTTATATGTGTATGAAACAATTATCCTAAACATATATCCATGTTCACTTATTACCCTATGTGTGCCTGAGTTAGGATGAGTCCTGGGGTTGACTATTTTCCTATCCTAGAATCAACAGTTTCTTTCCCGTTGGCCTGACTTGTCTGGCTTACAATTTCAGTCTTCTTTTATCATAAAATCTCTCTTGCAAGTAGTAATTTTTTCTAGAAAATGATTCTTTGAGAGTTATAACAGTCTATTTAATAGGTAAGAATATCTTTGAACATCACGGGTGGTCAGGTATAAATGCTTTTTTTATTTGTTTGGTTTTTTGTCTTTTTCGTTTTTATCGGTACCAGGGATCGAGCTCATGACCGCACACTTGCAAGGAAGGAACTTATGCCACTGAGCTAAGTCCTCAGCCCGTGGTATAAATTCTTTATTTTATCCCTTGAGCTCTTCCAATCCAATATAAATGAGTTAATGCAAATGAATGACATGGGACAGAGGGTGTGGCACTTTATGCACCATCTAAGACGTTAGTAGTCACTGCATATCATAAAGTATTAAAAGCCTCTTAAATTCCCTGGGAAAAAAATAAGAAATTTTAAAATTTTTCATTACTGTGCTTAGCTACTGAGCAAAATTCTAGGTAATGTATGTGTGTGATGAACCAGTTGAGACTGAGGAAATAACTACCAACAATTTTAGCACTAACAGTGCAAGACCCCCAGAGAGGGTCAGCAGTTGTGTTCCTTCACACCAGTTAGATTAAAAACTCTCATTATTCAATAGCCAATCATGCAAAATTCACCATAGTTACTCAGTGAAAATGTCTGAAGCAAAGTAACAGGAAGGCACAACCTGTAATGAGGAGAACACTGAGTCCATAATAATTAGTAAAGATGTGTTAGAATTAGCCTAAGACAGTTAACATGGCTATTTTAACTACATTCTGTATCTTTGAGAAGTCAAGTGTAGTTATGAAAAGTATGATGCAATAAAATATAGATAAGAAGTAGGGAGGTAACTGTAGTCTATAATGATATGTTCAAAATTATTGGAAAACGAGATTGAAGTTTTCAAACACATAGAAATGACATGTTGCAGTATACGGGCATGCTGAGTATCTCAATTTGATCACTATATGTTGTATACATGCACATGTCAACAAGAAAACTTTAAAATCCTAAATGAGGGGGCTGGGGATTTAGCTCAGCGACATAAGTGCTTGCCTTGCAAGCATACAGTCGTGAGTTCGATCCCTGGTACTGATTAAAAAAAAAATCCTAAATGAGCATTTTGAGATTAAAATTTTATCATGTGAGATGAAAATTACTCTGGGTGAGATTAATGGAAAGTTAAACTTTGAAGAGGACAATTTTGATAGCACAGTGTAGATTGCAATAAAACATTTAAAATGAAAAACAGGTTTAAAACTTTCAAATGAACAATGAGGTTGGGAAAAACTTCAAGTGGCCTCCTATGAATCATTAGAATTTCCAAAAGGGACAAGGAAGATAAGGATTGAATTTTTCAAAATTGGAGGTAGATTATAAAGCCATAGGGCTAGGAAGCTGAATAAATCTGAAGGACAGGAAACAAAGTAAACGTCCTCAAGCACATTAAAATTTGCTCAAGTCCACTACCTAACACGAAAGCATTCCGGTATGGGGGAGGGTTAGACATTCCGTGGAGAGAAGCATAGATATGGAAAAGAATGACAGCAGATTTCTTGTTGAAAACAATGCAGTTAAGGAGTCAGAGGAGCCATGTTTTTAACTGAAAGTATAACAAATGTGAAAGCTTCCACCTCTGAATTTTATATCCTGAAAAACATGTCTTCTAAAAATAGAAGTAAAATGTTCTTCAGAAATATAAAAGATGAAAGAATTAAAAAAAACTTAGACTATAAAAAATCCTAAAAAGCAATGCAGTGATGTATGCCCATAATCCCAGCCATTCATGAGGCTGAGACAAGAGAATCAGCCAAGGAAACTTAGCAAGACCTCATCATCTCAAAATCAAAATAATGACGGCTGGAGATATGGCTCAGTAGATTACTGCCCAACCCGAATAAAGACTTAGATTTAGCCCTCAGTACAGCAAAGTGCAAAAGGGAGGAAGGGAGAGAGAAAGGAAGGAAGAAGCACAGTGACTTATGCCTGTAATCCCAGCTCTGAAGGAGGCTGTGGCAAGATCACAAATTCCTGCAACTCAGTGAGATCTTGTTTCAAAATGAAAATTTATAAAGAGCTGGAGACAGAGTTCAGTTGTAGGGTAACTTTGAGTTCAAACTCAAATACTAAGACAAAAATATAAAGGAAGTTAGGCAAAAGGGAAAATGATGACAAATAACTGAATAAAAGGCAAATGGAGCAAACACTTTTTAAAAATTTGCAAAAATGATAGAATTAAACCTAGCCATGGCATTATCATAACATTTACTATTATTGTCTAAATACTCTAGTTAAAATGCAGAGATTATCACGTTTGATTTAAAAAGAACAAAAGCAAAAATGATCAAATGAGAGTAAGGTGATGTATCATTGAACCTTTGATGGCTAACTATATTGATCATTTCTACATTTTGAGGCCATTTACATTTCTTCTTTTGAGAAATAGCTCATTTAACCATTTTAAATTGGATAATTTGGTTTGCGTTACATTTTCTGAGTATTCATTTTTTACAGGCGGCCTGTTTGCAAATGTTTTCTTCCTGTGTGAAGGTTCTTCACCTGTTGGTTTTTCTCTATTTGTAGAGAGTATGTTCTCTGTCATACATGGACTCTGAAGTCAGTCTGAGTGCAGAATGAAGACTATTAGAGGCTCAGAGTGGTGTAAGAAGGGAATAGGGGTTAGATAGTGGTTACCAGAGCTCAGCTACGTGGCACAATAAGTTCCAGTCTTCACCCACATCATTGGGTGACAACTCACAATAACCTATTATACACGTTATGAAGATCTAGAAGAGAGAAAAATGAAAACTCCAAACATTAAAGAATAATAAGGGGAGGGGACCACTTGTTGTTTAATTTTATCAGTACATGTATTAAAGTATTACAGTCTGGCATGTTAATATGTACAATTTACTAGAGACCAGGGGTCAAACTCACTATCTCATACTTTTCAGGCAGGCACTTGAGCTGCTGAGCTAAATTCTGGCCAATATGTATAATTCTTATACTGTAATCAAAATCTAATAAAAATGAAAGACCTAAATCTATACAGTCTAAAATAATTGTATATGAAATAGAAGAGAAAAATATGATTTAAAAAGAAATATAAAAATACATTCCATAAAAACCATAATTTTAAGAAGGTGGAAATGGCTATACTCCCAGACTAATTGGAACTCATGTTTTAAGAAGCTTACGTTTCTTGAAACATGAAAAATGAATAAGGATATTTCTTGTTGAGAGAAGAATTGGTTTACTATATCTTGTAAATGTGTATTCAATCAGTTACAAAATTGAAAGAACCCATAGTCCTCATAATTCTATTTATATTACAAAGGGATTTGTTTTCAATACTTGCCTCACATGATGGCAGAGGAGGACTGAGACTTACTGGGCAGGTAACAGTTCACAAACGAGCTTTATAATTTTTTTTTCCTTTTGTACTTGGGATTGAACCCAGGGCCTTCATAATGTTATATCCACCTTACTATTACTATTCTCACTATTCTTAGAAGACAACTCTGGCTAATTTACTAAGTTGCCCAGGCTGGTCTCGAACTTGTCATTTTCCTGGCCCAGCATCCCAGAGTGCTGGGATTACAGGTGTATGTCACCATGTCCAGCTTTAAGCAAAAAATTCAAGGCAACAAAATGTTCTATGTTTCACTTAAAAGTGTATTGAACAAGTGAAATGTCAAAGATCATCCAAGCATTCATTGCAAAAGGGAATATAATTTATTGCATATAAATGGTGACATAATAGTGTCACTTTATAAATTTGTATATAGTTAATATAAAAAAGCAAGAGTATAAAATTATATATTAGAAAAACTTAGTGACCTCACTCCACCCAAAATTCCATTCCTTGAAGCTAAAAGTTTATACTGCTGTGGTGCCAGAGCTATCCTTACCCCATTTTTGCCAGCCTTCTCTGGGTTCTGCTGACCTCTCAACAGCTGTGCTCTTCAGGATTCTGTCCTAAATTCTCATCTTATTGTGCACTATCCATTTTTGTTGATTGATCTTACATTTATTTTTACTTTTACACATATTTGCACATGTAGTATCACTGACAAGAGTCTCTTCCTGGATTTTAAAGAGTGGATCTCCTGAGTGTCCCACAGAAAACACAATGAACTGCCTTTCTGTAGAAGTCAGCTGTCATTCCTTAGGCCCCTTATAGTAAGCAGAAAGTCAATTCAGAATATGATGGATAATGAGCAATAATGAACTTCTCGCTTTAAGGAGAGAAAATGTAATGAATTGGACAAGAGCAAAGCCGGCATTCACTACATGTGCAACAACCTCCTTCTAGCAAATGCTTCATTGACCCAAGAGAAAATGATCTAGTTAATTGCACTTGAAGCAACTTGGCATGTCATCCATATAACATGCGGAGGTGGCTACAAAAGGAAATTTCCTTGAGCTTCTAGGTTCAGCATGGACTCCCATTTATGCTGGACGAGTTCTTTCTAATCACTTCATTGCTAAAGTAATTGCTTATTTGAATTTCTGGCTGCAATCTTCAAATACTAAACCTAGTACATTCTTGAGAAGTACTAAGTAGGGTACCGATGATTGAGAAATGAATATGGATATTCCCTATGTAACAGCCTACCTATTTAACAACTGTTCAGATTTAAAACCAACACTTGGGATTCTGACCTCATGTCACACCACTCAGACTTACAATCTGTATTTTTGGTATACAGTTCTGTACATCTTGTTTATAGAGCTTCATTGTCTTTATTGTTTATACAGTACTGTAATTTTTGTTGATTGTACTGTACAGTACAGTCCTGTTGTTATATGTTCTGTTATATATTACGGGACAACATGGAAGAATTATGTAAATAAAAGCAAAGTCATCACATTGGAATTTCCTTTGACCAATTCTTTGTTCTCACATTGTACAGAACTCAGTTGCTAAAGGAGGAGTGACAGATAAAACCATTGGTGACAGGATTCTGACAGCAGCTCACATTACACCTGCAGCCTGTGTGCTTCTCTAAACCTATTATGTAGGTCTGTGTTCCAGAATTGGCTTTACACACTTCTCAGCCACTCATTACTCCATGCCTACATACCAAGAAAAATTCCCCGTGATGTTTTCAAATCTCATACAGGTAATTCTTTCTTATTTAATGAAGATTATTTTTTTGAAATTACCTTCCAATCTATGGAGTCCTTACTTTATATCCTTTGGAACTCAATATAATCATATGTTATATAACCTATAAAATATATTTGCTTTATTTGATCAAATGTCATGTGTGTTATATGACTCTTATCCCAAGGTTCAGCACAGGATTTTACATCTTTGCACCCCTGACCTTTGAATGTGTTCATTGTGAGGGGCTTGACTGCATTGTTGCATATTTCATAGCATCCCTGTTCTCCACCTCTGAGGACTCCTCAAAATGATCAAAATTAGATAATATCTCCCTTAGGAAAGAAATCACTCAGCTTGAAAACTGTTGACCAAACCCCTACCTGGGTACATATTAGCAAATGAAATTAACAACCTTGAGAGTAATACTAATAAGTAATGTTATTAACAATAATAAATAAGAATTGATTCTTAGCTATGGAAGGAATGGTATAAAAGAACAGAAGATAGTGTATTACCCCACAATTACTCCTGGGGGGGGGGACTGCAGTTGGTAGGCAGTGGGCTGAGACAAAAAGGCAATAGTCTTGGTAACCATGGAAATACAGGGGTGGCTCCAAGCACAATACAGAAACATGGATGTGCCCTCTCACCTGTCCTGATTCTCACAGAAGTATGTATTAGTCAGTGGTGGAGTCATGGTTTGAATATTTGTCTTGATGCTTAATCAAGAAGATCACGTGGATTCCACATGGACATGATCAGAACAGGGCAATGTGGAACCCTATACAGAATATGGCGGAAAGGTGCTCTAAAGTTTTCCCTACAATAAAAATAGATCTCACTGGTTCATAAATGTGAACGGTGGCTTGGTATTTCCCCAATATTGATTGCTGCCTTCCCTTCCTGGAGACTTGAGAAGGAATAATGAACACTCCACTTCAATGGAAGAGAAATAAGGTAGAACCTCTTATCCTCCCATATGTGAATTTTGTCACCAATATTTAAAAGACATGTGTAGAAACAACCACAGAAAGATTTATATTTAAATAGCTATAGTTTTCAGAGCAGGTCAAATGTATTTTTGCACTGAAATACAGAACATGTGGGCATCATAATGGAAAGGCAGAAATCATAAACAGCAAAGCTAATGCCAACCCAACAGCAATACAAAAGATCAGCAAAGACGCATGATGGAGTGTTAAAAGTAAAACAGGTTCTGAAGAGACACACTCAGTATAGGAGTTTTTGGTTTTGTTTTTTTAAAGTCAATGTAACAAATTATGGTAATAGTAACTTTTCAACCTGCTCAAAAGGTTGATATCTTTAAAAAGATTCTTCCTTCTCTAGCACAAAATATGAAAATGAAATTGGGAGATTTATTTTCCTTTTTAACACAGCAGGAATCACTTATAGCAAATAAGCCTAACGGTGCTCCAGTGCAGGAACAGCTGGTGCTGTTAGGAACTGACCACAGTCATCACCTGTGTACAGTGTGCTGTGCTCAGGCCATGCCCAACAGTCTCTGTCCTGCCTTCTGCCTGCAAAAGGCTGTTTATTTTTCCTCATAAAATCTTAAAATGTGTTAACTGACAGAAAGCCTCAGCAATTCTCTTTCTCACCTTAATCTATGCTGACTCCCAATGCAAGACAAAGAGTAACACAGTAAATGGAAATGCAGCACAGTGCTTAGGTGCCAGGTATGGAAGAACTTACCAATTAGACAACTATTTTTATTCAATAACTCCATTGTATCAAGAATTTGTAATATGTTCTGTGAAAATAAAAAATGGAGGATCTGAATATTTTTTTCCTGTACTGGCAAATTATTAAAGCAGACAATGAACCCAATAAGCGATTGCATATTTACAAAACAGGATGCTTAGATCAGAGAGCAGAAGCAAAGAGCTCTCTGAATCTTCAAGGGACTCAATCAACGTAGGCTTTCAAGAAGAATGTTTAATTGTTAAAGACTGTATGACAGACACTTAAAAGCAGAACAGACCCTTAACAACCCGAGAGAAAATTAGGTTTAACAGCACTCAAAGTCAGAGGGGTGAATTCAAGGGCATTAATATGGCTACACTTGAGGCCTTGAGCAAGTGGACCAATCTCTCTGAGACTCCTTCTTCTCATTTATGACTTGTTGCAAACTTAATTCATTTTCCATGGGTTGGTGGTAAAGTTTAGTTAGGTGAGGTAGTTCACCCTGTGTGACAAGCAGAGCAGTTGTTATTACAATTACTGCAAAAACTTCCAGAATAACGAACTTTAAATTACTGTGCAGGAGAAAATGCAACAAGTTAATCAAAAGTATTTTTTTACTATGTTAGTATTAGGGATAAACTGTTTTTCCTCTGCCTTCATTTCTGTACTTTCTACATTTTCTATAATGAGCATATATTACTTTATAATCAGTAAAACATCACCATTTAAAACAGATTTTAAATTTAAATTTATTGACTGAATTCGGCAGGATAATAAATGTTAATGGGACTCACATAATCAAGTGACTTTTGAATGTACAAATCCCTGATTATACTGAATACTTAAATTGTGACAAACATGTCCTGGATCATATACAGAAATAGAAAAATATGTTCCCCGTCCTCAGGAAGATTAGTCTTGTAAATAAATGTGCCCTCCTTTCTATGTACCAAGGATGTCCTTTTTAGACTACTATATAGATACGTATACATGAACACAGCACCTTTCTGGGTTGAAATTTTTCACTAGTATTCAAATGTATTTTTAAATCTCCCATTTCCAAAGCAATAATAATACAATAACAGTAACACTGCCTTGATTGCACATCCCTTCCAGTGGCCAGCTAATTTTTCTCCTACTCTTTGTTGGCTCCACTACTGGTAAGAATTGCCCATACTCACTGGCGTGCAATTCTTCCTCTTGCATTTTCTTTTGAAACCATTTCAAACAGGCTTTGATCCCAAAACTGCTTTTGTAACAGGGACTCAGCAAGTACTAGGCTTTTGTGAAAATGTAAAAATGGTGCTCCTCTGCATTGATAAAATAAAAAAGCCATGCTTTCCAAGTAGCTACAACAGAGTAATTTACAAATTATACTTAAAAACAGCTGTGCTCTTTGAGCAGTTACGGGAGAGAGAATACAGGAAGTATTTCACCACCGCTCTCCCATTCAGGTGTTCACCTTCATAAAAGACATAGCTATTCATCTTACAATCGCCAATGGCCTCTGAGAAAGTAAAGGGAATGGTCAATTGGCAGTGTGACTTGACTGCAGTGTCAGCAAGGCAATGTCAGTTTTAACATTGACTCTTTTGGAAGCACCTACTTAACAACGCACTCCCTTTGTGTTTTTCTCTTTGCTGCTTCCTTTTGGTTTTTACACTTGTTAAGGATAAATGGGTCTCATCAATTTGGTTTAGGGTATAAGATACGTTCTATCTTACTTTAGGAGGACTCCTTAAAACATCACTCTAACTCTTTAGGTTTTAAATCAGTCATATATTGACAATACCCAGATATGTATCTCCACTCAAGATCTCTCTTATGAACTCCAACTCTACTGTCCAAATGCCTCCAGTGATCTTCTTTGGGATGTCTCAGACAACTCAAATTACCAAGCCTAAGATGGAGCTCTTAGTCATTTTTTCATCCTCAATATGATCTTTCCGTTGTCTGATTATTCCAGTCTGAAGCTACCCAGAATTCCTGCTTCCCTCATCCCTCACCATCCAGCAGAGACACTGTTATTGCCTTCAACTATTGCAGAAATGCAGTGTCTCACCACCTCTGTCATACATGCTTTGTACAAATCGGTACCATCTTCCTTCTTATTTTAATTGATTCCTAACTGTTGGATCTACTTCTGTTCTAGGTCCATGTTATGCATCTGCCACCTGATTAAGAGTAGTCCTGTTACACTGCAAGATCATGTTATTTGTCTATTTGGAGCTTTTCACTAGGATCCTATCTAACCCTAGAAAAAAATTAATCAACAATCACAATCCACGTAAGCTTCACAGGATACTTGGCCAGCATCACCCCCTAACATCACCTCCAACATCTGCCCCCAGCATATACCATGCCTACCCCAGGGACATCCTTTTGCTGTTATTGACTCCTTTACCCACCTCCCACCAGAAATGTGCTTTTTCTTTTTAGTTTACGGCTTTACTTGCTCATCTGCCATCTTCTCAGTGGCATTCCTCTGGTTTTAACTTTAAAACTTAAAACTTTCTTATTTAATCTTCTCAGCCTTATCTTCCAATAATATCAGATACAAGTTACTTATAATTAGGGCATGATAATTAATAGATGGCCAATAACTGAATACACTCTAAAAGAATGAATATATGGCAATTGTCAATTGTGGCACAGTGTTTTACTTGAGGTCTGTCTCAAATAGAAGACTCAGAAAGGGGAGAAGCTAGACTGACCATTTTCCAAGGTGCATCAGTGATATGGCAGAATATTAGAGCTGGGAAACTAAACGCATAGCAATTCCCATTGTGAAACTGACCACATTGTTATTTTTTAGTTTCCAAATAACAAAGAAAAATCAGATGATGCATATATATACCTAAAGAGATGCATGGCATAAGCTATGTAAGTCTAAAATATTTAATAAAATTAAATTTAAAAGTATCTGAGGAATTTAGGCATATGGAGTTATCCTAAGGTTCATTGCTGACATCAGTATCTTATTCTGTAGGCTTTATCTGTTACATACAGTCATTTGATCAGTCCAGTCAGTGACATGTGAGCTGGGCTCTAAAACCCATGGGTCATTCACCTTGCCAAAATAGTCATGCACGCAGCCTCATTTTAGAAGACAAAGCCACAGTTTTAACACCCAGGATTATGAAGACACAGAATAGAAGACATCCGCCGTCCAAAGTAACTTAGTTCAGGTGTAGCCTTTAGATAACCAGCAGGTACGCTCAGTTGCAAAAGTCACTGACATGGAAGTTGAAGGATTATTTTGTTTTATTTTCAGTATGAGGGATAAAACTCCAGTCTTCACAATGAACTATATCAACAGAACTTTTAATTTTGGAGGGACAAGGTCTCACCAAGTTGTTAGGATACTGGGGCTGGATTTGAACTTTAGGTACTACTGCTCAACTTTCTACAAGAAAATTTTATACAATAAAACAGGTACCAGCTAAACTAAAGTCTCTGGCTAATATAGTTATCAGATAAATGTTGGTGTCAGCCAAGGTACAACAGGAGTACTACAAAATTGAGAATGGAAAGAAAGACTATGTATTGTCAAAGTGGCAGAACATTATGAGATCTGATGGCACTTACGATAAAACATGTTAACGTGTTACAAAACTATCTGCTAGATAAAATAAAAATGAGAAGAAATGGAAAGACAGATATAAATGCATATAGTCTAGTACATTATGACAAAAAGAGGGCTCCATGGAGACAATGATATAAAAGAAAGTTTGGGGTATGCAATGTAATCTTGAACGCATTTGTGCATGTGTCTGAGGTGTGGGATGTTCATCAGTGACTTATTGATCTTTCCTCAGACATGTGGGTCATTGATAACATTTATATCCTAACATCATATGTACCTTACTATAGGTAAAGTGTAGCTTTCTTCCAGTGTTTTGAATTTCTTAATCCTCATCTATGTTTTTTTTACCCGACAGGAACACCAGAACTTTGGAATGTTCAGCACTGCAAGCATGAATGTAGCAAAAGAGAGATGTTATGGCAGGCAATTCCTCTGCCGGGTGACAATATTCCTATGTCTCTACTCTCTTTTGTCTACTGCAACATATTTTCTATTCTATACCTAAGAGCAAACCTCTGTTAGATCACAAGCAATATTCCAGAGTTCCAACTGCTTCTCTAAGTCTTTAATCATCTATCAATTTGCCAAACTGATTTTGTTTCTCTTTTTCTTGGTATTGTGGATACTTAGTTTAATTATTTTTATCACTCTATACACATACTAATGCTTGGATTCCCTAGAGTCTATTGAAAATGATACAAGTTTTACTGCTGCTTTGCCAAGGTAATATAACTTTCTTTGTCTTGCTAATTTTAATAATATCCATTTATCTTTTCTTTTAAGCATTTTGATTTTGACATACTTACCAGTTTTCTTTGCATTTTATCCCACTGTTGTATTCACTGTTTCTTGCATCTGAAGATTGATATCTTTTATCTATTTTGGAAAATTCTTAGCTACATTTGTTTAAAATATTGCTTCTCTGTCATCCTATCATCTCTTACTGATACTGTAGTGATATGTTTTGAAACTATTTGTTTGATTTCTCAGGTCCTTTAGATTCCTTTATTGTTTCTTTAAATTTGTACTATCTCTGTGTTTCACTTAGACTTTACTAAAAAATTCTGAAGTTGTATAATTATGGCTTTTGCTTCATTCAAGCTGACATTGAAATTAATTTAAAATATTAAATGTTCTGTTATTGAATGTGAATTATTTTTATGGTTCCTAATTATTTAATTAAGTATTTTATGCCTTTTATAAGTTTTACTTTGCATATTATTAACCTATTTATAGTAGTTACATTATAGTCCTTGTCAACTCAGTATTTAAATATGTGTCAAGGACCACTGTTAATATTATTTTTCTCCAGTTAATGAGCACATTTTGCCCTCTCAAAATGGTTTTCAATTTCAATTATTTATTATATATCATATATAAGATAACGTAAATCTAAAACAAATAAGATTAATCCTTTCTGTTAATGGGAAGATTAACTGAGGGATGAATCATAAAAAAATTATCAAAAATTAAGTTTAGTCAAAGCTAAACTTTTGAAATTAAGTAAAAATCATTGAAACTCTGCTTTTAAGTGTCTCCAGGAGATTTTTCACATTTATTGTATGGTCCTTGCTTTTGTGGTACTTTTCTTCCAAAGCATCATGAGACTATGATAGATTTAGTCTCTATCTCTAGATTACACTCTTGAGGCCATCATGCCATCCTACCCCTCAGAACACATCCTATGGTAAAAACATGTCATGGGTGTGGGTCCCTCCAATTTACAGTTTCTCACATCAGCCATGTGGCCATCCAAACCTCTAGTGGTCCTATTCTGATTTGAACCCTTTCCCTGTGGCAAAATAAGGTTGGCAAATGCCTCCAGTGAAGAAAACACCTACTGAACTAAGTTCACCAAGAAAAATTTCTCCATACTGGATTTTTAGTTCACTTCTATAACTTTCCTTATGAAGCCCTCTTTTATTGGTTAAAAATATAAATTTCATACACATTATGGTTTTTCCTCCTGCTTCTTGTAACAGAAATTATAGCTTGCCATTACCTGTGACATTGAAACTAGTACTAGAAGTCAAATTTTTGTATTAAGCTCTTAATTGGTTACTTGTATGCCTATGATTTTATTATTGTAAGCTTTGAGTCCATTGATCAGACCTTGAAATAGTAATTTTCATTTTCAAAATATTAGAAATTATAGTCAGTTTTGTCTCATCTAATACTTTGCTGATTAGCATATGATTTACATAGTTAATCAGTAAATTAACTAGGACTAATTTATTCTAACCAGCACTAATTATAAATATTTCTAGTGAAATATCAGAAAATATGCTGGAATTGATAACTACATTGATTAATGTTTTGTAAGCAAACATTCAACAAGATGCTAGATCATTTTTCATCATTTTATTCAAATAATTTGGCCACATACAGGAGTCATTGCCCATACAGGTTGACAGATATTCTAAAATAGATGAATTATACAGGTTTATTAAATTTTCCTAAAGTACCTTAACTGGTAACAGTTGTTTAGCAATTGATAATTTAGATGTTAAAATTTTAACTCAACAGTTATAATAGTAGTTTGTAATTGATAACATGTTATTCAGAAATAAAAAATTATCCAAACCAAGTAGATAAAGTATCAGTCTCAAATTTTAAAGAGTCAGTTCTGAAGAAAATACAGTTATCAAAGATGATCCATAAAAGAAACTATCAAAAAAGACATCAACATAAAAGAGGAAGAAGTTCTAGCAGTGGTATTTATAAAAGGATGGTAAAAACAAAGACAGTATTTGTCTACACAAATGTATTACCTTTATTTTATAATGCCAAATGTGAATTTTTAAGTATCTTTTCCCACTATTGGACACATCATCTGTAAAGTCACAATCAGAATTTGTTATGGTTCATACATTGTGTCAATTCAAGAAGTTTAGAATCTTGATGAAGCACTCAACAGCCTGAGTCCTCATTTGTAAACATTCTCATCCTGCAGAAAAGGAGGGTGTGGAGATGGTATGAATGGTAGACCTGCTCTAGTGGTGGTGGTCTGACAATACAAAGGAGGAAAAGGGGTTTGCCCCATCATTTTGCTCTTGCTGCTTTTGCTGCCCTCCACTGCCTTGAAGTTTTGCCCTTTGCCATGCACCCTACTTTGGAGCCAGTTGACTATAGACTGAAACTTTCACAAACTATGAGCTAGCTAAACCCTTACTTCCTTAATTTGGGGTATCAGGCATTTTGTCCTAGCAGTGGAAGAAAAGTAACTAAGACAGTTTCTAAAAAAGAAAAATGTAGTTAAATAAGTGTGTTATAGACTTTCTTTTACAAACGGAGATTTTTATTCAAGGAAAATTGTTTTTATTATTCAGACATGGAGGCATAGTAATACACATACATGTGCCTACACACAGAAAAAAGGTATTGCAGTAAGATAAAAAATACATTCCTTACAGCATAAAAAATAGCATACCATAATGTTCATGGGCAAAACAATCTAGTCATACGAGTAAAAACATGGTACCTGATATTGGATCTACCCACTGAAGCAGATGAGATGTAGTTAGAATAACTGGTTTATTGCAACTTTATAAGCATTCTCTGTACTTCTTAGCCCATTTGTTGATGAACATGCACACATACACAACCTCTGCTGTATCTGCATCCTGGCTGGGCTCTGCAAGAGTCAGGTTTCTCACAAGAGTCAATTTGGGCATGGCCCACAGTAGCATATGCTTTTGGATCTTTTTAAGATTCTTACTTTAAACCTAAATTCCATTTTTAATTTGATTCCCTTGAATCTAACAGCACGAATTCTTGTGGTTTGTTCCTACATGACTTTGCTTCATTTTTGATCCAACTTGGATTTATTGATTCGTTCAGATCAATTTCCCAGTTTAGATCCAAGTCTGTTAAGAAGGCACTATTGATCAAACTGTTTCCATTGATCCACAGAGATTATGTGTAGGTAAAATGCTACCCTCATGCACTACTGATGTTTTCTCCTTTGTAAAGATGTCAGTATATACTGAGACATTAGATATAATTTATAAGATTATGACTAACTGCATTCATAGTATAGACAATAAAGGAAGTTTAGAATAATACTGTAGAAGCCCAGTTTCCTATTAAATAGTTACAGTTTAAAAACTTGTATTCCAGCAACTAGAACCAATTGGTAAAGACAAAGCCAGGCAGGTAACGTTTGCTCATGAACAAACTATATGAAGGAGCAGTGAGAAAAAGGATAGAATATATTGGCTGTGGTATCTAATCAGACTGCAGACCAGAACAGAACCTTAGAATCATACACATAACCATGTGATGATGCAGATGTAAGAACTTGGGATTAGTTTTGACAAGTAATTCTCTTATAATTGTGAATCCTCTTTAATTAATTTTTTATTGTACTGGAGATTGAACCAGAGAGTGCTGAGCAATATTCCTCACTCTTTCATTATATTATTTTGAGATATTTTCTCTCTAACTCACTCAGGATGACTTTATATTTGTGATCCTCCTGTCTCAGTTTCCAAGTAGCTAAAATTAAAGACATAAGCCATGCATGACCTCAGCATGGGTCTTTAAAAAAAAGTCTGTGACTAAGGAAAGTCTAAAAATTATCAAGAGCCAGTTGAACAACAGCCAAGTAGTTTTCATTCAAGTAAGAATTATAACTCAAATAAACAGGAAGCACATCTTCACAACAAAACTTAAAAAATAGTAAGCCAGAACTGCCTTACAATTTCCTCGGGCCTGAAGCCCAGATTATACCAAGAACAAACACCTACATAGACCCTAAACTGTATGCTGAAAAGCCAAAGTATGTTACTTTTAAGTTGGTAATATAGGTGGCAGCAGAAAGAGAAACGGTACATTGGAATAGAAAACAACAATAACAGAGTTTAAAGGCACAAGGAATATCATTTTTCTGAAACAAATTACTAAGAAGTAAGGAAGATAGGAGAAAGTAATTTGAGTGTTACTTTAAGGTTAGGAGGCAAAGGAGAAAAGAGTTTGTTAAAGCAGCTAATCTCAACAATTGCTCTAGGAAAAAGCAATGCTGATGAGCACAGATACTAGATCCAATATCACCTGATTTATTGTGTTAAGCACACCATTTAGCTGATGTGATCACTGCTGTGATCATGCAGTGAATGCACAAGAAGTCTGGGAACTGAACTAATTAATAAGTCAAAGATCAATACAGATTAAGGTGATAGCCAGCCTGTGCAAACTGGAGGCTGATAACTTAAGAGAACAGAAAGAACAGATGTTGACATCTTATAGGAGAGTGCCATTCAGTCTTGCTATTGTGGATTTTCCCAGGAACCCTGTGCTAGTACAAAGAATGCTCAGACCCATATGCAGTCCCAACTTTTCAAATGTAGAGATAATATGTTGGCGTATATCACCTCTGTTTTCAAATAGTATCTTCCAAGGTAGATAAATTTAGTGTTAATTTATCAAATTTATAGTTTATTTTCATTTGTGTAATTTTTCCTTAATTATGAGTATATCACTACTATCAGATTCTGTTTCATTAAAAAGTTTTATATTAGAAAATATTCCTTGTAATCACAAAGGCTGAGAATGAATGCTTTAGAAGAAAACTCCAATGCAATAGCACTCAAAGGAGGAGCAACCAGAGTTCAGACTCAGTGGAGGAGGAAAGGTAGTAAAATGGGGGGAAACTCAGGCTCTCTGAGTTTTTAATTTGGATCTCTTCTACCCTACTCCCTCGCTGTGAGAATATTGGCCAAAGTACTTTTCTATAGTTCCTTTGTCAATCAACAAAAGAGATAGCATCGAAGAATTCATGAGAATCCATGAGAAGATGTTACACTAGACATGTCCTTGCTTTGCCCAGTAGAATGTGGGTAGAAGTTTCAATGTGCTAGATACAAATCAAGAAATTTATTTTCCTGTGAGATGTGATGGGAAAAGCAGGCCCTGATTGCTACTGCTCCAAAAAGAACACGAAGGCATGAAACAAGATTAGATATCAACCTGGGTGCTGGATCTAAGCCAACAACACAAAATATGAAGAAAGACATCCCCAGCAAAAACACGAGGAAAAAAGTACTTGTTTCTATAAGTCATGAAGTTACTTGGTGCTTGTTATGTATCATTATGGTGATCAACTATGACTGGTACAGAAAGGTGTACTACAAACTAATATCTAGTTAGAAAATCCAAACCTATTCTTTTTCATATATTTTAGCTATACTCAAATGAACAATCCCCTCTCTTCCCATCAACACATCTTCCCCTCCCTATTAACAAAGCTTTGTTTCTATTTTATCCTTTTTACAATATCTTTTCTTCTTTTCCCTTCCTTCCTTTTCCCCTTCCCCTATCCTAGTTCTCCTTTCCTTTTTCTTGTACTACGAATTGAATTTAGAACCTTGCACTAAGCAGGCACTGGGCTGCTGAGCAATAACCCCAGCACCATTTCTTTCCTTTTGAACAATTCCTTCCCATGTCACAATATCTATGGTACATTTTGGTCCCTATTCACTCTTTCAGTTTTTTCACAAGGGAGACAGTGTGATGTTTATACATTTCTGATTTGTTTCACTTAAAGAGTATGGTCTCAAATTGCATCCACTTACCTACATATACTTCAAACGTCCTTATTTATGGAAGAATAGTACTCCATTATTTGAAAAGTGCATATGAGCCCCCTGCACCCAGCAGTGCTAGGTGGACTCTGATGTTCTAAGCAGGCAAGTGGGTGGGCACCATCGGTTCCAGAGGCTGGGCAGCCTGGCCTAAGTGCCCCGTGCACTTTAACCCAAGTCTAGCTAGTTTGGGACCCTGGCTCAGCCTGGAGAGGGAACTTTGTTACTTCCTGGTGTGCTGGACCATGTGGTGGGTCCTGGGCAGGCCTAGGGTGGCCTTCCTGCTCCTGGCTGTGCTCCGAGGACTCTGGAATTCTGGGTGAGCAGGCACCATCAGTTCTGGGGGCTGGGCTTGAGGTGGCCTGCCCCACCCTCAGAGACCCTTTCTCAATCCAGGGAGCTGGGTGGCCAGAGACCCAGGAGCTGAGGACATAGAAGAGGATCTCCAATAGACCCTGGGGAAGCCTTGGATACACTTGAAACACTTGAAACACAGAAATGTAGGAAAATGACAAAACAAAGACCAAATTACAATCTCAAAACTCCAGCCCATCCAAAGAAACCTTAGGAGCAATGTACATAGTAGAAAATATACGCCATACACCTGAAATATCAGACATAATAGCAACTGAAATAAAGAAGCAACTCCAGGAAACTTTAAAAGAACTCAAACTAGAAATAATCTCCCAGGTAAAAAAAGAAATGATAAAAGAAATGAAGGAGATTCTGAACATATCTAAAGAAGACACAGTTTAAAAATTGGAGGAAATAAACAAAAAGATAGAATCCCTAGAAGAGCAATATAAGAAACAAACAGAATACACAAAGCAGATGCACAGAGATATCCAGGAAATCAAAAATTCCATTGAAAGCTGTAAAAACTGTCTCAATGGAAGTGAAGATAGAATTTCAGACCTCGAAGACAAGATTGCAGCTAGTGAACAGGAAAGGAAAGATATTATAAAAATAACAAGGAAACAGGAAATAATAATTCAACAACCGCAAGATGATGCAAAGAAAAACAACATAAGATTGATAGGGATTAATGAAAAAGAAGGGGCAATGTAAAGGATGTCAAGAGGATATTTAGAGAAATAAAAGCTGAAATTTTCCCAAACATGAGATCAGAAACCGACATCAGGATCAGTGTAGTATATAGAACTCCAAATAGTCAAAACCAAAATAAAATTACACCCAGACATATAATAATCACCATCCCATAAATCCAACATAAGAATAGAATATTAAAAGCTGTCAGAGAGAAAAGGCAGATCATTTACAAAATAAAACCTATCAGAATCACTGCAGACTTTTCAGCACAAACAATAAAGTCAAGCAAAGCATACAGTGAACTATTCCAGATCTTAAGGAAAATGATTTCCAACCTAGACTGATGTACCTTGAAAAACTGTCCTTCAAAACTAATGGAGAAATAAGATACTTCCATGACAAAGAATAGCTGAAGAACTTCATGAGCACCATGCCAACCCTGCAAAGAATATTGAAAGACAGTTTGGATACACTTAGGAAAAAACTACTAAGCAAAGCAGATAAACAGAACAACAAGATAAAGATGCAACAGCAGAAAGATAATATGTCAACAATAAACCAACATATAACAGTTATAACCATTAATGTAAATGGTCTCAATGCACCAATTAAAAGAAACAGACTGGCAGAATGGATCAAGAAACAAAATCCAACCATATGCTGTCTACAAGAAACCCATCTAACCCAAAAGGACAATCACAGACTGAAAGTCAAAGGATGGAAAACAGTACTTCACACAACGAGAACCCAAATAAAAGCAGGAGAAGCTATTCTGTTTGCAGAATAGCTGTGAACTTTAAACCAATAATGATCAGAAGAGATAAAGAAGGTCTCTACATACTGGTTAGGGGATAACTGCAAGAGGAAGAGATAACTATCTTAAATATATATGCACCAAATTTCAGAACACTCAGTTATATGAAACAAGTATTAACAGAAAGGAAAAACCAAATTAACAGTAACACAATTATAACAGGAAACCTTAACACACCCTTGACACCAACGGACAGATCAACCAGACAGAAAATCAGCAACAAAATAACAGAACTGAATCACATCTGTGAACAAATGGACTTCATAGACATACACAGAGTGTTCCATCCAACAACGTCAGAATACACATTCTTCTCAGCAGTACATGGGTCCTTCTGTAAAACAGAGTATATATTAGCTCACAGAACATATTTACATAAAGGGAAAAGAGTTGAAATTATCCCTTGCATATTATCAAATCATAGTGCTATGAAATTAGAAATTAATGATAAAAGATACTGCAAAAATCCCACAAACACATGGAAACTGAATAACATACTCTTGAGTAATCAGTGAGTCACAGAGGAAATTAAAGAAGAAATTAAACAATACTTACAAGCAAACAAAAATGCAAATACAACTTACTGGAATTTGTGTGATGCAATGAAAGCCATCCTCAGAGGAAAATTTATTGCATTGAGTTCCCACATCAGGAAAACAGAACAAATACAAATAAATAACTTGATGTTACACCTCAAACATCTAGAAAAAGAAGATCAAGTCAAGCCCAAAGCCAAAAGAAGAAAGGAAATTATAAAAATCAGATCATAAATCAATGCAATAGAGACTAAGAAAACAACCAAAAGAATCAATGAATCAAAGAGTTGGTTCTTTGAAAGAATAATTAAAATCGATAAGCCCCTACCCAACCTTATTTTAAAAAGGGAAGAAAAAGCTCAAATTCATGCAATAAGGAATGAAAAGGTGAAATCACTACAGACTCTATAGAAATACAGAAGATCATTAACACCTATTTCAAAAACCTCTACTCTCAAAGTTTGATAACACAGAAGAAATAGACAGATTCCTAGAAACATAATAAGTACCAAAGCTAGGTCAAGAAGATATAAAACTGCTGAATAACCCAATCTCTCTTAATGAAATTGATAATGTAATTAAGTCTTTACCTACAAAAAAGAGCCCAGGCCCAGACGGATTCATTGCAGAATTCTACAAGAAATACAAAGACTTAATGCCGACACTCCTCAAACTCTTCAATAAAATTGAAAGGGAAGCAATCCTTCCTAAGTCATTCCTGGAAGCAAATATTATTCTAGTACCAAAACCTGAGAAAGGTCCAACTAAAAAAGAGAATTACAGACCAATCTTCCTAATGTACACAGATGCAAAAATCCTCAATAAAATATTGGCAAAAAGTATGCAGCAAATCATCAAGAAGAGTATACACCATGACTAAGTGGAATTCATCCCAGGCATGCAGGGATGGTTCAACATACATAAATCAATAAATGTAATCCACCATATCAATAAGGCCAAAAGTAAGAATCACATGGTCTTTTCTATAGATGCAGAAAAAGTCTTTGATAAGGTCCAGCATTCATTTATGATAAGAACCTTACAGAAAATTGGAATAGATGGTCTTTACCTCAATATAATAAGGCTATGTGTGACAAACCAACAGCCAGTATCATACTAAATGGCCAAAAATTGAAGGCCTTTCTTTAAAGTCAGGTACAAGACAAGGAATTCCCTTATCACCGTTCCTATTTAATATAATACTGGAAATACTAGCCAGAGCAATTAGAAAAGAGAGAGAAATGAAAGGGGTAAAGATAGGAAAAAAAAGAAGTTAAATTATCATTGTTTGCAGATGACATGATTCTCTACATAGAAGAACCCCAAAATTCCATTGAAAGACTCGTAGATATAATAAATAAATTCAGTAATGAAGCTGGATACAAAATCAATACTCAAAAATCAATTGCATTCCTATACACTAACAACAAAATCACTGACAGAGAAATAAGAGAAGCCACACCCTTCACACTAGCAACCAAAAAAATAAAATATTTAGGAATTACTCTCACAAAAGAAGTGAAACAACTATGCAGGGAAAATTATAATATACTAAAAAAAGAAATTGAAGATAATCTCAGAAAATGGAAAGACATCCCTTGCTCATGGATAGGAAGAATAAATACTGAGAAAATGGCCATTCTCCCAAAATTGCTATACAGGTTCAATGCATTCCCAATAAAAATACCATCGACATACCTCATAGATTTCGAGAGATCAATCCTAAAATTCATCTGGAGTGAGAAGAGACCTAGAATAGCAAAGACAGTTCTAAGCAGCAAAGGCAAGGCAGGAGGCATCACAATCGCTGACTTGAAGTTTTACTACAAAGCAACTGTAATAAAATCAACATGGTATTGGAATCAAAACAGAGCCGAAGATCAATGGAATAGATTAGAAGATACAACCACAACTACAAACACACTCAACCACCTTATCTTTGATAAACGATCCTAACATTTTCACTGGAAGAACAACAATTTCTTTAATAAATGATGTTGGAAAAACTGGCTCTCCATACGCCGAAAACTAAAACTAGACCCATGCCTATCACTATGTACTAAATTAAAATCTAAATGCATCAGAGATCTGAATATTAAAACAGAAACACTAAGTCTATTGGAAGATAAACTGGGTAAAAACCTTGAAGATATAGGGGTATGTAGAGAATTCATGAACAGGATTCAAACCACACGGGAAATACTTCCCAGAATCAATAACTTGTGATCACCTCTTATTAAAACGTTTATGCATGTCAAAAGAAACCTCCAGCATAGTGAAAAGAAAACCCACAAACTGGGGAAAATCTTAGTGAACTGTCCCTCAGACTTTTGTCTAAAACATATAAAGAATTTTAAAAAATCAGACTCCCAAAATTCAAAGATCCAATCCAAAAATGGGCATCAGAGATGAATACCCAGAGATGAAGAAACACAAATGGCAAATAAGTACATGAAAATTGTTCATCATTCTTAGCCATTAGAGAAATGCAAATCAAAACTACACTGAGATTCCATCTCACTCCTGAAAAAATGGCCAGGATCAGGAAAACCACTACCAACAAATGGTGGAGAGGCTGTGGAGAAAAAGGAACTCTCCTGCACTATTGGTGGGATTGTAGACTGGTGCAACCATTGTGGAGGTCAGTCTGGAGATGTCTCAAAAAGCTGGGTTTGGAAGACCCATTTGTTCCAGCTATTCCACTTCTAGGCATATTCCCAGAAGAACTGAAAACATCATACCACAGTGATATCTGTGCAACCATGTTTATAGCAGCACAATTTGTAATAGCCAGATCTTGGAAACAACCTAAGTATCCATCAACTGAGGAATACATAAAAAAAGCTGTGGTATTTTTGTACAATGGAGTACTACTCATCTTTAAAGCAGGATCACATTGAGATATTTATAAATAAATGGGTGCAGCTTGAGACCATACTCATAAGTGAAATAAATAAAACTCACATGCATGAATATCAAATAGTTTCCCTAGTGTAAGAAATGACACAAATACATAAAAAGTATGTGGTAATCATGATTGCCCATTATATGGTTTTGAAGCCTTATAAAGTTTTCACTCATTAATTAGAATGGCTTTATTCTGGGATGTTTGATATAATTGTCTGTTATGATATGAACAGCTATTTTGAAGAAAACAAGACACCATAATAGCTAGTGCTGATTTAGTATCATCATGTTTTGAAGTCCCATCAAATTGTTGTTCTTCTGTCTCCATTGCTTTTGCCATGTTGTATCTTATTGGATTTTATTATATGTGATAATATAAACAAAAATTTTTATAGGCAAAGAGATAATATAGAGACCATTGTTCGTTTTCTGTTAGCTGGTTCTAAATACCTTGTAATCCTTTCATCCTCTTGAATGGTTTCATACTGTCTCGATATGTTTGATGCTATAGTATATGAAGTTATACTCAAATATTTTAAGGAAAGAGACACTATGGTAACTATTATTATGTCGGGTTATCTTGTGGTGAAACACTATGTTGCTTAAATTGTTCTGTTTTAATCTGTATTGTTATGCTGTTATGTTCTCTTTTATCTCAATCTCCCCCCTTTTTAATTTTTTTATTTTATTATTATTGTTTTTTAATTAAGGGAAAAAATTTTAAAAATTATCAGGATAAATTATAGTAACTTTTTTCATTTCCTATTAACTTGATTTTAAGCTCTGTACTGCTCTTATCATCTTGTTTTGAGTGATTTTATTGTGTTCCGTTTGATATTATCAATTTTGAGGGTATAGGCAACTACTTTGAAGGAATAAGATTCACTGTGATGCCCACTCTGGTCTGACTATTATCTTCTTTTGAAGTTCAGTAATGTCTCCAATGTTTAGGTTTCATTGGTTTTGTTCTGCACCGTTTTGTTCAATTTTATTAGACCTGATGATATACACAATTCATTTTAAGGTAGCAAGGGGCATTATGGTAACCATTGTTGATTACCTTGTATTCTGTTTTTACATCATGTACTATGTCCAACCTTTGTTTTGACCGACTCTGCTTTGTTTTGTCACATTTGGTTTTATTCTCTTCCAAAAAAAAGTAATAAGAACTGTGGGAGTAATAAAACCCCAAATGTGTAAATGTTATTGTAAAAAAGAGAGGAAAAGAAAGTGCTCTAAAGGACACAACTGCAAGTGTGTTTAGGTGTGTAAGATAGATGACTATATTACTAAGTTTTTGTTGGATCATTGCAGTTTCACTGTTTGAATGTCCACTTTGTATGCTTAATTTTGTAAATTGATCAACTATTTCTAAGATGACAATATGTAATCTATTAACTAGTGATTTCTTACTGTTTATTTTTTTTGAGATTCTGTATTACTTATACCCTTTTACTGCATTGTTTTGTTTTGGTTTTTTCTCTTTAAATAAAAAAAAGAAAAAAAAAGAAAAAATGCATATGCCTTCTTTATCCATTCCTTGGTTGATGTTGAAGTTCATTAGGACTGTTTCCAAGATTAACTACTACAAACACTTCTGCTATAACATGGGTGGTCATACATCACTCTGGTATGTTTTTAATTCTTCCAGGAAGATAGTGAGAAGGGGAATAGCCAGGTCAAATATATCTGTAACCTTAGTTTTTGAGGAATGTCCATACTGATTTCCTCAGTGGTTGCACTAGCCTATACTTCCACCAACAGTGGAGAAGGGTGCCTTAAATTTTTGAGATAGGGTCTCATTATGTAGTTCAAACTGACCTTGAACTCACTATGTAGCAAAAACTGACCTTGAACTCATGATGATCCTCCTACCTTAGCCTCCCAAGTGCTGGGATTACAGACATGGGCCATCACACTAAGAAACAATGCTTTTGAAGCTATAATTTCATATAAATGATATAAAATAATTATATCGATGTATCTTTTAGTGTTTAAGTTTATTTTAACTTTCTTGTCTTACTCTGATCAACATAATGAGTACAAGGTCTTAGTGACAAGATTATGAGCAGCAGCCTACTGCAACAAAGATAATGATCTAAATAAATATTATGGAGAAAATAAACGTTACATAGAATTAAATGCAAACAATTACCAACAATCAACAATACTCTGTACCAGTAAAGACTAAAAAAAAAACTTCAAAAACATTTGTGTGGTATATCATTAAGAGATCTCACAGAGAATCGTACTGTCACCCGAAGCATCCATAAGGAGCAAGCTGCTGTTGCCTTAGCACATGGATTGTGGTCTCTGATAGAACTTTCAGTAGAAGCTACCTCATTCTTTAGGGCAAGAAGAAAATCAACATGAGCCTGAAAAATGTTTCTTTTGAGAATAAGGATGATTGTAAAGTATTTCCAATAGTGTTGAAAATACATATAAATGTTTAAGAGGATTTGCATTGGTTAATTATAATGTGAATAACAAATGGAAAACTGAGTTGATCAAAACAGATTGTGATTGGAAAAAGCCATCAATAAAAGGATAGATGTAGTAAGAAATATTTAATTTGCATAAATGTAATGAGAGGAGTATTGATTTATATAAGTATTCTGTTTATTCTGTTTATTCTAATTAATATATTCTGTTTATTCTGTACAGTAGATACATATTTATAGAGAATATGTAGAGAATAGAGAATATTCTGTTTATTCTAATTAATATATTCTGTTTATTCTGTACAGTAGATACATATTTATAGAGAATATGTAGAGAATAGAGAATATTCTGTTTATTCTAATTAATATATTCTGTTTATTCTCTACAGTAGATACATATTTATAGAGAATATATATATATATATATATATATATATATTCCTTACCACCTTAAGTAGAAGAAATAGAGAAAATTTAAAACATGCTAAATAACATAAAATTTTTTAAAGACATAGTCTCTATGAAAAATATTATATAATTACTGAGGAATATTTAAAAATAAACAAATGAAAAAATATGTCAGATTTATTTGACAGGAAAACTTGTATCATTGTTATCAGCATAGTCATAGATATATTATATCTAGACTTTTTGACCATGCAGTCTGAGTCTAAGATCCTTGAAGAAATTTCTTTTAAAAGAAAAATAATAATGTTCAATGTTCATTGCTGGCACATATTAATACAAACTGTAAACTTGTAAAGTTAAAAGTTTCAAAAGTACTAGAAAAGTATACCAGCCATAAAGAGACCTCTTAAATTAAACAGTTGCAAAATTGTGAGAAAAGTTGTTTATGAATTTTATTTCACAAAAAAAATGGTTTAGAATATTACAAAATTTACTTCCAAAAAAGGAACTCTTTTGCACTGTTGGTGGAAGTGTAGACTGGTACAACCACTGTAGGAATCAATCTGGAGGATCCTCAAAAAGCTGGGATTGTAAGTCCTATTTGACCCAGCTATTCTACTTTTGGGCATATTCTCAGAAGAAATGAAAACATGATACCACAGTGATATATGTGCACCCATGTTTATAGCAGCACGATTTGTAATAGCCAAATCTTGGAAACAACCCAAATGTCCACCAACTGAGGAATGACTAGAAAAGATGTGGTATTTCTATATGATGGAGTACTACTCAGCTATAAAGAAGGATCACATTGAGGCTTTTATAGGTAAATAAATAAAACCTGAGACTGTATTCATAAGTGAAATAAATTAAACTCACATGGGTAAACACCATATTGTTTCCTTAGTGTAAGAAACTGAAAGAGTAAATAAGATATAAATTCTTCAGTAAATGTTGTGAAAGGGTAAGAAATTGCTCAAAGAGGAAAAAATAACTCAGGGAAAAGGAGAAAAGAAGGAAGGAAAAGGAGAAAAGAAGGAAAGGAAAAGAAAAAATATATAAATCTCTGTATATATATGTTTACAATAGCTAACATGATTGTACTACTCATTATATCAGTTCTTGGAACAAAACAGCTAACATTGTAGAATTAGATCAATTTTGCATGTATATATCTGGTAATCTAAGTAACTCTTTTGAAGATAACTATCCAAAATAACCTCAGTTATGTTCCTATCACCTTGTTTTGAAAGCCTATGTTGTTATTGCTTGGGGCTCTTTGTTATTGTTATTTGTCTCTTTTGTTTCTTGTTTTTCTTGTATTTTGTTTGCTTTTCTTTTCCCTCTAATACAGAAAGGATAGATGTACATGTATAGGCTTATACATGCCTAAATCTTCTACTAAAAAGTTTATAAGAACTGGTGTTATGATGTGTGATGATATCAACAGCTACACAGAAGAAAATGAGGCATTATGGTAGCCATTGCTGATTTCCAAGCATCTTGTTGTGATGTCCAGTAATGCTTTTATTCTTTGTTTTGATTGGTCAGTTTTCTATTGTTTGATTTTGTTATGTGTGAAGGTATGTACAGCTATTTTGAAGAGAACAAGAGACATTATTAGCCATTGTTGATTTTCCTATTGTCTAGTTTTAAAGGCCTATAATGCTTTCATTGTTTTGTTTTGGTCAGTTTTTTTATTAGTTTGTTTTGCTTGAATTCACCAAGTGTGAAGATATAGACAACTATGTCAAAGAAAACAAGAAATATTATGGTAGTGACTTGATCTCCTGTTGTCTTATTTTGAAATCCTGTGATTCTTGCATTGTTTTGTTCTGATCTGCCTTTTTTCTGTTTTGTTTTGCTTTGCATTATTCTCTTTAAAAAAATAAAAAAAAATTTAATCCCAAGAACACAAAAAATGTTATTTTTATGTGAATAACATTTTAAAAATTAAACCTGATATTATAAAAAGCTAAAAATCTCATAACACTTCTTATCAAGTTAAGAAAATCCATTTTTCCTTGAACTTTTAGACTATTTATTTTTTAATGGACAATAATTTTCCAGTTTTTTTTTTTGCTTTTGGCTTCAGATCAAACAAGTTGACTCTTTTAATTTAATACATTAATATGGTGAGTGATAGTTCTAGATTTCTGTTCCTAAAACATTCTTTGATTTCTGAAATAACTGAAATGTAGTCATCATTTACTAACATTTTGGTACATTTTGGTAGTTCCTAAGGATTTTCTCTGGAATTACTGCACCTATCATCATAAATGGTATTAGTTTATGATATTTGATTTTTATGCTGTACTTGGTTTAGTATCAAGTTTATAGTGACCTACCAAAATAAGTAGCAAAATATCTCCTTTTTTATTCTTGATGGATGTTTATACAATATAGCTGACCTGTACTATATATTGGCTGACCTGTACTATAAGAATCGCCTATCCATTATTTTGATAAAAACTATTATTCCTGTCTGGATATCATTCATTGTTTGTAAGAAAATTTAACTTTTACTTGGATTTAATAGTGTTGGGGACTATTTTGGTTTTCTATTTTATCTTGAGAGAATTTTAGAAAATAAATATTTCTTAGTAATTGTCAATCTCATTGAGTTTTTTTATCCTTCCATAGCTTTTCTATAACAAACCACCCTAAAATCTGCTGGATTGAAACAACACAATAATTCATTCTGCCCACTAAACTGCAGTTTGGGTAGGTTGTGCCTGCTCCACAGGTATGAGCTGGGAATGTTACTGATACAGAATGATCTGCTTCCAGGATGATGCACTTGAAAGGTGGGTAAGCTCTCTGCTGGTACTGAGCCTGCACTGTTGGACTGAAACCACAGTTATTCTACACGTGGGTATCTTCATGAAATTGCTTGGATTAAATAAAGCATGGTGGATTAGTTGCAAGCAAGTCTTACAAGAGACAGGAAACAGAAGCTGCAGGGCTCCTAAGCCCAAGTCCAAAGGGGGAAAAGTCATTTCTCTATATTCTATTGGTGAAATCATTATGGAACACCGTAGAATTAAGGATAACCATCACAGATGTTTTGATTAAGGATATCAGTGATCTAAGTCTGTCATAACAACTATTTGTATAAAATTATTCATTTACTTTGTATTATCCTTTAAAAGTATCTTTTCTATAGAACATTCCCATTTCCATTCCTGCTTATTTTTCTTGTTTTTCCTGTTTTTACTTCAGTTTTCTCAGGTAATTTTTATCTTACACCCTTTTAAAGTAATCTCGTTAAATTTTAGCTTATCTGATTATCTATTAGAGTTGTGTTGTCTGATTAAACTGTATTTTTCCATTGTTTTATTTTATGTATTATTTCATTTGCTCTTTTGTTGCAAGCATTTAAATTGATGGGTTTTTTTTCCCTTTTTGTAACTGCAGAAAAGTGAGACCATAGTAAGCCTAATGTTTCTACCATTAGCTGGTAACAATGATTCATTACACCTAAATGGTACAAATAATAGTGCTTATTCTCAGCCCTTGTTTTTATTATGAGAGTCTGAAATGTGGATACTTGAGGATACACTGAGTTCCTTTCATCCATCCCCCAAAATAACCTCAGCCAAGATTTTGTATACATTGCTAATACTAGGTAAATTCAACATGCACTATGTTACTGCCCTGAGAAAGAATTCTTGGGTACTTGCTCCTGACTTCCTCCAAAATTCACTTGGTGTGCTTTTTCCCTTCGCTGATTTTGCTTGTGATCCTCTATAAATCATAGTCATAAGCATAACTATATGCTGAGTCCTGTGAGTCCTCCCAGCAAATGATTAAACAAAAAAGCTATCTTAGCACCTTTCAATATCATAACCCTTCAGTTTGAACCTACATATTTTAATGTGTAGTTATACATAATGACTCCTCACTGGGGATTTTGCTTAGTGGTGTAAGTGCCTGCCTGGCAAGTGTGAGATCATGAGTTAGATCCCCAATATAAAAAAAAAGAAAGAAAAATTAGCATAGATAGTGAATCCTTACTTTCTAATTCCCATTATGGTTTATTGATAGACGTATTTAGAAAGGTTTTTAAATACCTAATTTTATTCTTTCTTTTGGATTTTTAATTATGAATATCTAATCTAGTTATATTGTTCAGAGAGCTGATATATAATATCTTCTTGATAATTTTAAGACTTGATACAGGCCCAATATATGTTGAGGTTTTATGCCTGATTCAGGTGTTCTTGAAAAAAGTGCTATCAAATCATTAGTTGAACATGTGTATATGTGCAAATTACAAACTATGGACTTCAGGGAAGACAAAATACTGAAAGCTATCTTAAAAAATAACCTAAAAAAAACCTGGCCCTTTTGGAACTTGCTAAGAGTTTCAACAAGAAGAACTTTGATATAGGGAATTAACTACCTCCTACACAATTAGGAGACCTGAAAAATTAAAGAACACAGACGATCATTGTTAGGCTTTAGGAAGTCAGGACACTGTGGAAATGACTTTCAATTACCAAGATGATTTCACCTTTCTAAAATCCTGAGGTACAGAAGACCCAGATCCCTCTTTTGTCTGCCAAAGTTCCATTCACACACCTGTCATCAGAGCACAAAGGGTTTTGGCACTCCAGTCTTCAAAGTGTCAGACAGTGAGACTGCAGCACACAGTAGAATCTAAACCAAAAATCTAAGGCAAGGAATTTTAGGAAATATCCTTGTTATACTTTCTGTTTTTGAAAACCAATAGAAAACATTGTGTCAGTTCTCCAAACTAAAACCTACCCAAGCAGGAGAGAAAAGAATCCCCAAGCAGATCTGTTATACACATGTTGGGGAGCACAGCCCTCAACAGGAAGCCAGCAGCTTCCTCATGCAACTCAACCATCCTGCAGTTGCCCCTACACTACTCAACCTGTAGAGAGCTGATTCCACAAAAAGCACAAGATACATCTGTACCTAGCAGCACCCACTTTACTCAATTTTGCCTTGTCTATCACCTAGCATTAGATCTACTCGGAGACCCAAAATTTTGCACCTCCTTGGCAACCATTTCCTGCCCTATTGAAACTCTCCTAAAGCCCTCACCTCTTTCTCAGGGCAAGTGGTCTTTTCACTTTGACCCTGCTCTACCCAGTCTACACATTGCTTCAACTCTGCTGTCTTGGTGGTCTCACTGTGCCTCAATTTACCTAACACACTGAAAGAGGTAAATGTCTGCACAGTCCACCAGTTAAAAAAGATGTATTCTTAAACTGCAGAATTCTGAGATAGGAGAAATTGTTTGGATAGTCTGAGCTGGAGCTATATGTGTCATAGACCAGGAAGAGACATAGCTATTGCAGGGTCTCTTGGCTGCATTGCAAAATAAGATGGGCACGTATAAGATTCCTTCCATCCAACACTGGGGTTTACTTCCAGTGAATCCTGAGCCTTGGGCCTAACTCACTGTGAATCTTAGGCTTCTATTATACCTTACTATGCAACTGTGAATAGTAAAGTTGCTTAAAGAAAACATATGATAAAGAGAAGCAGAGAGCTAGCCCTTTCCAAAGGTTCATTCAGAGCCATGGAAATGCATATGGTTTAGAGTTCTAGGTTCAGTAGATCCTTGTCAAGTTTGCATAAGATGCAACATCGACAGGTCTCACTTCCTAAATCCAATTTATTAATTTATAGGTCAGATAATAACTGTTTTTGATTTCTCCATTCATCAACTAATGAGAGACAAATATTATAATCTTTCATTATAATGTAGATTTACTATTTTCTTGTAATTTTGTTAACTTTACACATTTTAAAACCACCAGGTACATATAACTGTAGACTTCCTCTCCCTAGTGATGGGTATTGGATCGATGATATTTGACTGTGTTATTTGCTTGATTGTTTTGGTCTTTATTTTTGCTCTAGAGTCTACTGACAGAGACTGACAGAGCTCCACCAGCGTGCTTCAAGTATTATTTGTCCAACAACTCTTGTCATATTTTACAACTTTCAATCTTTTTTCTTCTTATATTTTAGGTTGATGTCTTATAAGTAAGACATATTAGACTTTGTTAGGTTTTTTATTCTAAAAGTTCTGATCATTTACTAGAAAATTTTATGTATTTATCATTATTTGATTACTTGGATGAATTCATTTGCCTTACTTTTCTCTATTTCTCTTTACTTCATTTCTTGTATTATTTTGGATTGAGGATTTTTTGCTGTCTTCTCTCTAAAATATTGCTGTACTATTTTAGCAGTTATGCTGTTTCACTTTGGGGGGATTTATCTTGATATTTTCACACTCCACATTTAATGTTTTCAGTTTTGAACAGCATATTACCCCCTCACAAATACTGCAGTCAGATTGCACACTTTTGCAATATCAAAACCTTATGATTTTAAAAATTGCATGCTATTTTTCGTTCTAAATTGAATTTTAGTTTTTTCTAGTCACTTGATTATACCTTTTCAAATTCCCCAAATTAGATCTTACTGTTGCTATTGTTTTTTATATTTCACTTTGATTCGGACTGCCCATTTAATTTCAGGCTCCTAAAAATGATGAAATAAATAGTAGATCTCTTTACCTTTTGGGTTTCTGAAATAAGAAAGACTTTGTTTGAGCTGAAACTTTGTACTCAATCTAGAGCAGCAGAGAATATTAAAAGAGAGGAGGTAACTAGATGAGAAGGAGTTTAATGAGGGCATGGAGGGAGTCACCACGAACAAGGCTGTGGTGGCTCTTTACAGACAAAGGGCAGGTTCTGCTTTATAGAGGCTCTGGGGACTGACGTGAGCTAGTCTATTTTGTGAGAGGGCAGAGAATTGGATAAATATTTACATGAATGAGCTTTGGCAAAGACTTTTTAGGGGCTTCTGAGAAGAAGGAGTTATGCTTTATCATGGCACAGTTCTGTGCCATCGCAGTGATGATTTTGCTGTCTCTCAAATGGGGGAGTCTATCATTCCCATCTCTTTGGTGTTAGGGGGTGCTGTGGAGTCTCTTTGGCTGCCTCCTGCTGAGAGCATTTTTGGATCCTAGGATAGAAGGAAATAGGAATGAGGAACCATGCGATCCAAGTTTGTGAGGTAGAGATGTCTCGTAGTAGTTGAATTTCTTTGTTAGTGAATGCCTGTATTCTGGCCTGGAGAAACCATGGGAAGACCTTGAAATCTACCAGGAGGAAAGAGCAAAAAAAATATTATGATAATTATGGGGCCCATAATTGGCATTGGAACTCAAGAGAGCCCCACCACAAAGACCAAAAGGTGGACTCTGAAAAAGTGTGTCTTCCTCGTATATCAGCTGATAATTTTTTTGAGTTTTTGTACTTGATCTTTGACTACACCTGATTGGCTGACAAAGTAGCAGCATTCTTCTCCCAGCATAGTGCAGTATCCTCCTTTTTGTGCTGTGAGGACCTGAGTGTCCTGATCTATTGTAGGACTACCATTGCCAATGAGCTGATTTGATCTTGTAGTGAACTGGTGCTTTGGGAGAATGATGCTGTAGCCCTTTCTAAATCATGGCATGTTATAGAATAGTAGTCGAAGCTTATTCCAAATCCCTCTGCTCCCATTCCAATAGTCACAAAGACCCCAATACCTGCCAATATCATAGCTAACTGTATGGCTCTGCAGCTTTGAGTGATATTTAGTTTTTGATGGAATGAGAGTTTTATTATCTGTTAAGAGGGAGACATGTGGGGCTAAAAATCCAGTGGTGCATGTACCTGTTCAGTATGTAGGGAAGTGAGAGTATGTATGCTCCATTGCCACAAATAAAGAAGGTATTTGGGGGAGGATGTGTTTGTAAAGTCTGACTTCGAGCATTAGGGATCATGTAGTGTTTACAGCCGGTAAGCCGCCCCCACCACCACCAAAATAGCTCAGAGACATCAGGAAGGGGGGTTGGTATATCAGTATAGTTAAGAGTCTCTCAGAGTAGATTGTATGCAAGTGAAATTGAGAGGCTAAGGCTGATTTGGAGCTATCTGGAGATGGCCAGTAACTGGACATGAGGTTATATTTGGTTTGAGATTTGATTGGCTGAATATCACAGGTTAAATCATGTAGATGTCCGCTGAAAAAGGCAGGCATAGCCTAAAATTAGTGTGTGAATAATTGATCCCTTTTTGGAGCAAAGTGTAAGTTATATTGAGGATTTGGGTCATGGTTAGTGAAAGAAACTGATTTAGTTTTGTGTAATTGGTAAATTTTGATTTGTGTATTTTTATTGGTTCTTGAGATTTAAAGAAAGGAACAATAATAAGCTTCGGGATTAATGTCTTTTTATGGTAAAGAACTGGTATACTTGTACTGGCTGCATGTAAATTGTAAAACCCCATCTTTGAGCAGCTGGAAACTTGAGAGGGTTTTTTTTTTTTTAAATGGTGAACATAGCCATCCATCTGCAAATTTGTCTGGTTTAGGAGCAGAGGAGACATTAATGTATCCATAATTGTTTTTTTAAATGCCTTAGGGCCATTTGAACCAATACTTTCACAGCCCCAGTAATGGCAGTGATACCAGTAAGTGTTAAAACAGAATTCATGGTTTGGGTTTTCAGGACACATACTGAACCTGAGTTGGAAAGTCCCCAAGATTTGTCTCCCTGAGATGTCTTACTGTGTTAGATACATCAATCCACTGGACCCGTAGCATGGGGTTTGGAGTGCCTTCAGTCCAGCTGGTTTGAGCTGTTATCTTTGGAACTCTAGGCTGTGGCCAGCCATCTGTCGAGTGTGTTGTAAGGGTAAAAATGTTAAGTTTTGCTTGTTTAATATAGGCATGAGGAAGAGATATAAGAGGTAGAAGGAGACAACCAAGTAAGGTGGCCTCCATGTTAAGGGAGTTTTATGGTTGTGTCTGTAGCTGTAGTTTGGGGTATTTAGTTAAGTAGTTGAGGTATGTTAAGGATAGGGTTAGAGTTGTAAAGAAGATCGTAAGAATTGTTCTTGGTAGGATTGCAGTTGGTCGGGTAAAGTGTAAAGCTGGCTATGGTAAAGACAATGAGTACGTATCAGTACAAGGGCCAGAACCTAATAGGGTAACAATGCATTAGTTTTTAAGTTTAGTGATCCAGGGGGGTGAGGGGCTATTTGTCAAGAAGAACACAGGGGCCACTCAGTATATTCACAGTTAAGGTTACCAGGTAGTGGTCGATATCTCTTCATATAGGTGATGTGAAACCAGTGTGAAAATCCTGCTACCTTTACTGTAGTTGGAGTTGTCAGGTATATCAGATGAGGTCTGTCCCACTTTGATTGAAGAACTGAGCTTGAGCTTGTGGGCTGAAACTTCCAGTGAGACTTTGAGTTCCAAGAGAGGCACCTTAGTGGAGGGCTATGGACCCCAAGCCTTGCCAACCTTCTCCAGCAACATATCTGAGCAGGTCAACCAGTGACAAATGCAGCATTGTAGGAGGCATCGTTTATGCCTGTGGGGGTAAGGAGGTAGATCACTTACCACTCTCTTGTGGACAGGATATTCAACATCCAGTATCCCTCTTGCTTGCAGGTGGGGCATGGCCTTGATAGGGGCTTTGGGTTAGGGCAGTGTCTCGCTAGGTGTCCAAAGCAAGATTCTGGAGGGGCTTGGGTCTTTTTTGTCTTCTTGGCTCCCGTTTCCTATGGTGGAGCTCTCTGAGCCCCAAATGCTGCTAGGAAAAATTGGCCTTGAAATTTGGCTTGGAGTTTTATTTTTTCTAAATCATTTTTAGCTTGTAGATTTAATTTATCTAGTTCCTTTTGATGAGTTAATTGATCTCTATTGTTATAGACATGGAAGGCAATATCTAATTGCTCCTGTTGTGGGGACTGAGGGACTATGTTGGTCTTTTTAAATTTAGCTTGTATGTCAGGTGCTGACTGAGAGATAAATTAAGAGTTGATGAGAACTTGTCCTGAAAGAGAGGCCAGATCAACATCAGTATATTTTTGAAGGGCCTCAGTGAGCCAAGACAAAAATGAAGCCAGGTTTTCATCAGCTCTTTGTATTTGTTTGTTCTCTCAGTCTCTGATAATTTGCCTGTTTGTGGGAAATTTTGTGCAGGCCTTGAAGGCCTTCAAGGCATGTGGTCATTTTTCCCACACAGTCACAGCCATCTGTTTGATAATTCCAGTTTGGATCTTGAGGCAGTATGGCCTTTACATCAATGGGGAGAATGTGTTTTAGTCTATGTCTTTCATCTGCTATGGCTTGAACAGCCTACCCTAAGGCACTCTTTTTGGTAGTTGACAAACAAGAAGAGAAAGTCAAATGAATATCCTGATAAGTTACTTTATAGGCCTCCAAGATGAATTGGAGTTGTTTAGTGAAGTGGAAGGGATCATCGTCAAAGAAACCTAATTATTCAGAAATGTAAGAGAGGTCAGAAATAAAAGAAGGAAAAGAAAAAAAAAAGAAGGGAAAGAAAAAAATAGGAATGTTTATGAGTCCTTCAGTTTTGGCAAAGTCACAGAGTGGGAGAAGAGCATGTGGTTTAGTTGCCACGTGAGTGAAACAAGGAGCTAAAAATGGCACAGAGGAAGTGACATCAGAGGAAGTAGGGAGGTGGAATTAGGGTATTGAAGATGGCAGAGAGGAGGTGATGTCAGAGGAAGTGGCATCAGAGGAATTAGTTGGAGAGAAAGTAACATCAAAAAAATAGAAGGCTGGAGTTTAGGAGGACTGTGGGAACAAGTATATGGGCAGGGGGAGAGAGGAGGAGGCAGAGTTGGGAAAAGGGAGGAGGAGCTCACAGTGGTGGGAGAGGGAACAGATGTAACAAGTGGCATAGTCATCTGAGTGTGACCTTGAGATGAGGAGGAGGAAGAAGAAGGTGAAGGACCTTCATGTGAGTTATGGTGATAAGGGAGTGGAAGTATTTCATCTACTGATTCTGAGAAACAAGAAGGAGGAGAGTCACAGTGGCGAGCTGATAAAGGAGGAGAATCTGTGGAGCAAACCAAAAGACTTTGGGAGAACTTGCAGGTTTGGATTAGGTCAGGACATGCCTGCAGCTCAAAACATGCCTGAACATAAGGCACCTCACCCCATTTGCCATTCCTGTAGCAGTAGTTGTCTAAGTCTGTTTTTAAAATCAAGTGAACCCTCTGGAGGCCATTGTTCAGTTGTAAAGCAAGAAGCAGGCCATGCCATTTGACAGAGAAAATAAGTCTTTTTGGCCTGTGGGGCTGTTTAACCCAAAGTATCTAGATGCTATAAAAGACAGCCCAGAGGAATAGTATTGTTGGGTAAGGATTAATTGTTACCCATGATTTTGGAATCATAAAGGTGCACTGGGGTTGGAAGTGTTGTGAGTCAGTGGAGAATCATTATCCTTCAGTGAGAAATGGCCAAAGGTCCCCAAAATGTAGAGGAGTTTCAACAGTGAATTCACCATTTGTCACTGGAGAAGACAAAGAGGAAATCCCAGAGGATGTGGAGTAAAGTAGCCGGAGGAATAGCCCAATGTGGCCATGATTTACAGATAGGAACCCCAAAGTAGAGTAGGGGTAGGCTTACCTTTGACCTGGCAAGATGGAAGCCAGTGTTGGATGTTAGCTAGGAACAGCAAGGTGGAGGATTCTCCAGTCAACAAAGGAGGAAAGGAAAGAAAGAAAGAGGTTTTTAATTTAGGAGTGGCCTCAGACTGGGGGATAGACCCACAGGAGTCACACAATCCCCAGCCACTGGAGTCATGGCACCAACTGATTGAGAAAATTTTGTACTTATCTAGAGTGGCACAGCATATTAAAAAAGAGGAGGCAACTAAATAAGAAAGAGTTTAATTCAGGCATGGAGGAAGTCACCACAATGAAGGCTGTGGTGGCTCTCTGCAGAAAAAGTGTGGTTTCTGCCTTATATAGGCTCTGATGGGGGAAGGACCCTGGGTACCAATGTGAGCTAATCTGTGTTGTGAGTGTGCAGGGAACTGGGTAAATCTTTACATGCCTGAGCTTTGGCAAAGACTTTTGGGAGGAAGAAGCCATAGGGGCTTCTGGGAAGAAAGAGGTATACTTTATTATGCCATAGTTTCAAACCATCACCATGATGATTCCACTGTCTCTCAGATGGGGGAAGGGGGAGTTATCAGATGCAAGGCCATGGAAGGCAAGTATTTGGTAAGTACTTGAAACCATGGCTTAGATCTGGGGGCAACTGGGCTTCTTCATAACTGAACATCAGCATGAGAGGTTTACCTATGAGCAGCAAAAATGTGCTATCTCTGCAAGTGTAAGGAGCTCCTGTAAACTGTAGATAAAGGGACAGAGGTGTCATGTGCTTCCTGTAAGGATTTAGATGTCTGGTCCCAATCGCACTACAAAATCAGACTTTAGCACAAACATTTCAGTTATATGTAAATTCATTATAATAGCAAACTTTAAAATCAATGTCAAGATGTTCTATGTTCTGTTTTCAAGGATTTGAAGCACTTAATAAAGTTATAAATTTGACTATATTTTCTGATCTTTAAGATACTTGAGAAAAGTTAGCAGACATGCTTTTATAATCTATAATTTATGAATTTTGGTGTATTCATTGTACAAGTCCTGTTTAAAGTTTTATATATGACTTATTAACTATATTTATAAATATGACAAATTCAGGATTAAATGAAGTAGTAATAGTAGTAAGCAATTTTCATATACAAAATCCCCTAGACTGTTTAAAGAACCTGGCAGTGAGTGTATCTGCCGAACATGCCAAGTAGCATTATGTAATATTGACAAGAATAGCACACTGACAACGATATACTGTTCTATGCATGTCTTTAATGGAAGGGTATTGTAGGCTTATCTTAGAAATACTGTCATGTTTGTGGATTTGTTTGGTAAATTATTATGTTTAATTTAGTTTATAAGAAATTTCATTTCAAGGTAAATTTATGTAGAGCTTCTTTCAGAGCTTTCTGTAGAATCTTGCTGAATGCCCTTTTATCTATTTAAATTATCACTAGATTTTTCTCCTCTAACTTGTATATGTAATTAATCTTCTTGACAGGCTTCTTGATATTGAATTATCTCTGAATTACTCAAATTATCCTTACTTGCTCATACTGCATTTTGTGTTGTTATACTGGTGAATTTTACTTAATTATATCTTAATGTTATCATTGAGAATTTTTCTTCATGTGCAAAAAAAAAGCTGCCTATACATTTTTGTGCTGTCTTTACCAAATTTTGAATTAAGATTCTTCTAAGGTCATAACAAAAATATGAACATTTTTATTTGATTAGCAATAGAAATATGCGCTATTTAATGACTCATAGATCTGTGAATTCTTCTTGGTGTTTGCCCTGATGTTTGTTTAATTTTCCCTTAAAATTTAGATCTTTAATTACTTTTCCAATCTCTCCTATGGTAACTGATCTTTCACATTTTCTTCTTGCATCAATTCAAGTATGTTTCTTCTAGTTTTTCAAACACTGTGCTGTTGAATTGAATATAGGATTTTCATAATCCATGTCATCTCTTTTATATTTCCAACTATTTTTATGTGTTTATTGTATATCTTTCTAAGTTTTGTATGTTAATTGTATATCTACTTCATAGTTTTTTATAATTAAACATGTAAGGGCTTTATTTACACAAGTGATTTATTTCCAATCATTTTTCTTAAATTTTAGTGATATTTAACATTATAAATTTCCCTCTAAGCTTTTGATATGTCTTGGAATGTGTGATATTTATCACAGTATATTTCATTTGACTTGTGTGTAAATGGTTCAGAACTTTAATTTTGGTATCTTCTAATCAAAGGTTATATGATACACAACTTTAAGAAATTAAAATATTATATTTTTATTTTTTCTAATTTTAAATATGATAGACTGTTATCAAAAATAGTTTGCCATGTCTCTGTTCTTTTATAATGTGTTTAGATTTTCTTTGTGCAAAATGCATGGTAGACTATTGTTTATGCTCCATGGGCATATAATACAATTATGTTCACCTTTTTAAAGGATTCTAAGATGTATGAATAAAGCAGTCTTGCTGTTTGGGTTATTTAATTATATTCTTATTCTTTTTGGTACATTTGTATGGTTTTCTGAAACATTTTAATTAAAGTGCTCTACTAAAAAAAGTGTAATAATCAACTTTTTTTATTTCTAATACATTTCATGCTCTATATTTAGATGTACTGTTAGTTGGGCCTGAAAGATTTATGACTGTCATATTCTGATAAATTATGGCACTAGGGATCATATAACTTCATTTTTCCTGTTTAGTCTCTTTATTCTTAGTTTTTATACTGTTTAATAATCATATTAAATTCCTGCTTTTTTTATTTGCATTTTTTAGTATCTCTTAGCCCATTCCATTGTTTTTCAACCTGTCATGATGGCTCCTGTGAACCATTTATAACTGGGTATAGACTTTAAACACAATGCCAGTGTTCCTCTTTTCCTTGAAGAGAAAGATGATGAAAAAGCACCCAAAGATCTAGGTGTGCTAGCATCTTAGAACTAAATTGGCCATGACTTCTAAACTAATATTGTTCTCTAAAACCCACAAATAAGCAAAGATGTCTCACTGTTGAAATGGGCAAGCCATGCCAACTGTTCTCAGATGAGAAGTTGGAGTATCACTCATGTGGATGGCAGGGAAAACTACCTAGCAACTCTTGAGTCTTCTCTATACATTCTGAAGTGGTAAGCTCAAAGGTCCAAGTAATCAAAGTGTACCATCTCTAGAGATGTCCAGAGTAATTTGAGAGTCAAACTGAACAGCAAATGAAAAATGATCATGGTAAAAACATTCTTCATAGAACTTTTAATGCTGTGCCTGCTACTAAGTGTATGGAAAAGAAATAGCCAATCCATGACCAGAACAGACAAATATACCAGGGCTTGTGTGGAAAACATTTGGCTGGATTGTAGCCGAGAATGCCCCTACTCCCACTCCTGACAGTATACTTCAGTATGTTAGTGGCCCAGGTAATAGTTCCTGTTCCAAATACAGCTGTTTCTAATGCTTAAAAATGACTGATCACTTTGATGCATAACTGACCACCATGATGGCCATTGCATAAACCAATCCCCAATTGACAAGTCATTCTGCTTCTGTACTTCCTGTTTGCCTGTTTCATATACGCCTGAGATCACCAGAGATTGGGGCCTGATATTCTGGGAATGATCCCAGTTAGTGCCTATTGATGTAAATAAATCTGCCTCCATATCCTGGGTGTCATTTCAGTGTTTCTGCTTACCATTGAAATCTGTCATTAGAATTAACACAAAGGTCAAGGGAAATGAAGAAGAGAGAGAAAGTTGAGAAACAAGTTTGGAAAATAATCAATACCCTAGACATTTAAAGGTACTATTAAGTCATGAATACCAAGCTGGTAGGCACATTTTTGCTGAGAGAATCAGCAAAAGAAAACAGAAAGTCAATGCCCCAATGAAGTAAAGATGGATTTTCTCACCCATCTGACAAGTATACACTTTCTGCTATATGATCTACAGCCATCACTTGGACTTTGATCAGTTATGAATGTTATTTCCTCATATGCATAACCTGTGGGGGCAAATTCTATATAAGTTATTGGAAATACAGCTACGTGCACTTTACAGCTGCATCCAGTTTATAAATAATTGAACAAGATTTCATGCCACAATCTACCTTCTGGGTGAGTTCAATATAGGATACAAAATAAAATGAAAACTTGGATCTATTTCATCTGGGCTTGTTATCATGTGGAGGCCATCTTGTAATGAAGAATCCTCAAGACTGACACGTGAAACAATAGTTCCTCAGGTTGATGAGCTCAGTAATGAATCAAGCTGTTATTTCCTCCAGAACTGATTAAAACAGCACTTGAGTTCCTGAATATACTAAAGTGCTTGTAAATGAAGCAAACAGATGTCATGCAAAAAACAAGGCAGGGCACACTCTTACTCAGGTCAGAGACTTTATGGCAAAACTATATCCCCTCCTCAAATTCATGAATGAAAGTGTTTTAAATTGAAACATTCTGATTATGTGAAGGAGGCTTCTCTGAAGTTGTGCTGATTGTAACGTCTATCTTCTATAACTGGATCTATCTAAGAAATTATTTATCCTTCATATTCTTTATACTGTCATAAATATAGTCTTCCAGAGAGTATTTCTTATCAGTTGCTTAAGAATTACTTACTAAATATCTATTATGTAAAATTTTAACCCCAGTGTGTGAAATAAAGTTGAATAAAGTTTGTGACAGGTAGGTAAAGGACACAGACAAAAGCTCTTTATGTATTGTAAACATACACTAATTACACACACACACACATGCAATAACATTGTATCTTTCCACTTTAATGTAACAATTGTACATTATACTTTTATAAATAGGTTTAATAATATTTAATTGCATTGATGCTTTATCATTTAGTTTCTTGTTGATGAGTTTAGAATACTTCCAAATTTTATTTTATTTTATTTAAATTTTTTTATTATTTTGAAGGTAGTAAAATACAACAGAACAAGATGGAACAAAGCCTATTTAGACAGTGTAGTGAAAATGGTACAGAACTTCACATCAGGTTACCGGGACAACAGTAATAGGTACCACAGTATATCTGCTTATCTTCACAATAGTTGTTCTTTCAATAAGGTATAACAAAAACAAATGAAATACAGAACACTATAGAAATTATCATAACAGAGTATTGAATAGAGAAATACTATTAATCAGAATAAAGCAAAACAGTGATAAAAATATTTGCCTTCAAAGAGATGGTAGAAGGAAATTCCCCTTTTTTGCTACATTACATATGGTCAACCTCCCAAGAGACGCTCATTTGCTAAGGAGCGTGGGGATGTGGGATATTCGATTTTCAGCCAGTGCACTCGTAGGCTCACTGCCACTTAGCAGGGAAGCAAGCTGGTTGCTTGGTTTCCCAGTGCCCTAAGTTCCAAGATGGTGCAGATCTCAGGAGTCGCTGGTGGTTCTCCCCCTGGAGCAGCTGCAGCCTGCCACATCACAGCTGTTCACCAGAAAGATGAGCTGGTTGCTTGGTTTCCCAGAGCCCTAGAATATTTCCAAATTTTAGTAATCAAAAGAACCAAAACCAAAAGTTACTCTCTCAAAAAAATATCCATTGGGGCTGGGGATTTAGCTCAGCGGCACAAGCGCCTGCCCTGCAAGCAGGCAGTCCTGAGTTTGATCCCCGGTACCAATAAAAAAAGGAAAAAGACAAAAAAAAAAAAAAATCCATTACTCAGTAACACTGTTATATTGTGGTATATATTTTACAAGAAAATTACATCAACATTCATTTTATCATAATTTTCTTTTGCTTTTAAGACAGAATGAGTTTGGAGTACATTCTTTTTTTTAATTTTTATTTTAAAAGGGATAAAATTAAAAAAACAAAATAGGACATAAGAAAGCAATGTAAGATATATAAATTTCAAAGCCAGAGGACCTGAGATCTTCACTATCTATCATATTGTCTTTTGTTTTCTTCCAAATAGTTGTTCATGTCTTGGCATACAGAGAATTCATACAAAACAAAACATAAAACTGATCTGAACAGAATGAGGAAGGCATTTTAGGTCTTCAGAATCAGACAATAGGGAAGTCACTAATGGCTGTCATAGAGTCTCTCATTCTCTTCAAAATAGCTGTCCATACTTTCATGTATATTGAAGTTCAACAAAACAAAGCAGGCTAAAATAACACCATTAATTAGAACAAAGCAAAACAGGGATAAAAGTATTTGCCTTCAAAGAGATGGTAGAAGGAAATCCTCCCTATTTGCTACATTGCCTATGGTCAACCTCTCATGGGATGTTCGGATCACTGGCTCCCACTTGCTAACAGGGAGGCAGGTAATGTTTGATTCTCAGCCCACGTGCCGGCAGGCTCACACCCACTCACAGGGGCAGGGGTTTTTTGGTTTCCTGGCACTCCAGGCCACAGTATGGCGCAGGTACCAGTAAATGCAGGAGGCTCCCATCCTGGAGCCTGCCACACTCACAGCCACTCACCACGGGTGGGAAGGGTTGCTTCAAGCTGTTTTTTTCTAGTGAATTGACCATTTCACTGCCCAAGTTCTGAAATGGCCAACAGACCATACAAAGAAATCTCTTTAGGCTCCTGCTTGAAACCAACAGTGTTGGGAAGCTGCCAGCCTTGATTCAGGGCCAGTGGAGTAGATTCTTTTGAGGATGGAAAAGTAGAATCAGATTTACAAGACAGATAAGATGTACTTGTGCAAAAATAGAAGGAAGATCCAGGCATTGTGGCCCATGTCTGTAACCCCAGCACTCCAAAGGCTAAAGCAGGAGGATCACAGCAAGTTGGAGGCCAACCTGGGCTACAAAATGAGTTCAAGGCCAGCCTGAAGTACATAGTGAAACCCTGTCTCAAAAAGACAAAGAAAAGGAATAATAATAAGAAGAAAACACAATAGGAGGATAAAAACCAAGGATCAAAGTAATGAAGAAGGGAATAATAGTAGATTTATAAAACTTGAAGAGAATATAAGGGAATATTTGATGAAGGTGATCCCAAATAATCTTTCTTCTTAGCACATTTATTCTAGTTTGCTATTTAATGTGTTACCTCATTTTTTAACTGCCTATATGTATTTGTGATCCTTTGAAGATAGAAATTTTATATATGTAGTTATACACACACACACACACACACACACACACACACACACACATTTAGTATTTCCATGGACAATTGCCTAGCACATAATTGAATAGCAAAAAGGTTTGTCCAAGTCAGCATAAATACATGGAAGAGAATGGTCTCAGAAATAGTAGGTGTGAGATACTCCCTCATAACTTTTTTTACACATAGTAAAACAAGATTTGATTTCTACATCTTTTCATTCTCCTTAGTTTCTTTATCCTTTTCATTGTAGACGTAAAAATGCACATCTCATTACTTTCTTCAGTTTTCATGGGACATGACATCATTTCCTTCATGCCCCTCATTAGATTATTTAAAGTGCTCATCTCATTACACCTTTACCGTCTTGCATCTCATTGCAGACCTTAAACATGCACATCTCATTACACAGTCCTTACATATCTCATTACACGATTCCATTTTTGTATCTCATTGTCATTTCATTTCTGCATCTTATTACATTAAAATCTAGTTCCCATTATATTTTACATGTTTTGAAAATTTATATACTCTCCTTCCTTCCTTTATGCATCTAATTATAATGCTTCTCCTTTATATGACCAGCTCATTACACCTTGCCTTTCACCCACCTCACTTCAGCCCTGAAGGATGCCTATCTTATAGGGCATTTCCTGAAATATAGCTCATTAAACAGCCTCATGTATTCACCTCATTATAGCTTTTTAACGTATATATCTTATTACACAAAACTCTTCAAGAATACCATTATCCCATTAAAATCCTGGAAAGCACATATCGTACTATCTCCTCCTATCTTCCCCATCATGCCACAGCACCATAACTTCACATCTCATTAAAAAATTAAGTATTTTACTATATCCCTTTGTTAGGTATCTCCTTACACAATATTATTTACTAATATTTCAGGACTACACCACATTTTCACAATTTGTAGATAAAAATGACTGTGTACCTTTCCAAAAACAGATACTCTTAAATTTTATTTCATGGGTCTTTAAATTAGTTTGTCATTACCTTGAAGCATCTCAGCGTAGTGCCCTGTAGATGTTAAGAGATGTAATAATAACATGTTTAAATAAGTTACGGCTTTTTCAAACCTTATAAGTTCACATGGGTTACTAAAAATTCATTAAATAAAAGACTTGCATTCTTATTTCAGTAATTCTTAGAGCTTTTTATATTTTATTGAGGATTATGAATATTCATGAAGAAGATCTGGCCTGTAGCATTTCTCAAATAGATTGAATACATATTTTATTCATAGCCTATGTATCTACTCTCCCAGAAACTGTGTTCAGTAGAGCATACTTTAATATAATATACACTTTTATATACATACATAAACTCACATCTGTAGTACAGTTCTAAATTTCCCGTACTTAGTTTACTTGTGTCTCTGTGTTGCTTTCTAGAACTAATGACACTTGTGTGCATTGACTAATGCCTCATCACAGTGGTTCTGGAATATTGCTAGTTATTGAAGTCATCTGAAAAATTTGGCCGAGGTTATATTCTTTATTAGCTTTTCAGGTAATTCTGATACACATAAGTCTTTTGAACCCATCACCTTATGGACTGCTTACTGAGGTATATTCTACATGAGAATGTATACAAATGTGTACATGCTAAGGAACCATGTGGTCATAGCAGTTCAATGATAATGGGCTCTTTCTCAATAGCCACTGGACAAAGATTTCAGCTTTTCCAAATGCATTAATTGCTAATTTAAGTTCTACAAATGTTGTAGGTGTTTTTATAGTGGTTGGAACACAAAATTTATAATCAGATAAACTTGAATACAAGACAAACTACAAATTGAGGTAATACATTCTAATATTATTATTGTTAGGAATAAGATAACTTAGTATATAAAAATTTTTATCATTGTCTAACACATAGTAGCTCCTCAAGAATTAAGTAGCTACCATTGAAATATTTAACACTAAATCTCACATAAAAGTCAATGTCTTTGAAACTACTACAGTATGTCAATTGATTCATAGTTAACACAAATTAGCAATTAAAGAAACATCATCTTTCTGCCTGAATATCAAATTTGTCTGAGTCTTGGAAACCTTGATACATCTTAGCATAAATGCTAAATAACCATCCTGCCAGATGGAAGTACATGAGAAATTACCTACTAGTATATGCATTAAAATGGTATGGTAATAATCTAGAGGACCAAAACCCTTAGAGAATGTCTTTAAAATCTAATGGTCTTATACAAACCCTTTCATGTCTTGATTGTATATCAACTGTGCAAATGACACAACTAACCCTTGTGGTGACTATCTCAGAAAACTATTGTAGTCATCACATTTGAGCATACATATGCAAATAAATTATACAAAAGAGCTAATACAACCCTGAAAAGGGAATTTATCATTATTTCCTATACTTACTAAAAAAAGTTAGCTCCCAAAGAAGCTTGATTAATTACAAGTATACTTACAGTGTGGTCTCTAGATAGAAAATCTGATATTCTGACTACTCAAGCTAATTGTTTGAGAAACTCAAACACAGATCTAGGAAATCTGCTGCATAAGAGTGAAGGGTACTTTGTGAAAGGAACATGTTTTTTTTCATTCCCAACAAGGTCTAGGGAAGTTGATAACTATAGAGGAGCAGTTCTCAAACTTGCCTACATTTTGGAATCAACAGCAGAACTTTAAAAACTACTCATTACCAAAAAATATTTTAAATTAAATGATCCATTATCTTTCTAAGCTTTCTGAAGATTCTGATGTTTTATGTAACTGACCTTTTAATTAGATGACCCTGTGTTTCTACTTTCTGTTCTTCAATTGTAATAGAAATCTATTTCTATATATTAGTCTTTCCAGGAATTTCTAGTGATCTCCTTTGGAGACACTCTTTCTTTCCAATACCCTAAAGCTCTTGTCAAAAGCTTGACCCTTGCTCCTTTCACTCACCTCTCTTGTTTCTTACTGAACATCTAGCGTACAGCAGACACATACAGCTTCCCAAGGGTCTGGTGATCAAGGATACTACCAAATCCATATTTTTAATTTGCATATCAGAATAAAATTTGAACTGTGACTTATTTTCTTTACAAACTAATTCTAAGCATAAACTGAGAAAATATTTCTTATCAGGCCTACAGACTTTAAAAAACATTTCCATACTCTGAATATCAAAAATCACTTTAGATTGGTCTAAAGGTGAAAATATGTTTATTCTTAGTATTGTGATTATGTTATATTCAATTAAAAAAGACCATGGCTGGATGTAGAGTCTATTTCACTGTACAAAACTATTTTTATTATACAAAATTACTTTGTACATTGTATAAAGTTCTTATTTGTCTTCTCTAATTTATGCTTTCTGTATAAGCTACATTATTATACTAAGCTTGTACAATATATTGTTTTGTGAAAAATTTTAAGTATGGTTTTCTAATAATACAACTTACTAAAATTGTAAAAAAAAATCACATAAATATCCTAAATAAAATATGAGCAAGTGAAATACTAATTCAAATTATTTAATATTATGCTCTTAGCTTAATGTAAAACAACAATAAAATATGATTTCACAAGGAATAATAGGAAACATCAAAAATATTGGTAAAGACAAATCAAAGGCTAGATAAACCATCTGGTAGAATCTAATATATATTCCTTAGATTTGAAGGAACTCAAAAATAATTAAAAAGGAAAGTTGCAATACTCAATTGGGGAAAATACTTTCAATAGTTGCATTAAAACTCAGAGAAAGGTCCAGGGATTTAGCTCAGCAGAATAAGCATCTGCCTGGCAAATGCAAGGTTTGATGTCTGGTACCAATCAATCAATAAATAAATAAAAATAAAACTCAGAGAAAGATAAACATATTTAATTGTGAATATTTATTTCTTAAGACTTGTGAAGGCTCCTGCCAAAATAATGAGGTGATTATAATTAGAAAATATATTATGAAGTAGGTTTCAAGAATAATAATTTTTTTGCAAGAGACTTAATTTTCTAAGTTAAAATTCTGAAGAAATTTCACAAGAAATGTGATGCACCATTTTGTTTGACTTGTTACTTAGCCACAAAGAGAATGAGTTTCTCTCTGATCTATGTACTACTCTAAGATCATATGAATTTGCTTTTCTTCTCTTTTTTTATTTTAATAAGAATAAAACAAAACAAAAGAATACAGAACAAAGCAAGTCAGAACAGAACAATGCAAGCTTTGTAGGATATCAAAACAAGACAACAGGAAATGAACAGTGGCTACCATATTGTCTCTTGTTTCTTTGAAGTAGTTGTCCATCCATTCACACACAATAAAATCAAATAGAACAAAATAGTATAAAATCCATCAGAACAAAAGAATAAAAGCATTATGAGACATCAAAACAAGACAGTACAAAATCAACAATGGCTACCATAATGTCTTTTGTTTTCTTCAAAGCAGTCACATATACTTCCACAATAATGAAATTAAATAATAGACAACAGATTAAAACTAATCAAAATGAAAGAATGAAAGCATTTCAGGATTTCAAAACAAGACAGCAGGAAATGAGCAATGGTTACTGTAATGTCTCAAAATAGCCATCCACAGTATCACACATAATAAAATCAAATAAAACACAACAGAATAAAACCAATTAAAACATTAGAATAAAAGCATTATGGGACTTCATAACAAGATGATAGAAAATAATGACTACTATAAAGCCTCATTTTCTTCAAAATAGCTATTATGCCATCACATATAATAAAAGTGAACAAAACTAAACAGAATAAAACCACTTGAACAAAAGAATGAATGCATTGTAGGACTTCAATCAAGACAACAGGACAGCGACAATGGTCGCCATAATACATCCCATTATCTTAAAAACAGCTACCTTTACCATCAGACAGAATAAAATCTAAAATAGCAAGACAGAACAAAACCAAACGTAACAAAATTATGAAAATTATACAAGAGTTCGAGACAATAAGGAATTAATGTTGTTGCCACCTTCCCCTGCTAAGTGTTTCCTCCCTTATCACTTTCATAATATGTATTGTGTTTTTTGGATCCTACTAACTCCTTCTGGTTGTTTTGTTTTGTTTTGGTTTGGTTTTTTTATGCTAGGGTTCACCTGTACAAGTTTAAACCATTTCACACATGAACATGATCTCCAGTTGCATCCATTTACCTAAAAGAGTTTGAGATTATTCTACTTTACAGCTGGGTAGCTTTCCACCCTATGAAAATACCATATCTTTCTTATCCATTCTGCAGTTGATGGGCAAAGTAGCCTTGCTTTTTTCTGATTTCCTGTAGCATAGAACAAATGTTTTCTCTCCTTTTATTTTCAGTCTATAAGTTTCCTTTCCAATTAAATGCATTTATTGTATACAGTATATCAATGGATCTTGTTTTTTGATCCTCTCCCCTTATATTTCTTTTTACTGCTGAATTGAGGCCAATTTTATATTGATGGTTACAACCAGCCAACATCGATTTATCTCTGTGATGCCATCCTCCTGCTGTTGGCTCCACTTTTCCCCGTCATTCATTGCCTGTCTTTTTTTGGTGATCCTCCTCTGCTGCTGTTCCTGGAACCATGGTCATCTTTCTCTCTCTCTAGAATATCCTTCAGCACTCTCTGTAGGTTTGGTTCCTTCAGTTGTTGTTTATCATGGAAGTATCTTATTTTTCCATCAATTTTGAAAGATAGTTTTGCAAGGTTGGAAGTTGTTTTCTTTCAGGATTTGAAACACTTTACTCCAAACACTTTTGACTTAATGGCTTGTGTTCACAAGTCTGCTGTGATTCTGATTAGGTTTACTTTATAGTGATCTGTTTCTTTTAATATTCATTCTGTTTTTGTGTTGAAATTCTGAGATCTTGCGTATTATATGTCTGGGTGTGGATTTATTCTGGTTATGGCTAGTTGGAATGCTATATGCTCACTTACCTGCATGCCAGTTCCTTTTCCCATGTTTGAAAAGTTCTCTGCTATTACTTCTGTAAACAGCCTTTTTATTTCATTTGTGTTGACCTGTGTTTTTTCACAGATACCTATCAAACTTAAATTATTTTTCCTTGCATCATCTTGTAGCCATTGAATTGTTTTTTCCTGGCTCCTTATTACTTCAAAGAGATCTTTCCTTTCACAATCCCTAACTCCCATCCTGTCTTCAAGAAGTGAAAGTCTATTTCAGTCCCTGTCTAGCAGTTTTTCCAACTTTTGATTCACTTTTTAATTTCCTAGATATCTCTTTAAATTTGTTTCATGCATTGTGATTCCTTTCTATATTGTTCTTTCAAGATTTCCATCATTTTCCTATGTGCCTCTTTTTTATATATGTCTTCTTTAGATATGCTTAGCAATTCTTTCATTATGTTTATGATTTCTTCTTTTATCTGCGACATTATTTCTGATCATATTACTTTTAATCTCATGAAGTTGTTTCTTTACTTCAGTTCAGGAGTGTGTCTTCCATTTCTTCCATGACGGTATCTCTCAGACTTGTTCTGTGTGGGCTGGAGGTCCGACCACTGCCTTTTGCTCCTTCATCTTGACACTCTCCTGGTCCCTCCCAACAAGTCACTTGAGTGGTCCCAGGGACTTCCCACATTGGCTATTCTTCCATAGTGTAGGGGAATGGGACAAGCATCTGAGTTTCACTGAACCCAGTGTCCAAGAGGTAGCAGTGTGTGCAGTAGACTTCTCCAGAACCATGCAGCTATGCTGGGCTTCCCCAATGGCCAGGGTGCCAGGGCTGGTAGCAGGGCTGCTTCTTCTCTCAGCCTTTCATTTTATATCAGGACTCCCGTGATGGTGTTAGGCACACAGGGGTGTGTTTGTCTGATTCTCCCAGTGGATGATGACTTCCTGAAGAAAGAAGCAAGAGTCTCCAATGATGGCCTGACGGTACATGGGACTTACCTGGCTGTGTGTCCCTGCTTATGCTGGATGCCATGGGAAGCAAGCTTCCTGATGATGGCAGCCAGCAGGCAGAGGCAGATCTGGCTGTTTCTTTTTGCCTATGCTGGCTGCCCGTAGGAAGCAAGACTATGCTCTTCTTATTATTACATTCTATTTGTGAGCATTTTGTTAAGGATTTCTGCAACTGTGTTCATAGTGAATATTGTTCTGTAATTGTCTTTTTTGGTTGTGTCTTTCTCTGGTTTTGGTTCAGGGTAATACTTGCTTCCAGGAATGAATTAGGGAGACTTGCTTCCCTTTCAATTTCATTGAAGAGTTTGAGGAGTGTTGGCATTAAATCTTCTCTAAATTTCTTGTAGAATTCATCAGTGAATCTATCAGAACCTGGGCTTTTTATCGATAAGGGTCTAATTAATTTTTAAATTTAATTGAATTTGGGTTATTTCAGCAGTTTTATATCTTCTTGATCCAGAACTGATAATTCATGTGATTATAGGAATCTGTCCGTTTCTTCTGTGTTACCAAACTTATGAGAGTAAAGATTTTCAAAATAGGTATTGATGGTCTTTCTGTGTTTCCATGGGTCTGTAGTGATTTACCCTTTTAATTTCTTATTGCATGAATTTGAGTTTTTCTTCCCTCTTTTTAATAAGGTTGGTTAGTTGATTATCAATTTTATTTATTCTTTCAAAGAACTAACTTCAATTCACTAATTCTTTGCATTGCTTTCTTAGTTTTAATTGCATTAATTTCTGCTCTGATCTTTGTAATTTCCTCTCTTCTTTGGCCTTTGGGCTTAACTTGCTCTTATTTTTCTAAAAATTTGAGGTGCAGCATTAGGTTATTTATTTGTGTTCATTTCATTGTCCTGATGTGGGAATTTACCACTATAAATTTCCCTCTGAGGACTGCACATTGTGTTCCACAGATTCTGGTAAGTTGTATTTGCATTTTTGTTTGATTGTAGACATTGTGTATTTTCTTCTGTGACCCACAAGTTGTTTAAGAGAGTATTATTTAATTTCCAAGTGTCTCTGTATTTCTTGTGGGTTTTTTGTCCTTAATTTCCAATATTATTGTGCTATGGTCAGATGATATACATGGGATTATTTCAATTCCTTTGCGTTTACTTAAGCATGTTCTGAGGGCTAGTATACGATATATTTTAGAGAATGACTTATGTGTGGCTGAGAAGAATATGTATTTTAATGTTGTTGGGTGGAATACTCAGTACACATCTACTAGGTTCATTTGTTCACAAGTTTGATTCACTTCTGTTATTTCTTCACCAAGTTTTTATTTGGTTGATCTATCTCTTTATGACAGTTGGGTATTAAAGTCCTCATTACATGTGTTATGCATAATAGATTTTTTCCTACTACTATTTGTCTTATATAGCTGGATGCTTCCATATTTGATGCATATATATTTATATGCATTATATTTATGATTATTATCTCTTCCTTGTAATATATGGTGACCTTTCTCATGATTCTTGATTTGAAGTTCACATTGTCTGCAAACGGAATAGGTACCTCTGCTTTTTTCTGAATTCCTCTCACATGGAGTATTTTTTTCATCTTTGAATTATAGTCTATGAATTTTGTTTTAGTTAAATGTGCTTCTTGTACACAGCATATTGTGTACAAGAATTTGTTTCTTAATCCACTCTGCCATTCTGTTTCTTTTCATTGGTGAGTTGAGAACATTTGTATTGATGGATATAACTGGTAAGTGCTAATTTGTGCCTGTCATATTATCTTTCTTCTGTTGGTTTTCTCCTTTATCTGTTTGTTCTGCTTAATGGATTCCTTCTGCTATTGTTGTTGGAATTGTAGTTAACTTTATCTCTTTATAGAGTATCTTTTAGTATTCTTTGTAGTGTTGGTTTGGTAGTCAAGAATTTCTTCAGTTGTTCTTTGCCATGGAAGTATCTTATTTCTCATCAAATTCCAAAGATAGTTTTGTAGGGTACATTAATCTGGGTTAGAAATTGTTTTCTTTCAGGACTTGAAATACTTCACTCCAAGCTCTTCTTGACTTGAATGATTACGTAGAGAAGTGTGCCATGATTCTGATAGGCTTTCCTGCATAGGTGAACTGTTTCTTTTCACTGACAGCTTTTAGCATTCTGTTCTTGTGCTGAATTTCTGATATCCTAATTATTATATGTGTGAGTGCAGATTTATTTTGATTATAGTTAATTGGGGTTTTGTATGCCTCACTTATCTATACATCCAAATCTTTTCCCACGTTTGGAAAATTTTCTGCATTATTTCTGTAAGTAGCCTTATGTTATTTTTGTTTACCCCTCCTTTTGTGGATACCTGTCAATCTTACACTGTTTCTCTTTGCATCATCTTACAGCTATTGAATTGTTGTTTGCTGATTCCTTGTTATTTTTGAGATATTTTCTTTCGTGATCGTAAGTCTCCATTTTCTCTTCAAATCTAAGAGTCTATCTTGAGCTTCATTCAAGTGGTTTTTCCAGCTTTAAATGGAATTTTTAATTTCCTGAGTATCCCTTTAAATCTCTTTCATGCACTGTAATTCTGTCATATATTGTTCATTAAAGGTTTTGATTATTTTCTATGTGCCTCTAATTTTTTTGTCTAGATCTACTTTTGGTACATTCAACAGTTCTGTCATATTTGTCTTTTCTTTTTTTTTTTTTTAACCTTAGAAGTCACTTCTGATCTGAGTTCCTTCATAGCTTTTTGAAGTTGTTTCTTTACCTCCGTAACAATCATTTCAGAAAGTTCAGTTGTGCTGTTTCTAATGTCTCCCATTTGACTGCTTCCTGGGTTTTTTCTCAGTGGGCTGGAGAACAGAGACTTCATTTTGATCTCACATTTTGTCATTTTCCTCTGTGACCTGGGCAGTTGGCCAGGTACTCTCTCAATGAATTGCACTGGGACTCTGTGCTGGGCAGAGCTTTGTTCCTTCGATATCCACATGGTTAGCCAGTGTGCATCCCCAAACTATAGTGCCTGAGTTTTTGTTGTGATTGCTCTGGGCCTCTGGCTAGGCTCGACTCAGTACCTCTGTGATTTCCCTGGAGTGTGACACCAGGGTTTTGTGCATGACTGATTAGAACTTAAAACCTCTAGGACCCAGGCAGATAGCAGGGACACATCCCCAGCGTGTGGCTTTGGTGGCCTTGTCCCTGGCTCAGTCTGTTTTGTTTTGTTTGTGGTTTGTTTATTTGCTTTGTTACTTTTACAGACTCTGTATCCAAGTAAGATTAGAGAAAGCCCATTTTAGGATTTATACAGAACTAGAACTAACCATTGGCCAATTCAATAAAAGAAAACTGTTTGTTGAAATGTAAAAAAAAAAAAGACCATACTTAATTCAGTTTTAAGCAACAAGAAAAACATATTGCTAAACCCATTGTGTTGTCACTTTGTCATCATAAAATATGCAAACTGACTCAGTTTCTTAAGGTTTGTAGAATATTTATTTATTTAATAAAGGGTTTATTTTTTGCTCAGATATTGTTCCTATAATTCTTTGAACTGAAGCTAGTCTACTCATGAAAAGATGTGGTCACTTTGCCCTCTTTGCAGCAACTGGGCAAGATTCTTGAAAGATGTGGATAAGTAAATGAAAAGGAGAAATTGAGGAGGTAGTCATAAAAAAAGAAGATGTTCTAAAGTGTAAAGGAAATACACGTGCACTATAACCACTTGGATTGTTCTTAACAGAAAAAAAGTGAATGATGTAATTTAATAAAGAAATACTAGCTGTACAGGTAGTGAAAAATAAATGTCAAAACTGGAATGAATAGAAATAGGGAGAAGATACAAGAAGAGGAGAAGTAGGAAGAGAATTGTGAAGGGTTAAAAAGCTAAATAAGAGGAAAAATTAAAGACTGTTGAATGCCAGCATGATCCTGAGTACCCTTAAGATTTTCTAGTTAGGTGAGCACAACTGATATAATGCTATTCATAAATAACCAGATCATCTTCTGCAGCACAAATTACATTTTCAGCTGGCTAGCTTATAATAAATAAATATTCACCCAAGTGCGTATTTCTTGAGATTAGGTCATTTAGAAACTTCCATTCGATTAAAAGTAAGTTTTATTTACTTGACAAAGGCCACTAGCTGAAACGTCAATTGCCTGTCTTAATGGATGATACCTGTAAGTAAAATAAACATATTTTTAATGGAATTGATGGTCAAAGTGACCTTATCTCAAGATAGCATGCACTTTAGTGAATATTTATTGCTGAATTGAAGAGATTCTAATATGAAAGGACAGTAGTTGCTCTTCATTACCTTTTCTTGCTCTATAAAGGCAGAAATTTTTAAATGCCTAATTTACTTTCCCATTTTACCAATAATTGAGTAAAAATATGACACATTAAAATGATAATTAGACATAAATCTACTGGCTCAAATTATAAATATTAATATGATTATACTGCTGAATTGAACCACATATTTTTTTCAACCAGAAATTCTTCCGTTTTATCACTAATATTTTATCTATATTTAGTTCATTTGAAATATATTTTCAAACAGTTACAATCAAAATTCAAGGTTATTGCTGATATGAAACTGAAATTTCAAGTTGCATTTTTCAGGCTAAAAATAAATTCAGTGATATATCATTCTTTCAATTTTTAACTGGAGAAAAATATCCTACACTTCTATCGAAGATCTGGGTAGAAGATTTCAGCAAATGACAAATGAAATGTGTTATTTAACTCAGCAGAAATGTGTTATTTAACTCAGCAGATGACAAATGAAAAGTATGTTATTTAACTCAAATCAGTAAAGAAAAAAGAATATCAAATCAACTAAGGAAAGAAACTGCCAGAAGTTTTCCATTTTTTCTGATATGTTGAATTAGGTTTATAAGATCTAGTACTTTTAAATTACAAAAGATTCTTTGAAATCATCTAATTTTTATTTTTAAAAATTAATAAGTTTTGTTATAGTTTAAAAAGTTGAAAAGGTTTGACAAGATCATATCCCGGTATATCTGTAGAACATGTATCAGATCCTCAATTCTTTTATAGAGAAAAATGAAAGGTGCTTCCTTCAAAGTTCTGTGTTACTCTGCCTGAATCATAATTACTGCGATTCAGATTTGTAGTTCCTTAGAATTCTGTGTCCTTAGAATTCCTGCTTCATGTTTTATGTTACGTCTTTCTTACGTGACTTATATATAAATTACCTATTATTAAATTACTTATTATTATATTTTAAAAATCATACTGAATATCTTGAAACAAAAATAGTTACTATCTTTCAGAAATTTGTTAGTAGCTCAGCCTGGAAATTATGGCTCAGGGTATCTCGCCAGGGTTAGAGAATTGTTGGCTTGAGCTACAATGAATTGAAAGCTTGTGCTGAATTACCTGCTTCCCCAAACTACTTTACTTATGGTACTCGAATGTTGCTGCTTGTTATTGCCAAAAGGCTCAATTCTTCTCCAACTGAACTAGTCTTCAGGGTAGCTAGCCTCCCTCAGATGGAAAATCTGAGACCATGGTGGAAAAAAAAAAACTATAATATTTTTATAACCACTTCTACCATATTCCATTGATGACATAGAAATGGTTCCAATAGTCTGCTCTATGATCTCCAATGATTCATATCAGTACCACATGCCAAACATACTCACCAGCTTCTTTACCCACAAAAGCCTGATTTCAATGTACCAAAGCTATCTAGGTTATCCTCACATAAAAATCTCCGGGTAGAATAAGAGTCAGTGACTGTGTTTCCTCTACACCATAAGTAGAGTCCCTCATGACTTCAAGGGCTTTGAACTAAAGAGATAAAATACCTGCATGCATAAATACACATACACACAGATATCATAGAGTGATGAAAGATACACAATTACTGTATATCTTTAGAAAAACAAGGAAGTGTATAGGAATCACTGCTTTACAGAGATGGTGAAATTCAGCCAGGCCTGTGCTGGCAGTTTCATGGTCCAGGCGGCCTCTGTTCTCTGCAAGTGATTCCTCACAGCTCTTGGCACGGGTCTCTCTATTCCAACTTCTGAATTATGCTTTCCCATGATACGTGGTCAATGTTTGCTGCTGAACAGTTTCTCATCCTTCTTCCTTCCTGTAGAATTTCAAAGGTCCAAAGGCTACTTTTCATTTTGTACTCCTTGTCATTTTTAATTCAAAGTGACAGCACTAACATAATCTGCATATGGACTTCCTGTAAAGCTTTGTAGGGATTCATTCCACTGAACAAAATCCATGCCTACAAGCCAGTCTTCTCTTGCTTCAGATTGTTGGAAAGCTGTTGTGGGTCAACATGATTAATATCAGAGAAGCCCTTTCATTTGCAATAAGAAAATTGTGAAGACTCTTAAAGCATTTTCTTTCCTATTTAAGGCATCATTTTAAATCCTCCTGAAATTTTTATAAAGAGCTTTCTGCCACACTTTCAGCACTACTGTCATACTAGAAACTCCCAAGGTACAGTCCAGGGCTTTCGGACATTCCTAGAATGCTCTTAGAGAATACACATGGTCAAAATTCATTTAAAATAAAATTAAGACATGATCTTCTTCTGTCTCATTATCCTATATGGTACAGCTGTATGATCTGTAATATTTTCAAATGTCTTTCACCAAAATAAGGCATTACGGAAATTTGCAGAATTATAAAATAATGATTCTCTTCTCAATTTTTAAAATTATACTTCTTTTAATAAAATATATTTATTTGGTTAATGTGTGATATTTATTACTTTTTAAATAAATGCACATACATATCTTCAAATTTCTTAATTTTAATTTCTAAAATCAGTAACTATAGCACATATACAAAAAAGCTTAGGGATTTCATTCATTACAAGAAGCTAAAGGAGTCCTGAGATCAAAACATTTTAGAAGTACTCACCTTAGATCATGTTTTGATTACAATAGAGAATATTTGTCCAACATATAAATTATATTGTCTTATTATAAGATATCCATATAAGCACTATACATGACAATAAGAATTTATCAAAACAAAAGAGACAAAATAAAGCCTCTACAGAAAAGAATCTCATTAGAACAGAGAGTGCCTGATTAATAAATGAGCAGTGTCTAAAAGGCTTTTTATAAAACAAAGTCCAACACTTGAATTTCTTTTTCACAATAAAACAGTTTGTGGGCCACAAAGATTTAATGGTCCGTTTTTGACACTGGGCACAACTCACAGTAGGCAGGTCTCATCTCACTTTCCCTTATTCTGACTAAAGAAGCTAGATGTAAGGAATCTCTTGGTTACAATAAATATGGAAAGATACCCAGCCACAAACCTAAGTCTGATGAACAAAGGGTAGTACAAGAAAAGTAAGAATGCAATAAGCATATTTCACTGTGTCTACACAGCAGAAAACAGTTTCTGAGGACAGCTGAATTAGTAGTCAGAGCCATTTTACTACTTGAATCAGAACAATTCACAGGTTAGATATCTTCAACCTAGCCAAAAGCCAGCAAAAATTAACTAGATTATTGTCATTGCTTTGTACCATGTTCTATAAGAAAGATTTCTTTTTGTTAAAATTTAAAGTTTAAAATCAGACATTAAATGGAGCTGATTCTTAAGATTTCAGTACTGTTAACTGAAACTGTGTATCTTAGCTTTCAGATCATTTTGTGCATTCAAGAAATGTCTGTCACTTCACTTTGGTTCCGTGCTCAATCATTTAGAACAAAACACAACACAACAAAAAATCCCGATACTTTCTACCAGCTCAACAAAAGGCTTTGTGTGGGTGTATGCTGGAAAGTAATTATGAGGTTTTTATTTCACTAATTATTCTTCACCCTTTGAAATGTCAGTGTAGGTCAAAGTAGCAGCCAATGTTTTGAACCAGATCTGAATTAAAATAAGGAGGCCACTGCAAGAATAACAAGAAATAGAATCAACAGTAAAGCAGTTTGACATTATGAGTAACTCAAAATGAGAGTCAAGGTCACAGGAATTTAAATTCCCATCCAAGAAAACTAAAAACTCCAGTGTTTGTGAAAATTTTTCTTAGATATGACATGATGTCCCTATATTTCAGTGATATACTTACAAGTATAAATTGAGAATTAAATAATGGAATTATTTTTAAATACTTAAAAATTAATGTTTTTCTTCAAAGTAGTCATATTTAGAGATTATAAATTCAATCAAAACATTGTATAATTGCTTTGAACATCTTTAAGTCTTCTGTGGACATTTTTTCTAAGCAGATGTTATAAATCATTTTAAAAGTAGATTTCATCTACAAAATTTCATTTATATAAATATTAAATAGTGACATTTTCTGACTTCAGCATAAGTAAGCATATTCTGTGAGAAGAGAACTTGAGTAAGGCAGGAAAATTGATTGATTGCCTCCTATAATAACCAATATACATGAATAAGCTGATTTTTCTTTAATAAATTATCCCAGGAAGGTTAGTAGACTTAGGTGTAGCACTGATTTCCCTGACCCCAAAACCTCAGGACCAGCTAAATTTACACAGTGTAAGCAAACCAGATTGGAGTAAAGTGATTCCATTCATTTCAGTCAAGTTCTTGACTGATACCCAGTGTCATGACCAAATTGATCACACGATGGTCTCCATCAATCTTTGCAACAATAGAATTGAGCAGATTAGTTGTACTGTGGCCTGTTCATTTCATCTTCTATAGATACAGCTTAATCTGAGTGGAGAAAGAAAAGTAAGTTCATTAAGGATAGAGAATTCGCTTTGATGGTTTCTCATCCCAAATTTTGATATCCAGTGAGTTTAATAGATTCCAGCCTCTTATATCTTCACCTGTGTTCCCCAACCCTATAGCTAGCATCATTTCAACCACCTTTTCACACCAATTAGCTCAGTCTCTACGTTCAACAAGATTTCTCCCTCTGCCCAAATAATTTCTATGTATTTTAAGTTGAGGGGCACCGATCCAGCTGATTACTCCTTTTTGGAGTTATGAACCCTTAATATGAAGTAAATACGTTGGTTATAAGAAGATCTGAAATAGTCCACATAGCTTGAAGTCAGGAGAGGTGGATAGGAAAAGCAAACTAAGAGACCTAATTAGATTTCCAGAAATATCTCCCCAAAACTCACTGAACTCAGCATCTTCACTACATCTTAGTTGGTTGTTGTGTCTGGAACAAAAACATTTTCTGGAAATTACTCTGGTGTGGCCCCATTCTCTCATCCTCTATTTCTTCTGTTTGTTTTTTGTTTGTTTGTTTGCTTGGTTGGTTGGTTTGGTTTTGTTGTTGTCGTTAGCTTTTGTTTGTTTGGTACCACGATGCAAACTGAGAACCTCACATTTGCCCATCAGGCACTTGTGCTGCTAAGCTAAATCCTCAGTACTTTATCTCTTTATTCCTATCTCTTTGTTCCTATCACAAAGTTCCAGTGGGAATTGATCAAGGTAACATGAACTCTAGTTCAATGCCTGAAATATAGAAAAAAGCCCCCAAATTCCATCTATCATCATTTTTAGTCTCCTGTTACCTCCAAGAATGGCCTCCCAAAATTGACAATAAACAAACAAGTAAATAAATAAATAACCAAGGATTGCAACTAGACAGGGAATGATTGCAAGAATGATAAACTTTCATTCTAATTTGTCAAAAACTAAACAGTATCCCATGTTTTAGGTTTTAGTTTTAGCCACCATTCTTCTTTGGTACTAATTTGTTTACTAGCCAAGATGAAATAGGTTAGGCTACAGTTAAATAAAAAATAAATAAAAATGAAATCTCTGGAATTTAATACAATAAAAGTTTACTTATTTAAGGCACAGCCTAATGTGGGTCAAGTGGATCTCAGAGACAACTTGTCCTCCAAGTGGTAACTGAATGATCCAAGCTATTTCCATATACTTTGACTGAAAAATTAAACAATTGTCCTCCAAAGTCTCTAAAAAAAGAGATTATAAAGCATGGCTATTCAGGCCAGGTTTATGAATAGGCCAGAAAATAGCATGCAATATTCCATTCCATTTTCCATTAAACATAGTACGGTTAAATAGCTGCAATCTAACTACAAGTATTTGCTATCCCAGAAAGTTGGCTATGAAACAGAATTGTGAAAACACAACACTCTTTAGCATACTGGTTGATATTTTGTGTTTCTGGAGTACATAATGCAATATTTTAGAAAAGCTCTCTTCCCAAGTGTCTGAGTGTGAAGAATGGACTATACGATGGGTGGAAGGGACAAACTCAAAGACATATGCAATGAACAAATGACATCCATGGTATGGATGTATACCAATCCAAAGTTGAAATCAAGAGAAGATTATAGGCTTGTCTCATTTAATATTTAATATCTATTTAGTCTAGTATAGTTGATTTTAAAAGCCCTTATGTGCTTTCGAACAGCTACGTATTATCTTACTGCGTCTTTACAGAGACTTGAAATGCAGACAGTAAGTTTTGCATATTAAACATGGGTAGGATGAGTATTTCTAGTTTCAGAAAAATATATAATGCCAAGATAGGACCCTGCTCAAATGCCACAGGGCCTTAAAATGTAGCCTTTCATCTAAGCCAATATCGGCCCTAATGTAATGAGAAGTACTCACTCAGACTCTGGATTAACACATGAGGAACAAGGAACAAGGCTTCTCTTACCTATCTTCATACAGTGCCAGCTACCTAGTTTAACTTTCATGGATCATTTCTTATTCTGTTTTGGAGCCCATAGAAAAAGCTATTTCTTCTTTTACATTATAACCTTTTCAAAATTGAAGACAATTATACCTCTGCTTCAATGCTAATTTTTAGACTTTATTTTCCAAATTTTATCATGGATATTTTTACCCAATTTTTATCTTTGCATATCATGCTGTAGTTTGTCAACATCCACCTTAATGCTTAAAGCTCATGGTCAAACCCATCATCATACATGTTCTCTGGCATTTACCATCTTTCTTGAGCAAGTTACTCATGGCATGTCACATCCATCCTTCATCGTATCAATTTCAGTGTCTCTCTTCAACCTCCTCCAATTTAACCTACTTTCCTAAGGCAAGTTCCTAAATTTAACTTGGGGGCCCTAACTTCGATTCATTGGCTTCTATTTTACTTTAACTACCCAAATTTCAACTTGGCTCTCTTAATGAAATCCCTCTGTTTTCAAGAATTTAATCTCATTGGAAGGATACTTTGAGGAAAAAGAAACTTTCCTTCACTTAAATATAGGCTGATGACACTTCACTGTACGTTCACTGCTTACAATAACTGTACCACTCTGGTAGGATTTTGGGTGAATGAGGCCATGACCCTGTAGGATAGGGACACAGGGAGATTATACTTTATGATTAGTGTTGCTGAAAACATAAAGCTGATCTAAAGGCTATTATTTAAAGGGGAAAAAATTAAACTGAAACAATGTCAAAAATTTAAGAATTGGCTGGTGTTATTTTGCAGATTTTCAAAAACAATTACTATAGATTTTAAACAACATAACATAGAACTAGAATTATACCTTGGTGGTAGAGCACTTATCTAGCACACATATGATCCTAGATCCAAATACCAGCAATCTAACCAAATAGATGTATATGTAGATATATATATATATATACATACGTACAAAAAATAAGCAAAAGAATAAGACATTAATAATAGAATCCTAAAATTCATATACTAAATGTAATAAAAATATAATTCATTTTGAAATTTTATTGCAATACACTATACAATATCACTCTCAAAATATTCACCTTGCTTTCAAGTACATTTATTTCACTGTTCTTGCCAATTCATGAAACAATTCTAGACATGTGCTTTCGTGTATATCGTTATAAGGCGTGATGTAACAAACAGCAAATGCTTTTGCCTAGCATTCACCACAAAGCGCAGCCTCTTTAAAGTATCAGTCAGGTCTTCATCTGTCTTATAAATTGGTTCAGGTACCGTGTGACTTCATTTTCTCCTCTAATTTCAAATTATCATGAAAGGTAAACCTGTTGAATCAATTTAGGACATCAAGGCAGCCACAACAGTACAACTAAAGATGCTCACACAAAAAGGACTTCCAGAATTGCTTCAGAAAATGTCAAAGACAATAGGTGTATTTAAAGCAAGGGTGAATATTTTAAAAGAATAATGACAATGTGTCTGTCTCTAAGAATTTCTAAAATTCAACCATTCAGTATAATTCTTGGCCAGATCTTGGAGAATCACAAAAGACCCCAAGTAGTCAGCAAATACTGAGAAAGGGGAATTTAGTTCTTAATATTGGCTGTGCAAATGGTTCTTTGGATACAGCTTCAAAAGTGCAGGCAATGTAGGTAAAGATAGGCAAGAGGACAACTAATAACTAAAGAGTTTTTATACCACATAGGAAACAATCACCGGAGTAAAAAGACTTACAGAAATTGGAAAAGAATTACAAATTATTAAACTAGTAAAGATTCATCATCCAAAATGGAAGAACTCAAAAAGCTTGGTGGAATAAAACAAATAACTAGATTTAAAAGTAGACAATATACCCAAATAGACACTTCTCCAAAGACTGTATACAAATGGTGTACACATGAAAAGAAATTCAGTACACTAATCATCAGGACCATGCAAATTAAATCATGACAAAATATCATCTCATACTTGTTAGAATGGCTATTGTAAAAAGGGCAGGAGATAGTTTTGGTGAGGATGTACAGAAAAATGTTCTTTTTTAAACCTTTTTTTTTTTTTTTTTTTTTTTTGAGACAGGATCTCACTATAGAGATCACGTCACCTAGAATTCACTATGTAACTCAGTTTGGCCTTGAACTCTGGTGATTGTCCTGCCTCCGCCTCCTGAATTCTGGGATTACAGGAGTAAGCCACCATGCTAGTAGAAATGTAAATTGCCACATCCACTATGGAAAATAGTATGGAGGTGCTGTAGTTAGGGGTTGTGCAGAGAGCAATTAGAATCAAGACATGGATATTGTAATACTATTTTGATAATGGTCCCTGGAAGTTAACACAAGAAAATGCAGGAAATCTATCTGCAACACCAAAGACATAGAATATTTAGTCAAGGGCCTAAATCACACATCAATGTCCTACATGAGTCCAGATGAAAACCCAGAGCTCATGACAATGCTTCCCACGAGTCTAACTGGAAAGCCAGAACCCACAAGAAGGGCTCACACCAGTCTCCTTCACAGATCCCTGCTGGGAAGGCCCATAGGTAAGTGGTGGAAGCCAGAAATTCCACGCCAGCGGGGTGAAGGAGCTATGCTGGTAGGATGAGGATTCTACGCTGGAGCCACGAAGTCATACAACAAAGATCAGGGTTGTCCTGAAAGGCACCACAGCCATCCTCAGTGATGCGGAGGCCCCAAGCTCCTCTGACAACAAGTGCAGTCGAGTACATGCCAGGAAGCCAGAGTGACGAGTTCATCCTGGAGACCAAGCAGCACACGTCTTCCCCTCCAGAGCCAGAAAGCAATGATCAATGTGAGGACTAAAGCTTCTCTGGGAGAACCAACAGCTCAAACAGCAACTTAATAGGAGAACACACAATGCCTCAACGCAACAACGCATTAATGCCTTAACATGTTAACACCCTCCTTCTCCTTCTCCACCTATTTATGCTGGCAACTTTCCTCAGGTGGAGCATCTTCACTCAGTGCCATGCTGATTGTAATCCAGCTGGTGTTAAGTTGACTAGTTCTTAATCCATAACAGGAGGCTTTCTAAAAAATAATTAAAAGTAGAGCTACCTTACCAGAAATCCAGAAATCTAACTCCTGGTAACTTACCCTAATAATTGCAATCAGTGAATTAAGACAAACTAGCTGATATATACATATATGTATATATGTATCCCTTCTCCCTTCCTTTACGCTTTTTCCCATCAGTTTCTCTCTCCCTTTTCTTATTCCCAAATACCAGTAGCTATTGTACCTTTTAGATCTTACTCATTCAGCTTCTCACATTAGGAAGACACAATGTTTACACAGGTGGGTCTGATTTAATTCACTTATGAGTATGGTCCAGAGTTTCATCCATTTACTTATAAAAGTCTCAAGTTATTTATGGCTCAGTGGTGCTTCATTATGTTAAAAAATCTACATCTTTTATATTCATTCCTCAATTTATGGGAATTGGGGTTGTTTCTGAGAAGATTTGTGCTAATATTGTCTAGGTATTATTTTATGTCTTATACTCTGAATAACTACCGTCAAGATTTTGTTACTCTATTAGCTAAGTTTGAAACTCTGTTTTATACCTATTTTTCTTCTTCTTCTTCTTTCTTCTTCTTATTCTTCTCTTTAATATAAAACATGTAACAAAAGAATTACAACCAGAATCTCAGAGGTATTTCCACTCTCATGTTCTTTGTAGCTTTCTGCATGACAGAAAATTCCTAAAGCTCTATTGGAAAACGAATAAAGAAAATTAAGTATATAAATATAATGCAAAATACTTGGTCTTTAAAAAGGAGGAAGTCTCACCATTTACTAAAACATTGATGAAATTGAATAACATTATGCGAACTGAAACAAGCCAAATACAGATGAGCAATTACTACATGATATTATCTATCTTGTAAGTCTAAATTAGTCCAGATCATAAAAGTATAGAATATCATGCTGGCTACTAGAAGTTGCAAGGAGGAAAAACTGGAGTATTGTTTAAAGATTAATTTCAGTTTTACATGAAAAATAAGTCCTAAGGCTCTATGCACAACTTAATGTATATAGTTAATAATACTGTATTGCATACTTAAACATTTGTTGTATGTTTAAAGCTTATGTTAAATGTTCTGATCATAAAGAAAAGAGTGAAACTTGTATAGGTAGTAGTCAAATTTGTGGCATTAGTTATTCAAATGGTTTCATGACTGTGTATCTTTTTTTTTTTTTTGGTACCAAGAAGCAAACTCACAACCTTGTGCTCGCCAAGCAGGTACTTACACCAGTTAAATTCCCAGCCCTTCATGAATGTGTATCTTTAAACTCATCAAAATGCTTACATTAAATGTATACAGTTGTTGGTATGCTACATATATATTCTGTTTCAAATAAGCTGCCAAAATATTTGTTACAAATTGTGTGTGTGTGTGTGTGTGTGTGTGTGTGTGTGTGTGTGTGTGTAGTACTGGGATTGAATTCAGGTTCTTTGCACAGAGCTATATCCCTAGCCCATTTTTATTTTTTATTTTGTGACAGGTCTCACAAAGTCATTGAATTGCCTGGGCTAAACTCAAACTTGAGATTCTTCTCCTCAGTCTCCACAATGCTAAAAAACATTTTTATTAACTCCTTCAAGTTTTCAATCTTCTGTTAAATTGTTTCCTATTTATATAAGTAATATACTATGTGACTGGCATCCAAATGTAGTAACTTACGTTTTATACTACTTTTCAAGTTGAAATGAGTCATATTTTGATTTTAAATGAACATATGTATATTACTGAAAATTCATAAAATAGAAAAAAGTGAAATAATTCATAACTCCACCACAGAGAGGATAAGTACTTGTAAAATGTTGTTTTCTCTTTCTTCTTTCTTATGTCCATTGGTTATGACATTAAAATCATACATTAGTTTAATTTTTTTAATTTAATGCCATATTTTGAGAATTTTATAAAATAATATTGAATCACATTTGAAATTGGGGCATTTCTTAGAAACATGGCATTCCTCCATAGGGATACAACAAAACATTCTTTCTTTGTTCCCATATTGTGCCCTACTTGTACATTGGGAATAGACACATATAAAAAACCTGTTTCTCTGTGACAATTTCCAATCCTGGAAATATCAAAAACTTAATAATAACCAATGCTTCAAAACCATTTTTCAACTAGTCTTTATAATTTATGTTGTCCTGTAAATTATAGGAAAGTCTCTTTTACATACTTTATTTTTATTTTGTGCTTACTACATGGCAGAGATTGTAACATAAAGGATTAAAATAATCTATAAAATAGTCATACATAGTCTTTGCTTTCCACATGCTACAAAAGTCAAGCAATAAACAAATAATCACTTCAAAATAAGCAAATCAACATTCAAGTAAATGTAAAATCACATCAGTGACAAATACTTTGAAGGAAAACTAGGAGAAAGCAAAAAAGATACAGATAATATCTGAAGAGGTGACGATTTGCTGTGTGAGTGATGATGAAGTTGAACAGAGACATCTGGAACCCAAATCTTATGATGCATTCATTCTACATTCTAAATTGCTAAAGGAAAGAGACAGATCCACTTGAATCCACCTGGCACTGCCACTGGAAGGCTGTTTCCTATGGGCATCCAGCCTGGGCCAGAGAGCCAGACAAATCCACCATTGCCTGTTGGGCACTGCCACCAAAAGGCCCAATCCTGCCAGCAGCCAGCATGGGCAGAGAGAACCAGCAGACCTGCCTCCACCTGCAGGGAGCCACCACCAGTAGGTTCTTACCCGCAAGCAGCCAGGAGGAGCAGGGACACAGAGCCAGGTAAGCCCTGTGCACCAGTAGGCCACCATTGGAGCCATCACCCACTAGTGGAATTAGACAAAAACATCTCTGTGTGTCTGCTACCATTGTGGGAGTTCCAGTGTAGACACACAGGCTGAAAGAAGCAGCCCCAAATCCATGCACTCCTGATCATCAGGGAAGCCCCAGTGCAGCCGCACAGACTGGAGAAGCCCGCCCCATGCCCTGCTACCTCCCTATAAATCTGGGGTTAGAGGAACCCAGGTGCCTGTCCATTCCCCTACACCATGGAGGGGCAGCCAACATGGAAAATTTCTGGGGCTCCACAACCAGGTTTTTGGAAGGAATGCAGGAGAATGTCAAGATGAAGAAGTAAAAGGCAAACTCAGACCTTTAGCCCACACAGAAGAAGTCTGGAAGATGTGTTCATGGAAGAAAACGGAAGTCACACACCTGAAATCTCCAAGAGGAAAGCAACTGAAATAAGGAAGCAACTTCATGGGATTGTAAAAACAGTCAAATCACAATTAATGTCTCAGGGAAAAGAAGCAATCACAAACATACTGAAAGAATTGCTCAGCATGTCTAAAGAAGACATAGATAAAAACAAGAAGCAAAGGAAAATGATGGAAACTTTGAATTAATGTAGAAAGGAATTGCAGTGCATGAAACAGATTCAAAGAGATATCCAGGGCACAGTTGCCAGGAGGAAAAGAAGACACAGGATGTGACCCCTGATGCACACCAGCCAGCAGCATGCAACTGGGGCAGGGAGGCAGCTTGTCCTGGGCGGCCTTAGTGCTACAAAAGATGGTCATGTGGGAGTCCAGTAAAGATGGCAGATAGATAACAGCAAGCTATAGAGGCTCCCTGAGATAGTCAACTTAGAATTCAACATAATACAGCATGGGGAGTCCCAAACAGAAGGAAATGAATCCTCTTGACCAAAGATGAAAAGAACCAATCAAACATACAGTCCTGGTGCTATGATTGGAACAGCTACAGGCTCGGTGCTCCCACTGCAGCACCCAAACTCATGTGGCAGTGACTTATTGAGCCATCTGAAATCCCACTGCTTCACTCACTGGAAACACACTTGCACTGAGGATAGGAGTTGGTGAACCAAATGGAGAACTAAGCTGGTGGGGAACCTGCATTGACCTGTGGTGAATGATGGGAATAAAACCTTTCCATAGGAAAAAAAGAGGCTTCAGCAGATGACATTCTGGGAGCAGGCAGACTGGCAAGAACAAGGAGCTGCAGTTACTTCAGTCAGCTGCTCCCTTCTCAAGTGGTATTGGTGGGGAGCACTTGACCTGGGTCACACCATGGACTGAGACACAATAGGCTACCCCAAACCAAGTCCCTATACTTGGTGGTGCAACCTAATGCAGTGAAGTCCTCTGCAGGTTGACTGACTTGGAGGGGAGGGCCCAGCATAGGCTGCCCCATTCAGTACCTCCATGCTACACTGCAATGGGCAGGAGCACCTAGTCAGCATGTTCCAGACCAACTGCAACCAACAAAGAAAGAAGCTGGGGCCTCCTATATACACCTGTATGGAAGGAACAAAAAATATGAGAAGAGGAAGCAACAAGAAAGGGACCCTAGCCCCCAACCTTGTGAACATTGATCCAAGAAAGGTAAATGCAAAGGAGATTGAGGAGGGCAAACATGCAATATCAGATACGGCACCAGTGAACATAAAGCAATATCTTTGGGACCTCATAGATGAGTTCAAAAGTGAAGTATTTAACCAAGTAAAATGAGATATAAATAGAATAGTAAAAGAAATGCTAAGCACCTCTCAAGAAAAAAAAAGATGGAACAATGGAGGAACAAAAAAAGGGGGGCAGAATTGTTTGATGAAGAAAACAGAGAAAACATAGAATACATGAAGTAGGTTCAAAGAGACTACCAGGAAATTAAAAACTCCATTGAAAGCTGGCAAAACTGCTTGAAAGAAACTAAGGATAGATTATCCAAACTGTAGGACAGTTTGCAATGTGGGGTCATGAAAGGAAAAAAATCTTAAGAATAACAAGGAAACAAGCAGTAACAATCCAAAGGCTAGAAGATGACAAGAAGATCTATAACTGAAGAATAAAGAAGGTGAATGAAGAAGATAGGGTACAAACAAAGAAACTAAAAAAGGCTATTCCCAGAAATAATCAAGGAAATCTTCCCAAACATAGGAAAAGAAAAAGATATTTAGATGTATGAGGTATACAGAACTCTAGCCACCTACAACCAAAACAGAACTATACCCAAGCATATAATAATCAAGATCCCAGAAATCCAATATAAGAACAGAATATTAAAAGCTGTCAGAGACAAGAAACAGATTACTTACAAGGGAAAGCCCATCAGAATTACAGCAGACTTCTCAGCACAAACCATCAAATTGAGAAGAGTGTGGAGTGAAGTATTCTAAGCCCTGAAAGAAAATAACCTCCAGCCTAGATTGATGTACCCTGAAAAATTGTCCCTAGAAATTAATGGAGAAGTAAGATGCTTCCAAGATAAAGAGGCACTGGGGGAATTCGCAGCCACCAATCCAACTCTACAGAGAATGTTGCAGGACATTCTAAAGAAAGAGAAAAGCACCAGGATTCCAGGAACTGTGGCTGAGAGGCCGCAATGAATGGTGCAAAAAGCAAAATGAAGAAGACAAACAGACAACTAATGATGGAAAAAGAGCACAACAGAAATGAAGCAGAGAATGTTGGATATAATTTCTAATATAAATGGCCTAGATACACTAAATTAAGGAAAAAAAGAATTGCAGGCAGATTGGATAAAGAGTTACGGTCTACCAAGATGCTCTTAATAGGAAATATAATTAACCTAAAGAAGGGTATATGGACCAAAAATCAAATATGAGAAAACAGAACTCTATGTGATAGGGAACCAGAGAGTAATAAGGCCAACTGACCAGTATATATGGATAGGATGGAAAGACAGGCTTTAATAGGTAAAGAAATACAACTAGAGATGAAGTCCAGGAGTGAGAAAGTTCGGAAACACTTAGGTAAATATCAGGTTGCCCTCCCAATATAAAACCAAGGGTGTTGGGGAGACCCCAAATGCACAGTACAACCTGGGGGAGTGAAAGGAGAAGAATAGACTTAAAAAGGACAGCAGAAGAAATTGCTAATAGTGTATCAGGAGTTAAAACCCATATTACTGGCAACACTCTGCTTAGATAGAACTTATTCTGTCCCAGTTTGTATACAAACACTAGATCTGAGGGTACAGACAGCTATCAGAAAAATATCAGGATATAGCACAGCAATCATCTTTAATTTCCTATTAACTTAATCTGGATCCCTGTATAACTTATGCTGTTATATCATGACTGACCTTAGTTAAATCTGACTTGCTTGATTGCTGTTTGTTATTGACAGATTTTATTCAAAATTGTTAAGGTTGATCGTATCAAGTCAGAAAGTATAGACAACTATACTGAAAATGACAATGATTCACTACAGTACCCATTCTGGTTTGATTACTACCAGTTTTTGTAGTTCCACACTACCTATAAAGTTGTGTTTCTATTAATACTGATATATGTTATGTACTGATATATGCAGTTATACTCTATCTGATGATACAGCCAATTCTATTGATGATAACAGGAGACAACTCAGTAACCATGGTAGAACTCCTTGTACAGCATTCTTATATGTCTTTTTAGTTTTATGTGTCTATAGGAATATGTTCTGTTCTGTCCTGTTTTGTTCTGTTCCTCCCTCTAATAAAGGATAGAAATACATGTTAAGACTTATGTAAAATCTATAAACAATTTACGAGAACTGATCTTAAGACACATGATGAAATGAACAAATACTTTGAAGGGAAAAAAGGCACTACAGGACCCAAAGCTGATTCTAGAGTTTCATGGTGTGAAATCCAGCAATACTATTATTCTTTGTTCAGAGTGATGTTAGTCTGCTTTGACTTTTTTAATCTCAACATTAATGAAGATATGGATAAATGTGTATACGTTTAATTGTATAGGTGTATTACTAAGATTTTAGTAGATAGTTGAACAGAACTATTTGCATTCTCCTTGTTTGCATTCCCATCTGTATGTTCCACTTTCGTATCTTGAACAACTATTTGTAAAAAGTCAATATGTAAACATCAACAAGTGATTTATTTTATTTTTTCCTTTGAAAGTATTACTATTTCTACTCATTTTGTTTTGTTTTTTCTTTCTTTAAATAAAATTTAAAAAAAAAAAACAGAGAGATCCAGGAAATTAAAATTCAATCAAAAGCTGGAAAAACTGCTTGAAAGAGACTGAAGATAGACTTTCAGGCCTCGAAGACAGGATTGCAGCTAGTGATCATGACAGAAACGATCTCCTAAAAATAACATGGAATCAGGAAATAACATCTCATGCCTACACAATGATGCAAAGAAGCATAATTTACCAGTGATGGATGTTGGTGAAGAAGTAGGTCATTTCAACATTTCATTTCAACACAAATGAAATTAAACAGCTATTTACAAAAGTAGTAACAGAAACTTTTCCAAACATGGGAAATGGATCTGGCATGCAGATAAGCGAGGCATATAGGACTCCAACTAGCAATGTCGAAGTAAATCTATACCCAGACATATAATAATCAAGATCCCAGACATTCAGTACAAGAATAGTATATTAAAAGCTGTTAGAGAAAAGAAACAGATAGAGGAAAACCGAGTAAAATGACATAACAACACAAACCATCAAGTCAAGAAGAGTTTGGAGTGAAGTGTTTCAAATCCTGAAAGAAAACAACTTCCAACTCAGATTGATGTATCCTACAAAGCTATCTTTCAAAATTGATGTAAAAATAAGATACTTCCATGATGAAGAGCAACTAAAGGAATTCATGACTATCAATCCAACCCTACAGAGAGTACTAAAGGATATTCTAGAGAGATATAAAGGTGACCATGGTTCCAGGAACAGCAGCAGAGGAGGATTGCCAAACAAGACAGGCAACTGAATGAAGGGGAAAAGTAGAGGACCAACAACAGAAGGATAGCAGGGCAGAGACAAACCAATGTATGCTGTACCCATTAACGTAGATGGCCTCAATTCAGCAATAAAAAGAAACACAAAGGGAGAGGATCAAGAAACAAGATCTATTGATATACTATACACAAGAAACACATTTAGATAGAAAGGAAACTCATAGACTAAAAAACAAAGGAGAAAAACCAATTCTTCCATGTGACAGGAGACCAAAAAAATGAAAGCAAAAGTAACTTGCCCATCAACTGCAGAATGAATGAGAAAGACATGGTATTTTCATACAATGGAAAGCTACCCAGCTATAAAGTAGAATAATCTCAAGTTTTCTTGAGATTATTGATACAACTGGAGATCATGTTCATAGGTGAAATAGCTGAACCCTAGCATTAGAAACAGGAGTTAATGGGATCCAAAACCAAATAGTGATTGTAAGAGTGATAGGGGAGGAAACACCTTGGAGAGAAATGGGGTAACTACTGTTAATTTCTTATTGTCTTCTCAAACTCTTGTATTGTTTTCACAGTTTTGTTAGTTTTGGCTTTGTTCTGTCTTGTAGATTTTACTCTGATAGTAAGGGCTGCTATTTTGAATATAATTGGATATATTATGATAATCATGGTTTCCTATTATATTGCTTTGAAGTCTTATAATGCTTCAGTTCATTTGTTTAGTTTTATTCTGATTTATTTGATTTTATTATGTGTGATGGTATGAACAAGCATTTTGAAGAAAAGGAGACATCATGGTAGCCATTGCTGATTTTCTATTATTTTGTTCTGAAGTTCTATCATGATTTTGTTCTTCTGTTTTGATTGGTTCTATTCTGTTGCATTTTATTTGGTTTTATTATGTGGGATGGTATGGTCAACTTGTTTTGAGGAAAATGAGATATTATAGTAGCCATTGTTCATTTCCTCTTACCTAGTTTTGAAGTCTTGTGATGCTTTCATTCTTTTGAAAGGCTTTTTTTATTCTGTAAACCTGTATAACTTGTACCCCTTCACTGTTTTTTTTTTCTTTCTTTTCTTTTCTCCTTAAATAAAAATTAAAAAAAAAAAGAAAGGCTTTATACTACTCTGTTATGTTCAGTATTATTGTGTGTGAAGAAATTTCAAAGAAAACAAGAGACATTATGGTAGCCACTACTGATGTCCTGTTGTCTTATTGTAAAGTGCTGTGCTGCTTTCATTGCTGTTCTGATTTGCTTTGTTTTGTTTTATTCTCTTTAAAATAAAATAATATACAAAATGATACATGTATATTCTTTGGAGACAAAACAAACAGAAGAGATTATTTTAAAGGACTGTCTGCTGAGAGGGCAGAGAAGTACAAAGAACTGGAAAGGGGGCTAATATAATTTAGAAAATAATTCAGAAAAGTTTCCCCTACCCAAGCTCATTATGAGGATACTGAGGAAAACAAAGACAGCCTTTGGGTGAAACTGAGGACAAACAAAATTCCACAGTGAATGAGGTAAGGGCAATGCATCAGAGGAAGGAAAGAGAAACAAAGTGTCCTGACCCAGAAGGAATTGCACACACCTCAGAAAAGGATCTATTCACAAGTAACTGACTTAATGCCCTCTGAAGAAATCAGGTTGGCAGACTTGTAAACACCAACTAAAATGTGGATTCTAGCTCACATTCATAAATTTTATCACCACCCCAACTTGTCATCTTTTATGTCACATTAGCTTTGTCTGGGCAGAAGAAGGCTCTGAAAAGTAGCTATTGTCAATTAATGAAACAAGGGAATGATTTTGCAATATACTATATAATGTTTTCAAGTAAAATTAGATTTATGTGCTATAAAAAAATACATTGGTTTGCTGGTTCTGACAGGTCCTCCCTTGATTTAATTTAGGGCTTGGAACATATTAACATTCTGAAGGGTTTAGAATGATACACATTAACTACTCTAATGAAATTTTATATCAAATCTCTTCCGCTATCTGCAACATTTTTTAACAGAGAAAAATAATAAATTTCAAATCTGCTATTATTTAGCAGTTCTGAGTTTTGTAAGAACGGTGTTAATACTTAAATGGAACTGACAACAACATATAAGTCTTTAAAAGGTGGTAGAAATCTCAGATAAATCTCCAACAGAGTTTGGCTATAAAATTAAGTTGCTTAAAAAAAAAAAGCTATTTTCCTCATCCTGAAATTTCAGCCATCTTCCACATTATTTTTTAAAGGGAACAATCTGAGGACATTTCAACTTTACACACAGTATTTTCGATGAGATTTCAAAATTCACTTCTTGAATAAAATGTTTTTCTGTATTATAAAATTATTATGTAGCATTTTTTCTGCCCGTTATCATCTGAATTTATTTCTTTTCCTAAATTCCATTATTAAATAGAATTTCTATCTTTTCTATCAAGGACATCTAAACAGAGTGCAAATTTCAGGCTTGTTTTGTCTATGCCTCTAAAAATGCAAAGAGCTTTGTTTTAATGTATTTGATTTTCTTTAGAATCCACATTCCTTCTTGCATTTAAATGTGATGATGTAAATCAGAGCTGACACCCACCGAGAGTGCTGTCTGCAGCCTTTGCTAGGTTGTGGTATCTGTGCATCTTTTCCACAGATTCCAACACGCTCCACATTATTTATACAAATCACGGTTAGAACAAGCAAAATAACATTGCATAGTTTACCCATAAAATAGCTCCTGCATAGAAAAGTTTAATGATGATTCAGGAAAACACACACCAAAAAAATCACAGAACTTCAAACCTTCAGACGTATCAGAAGATGAAGCTGTATGTTATACTTAGTTTAATGTGAAAAAGGAACACCTCTTAAATTGCACAAAAAGTGTGATGCATACACCATCATTTTAGAGATTAGCAGGGTCTTTAGAAGGCCAATGCTTTCCTCCACCTCTGGAACTGAGCTCTCATCCATTTCTTTGATGAAATACAAAGTTACTGGTTTGCATTTTATGTCTGTGTCATCATTGGGAAGACTTTTGGAAAGGCAGGGCTCAGCTTCACGACTGTCCTATATTCTGTGATGTGCATGCTCCTCAGTGTTCAGCATCAGAGTAAAGAGTTATAATCCTACAGTCAATTCACCTTTGCATTTTCTGTCTCTTCCCTTTCACTGACCTCCTAATTCTCTCTTTCCTCTTCTCTGAACCCCCCCCCAGCCCTACCTATTTTCCTCTCTCTTCTATGTAGGAAGTGTGAAATCAAATGTTTAGACAAAGATTATGCAATGCCATGTCACTGTGCTGCTGGGAGAGAGCTTTGTCAGGCCAGCATTGCTATGCAGCTCACAGAAGCACAGACATTTTTTCAGCTAGGAGAGAATTAGAGATAACCCTGTGAGGTGGTTCCAAATTATATTTTAGCCGTGGAATCTTTGGTTTAAAGAAAATTCTGTGTAGGATCACACTATACAAAATGGATGAAAGTGGAACTGATTTTTGAAACAAAGAGTAAGAAGGGCACAGAATCCCTCATCCTCATCTTCCTTCCTACCTTAGAGAAACTCTGGTCTCCTCAGAAAACAATTAAGCTCCTTGATCTCATCCTAGCCCCTATCTGAGGACCAGAAAGATCAAATGTTTTATACTGAGTAATGCACCTTTTAAGTTACAAGGACACACGGGCAACCCAGCTTTCTGTATCTGGGAATGCTAGGTAGGTTTGTTTTTTCATGAAATGTGAATACAATGCAGAAGAAAACAGAGTAACCTTGAGTGAGGGATAGGATAGTTATGTAACTTCAATAAATGGCAGGAAGCGGTTGTCAGACACACACAAAGAAAGATTTATTCCTTCAAGATGCTTAGGGTCCAGTTGGTGGAAAAAAAAAAACAAACAAATGCTCCAGAGTGGGGAGGCAAACAAAGGCACAAAGTGCCTTCAGTCTTTCCTGTGTGATCATGGAATTTTTGCTAATAAGGGTACCTTTTAGCCATAATGTGGAAGAATAGGAGCTACCCAGGAAAGGGTATCTCAGGAGCAGGTCCTGGCTTGTATGAACCCAGGGAAGGAAAGGATATGGTCCATTCCAGCAGCTGCAAATGCCTTGGTGAGATACAAGGAAGGAGGAAGGAAGGGCAATGAAGCTCAAACAAAGGGCCAAAAGGCACTGATGTTGTGAAAAACTAGAAAGAATTCTGATAAGGGAAATGACACTCAAATTAGTAAAAAAAAAAAAAAAAACTCTGTGTGAGGACATTAGAGCTGTAATACTGGGTGCAACCATGAATACACAGTAAAGAGGACTTGGTTATACACTGGGTGTGATGAATGAGGGTAGAACATAAGAGGTACAGGTCCGTAGTTTATGTTATGGGTAGATGGCTGTCTGTCCTTGGGTTGGAGTAGAGAGACAGAGAGCAGGTTTTAGACTCAGAGAAAAAGGATACTTGTTTTGGATCTGAATATACTAACTTGGAGAAGGCTTGAGGCCCTGTTGAAAAAGTCTCATGTTTTTAGATAAAATACTAAAGGATCTTGAGCTTAAGATTCAAAAATTTTAAAGATTCTAAAAATTTGGGTTAAGAGCACAGGAGAAAGATTCCGAAAATCTAAATTTTAACTATATGATAAACTTGCCAAAACAATCCAGAGAGATTGACAAGGGACTCCCCAATGCATTAGGAAAGGACCAGAGAGAGTGAGGGAAGTGTCCTGGCAAACAGAAGGAAAGGAGCTGAGGAGAGAGGGTCCAGCCCACTGGGTTAACCTCCTAAGGGGCCTCCTATGGTGAGAACTGAACACCTCTAACCTAGTCACGTTAGCCACAAGGAGGAGGCTGATGGGGTGGGATCCTTGTGGAACAGTTCAGTGGCACAACAGAGGCTGAGGCCCACCTCCATTTGAGGAGCAAATGGAAAGCAAGAAACAGAAATGTTTACTGTAGATCACTATGGCACGGTAGTATGCCCGCACCTCCACAAACTCGTCCATAAAGGAAAGGGAAATATAAGAATTTTAGCTCAAGTGGAATATGAAGCAAAATTAAGACTTTTAACAATGGAAAGGGTTTGGGAATTACAGGCCAGGGATGGGGCAAGCGTGAAAGACAGGAGAGACAAAGTGGCAAAAGATGAAGACTGCTGGGGAGGTAAGGGGCATTCCCGAGCCCTGGATGCAGTAGCTACTATGGACAGATGGAAAATGGCTAGGAGTTTAAAGCATTATAAACAATTGCGCAGAACCTCAGAGTATCCTTCCCAGAGAGCAAAAGGCTGGAAGAGAGGGAAGAGATGGCAGGACGGACTCTGCGGCCAAGCAGTTTGTAAGAGTCCCTGAGTAAAAGAGCTGAGGGCAGGGAACAGCTGACAGGGACTCTACTGAAACTGCCCGTGGTGCTGAAGTATGACTGTGCTTAGAGGCTCCCATCGAGGGCCAGGCAGAAGTCCACGCTTAATCCTGGCCCTAGCGGTTGGGAACTGTGGCAGTTTTATTGTGAAATGCAGCAGCTCTATCCCCAAGCGTCACGGAGACATGAAAGCACAGAAGGTAAGCATGTATTCTGAAAACTTGCAGAATTATTTACAGTTTCTCCTCCCCTCATTAAAATGTTTTCATCTACCTTTAAACGCCTTCCTAAGCCCTTTAGATAGAGATAAACCAAATTTCCCCTCTTGCTACCGAGCTGCGGTTCCTACAACTTTGTGTGTATTTTCAACTCCAGTTTATATTTTTCAGTGTCATTAAAACCAGCAACAGCCATAGAAGCCTTTGCCTGTCTGTGGGATGATTATGTCCACAGTGCCCATCTGCAGCACATCAAAAGGCAGGTATGTTATCTCCACTTTGGAGCAATTACTCCATACACATAATCACCAACACTCCCTATCTCTTTACGTCAGTTACTAACAATCTGTCTTTCCAGGGGCTAGTCCCTCCACAGAGCATTTTCACAACTGGCATTGCTCTTAGAGATAGGAAAGGAAAAAATCAAATTAAGTCGTTTCCCTCCTATCCTTTTGCTACCTACTTGGAAATCATTAGTACAAATGATAGTTAGCCCAGCAATAGCAATGCAATCAAAACAGCCACATCCATCTCAGTGAACCATGTCGCTAGCTTGGGTTTTGCAACAGCTACTAATTAACAGTGACACACATTAATGGCCTCAGCAGCAGGGTCAACACAGAATTAGTAGTTTCTTAGTCTAGACAGAAATGATAGATATTAAAGTATTTTCTCCAGCCCCGGGGAAGAACTGAAATCACAGGACAACACATACGACCTGTAAGCAGTCTCTCTAAATCAACAGGCTTCTTGAACCCGAGAGGAGAAATTGCTATACACAAAGGATTCCTGTTTCTGGGTCTCCGGGATGGTTTTATGTTTAATTTAATAAAACATAAGTTTAGCCCTGAACCAAGGAGATCACTGCCATGTGAAGGTAAGGAGAAGTTTGAAGTGTACTCTTTTTTTATTCTGAAACCCTTCATCGAGTCCCTACATTGATTTTTCCAGAAGAATAAATCAATAAATGAAAATTTAGCTCACATATGCCTTCCCACAATATCGTGACTATGGCCTAAACTATTAGAAGGGAAGATCAGGAGATATCCAGGAGACTTAAAAATCCTCTGTCTTTAAAGGAGTTTCCCCACTGGCCTGCTGTGGGATACCAGGAGGATTCTTCAGGAGCCCCAGTAACAGCAATTCTGTTAAGATGCTAAAATCCCACAATCACTGACCCAGCCTTATATCCGCAGGCGCAATGCTTGCAGGCAACAACAGGTACTCATTAAATATTTGTTGAGAAAATGAATAAATGCACCCTGGATTGTTGCCCATTTCGTCCTGACTAGCTGACCAAATGATAGTTTGCTGCTATCACTGAGCAGTGTTTAGAGATACTGAAAGATGGTTTTGTGATGAGGCTGGAGCTAGGGGATGTGAAGTTCCGGGACCAGCTGAAGAGAGGAGATGAAGATGAGCTGAAGAGATCAGAGTTCAAGGTAAAGAGGGCAGCTGGAGGGCCTCAGGCACCTGTCAGGAGAAAAGATGAAATGATAAACAGTGATCTGAAAGACCAATGCTCACACCTCCCTCTCGAGGGCAACCCAGGGCTGGGGCTTTCTTTTAAGGAGAGGAGAAGTATCTCACACCTACCTTCCAGAATTCTCTTCTCTCTCTTTCCTTCCCCAGCTTCAGAGGGAAGCAGACTGTGTTTGTTTGTTATGCACAGCACTGCAATACACAAACAGATTGACATAAATTTATGCCAGGCTTTCATGTTTAAAAACATGAATTATTCAAGAAATATTACAATATTAATTAGAAATCATTAAAATACGAGTGTTGGGGGAGGGAGAAATGAGATGGTGCATTAGCAAAATCGCATTTAGCTCAAACATAAAGTGTGCCAAAGCTGCTTAATCATTGTTTTGATAGTCAAAATACCATAACACCCGTTTCACAGTACAGGGAAAGAAAGCTTCTTGGAAGCCTCTGCTTCCCATTATTATTGAGGAAATTAATTATTTATGGAACTCTGGCAGTGTACTGGGTGCTCCAGAAGACACAAATAAGGCGAGGTTTGTGCCCGGAGGGCTTACGAGAGAAATCAGAGCTGCACGGAGCTCTGACACACTCCCAGCCATGATTAATGATCAAGAGTCCAAGGGGCTTCTGCTCTGACTTTTTAGTTTGCTCAATGTTTTAAATTTTCAGCCTTTGGAGGAATCACAAGGTGAATGTTTTTACTAAAGAATGCCATGGAAGAAGTAATCTGTAAGAAGTCCCGTAAATGAGACAAACATATAGAAACGAGGGAGATCAATGTTGTGTTTACAGCGTGCAGAGAAAAATAAAGAACCTGGGTCCTGGAGGTTGTGCACTGAACTGGGTGATTTGGATCTCAAAGATTCACAGATGATGGTGATTATTTTGTATTTATTACGAGGTCTGCAGACCACTATTGTTTCTAAAAATGCATACATGATACAACTTCTGCAAGGTTTAAAGATGACAACACTGTTTTGTATATAATATATCCAAATAGGTCTATGGCTCTGCCTTATGGTGAGCATTTTAAAATGGTTGGTATATTGTTGCATTGTAAAAGAAAAGACCAGGAGACACAATGATCTGGTTTATTTCTGTTTTAAGTGGGACCATGAAGACAGCTGAACTAAGGCTTCATGGTGGTGGGGAATCATCCAAGCCATCTCGAGGCTGCTGCCATAAAACAGGAAGAGCATCCTCATGATCTTAATTCATTACTATGGCTTTCAACAGGGTGCCAGTCAATGAGCCAGTTATGACCAATATGGCCAAGAAAGAATAGAAACAGGGTTTCAGAGAGCCAGTACGAGAAACTAGTTCATTCTCTTGCCCCACTTAATTTGGTTTATGTCTAGTAATGAACCATGATCAAGTCCATATACTACCGTCACTAAATTTAAAATCTGTGAAATAGGACTTGGTCAGAGGAACCACTGAGTCTTTTAGTCATATCCTAAGTGATACGACCTCTGAACGAGCCAAGGACATTCACACTACACTGTTTCTCCTTTGCTTAAAATATTGATTCTGTTGCATTCTTGAAAGTAAGCAGTCTACAACTCATAGAAATTAGGGATTTGGTTACATTCTTTCATGATGTGCTTTCCATGTATCAAAACAAAGAAAAGGATAGAAATTTAAAGCGATGTGGATTGAATGTAGAACCAGGAAATCTAACAGGTCTAAATAGAAATATACACCCAATAGAATGAACCCAGAAGCGTAAGGTAGACAATGAAAGAAAAGACAAACCAGACAAGGTTATTCTCAAATCCCACACAGCAGCACAAGGCTAGACCCTGCAGCAAGTCAAAAACCGGAAAAAGTTACAGGCACAAAGGAAGAGGTAAGAGAATTCTCCAGGGCTTGCTTCAATGAGAGCTTTGCTTTTCTTTTCTCTTTTCTTTTTTTCTGTTCTGTTCTTTTCTTTTCCACAATTCTTGTATTTTCTTTTACAGAATGCATTAAATTTAAAGATACTCTTTTGATACCAAGCCTCAGGCTTGAAGAATCTCAGGAAGTATGGTGGAGTGGAATAAATTACAAAATGATTTTAATTTTGGACTTAAATTTATATACATTATTTCATATTGGACACATAAATTGACCAATAGTACTAACAGGAGTAAAGGCAGAGAGTGGGACATTTGCAGCTATTCATAAAAACTCAAGACTGAGCAAGGCAGTCATAGAACCCTACAAGCTAGGCAGCTTTCCATACTAACTCAGCAGCTTCAAAACAGCGATTAGCTTGTAGCATTTTACATTGACTTCTTGCATATTTCCCAGTATTAGGATGTACATACACATATGTTGAGAAAGGACACTTTCTTACTCCTGGAAAGAACACTTTTCTTTTCTTTCTTATAAATATAAACCTGATTTTTCTTCATTTTGGATAAGCCAACACAAGAATCTATCTTCCTGAATTCTTCAGTACAGATACACATCAATTATTCACTCAACTGTTTTGTCTCAAAACATGCACACTTATTAACATAAAGAGAAAGTCAGTGTATTAACTTTTTCATTAGAACCACATTTTTTAGCAATGTTTCTTTTAACTTCAGAGTAGGAAAAAAGGTATTTTAAAAACTGCAATAATAGCACAGAAAAACAAGTAGCAGAATAAAATATAGGTACAAATCCATTTGGAAGAAAATACAAGTGTAATGAGATATTTGACCCTACAAGAATGACCTCAGTAGCTGATCAACAGCATTGTGCTTTTCAAATAATCAGGACACAATTTAATATAGTGGAAACTGGCCAGGTTACAAGATCAACTGTCAGAGTTGAGATTTTCTTGAGTTCATGTTTACAAGCTCAGAATGTCTCTGCAGAGGAAAATACTCAAAGACAGGAAAAGTTCACTTGAAAAGGGGAAGTTAAGCAATGCTTATGGATTAATTCATTCACAGATCAGGCATTCAGGCTGAGTTCAAATTTATCATCCCAAGGCTGTGTCTTAGCTAACCAAGAAAAGCACAAAATAGGTGGTGGTGATAATGAAACTTTCTCAAATAGTCATGCTACGGTTAACATCAGAGACTAAACTCTCTCTCATACCTACCCAATGAGACATAATATCACCTAAAAGTAGTGTACCATCTTTCAAATTGAGAAGTTTGTCAATGAACAGAAACATATCTGTGTGCAACACAAACACACCTCAGTTCTTCAGGAATGTGAACTTTTCCTAAGATTAAGTACTAGTTGAAAACAAGATGTGTTCTTAGAGTGATCTCTAGAGGTGACTGCTAGATTCAATCGGATCTTCTGGGAAAGCATATTCCAAAGAACTACAACCACTGGGAATCCTGAAATAGGAGTCAGCTTACCTGGACTTGAATCCCCTTGGAGCCACCAGGGATGTAACTTCTCAGCCCAGAGCAAAAGCAACAGAAAAGCCTGGTTTTCTGACCCAAAGACCCTGCCCTGGTTTAAACACTTCTTGCTATTCTCTTTAAAATCACTTGGGAAATTCTTATCTTGTCTGTTGAAAAGCTCTCACTTGTGACATTGGGTTTTAATCAACAGTGGCTTGGAAGCTCACAGAATCTTACATATGTCTGGAGAGTGACACCGTGCAGACTTCTTACACCTGACCACAAGTGTTCTTCTAATCCCCTCAACATCTTCAGTACAGACTTCTGAATATTCTAGTTTACACAAGGCTAGTCTGAACTAGTGAATTCTATGACATTCACACACACACACATCAAAGCAAGCACAATGCCTCTGTGTTACACTTATGGTAAAAGACTTCTTCTAGTCTATGTGTGAAAATACGGGTACTAACAACCAACTGTCAGTGTCTTGTTTTCAAGAATTATTCTCTGCAGAAGCTTGACCTAAAGGCAGCTCCTCCATAGTTCTGGATAGAAAAGTGCTATACTAGTAATCAAAATGTAAGGTTGAATCTACAGCAGCGAGAAGAAAAAAAACAAAGGGTCTTAAACCCTTCATTCCAGTATTTCTTCCTATTTCTTCTTAAATAAAAAATAAGTAAACCTCAGGGTACCCATTGCAAAGGCCACATAGAATATGCTTGCACTAGTATCAGTGTTCAAGAGGGCATAGGTATAAAATCTGGGGAGAGAATTACCCCTTTCTCTCTAGAAAGTGACACCTCCCTCAGAGTAAAGCCAAGAAACTAGAGCAAAGGAGACAAGTAAATAAACCCTTTCCTGTGGCACCTCCCGCCTAATGGGAATCGTAGTTAATGATCTGAATCGAAAGCGAAGTCTTATTTTATGGAATGCTCACTCTTTGTTAAGCAAAGCTGTTTGGGCAAAGGACCATTCTATTGATTTAAAAATTGATTTCTTTTTTCCCCCTTCATATAACTAAAACATGACTCACAAATCACAGCTCTTTTATTCTTCTGGCTGCCACCTAGGCTGAATCTCTCCCAGCCTAGTCTTGGAGGAGGGATGTCTCTCTCACACAGGTGCAGGAGGAGGAAGTGGGAACATTTGGACAGAGATTGTTCTAGATTCTATTAAAGGCTTCAAGTGGCTTCCTTTGAACATTTGGTAATTTATATTTCGACTCCCTTGGTATAATTATTGTAATTATCATTAATCATCAACTTCCAGATCCAATCGAAATGCAGAACATTGGAAAGGTCAAAGCAGTGGAGGATTCTACTATCCTTCACAGAAGATGTAAGGCATTAACATTCTGATGCTCCACTTGTGTGACAAAGATTGTAATGAAAACAGAAAATAGCACAAGATTAATGTGTTCTCATGATAAGAATTATCATAAGGGAACAAGAAAATGGAATAAACTTAACCCACTCCTGTCACTGCAGCACGATGGTGAGCGGGGTTAGGCTAAGGGACATGCTGATATCACTCAGCCTGGCCCTGCTGAAGATGACTGAGTCTCCCTTGGCTTGTGGAGTAATAGGGGTAGCTTAGGAGTGAGGTGGAAGGGAGGAAAGGGAAAGGGAATGAAAAACAATTAAGATACTTACATGTTCCAGCTCCTCACAATGAATGTAATCATTATGTATTCCAAACACATATCAATAAATATTATTTAAGGAAATTAACCAGAGGGCATGGCAGGTCACATTCTGGATAATTTGTTAGACTCCTCATGGTCTACTTGGCACCTTTCCTATATGTGTGGCTCCTGATAGGATTGCTCACTTGACCTTCCAATTCACAGTTGCCTGCTGAAAATCCACCTGCAGATCCAAAATAGAACTTACCAAGTCTGCCTTAAACCAAACCTACTGCCTGTGGACAGAAAAAGATTGTGACCAGGGATTTAGCTCAGCAGTACAAGTGCTTGCCTGGTAGGTGCAAGGTCATGAGTTCAATCCCCAGTACAAAAAAAGAAAAAGAGAAAAGAAAAAAGATTGTGATTCAATACCAAAATTCTGGAGATGCACACACCCAGAATTGATTTCCAGTTTGTTTACTTACTGTGTGTTCCTGGGAAAGACCTTCACCCTTTTCATGACTATCTTCTATTTATGTACGTGATTGCTACTGTTCTAACTTATCTACTCCAACCTGTTGAAGATAAAGTGATGTAGTACACTAAAATGACACAAAGCACACAAAGTGACACCAAGTGTCATCAGTTTTTTAATTATGACATTATTATTATGAAGTTCATTCAGTTACTTGAAGAAGAAAGAAAAATATGCAAAATATTCTGTATTTCTGCATTTTTGTCATTCTCAAACAGAACATAGTCAATTTCCACTACTTACGTCTTAATCTCCTTCAGATATATTCTTCTGTGTGTATGTGTCTCTTTGAATATCTTTAATATGGAAGACAACTACAGAAAACTCATAAACCAAATATGCAGTTAAAACAATTCTGTATAAGTTAACCATGTCTTCAACCATCAGTTAGTTCAGCAAATATTACCTGTATTCAAGAAAGCTGTGTGAGTTCCTTTCCCATCTTAATTTACTCCCTGTGCTCTGAAGGTAGTCAGTATCCCTCAGATATCTCCCGTCAGTTTACAATGTTTTTGCCTTGTTTGGAGCCCTTGTAACTATTCCTTCTGTTAATAATAAGGGTCTTTCCTCCCATGAGGTTTCCTTATTCTAAACCATTAGCCACACTGGAGCCAAACAAATTTGCAAGTGCATGAATCTCTAAAGGCCTTATCCTGCTTAAATGACACTGTGGCTTCCAGCCACAGTGGAGACTCCTTAGAAAGACATATGAAGCCCTCTATATCTACCCTCCACCTACTCTCTTACCCTCACTCTTCCAAAGAACCTCATATGTCCCTCTTGCTCCAGACTTGCCACAGTTCCTGCAATCCCAGCAGAGTTTCTCTCTCTTGCATTCATGCCCTTGTTAATGGTGTACCCTTGGCCTGAAAAGAACTTTCCTTTTACGTCTGGAAAATCCTTTCTAATCCTTAAATGACTGCTCGGGCATCATCACCTTTCTTGGAAGCTTTCCCTAACCTTCTTCTTCCCTAAGTATTAAGTGTTCTTCACAAGTCCTTACAACACAATATTACTCTCTCCCTATTCATATGGTGTTATAGTGGGTATAGGTTCCTATCTCCCACCAGGCTATGAACTCCTGGGCACTAGACACTGTCTTTATCTCTGTGAAGCCATATCTTAGCCTTTTGCCTGCTATGTACAAGAGATTCAATAAACTTTCTTGAATAAATTCACACATCCTTCTTTCTTGATAACAACAATTATACATGAGAAGAAAAGAGAGATGAATTTCAAATAATTCTTTTTGGCTTTTTGTGAACCAGTAAGGTGGAAAATAAGTTTTAAAAATTTCCTAAGTTATTGGGAATTGAAAGATTATGAACTGCCTCTGCATTTCCAAGATTACTCAGGTGTTTTGCATTGTCTGCTGCTAGAAGACAGTGGAGGGCCTGTTCAGATGCACCGCCATGATGAAGATAATTGTAGTAATTTTCTGAACTGTGAACTGTGTCCCCCGACATTGTTTTTGTATAATAGGGAAAGGAAACTGAGATATGTTACAAAGCAGAAAAAATTTAAAACTAAATTTTATGAGAGCAGGAATACAGGGAAATAGTACTACACAACCAGTTTTTCAGAATCATAGTAAGCCAGCAGAGAAAAACGTAAAGAACAATAATTCACTTGACAACCCAAAGGTACAGAAGTCCAAGGAGTCACTTACAGTACCCTGCAGAAAGGGGTGCTAAATATATCTGATTGCCAGAGGCAAACAGCACCATGAGAATGGTAAATACTGTAGCTGATCGCTTCAAAGAGTCACTTTCTACACCCCTACTGAGGTGAAAGGGTGACAAATTCCTCAGCTAAAGAGAGGTGGCTGAGATCCACTTGGAGAGCTCAAGAGAGTGCCTTGGACACAGAGGTCATGGGAGCTGTGCCAGCGCAGTCTCTGGGGCCAGGTGACAAGGGAGACAGTTTACAGTGACATTGGAGAAAACCTGAATTAAAGTCACAAAAAGAATCAGACCTTGTAGCTGCAGAAGTGATATTGAGGCCTGAGGGAAGAAGAAAGGTCAGAAATGGGAAATAATACCAACTTCAGAGGATGGGCGCGCGTATAAAAGGGTCGGGGCACAAGATTCAAGATGGTGCCATAGGTGAAACAAAGGAGCGGAGGGTTACACTTTCCTGACTGTTGTGCTGTGCACAGTGGAGACAGCTGGTAGGTGCTGCTCAGGATCAAGCAACAAAAACTCTTTCAAGAAAGAGGGAAATATGAAATTTTATTTCAACTGCCTCTGTCTGGAAAGTAGAGCGATGTGTACACAGGAAGGGAAGAGAAAGTTTGAGTCAAACAGAAGCGACATGATGGCTGTCCAGACAGCACATTTACAGCTGTCAGCCCCTTCCTCTGAGAGGATAGGAGGTTCTCCATAAAACCCTCACTGAGCTTACACAATCACGTCCACCCTCTGCTCAGAGGTGTCTCCTTCCCATTTCAGCTGTGATCTGGCTTTCCTATCTTTTTAGCCTAATAAATCTGTCCGATAATCTTCCTTGCTTTTAAATCCAGTGTCTCCATAAGAGGTTATATCTCGGCTTAGCTTCCTCGAGCTATGTGATTCTAGCCTCATGCCTGATCAGGGGTCCCAGATAGAGCACTTTGACCAGGCTCAGGGCAAAGCGAAATGTTTCCTCTCCCATATGTTTGTGTGTTGGAGGTGACGCTCAGAACAATAAGAATTCTGAACAGTGTTAGTAGGAAAGGGTTTATGATGGTTTCAGAAGAAAATCTAAGTTTAAAGAAATAAAATTTGCTCAGTGCCTGCCCATTTACCTAATATGTAACTAAGGGATTTTTCATGCAATCCTACCTGGAAAAGAATTAACACATTTTTTTTAAAAAAGACCATGGGCAAAAGAGTTAAGAAGTCAGATATTCTAAGCATGAAAATAAAAGTCTAAGAGACTAGGAGTTCCATTTATCCCTAATTCTAAAGGATGACTGGAGTTTTTGCTGAAAGGAGAATATATACATTGGAAATCATAGATTTGGGGTTGAGGAGTTGATATCTCATTAGAGTGGGAATTCCCACATGAATGCCTCAAGACAAGTTTACGTTTGCAGATAGTTGATGTAAGGAATCATGTGTGACCTGCCAGAAAGAAAAAACATAGAGTTATGAATATTTTAGGTGGAAAAAGCATGTGACAAGGACTTCTAATCAATAAAAACTAATAGTAAAATCATACTGTAAGTATAAGAAAGATAAAAGAGTACCCATAAGGTATCACTACGATTGCATAATCATTTTACTCATGATTAATATACCAGTTAAAATGCATACCCTACTGATTTTAAACAACTCCTTTAGAAGTAAGTGCTAGACAGTCTTATTTAATGTGTTCCACCTAAAGCTGATATTCACACCAACAGCCCACCACACTGTAGTGGCTACTAGAAGAGTAGTGAAGCCTCTGGCTTGGTTGGGAGGCCATGGTTGTCAAAGAGAATCAATCTGCCATCCCAGCAAACCAGTCCATACAGTTGAGTATTAACCAAGAGAGAGAAATTATATCATCAGGAACTGAGAACAGATGAGATCACAGAGAGACAGCTACATGAGTGAATATCTAGAATCAGCACTTCAGTCAAATAAAGGATCTGAGATAAAGTATTCAAAAGATATCACAGGAATAGAGAAACTGATAAACAAATCAAGAGAATAGTGTTGTGTTACCATGTGAAAAATTTGAAAAGAAGCCATAAAATCATAGTTACTCACATAGTAGGTAAGAACGTGGATTCTTAAGCCACATTGTCTGAGTTCAAATCCTTGCCTCAGGAATTATTAGCTATATGATATTTACTCATCTGTGTAATCTCTCTGTGCTTTATGAATTTGTGAAATAAAGATAATGATAGAATATCTCTCATAATGTGTTGTGGATCAAATAAACTAATTTGTAAAATGTACTTAGGAATATGTTGAGCACATATGAAACTATGTATTTTCTCTCATTCCTAGACAAGTGAAATTCATACAGCTTAAATCATAATGAACAGAAACTTACATGAAACTTAGCACCCACTTAATAGGTCATAGCAACATTAATTGAATCAGTAGCTATTTTGAAATTCACATTGCTAAATTTGAAGAATACAGCAGTAAATGATGTGAAATTAAGTAAAGGAGTTAGAACTGTATAGCTATGTGTGTATCCACACACCTGAGGGCAGAGTTAAGCTGGAGAACACCTAAAATTTTTAAATCATATTATCCTCCACTCTCTCAGAAAATATAGTCCAAAATCCACTCAGTAGGACCCTCTGTGCTGCTAGGAAATACAGCTCTGATGTCGCTAAGTTAGGTGTTAGAGCTTTGAGAATGAGAAAACAAAATATGCAAGAGGGTAGTTATCTTGGGTGTCAAAGACTAAATGGAGGGGAAATTGGACAATAGAAGGTCTCACACTCTGATCAGTGTGAGTAAGGTATTATACACATGGTACTGATCAAAGGAATATGAACACTAGGCAAATGGAAGCAAACCTTTCCACTAATGAAGAAGGAAGTTACAAATAGAGGGCTCACTAAAATAAACTCTTGCACTGGGTTAGATACATCCATATAAATCTGGATTTTCCCAAATATAGATAATTATAGAAATAAACATTTATTGAGTCAGCTGCCAGTATGATGCTGTACTTCCCTTGAATACTTTAGTGTATGAATCCTACAAATGAAGACGTTTCTTGCATAATACAGTTCAGAAAAACAGATTTTCCCTCAGGTTTCAAGCAGTTTCCCTGGGCCCCCTCCACCAATGAAATGTAAAGCTGTGAGTGAAACTGACCTTGGGGCAGGCAGAACCAGCAGAGAAGGGAGTGGTGGGGTGCAGACTAGAGCTTCTCCATTCACTAGGGCTTACAGGAACCCATTTTCCCAACCCTTTAGTCAGAAAGACTGGCTTCTCCCAGAGATTTTGCTGTCCATCCACTGCCCAGTGTTCTGATTTTTCCTACACTTGGGTCAAAGCTGGGAGATGAGTCAGTTGGGACAAGACTGAGGTTGCCTCAAATTCAGTACAACATGGCTAGTTCATCTTTGGACTTTCTTATTCTATGTACTTGTTATTGTTTAAATTTTTGACTTTAGGGAGTTAGATTTCATATTTCAACTGGTTTTTAAGTGTTGTCACTGGGATAAGACTTTATATTTTCTTTTTGGAAGACATCAAAAACCACAATTTCTAAATCTGTCACAGAGAAGGCCAATGTCAGGATATGTAACCAGTGCTGTGCACAACATGAGCTTTGTACTCAGAAGCACTCTGTCCTTGGTTTAATGCTTTGCTGTGCCTGCCTTGAAATACCTTACACAGATCAAGATCCATGAAATAGTGGAACATGTGTATGAGCAAAAGAGCTACAGATACACTGTATGTGACAACTCTTCCTTGCTGCCTCTACTAGCACGCAGAATTTATAATGGCCCATGAGTACAAACTTCTAACAGACTCATAATACGTGAGGGTTCAACGAAAGCAAGAACAAGAGTATTAAATCTGCAGCTCAGTAACAGGGGCGCTGCCACTCGTACTTTCTGATGGTACCAGAACTAGATTTTGAATACAGAAAGAAGACAATGTTGTATAATGAAACACAGATAATCAAGAAAACCTATCAACTCCATGTTTGCTCATGTGACATCTCCTCATTAGTCAACAATTTGCACTGCTTAAAAGAAAAGGGCAAGATAGTAGTCCCTTTATAAAGTAGTTATTTCCTTTATTCCTACCATATTCATCAATCAATAGGGTAAAGTATAAAGTGTTGGTAGATTGTGAGCAAAGCAAAAAGTAAGACAAAACTGAATCTACTTAGATGTGTGAGGCATTTCCAGGCATTAATGCATATGTATACATATGAATTGTATAATGTCAGGGATTCCTCACACTATTTAAATTCTCTTCTATTTGTATTTAAAACTGGCATTGTATCATAAAGGCATGAATGGTACAATCTATGGTATTGTCTTACTTTTTACTCATCACTGAGACAAAATACCTGCTACCCAAATTTGGGAAAGGAAAGGTTTATTTCTTAAAGTTTTTGGAGGTTTCAGTCCATATTCAGTTGACTCCAAGGCAGGGTGGCATGGCGGGGCCGCAGTTCATGGTGGCTGCAAACAGCAAGGTGGAAACCGCAAGAGAGAGACACACCTTCTTCCAGCCATTACATTGTATGCTGGCTCCACCCCTATGTGTGTGTACCACTGATACCATCAATATAAGCTCTAGACAATGAACCAATCACAGATGCACAATGCAAACACATGAGGCCTGGGGGCCACCGACATAAACCATGACAGGGAATAATTTAACACTTTAATTTTACTTTATATGGAATAATATTAAATAGCAAATTACAAAAATGCCATTAAAAATCAAGAGTTAGACCATAGAAGAAAAGAAAAAGCTTGCTTAGTATTCACTACCTTTTAATAGAACTTCTTTCCTGCATTTTGGACAAAGGATCTCATTTTCATTGCCTAGCAAACACAGAAAAGTAGTTGGCTACCCCTCTTGGTCAGTCTTGGTTTGAATTCAAACCCAATTTTCTCTTAAGGATCTCTTGGCTCACTTGCTATGCATTCTTCCACAGTCAAAGTCAGCCAATCGCCCTTGTTCCCCACAACTAACTCAAGGATGGTGCTAGTCTCAGGGCTGCAACTCAGAACACTCTTGAGCACAAAACCGTGGACCTTCTAAATAACCTGGGGGTTCAGGCAGGTTGATTTGTTGGCCTTAATTTTTATTTCATTATGTTTGTAGGAACATGGCCAGCCCTGTTTGCCTAAGTATCAGGAGTAGTAAAATACCTCGATAATCACATTTGTTGCAAAATTAAATTGACTTTAAGGTAAAATTTGCCATCATAGGCTTTGTGGAATGAGGAGCAGACTTATAAGATGTAGGCTTGATAGGCCACTTAAGATTACATATTTTCATGTTTAATACTACCACTGCAGCACTGACTTTCAAGAATTGCTCTAAGGATTATGTGAAACTGCATATAACAGAGTATATAAGTTGCTCAATAATGCACATATATTTGCACTTGGCCATTGGTCAGCTATGAATCATTGTCCAAATAGCTTGGTGTGATTTATATTGCAGTTTATCACCTCCTTCAACCCAGAGACCATTTAAAAATATAATGCAGCCATTGTAAAACTGCCTTGTAAAATAATGCATACCAAAGAACTACATATATAGTTTATTGGAGCGATCATATTCAGAGAGTTCAAAATACACTTTGAATTAATCAGTTTTCTTGCCCTTTTCTTCTTGTCTTTATCATTTTTCTCAAAACTTCAAATCTGAGCTTTTTCCTTTGTTCTTTAGAAACCATGGGAACTGATCAAATTCTGCAGCAGTGTTTCTAAAACTCTCCTGTCAGTTCACTGTTATGCTTTTTTCCCACCTGATCAAATCAACTTACAGAAATGTCTTGGCTTGTAAAATTCATAAAGAAGAATGGACTCACCCGCTGCCAAAATGATGAGAACACTGGAGATGGCCACGATCAGAGAGAGAGAGAGTGCTGCTGTTTTAATTTGAGCAAAGGGATCTCTCGGTAGCACAGAATTACATGTTAATGCTATACTAGTCCCAAATTGTCACAGATGCATATTTTAAAAAGTATTTCACAGGCACTTTATGCTTATCTATACTTTGTAGTTGATTCTATTTGATGTAAATAATGTGCCAAAAATAAACATTTATAATTACTATTAACCCACTCTCATTCACAACTTTTACTGGTGTACTTATTTATTTTACTATATGTGCTCTATAATGTGCCCTATAATTTTCCATAGGAAAAAAAAAGACACATTAAGAGATACGAACTTTAAATAGGAGGGATGAATTTTACCCAAGAAAGTAGATGATTTACACATACCAAAGGCAATGCAATTTTTTGTAGTTATGCCTCAATTATTTATGGTATTAAGGGCCATAGATAGCACATATGAAAGAATCATAGCATCCCAGGGTTGGAAGTGCTTAAAGGTCAGCCTGTGTGATCACTCATATGATGATAAATTTAACTCCATAGCCTTCTTCTTACACTGCATAGACTTTTAGCATGTGCTTGAATATCTTTAGTGATGGCAAAAGGCTAGCTCATTTCATCCTTGAATAATTCCATTAGATTTGGGCTCAATCTAAAAGGACAAATCTTTCTATCCTTCTGTAGCTTCTTTGAGAGTGAAAAGCATGGATGATGCTTTTCCATCTTTGTATTTCTGTTGCTAATTACAACACCTAACAGACATGTAGAAGAGTTTCATTAAGTGTTTATTAAGCAAAATTGAAATATAGAGATAAAAATTGTGTCACACAGGCCATCTCCTTTCCAGGACAATCATCACTAATTCCTTCAAGAATTCTTTTTTAGTCATGAATCTGACTTCTTTATCATGTTTGTGCCTCCTTACTGAATGACATTTGTGCTCTTTTTCTAATTCTGTTGTCTCCAGAATCAAGCAGGTTTGTTTTTACAAGTAGAGAGTATACATGTAAAGAATATAATCCATCAATCGATAGACTATATATCAATCAGTTTAGGATTAAAGTGGCTGATGTACCTATCTCTTACAGAAGGCTCTTCCCCAAGGGCTGCTGCTGCAGAGCTGTGTTTTCCACACTGTATTCATGGATTTTTAAAACATCTAATTTTTTAATGTCAGAACTTCAGTGCAACCTTATTTGGAACTGGACACCACTGAAGACTGTGGGCATCCAACCAGTCCACTTTGTCCTGGTCACTGCTCCTTACTGGCTGTGTGAAATTAATGAAAATCCTTCCTTTCTCTTAGTCTTAGTTTTCATCATTAGGAAATAAGATATCATCCTTTCGGACATATCCTTTGAGAAATAATTGGAAGAATGAAGATGCCATTTACTGAACCAGGAAATACTGCAGGAAAAGAAATTTGATGATAACTTGACACTCAAAGTTCTGTTTTGAACATGTTAAGCTGGAATTCCCATTAGTCAGTGAAATGTTGGTATTGAGTGGGAAGCACAAAACACATGCCAAAAGTTTAGGACAGGTCTAGGCTAGAAGTATAAATTTGGAAGCTTAAAAATGAAGCTGTATGAAGTCATAGAAGTTAGAAATTTTCTTGGAGAATGTGAATAAAGATAAATACTTTTGAACTTGTATTAGGAAAAAATAACAGATATGAAGGAAGAGAGACCAATGAGATAGAGTAGCCTCCATGAGTGAGTGGAATCGTGGTAGCAAAGGTGATGTCGAGAAAGAGAACTTTATTATCACTGCCTTTGTCAAATCCTGCTGAGAGGCTAATTTGAGGATTCACACATTATCTACAATCTCCAGTTCTACAGAATTGTACATTGTAGACTCTCATTAAATAGTAAATATTATTAATCTATATCTCCATTCAATTATTTAAAATGGTTTTATCTTCCAGCTTCCACAGTTTAAAACAATCACAGGTTTAAAGCACAGGTCATGATAGATGCAGAGGAGGTAGCTCTTTAGGACTGAAATCCACTGACTAACCAGTATCCTTTCAGTGTGGTTTCTAAACTAGCTACAATATACTTATTTGTGGTAATATTCTCTCCATATTTCTATTTTTTGTTCCAAGGAATAGTATAAAAGATCTGACCTATTGTCCTGCTGCTGAAGAATATGCAATTTGTATGTAACCAATCATCTAATTTTATTACCGAATAAATCTATCTGAAACAGAAATTGGGTTTATCCGGCATAGTTTTCCATGCTGAATTCATACTAGCTCCTAATGGTCCTTTCAAATTAATACCAAACTCTTCATCATGCATCTTCATCATCATGCATTCTTTATATTATATATATTATACAAGACTAAATTCAAGTTCTCTGAATAGTGTATCTATTTTTGTATCTGTCTTTATCTATTAAAAATTGAAAATTATGCTTTGTTTTCAGATTCCTGATATATCTCCCTTTTCATCAAATATTAGAGATAAATTGCTCTGAATTCACTTTGAGCACCTATGTAGACGCAGTGTTGACACAAATCTTAGTGTACTATGGTGTCATCATTGTTGATGGAATAATTCAGGTTCTCAATGAACATGAAGCTTTGGGTGGGGAACTTAACCCCTCTAATTTCAGTTTCTTCATCTATAAGAAAGCAGGTAATGATTCCTAACCTATAGACTTGGTAAAAAGTACATGAGTAGGGCCAGAGATACAGCTCAATGGCACAGCACTTCTGGCAAGTGCAACATTGTGAATTCAATTGCCAGTACCAAAAAAAAAAAAAAAAAAAATGCGTGTTAGATGTTAATTAAATTAACTAATTTGAAAATTAAATCATAAAATACAATATTGGACATTGTTATTGAATATCCTTTTAAAATATCCTTAGCTTTTTAGGGCTTCCTGTTTTTTCTATTCAAGGTCATTCTCCTTGTCAGGAAAACCAAAACTAACAAAATAAGTAGAAGTTCTCTTGTTTAATCATTAATTTTATGCCATGGTTACCCAGAGGTAAAACTGCATTCCCTGGTGTGTGGAGACAAGTGTCAAACTTTTGTAAAATTTTATACATTTGCATCTCTGTCTTCCTTATTTTGCCTTGTTGTATCCTTGTTATCTCTTAATCTTCAATACTCTTTGTTCCTTTTAAAGACAGAATAAGAGAATGATGGGGCTTTTTTTCCAGATAATTCTCTTCATTTCTCTCATTAAAGTAAAGATTTTATAGTCAAAGTAATTTAATTCTCAAAGAATGTATTACTTCCTTGATTCAACATTCATTTGAAAATTTGTATGTTGCAACATTTTCTCAGAAAATTTTGAAAGCTCTTTTGATAGAATCTATATAATTTCCCATGTTTCCCTTCCCATTTTGAAATCATAAACTCTAAGCTGAACAGATCTATTTCTTCCAAGATTTCTGTATAATCATTTAATCTACCAGTTTAAACTTAAAAGGATGTTTCCTCCATCTTATTTTTTTCATGGGAGACATCATTGGTCAGTGATCAGATATAAGGTATGAACTTATGCGTTTTTACTGAATCAAGACTTCCACTACAGTGTCTGCAACCAACCAGGTATGGTGACACATGCCTGGAATCATATTCTGCTGAAGCAGAAAAGCCCAAATTCAAGGTCAACTAGGGCTACATAGCAAATCCAAAGACAGGCTGAACTTACACAGTATTATGAGAGCTTGTCTTGAAAGTTTACCTTCACATCTGTGCCAGTTTTAAAAAAATTCTATAAAAAGAGTATGTTACCAGTTTTATTCTCCATGGTAGCTGTAGAGATAGTGCTATCTAGTATTGTCTTGATTTGGACATGACTCTTCAAGTATCCACGCTGTCTGCCAGAAGAGGCATTGTTCTCAGCTTAGCACTGGTGTCCTTGACAAACACAGGATGTCATAAAAGAGACAAGACGGATCATGGAATCTTCCAAACACCCAGACATTTGAAGACATCCAAACATTTACACTGGATACCTCAAAGTCTTTGCCCACTTAGGTATGAGACATCCAGCAAACTTCGACCACTGGCATTTACTAAGACATTCCTGCCTAATGTCCCTTGCCTTCTTTCCATACATATTTTTTAAAAGGCCATTTCTCTTTGCTCCTGACAGATGGCCTTTTCGCCCTCTGCCTGCACCCAGGCACGATAAATTCCAAGCCATATTTCCTTAACACAAGACTGGTCTCTGCCTTGCCTTGTGCCATTCCTTACATCTGAAACCAAAACCTGGGAGGGAGACAGGCTCTCTCTGGAGGGTCCTTTAAGTTCTTTTGATGCTCCACTCCAGGGGAGACCACCCAGCAGCATCCTCAGGCTGTGGTACCTAGAGCTCCTGCCACTGCCTGCCAGATCTCACTGGGTGTTTCAGATCCAGTAAACCCTCAACCTGTCTCTCCCTCTTTCTTCCTCCCTGTCAGCCATCTATGCTCCCCATAATGTCAGAGAGAGAGGCTCACCCTGGTTTTTCTGCTTTTTAAATTCCAGGGTGGGTCTCACAAAGCATTCCCAGAAGGCTTCTTTCCTTTAGCATCTGACCAACCGCGAAGACAATTGCCTTCCTCAGTTATTCACGTTCATGGCTTTGCATCCTGATTGGAGATGTCCACCAGGGGTCCAGCCACTCTCCTACACTTCTCTCTGTGCTCCAGTGAGGAACCAGCCGTCTTTCATCCTCCCCACTCATTATCCCTCGCCTTCCTCGTGTAGAATCTCAAATCTTTCCACCTCTCTCCTGATCTGAAGCCCAAATGCTTGATCTTTTTCTGTAACATAGCATAGCCAAGTCTCCCAGTAGACAACAGGTCTCACAATATTTTTGATTTTTCCATTTTGTAAAATAAAAAATAATGAACAGGAGATAAGAGTTTACTTTCATTTCTTGATTGTTGAATTACATTAGGTGATTGTTACTGTCATTTTTGTTAGTCACTGCATTTATAAATCACTTTATACCCTTTTGTTTAAATGATTATGATGTTTCTTTAATTGGGATTTTTACTTTTGTGGACAAGGGCTTATATTCCTGTTTTATATATGTTACATTTAGATTCACTTGAACTGTTTGATTTGTGATTGCTGTGGTTTTTAATATTTTCTCAGTCAGTGCTAAGGAGAAGAGTAGATCACCTTCTAGGGTTTTGATAAAATTCTATAAAATAGATCTTTTTATAAAACCTCATCTATATTCAGTAATTCTCCTTATCCTCTTTGTAGAATACTATTTGTGATTCTTCCTAGTAAAATAATTATTGGTTATATTCATAATAGTCTTCTTGATCTTATTGTTTGGCCCCTACTTACTTCACTGTTTCTTTAGCCTTGTTCAACACAACTGCATCCAGAAATACATCAGTTAAAATTCAGATCTACATTCTCCCCAAAGGATAAGATAAATGAGAACACCTGGTCTAGTACAGTCTAGATAGACATCAGTCACTTCAGTAGACAACCAAGACCCTTGGATCATTGCCTACCTGCAAAGTCCTTTGGTCTTTCCATGCCAGTTCACCACATGACTGACTTCTCATTAGATCAATATCACATAAACAACTCACCGGACCCCCTTCTGTCAGTGCTGCCTTTGTCCTTCCCTTGTCCAACTTTACCCAAAACCCCCATTGCCTCCCAAGATCTAACTCTTAGGATTTTGGATACCTCCTCACTTTCCTTGCCTCTCAATCAAAAACCTCTCATCATTCCATTAAAATCCAGATCACCCAATAATTCTCAGCACCAATACCCTGTCTTTGGTCAAACTCTGAAGGGACTGAAACCAATGGCTTCTTGCCTGCACTAACACAGTCTTGTGATCCCTATCAACTCTCCAACACTCCAGTTTTCCTTGTCCAAAAAGTAGATGGAACTTACAGACTAGTACAAGAGCTCTACAGTATCAACAAGCTAGTCCTTCCTATCCATAAACCATTTTATCTTTTGTCCCCATCTACTATCCATTATTCAGTCTTAGATTTGAAAGATACCTTCTTTACTATTCCCTTACAGTCCTCTGTGGGAGACAACTGCAGTGACTCTCCTTGAATGCAGAACAATTGCTGCACCTTTGATTATATGGAGACTGATTTCCTTATACTGATAGGTACAGAGCTGACTATGGTATTTCCTTCTCTCATCAGTTGGCTCTAAGCATGGCACATAAGACCAGCTGAGGTACTGGTATGTAGTCTCTAAAGCCATCAGACAGTCTCCTGTCTCCTCACATAGTTCTCTTTCTAAAATACATAAGCACACCAGAATGTTAGAGCAAATCAGCCCCAAAAATGTCAACTGGGTATGAACCTCCAGGTAAAGAGGCTATGACTCCCCAGAGCACAGAAGTTTATATATCAGAAACTGAAGCAACACCTTCCAAAAACAATTCAGTTGCTACCTTAATTGAATTATGCAAATTGATCCTTCTGCATATCCTTATCTCTTCTGCATCTTGCTGAGATGCTTTGCTCCCTACCTGGCTGGCCAGCTCAAGTTACTCAGGTAATTCTGCCATCCTCACTGTCACTCACCCCTTCTTCACAAGATAAGAAATTATGGGAGAGGCCTAGGATCAGGGCTTTTGTCCACACATCCTCACGAGGATTGGATTTAGGATCCCTTGGCTCCCCTCAACTTGGAATATGTCTTGGTGTCTTTACTCTGGCTGTGGGTTGCACTGGAGGTGGAAGATTGGAATTAACTTGCTGGGATTCCAATAACATCTCAATGGGATTATAAATGTAACTTTCGGGAATGTGAGAGAGACTGGGAAAATAATGATAGTACTTGGATAACTGCATTCTATATTCGGAATTACAGTTGTCCTCCACTCAGCCTCTTTTCACCCTTTTTGCAGTCAGCCCCGCACCCTTGATTTGCTCTCCTTTTACCCACCTGTCTCCCACTTCATACAAAATGGTCTCCTCTACAGCTCCTCTTAGGAATCCTCCAGGTGGGCCTAGTGGCTCCTACCCTTAGCAGGGCCACTGGTCTGTATATTCCTTCTTGCCTGGTTTGGGTCCTATCTTTTCAGACAGCTGTCACAGTTCTTACAATATTGTATCCCAATAATCACTAACGGACAGTTGTTGCTTTTCTTTTTCCTTTGATATAAAAGTTGCCCACGGTTTTCCTCCTCACTAGGTTGCCCACTCTGTCCTGACATGAGCACATCTACCTTTTTATTTCTTTGTCTTTTCACTTTTTGTTTATAGTAACAAAAAGATAGAAATATAAACCCTGACTCAGACATACTGTCCCAGTATCCATGCTGTCTGCCAGCACTGTTCTCAGCTCACTAACTAATTCTGTGCTCCATCTTGTCTCTTTGACAACAGATGTCATCAAAGAGACAAGATGGAGCACGGAATCTTCCAAACACTTGAATATGTGAGACACCCAAACATCTACACTGGATGCTTTGTCCACTGAGGCACGAGTCATCCAGAGAACACTGACCACAGATATTACCTAAGATCTTCCCACCTGGGGGCTGGGGATTTAGCTTAGCAGCATAAGCGCCTGCTTTGCAAGCGCATGGTCGTGAGTTCAATCCCTGGTACTGATAAAAAAAAAAAAAAAAGATCTTCCCACCTTATGTCCCTTGTGATCTTTCAAGCCCCATAAAAAAGAAGGCTGCTTCTTTTTGCGCCTTACAGATGACATTTTCACCCTCTTTCTGCCTGCACCCAGGAGTAATTAGTTCCACACCCTGCTGCCTTTACACAAGTCTGGTGATCTCACCCACTGTCTCTCTTGTGCTGTTCCTTACATTAATTAGTGTTTTAAAACCATAGGTTTTGTAACCAGACACGTAAGTTTTTTTCTATTTCTACCAACTTATATGTATACTCTGAGATGTAAATTACCTTTAGTCCATACCTGGGTCTCCTTATTAAAAAAGGTAAATAATAGCAGCACCTTTTATAAGAATTGAATAAAATCAGCATAATGATCCCAGCCTTGGCTCTGAGACACTAAGAACTCAATTAAAATAGGACTTGTTGATAAATTTCCTACTTTGTTCCCTCTGGGGCCTTGCTCTGTGTAACAGTTTCATCAGATACTACATGAACTATGATAAAGTTCAGAACTTTCATTTTGTTCATTTATATTCTCTATAACAGAAGTCAGTGAGTAATACAAGGAATTTATACTTCTCAGAAAGTCTTAAAGAAAAAGCATCAGTCATATATATATAAACATCCCATAAAGCCTCACTCTTTGTTACTATACAGCTCCATATCCTCTCTAGGCCTTCTTCTAGGATATCATATCTAAATCATGTATGGTGCCACCTGTAACTATCATTTATTTCATTTGTGTTTATTTTGTCCTTGACATTGTGATTTCACTACTTCCTCATGAATCAGTAGTCCAGAGATGTAGCTTTGCGCTTTAGATTTAACTCCATTCTTGGTTAAATTCTACCTGGGTCTCTCTCATCAGACTTTGGTGGTTCCAATAACATAAATATTCATTAATCTCATACTTCTTTATTCTGTTATTCCACAATGTCATCATCAGTTTGTGCAGGTTTCCCTACATTTTCTGAAATAATTCAAATTTCTTCCCTTGACTAATTTAAATGTTTTGTCAAATTAGTGGAATTCTCTTTGAAAAAAAAGCATGTGCTCAATAGTTATTGCCTTCCTGAATGATATCAGTGTTTTTGAATTTTTCTAGCCTCTCATATTTTTTATTAGTGCATATTGGTTACACAGATTAACGGCTGTCATTTGTGCATTGTACAGGCATTTACCCTAACATGATCATATCCCCTACTATCACCTGATTCTATTACAAATTAAAACATGATTTATCTTATTCTAATACACCCAGGCACTTAGAAATTTGCACGTGAAAATACACAACACAAACCCTGTATAAAATGCATTTATTTACTCACATGAAAGTAAATTGCTCATAGAAACTTATAAATTAAAACTGAGTGAACCCCACACAGGATAAACTCAAAGAAAATCATGATCAGACATATAATGATCATACTGAATAAAATCACAAATGAAGAGATAAAATTGAAAAGAAAATGTAGCCAGATAAGGAAGCACATTACATAAAGAGAATTATAGAAATAGCTGCAAACTCATCAGAAATCATGGGGCAAGAAAATAGAGGCAAAGTCTTTTAAGTTACAGGGGAAAAAAGAACTCTGTACTAATCAAGGAGTCTACATCCAGTGAAATCATCATTCAGGATTGCAGGTAAAATAGAAGCATTTTAATATGAATGGAAACTAAAGAACTTGTCACTAAAAAATGGTTAAGTGATTAACGTGGAAATTTAGGAAAGAGGACTGGGGATGTAAATCAGTGTGATGTCCCTAGGTTCAGTCCCCAGTACCATAAGAAGAAAAATTAAAAATATAACTTTATCTAAGGAAAGGGCTAATTACACAGCATAATTATGTGAGAGTGGTAAAAAATGAAAACAAATGGAAACTATGTGACTTAAGGCTTCTTTTATTTAAAAGATAAAATATTAAGTATAAGTAGAAAATTAGGCGTGTGTATCATAATCCTTCAACCAAAAACTAGAAGGTAGTCCAAAACGTACGCTTAAAATATGTTTATGCATGTGTGAAAATATCACACTACAACTGTATATTTTATAAAATTAGTAGACATTCACAAAAATAGATCTAATCAAATAGCTAATTGAAGAATTAAATTATAAAAACAAAAACTGGTTAGATAATCAAAAATAGGTCAGTGGACCAGGGAGATGGTTCAGTAGCACAGCACCTGTCTGGCAAGCACAAGGTCCTGAGTTCAATTCCAGATATTAAAAAAAAAGGTCAATAACAGAATAGACAAAACAAAAATCACAGGGAAGAAACAAAACACAATAAAAGCCTAGATATTAAGTAGAAATATATTAAAAGCTACTCTGAAAATAAGGGATATAAATTCACCAACCAAAAGGTAGATTTTCAGATTAATTTTTTCAATGGTGCTAAACTTTAGGCTATTTACAAGGAACACTTAAAAATTACAGTGGTATTGTGAAAGTAAAAGTATAGAAAAAGATACCATGCAAACACTAATCAAAAGAAAGCTGCGTGGGCAATATTAATATGAAAAAATTAGATTTTAAATTATAAAAATTGGGAGATTACATGAGAATCAGTTCTCTAAGAAGACATCGCAAATCCAAGTATGCATGCACCTGAAAACACAAACCTCAGAATAAATTCACACAGCATAAACTGACAACTGAAAGGATAAATTGGCAAGTCCACAAGTGTGCATATGTTTTCAAATACTCCTCTCCCCCTCCTAACTCATAGTAAGAAAAAACCCCATAATCCATAAGATTGTAAAGACCAGAGGACCAGTACCAAGCAACTTGGTATAATGATCTTCATGGAATGCTTTACTCACAAATAGAATACACCATCTTTTTGGGGCATGTGTGCTAAAATATAGCATATTTTGGGTCATATTTGGAAATCAAACAGCATGATTCTAATTTTTCTGGGCTCATGCATATGTTTCATGCACATGACATAGGGCAGGTGTTAACATGGCTGTTTAAGGAGACTACCAGTTTTTAAGGGACTAATTTGAAATTTGCAAAATTTCAGTCTTATATACACTTTTGCCCTACTTAAAATATATCTACTGACACATCAATATTATAGGCTCAAACTTGTATTAAGATAGAATTTTTACTCTAAGACTAGATTAAAAATAAGAAACATTGGGATTGAAATATATATGTATTTTAAGTAAATAGTACTGATAAAGATGAGCATTATTCATTCCTTAGAGATCCCATTTATACAAGGAAATACTGCTTGTTGTAATGCAAGTTACTTTGGGTACCTGCAGGTGATCATAGCCCTGGAATTCAGAAACTATCCCATTTTAACCCATGTGGCTTCAAGTGAAAAAAAAAATTTACTGCAGTCACTCAGACAACTATTATTAGTCTTTCTGATCACCATAGGCCTCTATTATATAACCTCCTCTATGGATTCCTTCCCATTCGATACTTTGGGCCACCATTGACACAGTACCCTTTCTTGATTAATAAGAAAAGGAGCTTAGAATGTGTTTTATCATCTTCAGCTTCCTGGTGTTTGTCAAATACTCTTGTTTTACAAGAAGCAGTTTTCTTGTAGGGCTGTAAGTGTGTCTGCATAATTTTTCATCAAGGCAATAATGTAGGATCCTAAATCACAAGCATTCTTTGCAAGTCCCTTAAGTGTGGTGTAATTTGGAACCCGGCAATCCATTTCAAATTCAGAAAATTAAAGGGGAAATAGCCAGACACGAGTTACAGCAGCAGGCCTGACTCCCACACCTGCAATTTCAACCAAATGACATAAAATGCCAAGCCATTATTCTTCCAATTTAGCTTCCTCAGCTTTAATGTTCAAAACCAAATTCATTCTAAAAGTAATCAAATCAGATAAGAACTGTGGGGGAGGGGCAGCTAATGATGTATTCCGAAGAAACGGTTGGAGGGTTCCAGTGTTTTAACATTCAGGTTATTTTACGGAGCATATTTTAAAATGATTTTTCCAGGTTAGTTTAATTGGAGTATCAGAAATCCTTTCATCTGTTTTGACAATTGAAATGATGATGTGCAGCCTGCGCTGTTTGTACTGTTAGAGAGGAGAACATCCATATTGATGCTCCAGCTACTGAAAATTTAAAAGAACAGGAGCAGCTAAAGGCCGATTAGCCATGGAGAACATTAGCTCCGATACTTCTTATACAGAGCCAGACATTACGTCAAGCATGACAAGCCACTCTAGCATAAAAGTATTAGCAGCCTCCAAGTCTCAGGCTTACCCTTAAGTTATTTCATTAAAATACAAAATCATGTTGACCTAATTTTTTGACAGGTTTCAAAGAGAGCAAAGATTTCTTCCTTTGCCCTAACCCCCCTTTCCTCCTCTCTCTGTCCTGCCTGAACTCTGGGGAGTTTGCCAGTTTTAAGTCATTGCAGAGAGACAAGGATCTCTTTTATTTTAATCAAGGGAGAAGCTCCAACTTGAAAAGCTTTCTCTCCTCATCTCCAAACATGTATGCTGAAGCTCTTCATTGGCATGAGAACTTTGAATCTCAGTAGCTCTTAATGTCCTTGGGGAGAAGAGAGCTACTCAGCATTCAGTAGAGAAGCCGGAACTGCCTGGATCGGTCTCATTATGTAGGCCATATGCAATAAGCCACGGTACCTAACAGCTGCTGGTGGTAGGATTAAGGAGAAAATATTTAATTTGATGCCAGAGCACGTGCGGGTGATTTCAGCTGTAGCTCTTTCCTGCTCCCTAGGGTGTGTGGGAGATATGTGGTATAACTCAGAAATCATTTAATTGTGTCAACACAATGTTAGAATGTTTGTTTAAAGTAAAAATTAGTTTTTGCAGCATAAATTGATTAGTTGACAGGCTATTTGACTGTCACCGAGGCTACTGAATACAAAGAAAAAATCATTTTGGTTAATCTGAGCAAAGGGGAACAACTCCTTTGAGATCAGGAAATACAAGCAATGTAAATTCGGATTAGTCTTTGTGTTCTGTAAATCAATAAAACAACAGGGAAGTGTGGAGAATAGGCGAGATCATCTATCAAACCGGTTTTTATTGTGTTTCTATTTCTATCCCTAGTAAACATATGCCTTCGGTTTCCCATGAAAAAAGCATTTGACAAAGGAATAAAAATGAAGTAGAGTTCACTGTAGATGCAGTGCCAGTGACAGAGAGGAGGGGGCAGAGGGGTGGCAAGGAAAGATGAGAATCAGAATGGCTGCTTCCTGCAATCTCAAAGCTAGATCATTCTAAAATTCTCCCGTGGCAGGTGCTCAAAGTGAAGAGAGATTTTGTATACCTACTGCAATGAAGACTGTACCTTATGCAGAATACTAATAAGGCTCTTTTTTTTCTTTCCAAGGTAACCACATTGTCTTAACAGGCTTTAAAAGAGATACAGGCACACACACACACACACACACACACACACACACACACGCACGCGCACACACACGCACAGGCACACACACGCACACACACACACGAAATCAGTTAGCAACCCCAATTTTTCCCTACCAATCCTTTTAAATCATGGAGGAAACAGCTAGCTACCTTGCTGAAATAAGAAAACACTAATTTTGTGGCCCAGTGAAGGGCCCCTGCTCTTTTTAAATAGTCCTCTTGTTCTTTAAGCCCTTTTTAGAAGCAAGTATTTCACCTGATTGCTTTAATTGAGGGAAATCCTTTTATCTGTGTTGACAGTTTGCATTGTCATTGTGTTTTATCTTTTGGTGCACACAGAATCCCATTTTCAGCCCGCCCACCCCGAGCTGCACAGTGCACTGAGATACCGCGGAGCACTGGGAAGAGAGAAAAAATGCACACTTCCCAACTGCGGCGCAGCACGTTACACTGCAGTCGCAGAGACGAGCTAGACAGAGCGGTACAAATCTTTCCTTCCGAGGGTTTGAAGGATGGGGGTGTCTTTGTGGCATTATCTTCCCAGGTGCCCCAGATGGCACGGTGTATTTCTAATGGAAAACCATTCATCTGGCCCTGGGACTGTACGTGTTGTACATCACGATGGTTCATGGAGGAGACGAGCTCAGACAGCTTAAGCTGAAGGTGCGGGGCAGGCGGTGGTGAAGGCCTAATGGAAGAGAGGCACAAAAGGGCAGGCGAGTGAGTCAGAAGCAGGAGACGGGAAGAAGGCTGTTATTTCAGTGTAATTCCCCAGGATCCACTCCTGCTGCTTGGGTTGGCAGTGAGAAAAAAACAATTCAATTTGAAGGTGGTTCAGGGTAAATGAACCAGGGAATTGAGCTGCTGGAATCTAATTAGGGGCCCCCCAAATTACTACTACCTGCCCAGCAGAAAAGTCAAATGGCTCTACCAGCCAGAAGAGTTAAGGGAAGTTGGCAGAATAAGCAGTCCAGAAGGAAAACGTTTGCAAACCTTCCAGATCCTATTTCTAAAACTCCTAAAAGTGTGTGTGTGTGTGTGTGTGTGTGTGTGTGTGTGTGTGTGTGCGTGTGTGTGTGTGTGTGTGTGTGTGTGTGAAAATGTTAATACTGTAAGTGCAGAAAATTGCAAACAGAAAGTATAGCCAAGAAAAAACAGACAAGGGCAGGTCTAGCATGCAGGGATCCAGAAGTCTGGTGACATCCCCACCCACTCTGGGAAAAGTAGGGACCTTACAGCGAATCTTTCTCAGGAAACTTAAAAGGAGACTTCCTGAGAGCAAGGACCTCCCTCCCTGCTGCACAGATACAGCAAACCCCACGGCTACAGCTACAGCAAACCCCACGGCTACAGCCACGTAAGAGATCTGGTCAATGCCGCCGGACACTATAACAGGAAGGAGGAGGGAGGGTGCTGTTGCTTTGGCCCTCTGAACACGCTGCTTGTTCGCTATTGTCCCAAGGTCCACTTCGATCCTGTAATGTCTGTTTATTCAGAAACCTTATCTTTGAGCACTTTGTATTTATCTTTCAGAAAAAATATAAAAAGACCCCTGAACACGGTCTGGGGAAAAATGGAACTGAACATAAAGTCAAGATATACAGTTTATTCCTGACAGTTATACTAATTTATGCAACTCTAGAAGGCTATGTTGAGTGCCATTTTAACATATTCACAAAAGAAGGCGTTAGAGTAGAAAAATCTTTAAGATCTATTCCAGTTTCTAAATTCAAGAAACCTTAATCAAAGCACGTATTTGTAGTGTTTTCTCAATTAAAAACAGACCTACCTTGGTACAAAGGGCATGGAATTAACCCCCAGGATAATAAAAGACCCAGCAGCTGCTGTCACCTTTGAAATTGATTTTCTGGCTCTTACTTCAAAACCTTCTTCACATACAACAAATCAAGATTTACATAAATGGCAAATTGTGCTTTTATTTACTGTATGATTATCGTCACTGCATCTGCTGATTTCTCCCCAAAGCCTTGTAACTACAGTTGCCTAGATTTCATGCAGATCCCGGAGGGCAGAAGAAAGCCAATAAATCCAAAGGAAACAAGTGAAATGGAATATGTTACCCTTTTCTGCTCTGGCTGGGAATGTGAAATTTATGTTTCAAAATATCTATTAAATGAGCAGCTAGTTTTCCCTCCACTGAAAAAGGACGCTGTCACACTGGACATTGTGCAGATGATCTAATATGTAAGCATCATATTAGCAAAACAAATTTAGCTAATCACAGCATACAGGAATTGAAGAAAAGTGCAATCTTCTTGCTGCAATAGAAGATCTCCATAGAATGTTAGTCTTCTGTCACCCAACAACATGTTTAAATGGCCCTTTAACACCATATGCAGGGGACACACACAGGAAATTCAAAATTTCATTACCAGCCCTAGAATATCTAAGGAATAACACTTTTATCAAGAAAAGATATGATTCATTCTCAAAATAAATACAATTCTTCCAAGTTTGTCCATCCTCTGGATAAGTAGTTGAGACTTTGTCATCTAATACATGCTGACACTTTGGGAGGTGTTGAAGTGACTTCCCATTAGTAAAAGCTTTTTATTTTCTTCCTTAATTTAAATCAATCAAGGGGGCTTGGGAGTCACAAGTAGTTCAGTAAAACTTGAATGATCTGAATGATGGTGACTGACATATACCATTGTTCCCGTCCTATTAACTAATAAGTCAGTCTTTCCCTTCATGTAACCCTTGCTGTTAATAAAGTGGCTCATTTAGCTGTCACCAGAATAATGTAAGTGAAAAGACTAGATTTAGAGAGCCGGGCAGTGGCAAGGGCAGGACTCAGGAGCACAGCTCACATCACCCCTGTCAAAGAGCAGGAAGCAGCTCCCGTTGCCTGTGGGCATTCCTGTGATTTGTAGGTTTACGTTGTAATTAACACTGACAGATCTTTTTTCTGTCAGGAACCTCTCTTGTATGCATTTCTGTATATTAGCAAACATTCAGGAACACAGCCCAGTTTCCATTTTTTCTGCCATTATGTGTACCCTGTTTTTCCACCCCAACCCCATTCCCCAATACCCTTAAAACAAATAATGAGAAGAGAAAATATCAAATATATCTAGAACTACATAGACACAAACCTTAAAATACAGATTGTCTAATTTCAAAGTCATATTGAAAAGCAATTATTGTGAGCCTGGATAATTAATTGCATCAACTCTTCAAAGGTTGATGTGAGAAAGGGATTGCTCACTTAAAAACTGATCATTCAATCCAAATAGCTTAATCATCTGACCTTCACTAGTATGATTCAGTTATTTGAATCATGAAACAAACAGATTGGATTGAGCATTTTCAAATTGATCTTTTCCCTCTGTGATTAACTTTAATGATGACATAAATAACAAATATGATACAAAAATGGATAAACTGGTAACTTTCCGAGAAATTCCTCTTTTCCAGAGTGATCAAAGATTACTCTGAGTAATAAATCCAATTGAAAAATTTACTCAGCCTTTTTAGTTCAAGATGCCACAATAGAGAGAAGCACAAAGATGACTCAAGCCTAGTTCCTGGCCTCTAGTGTCCTGTCCAAAGCAGAAGACAAATTTGGAAACAGGTATTCATATTGCAAGGAACAATGCAGTATACTAAATAAAACTGCAATAATGAGTAGTGAGAGCAATTAACTCTAAGAGGAAAATGGCAGAAAGAGTTGGGCCTGAGCCTTGGCAGGTGCGAAAAATAATTAGGAGTAGCAAAATGAAATGCCTTCAGGGCTAGCCAGGTAATACAAATATAAGAAGCTCAAGAGAGGCAGAGCCTAAGGTAAATTGTACAGTCAATACCCCACCAAAAAGATTTGCAAGTAAATTTTAAAACTTACTTCTTGGCAAAATAAATTATACCTGTGGGTATGATTTGGCCTTCCTTGGTCATATGCATTACATTTGGTTAGAAACAGAGTGATCAAGAAAGCATTGCATGATAAAGTAGCAAAGTGAGCTGAGGATTGTCTTCCCCCTTCCCCGTTATCTTTTTCTCTCTCTCAATCCACCTTTAATCTTAACCCTGGAACCTCTCAAAATTGAGTCAAAGTTGTTCAGAAGAATCAGGCTACGTATACTGGAAACTATTATTCAAATTCACTTATTAGTTATAGTCTTGCTCTTCTACAGATAATAGAATTTCACCTTGAATTTATTCTTTTTAAGATATTCCAGTCCTTGCAACAGAATTCTTAATAGGTTTTTCATGCTTAGATTCCTAGGTTTATAACTAGATCATCTAATCCATCTCAACCAGTTACAAAGACCTCCAAATTAGTGTTTAGCATTTTTAGATGCAACATGTGAGATCATGCAGTGTTTATCTTTTTATGTTGCAACAATAGGACTTCATCCTTTCTGTAGATAAGTAGTATTCTATTGTGTGTATATAGCACATTCTTGTTGTGTTGTCTAACCTGGTCTTAAATTCTGACCTCAAGAGAATCTCCCACTTCAGCCTGATTAATAGATGAGACTTCAGTCATGTGCCATGGTGGGCAGTGATAGAATACACTTCTAGGGTTAATATAGTTAGTAATAATGCATTATATATCTTAAAATAGCTAAACAAGTAGACTTGGAATGTAATCGCCATTCAAAAACGCTAATACTTTAAGGTGGCTGATGCATTAATTATTGTTTTCATTATTAAACAATGTACATATGAACTGAAAAAGAAAAATTAGGATTTGGCCTGTGATGACCTCTCTTGTACCCAGAACCTGAAGTTCTGCTCCAAGCCCCAACTCAGGAAAGTGAATGTTGTCTCTCATCAGCAGAGTTCCCTGATGCTAACTGCCTATAATCCTCCTTGACTTCTGCACACTACCCAGTTCTAGTTCCCCAGAGCAATGCTTCACCAGATTACAGCATGTCCATATTCTCAGGACTTCCTGTGCTGCCTGCTGAAGCTACCTCTAGCTGTTTGTTGGCATATAATCGAGGAACAGAATTCTGCCCATCTAACTCAATTTTCTCAATATTTACAGCAAGTTCATCCATGCACCAACACTGCTGGGGACATCGGGCTCCAGGACTAAGCCCTTGCTTATTTACACCTATCCTTCTCTTGCCCACAGGTGTGCTTTTAGGTATGATGAAAATTGATTTACTCAAAACATCTAGTAAATAATTGACCCACTTCATGTGGCATGCCCTGACCCCTAGGTTTCTGGGATACAGCCATAACAAAATATAGACACATAAGATCGATAAGTAAAATACATAGTATGTTAGGTAGTGATAAGTGCTACAGAGGGAAAAAAAGAAAGAAGATATATATTCCCCTTGAAGTTAGGATGCTCAAAATTTAAGTGACAAGACCAGCAGATCTTCTTTAAGGGAGAATTTTGAGTAAGAATCCAAAGAACATGAGAAAGTTACTAGGGACCTTTCCCAAGAATATTGTCTGAATAAAACAGTTTCTGAGGGAAGATTGTCTCCAGCAAGTTTCATACTTCTCTGGAGGCAGAGTAACAAAATCAAAGTTCTTGTAGAAGAAGAGTTTCTAGAAGGGTGACAAACCTGTAGCACACATGCTACAGTAGGCTCTTGGTAATCACTGAAAGCTCTGAAAGACTCTTTGTCACTGTCCTAGGCCACCAAAAGGAAAAGATACTTCTCTGAGAGACGGGAAATTGCTGTAAAGTTTCAAAGAGAGGAATAACACAGTCTGATTCAGTGTTCACACTCACAAGGAGGCCAGTTAGGAGGTAGAGGTGGTGATCCGGATCCAAGATGAGAGAGGGTCAGAAGAGGTGGGCACTAAATGTATGCAGTTCACTGTCAAGAGTGCACGAAGAGAATTGGGAAGAGACGTCATATAGAGACACAGATGAAGAAGTTGAATGACATAACAAGTTAAGCTTTATTCAAAATTTTTAAAGTAATTAAAATATTTTAAACATAAGAACAGATAGGAAAATAACTCCTGCAGAAACAGTGAAGGTTATCTGAAGAAAAGACAGAGAAGAAAGCAGAGTTTCTGTTGCACTAGGTAAGAGATAATATAGAGCTCACCCAGGAGAGTAGCAGTGATAAAACAAAACAATACAAAGCTCCAAAGAGAGTTGCCAGTGAGATGAATCTTTGAGAAATGTCAGTTGATGTTAATAATCTTTCTTGTACAGTTTTTATATTAGTACATACTTGTAGCACATAATGGTTACATTCATTGTGAGGAGTTGGTACATGTATGTAACACATTTTAAATCCCTTTTCATCCAGTCCTCTTACCTCCTCCTCCCTCTGGCTCTTGGTTCTCTTACCTTTTGCAAAAGATCTGTTGCCCTGTTTCTGTTGTACCTTTAGACCATAATGTTCGGTAAAATAAATCAGGTCCATAAGCTTAAATCACATATAATTTCTCTTATGTGAAAAATCCATGGAATAAACTAAAGAGCAAAATTTTAATAATCTTTGTATTTTCCATGTCCACCACAGTCCCTAGAAACTAAAAAATTCAGTAAATGCATTCATTCACTTACTCAAGAAATATTTATTGCATAGCTTTAAAAAACAAAACAGATGGGCATTTTAATTTCCTTGGGCTACCATAATAAATTTTCACAAACGTGATGGCTTAAAACAACAGAAAATAATTTAACGTGTTTTTAATGTTTAATTGACACACAGTGATCGTATATATTTATGGGGTACAACATGACATTTCAGTACATGCACGCAATGTGAAATGATCAGATTGGAGTGACTGCTAACATCTATCACCTAAGACATTTATCACTTCTTTGTGTTGGACAAATGTAAAACTCTATACTTGTTATTGTGAAATACACAGTTATTGTTACCAATAGTTATCCCACAATGCTGTAGAACAAAGTTATCCCTGCTACCTAACTGCCCCGCTATACCTGTTACCAGCCATCTCTCCATGCCCTTCCCACATACACTCCCCACCCTCTTCTATAATTTACTCTTTCATCTTCTGCAGAATCAACTTTTATAAATTCTTCATGTGTGTGAGATCATGCAGTATTGTCTTTCAGGGTTTAACATTTAACAGCATAAGAAACTCCAATCACATTGTTCAAAATAACAAGATTTCAATTTTTATAGTAAACGTGTACCATGTTTTCCTAATCCAATCATCAGTTGATAGACACTTAGGTTGTTTTTATCTCTAAGCTATTGCAAATATTGCTGCGATAAACATGGGAGTGCAGATATCTTTTTGACATACAGATTTCCCTTCATTCAGATATTGGAAAACAGATTATTGGATCACATAGCAGTTCTATGTTTAGGGGTTTTTGTTTATTTTTTTGATGAACATCCATAGTTCTTGTACCAGGTTATATTCCTGCCAAGAGTGTATGAAAATTCCCTTTGCAGTATATCGTCACCAGCATTTGTTTTATTGTCTTTTTGACAGTAAGCATTTTAACAGGGGTGAAATGACATCTCATTGTCGACTTCATTTGCATTTGCCAAATGATCATGATGTTCAGCATTTTCTCAGATATTTGATGTCATTGGTATGCATCTTCTTTTGAGAAATGTATGTTTGCAATCATTTGCCCATCTTTAATGATTGATCAATTTTTGCTATTGAGCTACTCATGCATTCTGGATATTAATCTCTCATTGGAAAAATACTTTGCAAATATTTCCTCCCATTCAACAAGCTGTCTCTTCACTCTTACCGATTGTTTTCTCCACAATTATAAGCTTTTAAGTTTGATGTAATCCCAATTGTCAGTTTTTGTTTTTAGGACTTGTGTTTTTGGAATCATATCTAAAGAACCTTTACCTAGACCAGTAGTAGTGAACTTATGGCATGCATGTTATTTGTTTTCTTTTCAAGACAAAAGTTGTTAATGTCTGAGGTTTTTTCCTAAACTAAAACCTAAGCATTCAGGTTTAATTGTAGCTTTGGCATTTTGCAATAAGTAAATGGGCTTGGAGTTGCAATTTGGGAATGTGTCTTTAAAAGGTTTACCATCACTGGCTTAAGACTAATGGCCTGAAGGGTTTCTCCTATGTTTTATTACAGTAGTTTCATGGTTTGAGATCTCACATTTAAATCTCTGATCCATTTAGAATTGATTTTTATATGGTGAGAGAGGTGTCTAGGTTCTTTTTCCAGCATATGTATACCTAATTTTTCAGGACCAATACTGAGAAAACTTTCGTTTATGTAATATATATTCTTGATACTTTTCTCAAAAGATTAATAAGCTGTAAATCAGATATTTATTTGTATTTTGCTTCATTATTTTGTCTGGTTTTTTTGCCAGCATTGTATAGTTTTGGTTGCTATAACTTTGTAGTATGTTTTGAAGTCACATATTATAATGTCTCCAGCTTTTTAATTTTTTTCCTGAGATAGCTATGGCTATTTATGGTCTTTTGTATTTTCACTCAAATTTTAGGAGTTTCTAAATATAGCAACTTAGGTCTGAGGATGTAGCTCAGCAGCACAGTGCATGCCTGGCAAGCATGAGGCCCTGCGTTGGGTTCCTGATATCAAAAAAGAAAATAGTACAAAAAAAAAAAAAGACAAAAAAAGCCCCTAAATATAGCAATTAAGGAAGTTTTTCAAGTTTTCATGAAGAATGTGATTGATATTTTGGAAGGAATCATACTGAATATGTAGATCACATTAGGGTAGTGTGGACAGGAGAGAGATGGGTGGGGGCTGGGGGCTATGGTGTCCATTTAGAGAACTACTATTAATCAGTATGTTGAGAAGAAGGATATGCTGACGGGAAAAGAAGACATGGCCAGAGACAGTGACAGAAAAAATAAGTATGAGTTAGAACATTCCAAACACTTACTTGTCTTCTAAGAATTTTCAGGTATCCTTAAGGCTGTGGAGACTCACCAAGAATCAGAAGCAGAGTCACATGGACAGAAGGTGCTTATGTTTCAGAGCAGTCTCTCTAGCTAACAAAAACCAAAGGTCTGACATGTTTTTTAAGAGTGTGCCACATCAGAGAAAATGTGCCAATGCTTGCAAGTAAGTATACTTATTTATGGATTTGTTTCACCAATGAATGACTATAGTAATATACCAATGTAAAATACATTTAAAAACCTTTAAAATAGTGATATACCGTTCATCATAATTTTAAGTTAGTTCATTATTGGTCCAAAAAGCCTTTATCAGTTACTTGCAATTATCATTAATAATAGTTTAAAGAAAGAAACCTGATTTTACATTTCTTGAATTTGAAAATATTAGTTTAACATATTGAGAGTTAATTACTCAAAAGTTATATTCAAAATTCACTTTATTTAGATACTTAGTTAAAATGGCAGTTTTAGCTGAAAGGCATACCTCTCAAATACAAATAGAGCCAACACAGAAGCCACCATAGACTGAATATAAGGAACCCTGATACTTGCTTTTTGCTTCAAACTACCACTTTCATATTTGTGAAATTCATGTTGTAAATTTTTATCTTCCTTGACGCTAGTCAGTTGTACTAAAAACTTAATTGCAACATATACATTTTGTTTATTTTTTGTTTTGTATAGTTTTTTTATTAAGATACTTACAGATTTGAGTTGAATACCTATAATCCTAGTACTCTGGGAAGCTGAGGGAGAAAGATCACAAGTGGAGACCAACCTAGGCATCTATCAGTTTAACAGTGCCCTGTCTCAAAATAAGAAAAATATAAAAGATAAAGCTTAATGTGAAGGTCCTGGGTTCAGTACAACAAAAAGAAAAATTATAGGTTAATATTCTTTTTTAAAAAATAACAAAGAAATCTCTTACATACTTTGCCCAGTTTGCAAAATCATCGTGTAATACTACATAGTACAATTACATGACTACAAGTAAAATTTGGAAAATGATTGATGTACTTTTTTATGTGGTGCCAGACAACAAATCCAAGACCTCATTCATGTCAGGCAAGCCTTCTACCACTGGCTATACACTTACTATCAATGTCCCGTGTTAGACTAAAAAAAATCAATTTCTCTAGATGATTTTTATAATCAAGTAAACAACTGCATTTCTAAAATATTTACAGGAATAGATACAAGAATTGTTGTGTGGGGCATGAATTGTTTTTGACCAGAAATCATACAATAAAACAAAAATTATGTTATGTCTGACTACTTTTCAGGGTATTTCCTAAATAATAAATTAGTGATAGAGGCGGATATGGTGGCCTGTGCCTGTAACTACAGCACTTGTTGCTACAGAGTTTGAGGACAACGTGGGCTGCATAATGAGGTCAAGATCTCCCTGGAATCCATAGCAAACCTTGTCTCAAAAATTTTTAAAAAATTATTGTTAGGCCCTTTTCATAAATGATCACTAATATGATTCCCTTGTTTAATTGTAATGGAAAACTTCCAAATACATTTAAGTTAAACAATTAAGTATTTGTTGTAAGATAAACATTGAATGTTGCTACAAAGTAGTTTATGGTCATGTTCCAACTCATTTAAAAGAGATTTTTAAAGATTTGATTTATTAAAATACTATTCATCACTCTAATAGGAACATATAAACTGCAACACAGGATGCTAAATATAATGTGTGTTGTGTCCTCTAACCCACAGGAGAAGAACAATAAAGCAGTGACAGATACTCACAGGTTTTAAACAGGTTTTCCATCTGTAGAACAGAATGCTCAAAGACTGGAAACTAACTCCAGAACCATGAGTTCCTTATCTACAAAGGAGTTGTGTAACAGAATATGAAGACTGCATGACAGACTGAAAGGCTGGTGGAAAACCCTCTGGGGAAGAGGTTCAGTGCTACCCAGGGTTCTGTCCCCACATGGGCCTTGTAAGGAGGATGCTCTTAAATCCAGTGAGAGCACTTTACGTGGGTCCTGTGGGCTTTGTTGATCCCAGAAACTAGTAGGTACACTGTCAAGAAGCTCTGGTGTTAAAATAAAGACAGGTGGCTGTTTTAGGGTGGTCTCTGCACCCTGAGTTATCAATTCAAGGCGTGCGTGAGTTTTTTGGGGGTTATACCAGCACAGCTTAAACACAGTGGACTTCCTATGGTACTGAACTCAGAAGAATGAAAGGAAGTGAGGAATAAATACATTAGGGGGGAAAATAGAAAAGGAGCTGATGGAAAAGCGATAATTTACATTGGACAATGTTGTGAAATTTTTGTATTAAATTAAGTTGGACATTTTATTATCTGGAAGAACACAGAGAAACATACAGACTCTATGAAAGAACTTCATCCTGGATAGAAGAGAGAAAAGCAACAACTGATTTACAGAGTTAGTCATAACAAAGAGAGGTGTTCACCCCAGCGTGCTAAGGAATGTCAGAAGCCACATGTGGCACCATTTGATAGCTGGTGAAATGTCTGCTCACCATGTTGACATTAAAACAGTCCTAGGCACATAATGGTGAAATGTTTATTATTTGATTGAGAACTGTAAAGCTTGTAAAGATCTTTTCTTATTCACTTAGTGTGCTGTTGGCAGAGTCTACAACTCCATTTATTGAATGCACTGGATCACATAGCTTCGGTCCTTTATGGCTTATTTTCCATTGGAGAAAACTTGTTTCCTCAGCACAGAGCAAATAATGAAGACCATAAAGCTTGTTCTTTTTAAAGCATTTATAGTAAAATAATTTCATTCTCTGAGTTTTTACATTTCCCCCAACAGAACCAAGTTTTCTTTGGTAGGTTGTTCAACTAAATAATGTTTTAATGAATAATGAATAATGGCAATCTATTGCATACAAGTAGGTTTTCTCAGACTGTTGCATATGGTAGAAAAGCGTTCTCAGAATGAGCAGACCTGGGGAATATTCAGTGCTCAATAATTCAAGAGCAGAAAGATTGAAACTTTCTTTTGATTCAGTATTGTTTGGAAGCCAGTGTTGTTGGACAGAGAATAAATATAAACTTTAAAAGAACCAAAAATTGTATTTAAATGAAATAGTCTAAAAGCATGCCTAAATTAAATGGAAAAACTCTCATTTCAGTCCCACCTTCCTCCAGGACTACATGTGAGCCTGTCTTCCTCTGTGAGGCCCTCCGTGGACTTTTGTCAATTAGTTCACTGAGGGCCTCTAATCCACACTTTCTCCACACCACATGGATAGAACACAAATATCTTTATCTTCTATTGCTAGTTCCTATTCACATGTTTGAACTACTATTTCTCAAAGTACTTTGTTTGTCTGAATGTATTATGGTGGGAAAGACACCCATCTATTTCTCTGCAGTCCCTGTAGTACCTAATACCATGTATTCAAATAGACATAAGATTGGTTTGTTGGTTAGATTTTCTCCTGACTCTTTGCTTAGTTGGATGGGTTTGGTTTGGCATAGGAAAAAGATAAGGAGACTAAAAAAGAGGAAACAAAAATTTATCTTCATCTTTGCATAAACAGTATGATCGCAAGCTCAAAGTGTGGATGGAGCATACCACTAATCAGTACCCAATCGCAATCTTCCAAAACATTTTCAAAATGTGCTACATTCTTAAAATAAGTTGGAATAGTTATTAATGCCTGCTTAATCCTGCAACAAAGATGTAGATTAAAATAGAGTAATAAAAAATATTCTGACAGATAAAAATATATAAAAATTTAACCTTTAAGTTCATCCTTGAACATCCCTCATCTACACTTCACATATCAGTCAAATATAAAAGAGAACAATAATTCTGCAATTATTGGATTAACATATTTTTAAAATTTAAAAGAATGACACAATTTTGGTCATAGCCTATCCAAAATTGATTTATTCATCATCCATAGTTGTAGTAATGGATGAATAGAGTGTCCTAAGCAATTTAGTAATAACATTTATACATGTAAAAAATGCAAACACATCCATGTGTACACATGCACACACACATACACATACAGACACACATATATGTTGCTCTTAAGTTGACCAACTTAATTTCATATAAAGATATTTATTAGCAAACAAATATTAAAGAAAAATTTAAAAAATATTTGATATTATTACATTTATCTCATAAGAGTTTGATACAAAGAGCTTAGACTATAAATTTCCCTGGACAGAATCTATGTCTTTTGTAGACAGTAAAGGCCAAGTTGAGCACATTTTATACAAAAGCCTCTTTCTATCTGTGGCAGATTGAATGGAGAGTAGGACCAGAGTGGAGGAGGAGGAAATGCGTTGTTATTTTGAATTACTTTGTGAGGCCTCTCTGGTATTTGTTCAGAGCCTTACCTTGTGAAATCAACAGGGAAAACAAACAAACAAACAAACAGGAGTCCTCTATTCGTAAACTAAACAAAGAAACAGATATACTCAGTCTTCATACTTTTTAAATCTTTGCCATTATGTACTAGATAATTCCATCTTCAGTGCATAAATAAGTTGTTTTAATTATTAACTGTCTTCTAATTGTTTTTTCCTCCTTCAATATTCTCCAAGTTACATGTGTTGCTTCTGTGGACAAATTACTAGAAAGTAAACCAACGAAGAATAAAAGAGTGAAATAAAAATAAAACAATATACCTTTGACCTCATCTACTGGAAACACATTGTCTTTTTAAATAATTGCTGTAAGAACAGAAAATCATTACTGGTTGAAAGTCTGAGACTGTGCGTTAGAGGTAAAGGTTATAGATGTTTGGAGATTGTAAAAATATTGCTATAATGTAACCTACTCCATGCCTGTCATTTGTATATGTCACGCTTGCTGAAATGGGAAGATGCTTTTTGATGAAAACAGTACCTAAATAACTCTACTTGAAATTTCAGGCTTATTATTCCACTGAGACTTATTTTCTATTCTGTAAAAATGCACACATGGTTCTTCTGTGATTTTCTGTGGTTTTTTATTCTCTTTTGAAACAAAGAGAATGGTTTTGTTCCCGTCAAGACTGTAAATCAAATGTCTTACCACTGACAATCCATATGCATAGATGTAAACTGCAGGCATCCATGGGCTTGTTCATATTTGTGCACCATTACAGGATAAGAGAAGATCACAGTGGGTTAGGAAGGGGAGGCTGATTGCTTGGTAGTCAGCCCTGCATGTGCTAGACCTGTGCCCTCCAGCAAAATACTTATTCTGTATGACTTACTGTTTGCCCACCTGATACAGTATTATCAAGGTCAAATCAGTAGTGTAGGCTGTGCGTGAAGTTGTTCCAGACACAGAAGTACAAGCAAACATATGTAAATATCACCACTAAAGCTATCCACGGCAAAACCCAAATTTTCTGACTACCCACAGTGACACTTGCAGTGACTACTTTAATCCAGATGTTTTGGAACTTGTACAATGCTATTTGTTCTACTGTCCACTTGTCCAATTTAAAGTGCAGTTTTAGGCCTACTAGCTGAGTTATTTGTGTAGTTCTAGGTTCCTGTAAGTACAAAAATATCAGTGCAGACGAGTAAGGCCCTCACTTTCACCAGCGTTCTATAATCAAACTGCCTAAACTCTCTTGTTTTGCCATAATTCTCTATATGTCTTTAGGAAAGGTATAGAAATTTTCTACATCCTATTTTCCTTATCTAAAAAATGTGTGTAATAAAAGAAATATCTTACAAGTTTTCTATAAGAAAAATACTGTTTAGTTACAGAAAGTATTTAGCAGTGTAGCCTGGGGCATAATACAGTGTAGTTCAAAAAATTGTAAATGGACATAAAATGCAAACACTGCTGTGAAATTTACTGAATTCTCAAACTATCAATGTCCTAAGAGTTCTTGTTTCCCAAACTGAATAAACCATGGATATATATATATATATATATATATATATATATAAATTGTACATCTTAAACTGTCCTGTGGTATTTGTAGAACTCTAAAGCTACACAGACAGAGACAATTGAAATTGCAGACCAATCACTCAGATTTTCCAATGGCCCTCAGATCCATATAAGGCAAAAGATCTGAACTGAGGGGAAGAGCAAGCCCTCAGGAAGAATTTCCAATGGATATTTCATCTACTCTGCCACCCATTTATTTTATATGCTGGATGTGATAAATAAATAAATCTTTCATTTAATCCTTAAAGGAAATGCATAGAAAACCATCCAGTAATCAGCTTCAATAGGAAACAGTGGGAGCTTGGTCTGACTTTCTCACTCCACTTGGAAATCATCCAGAGAAACAAAGATAACGGAGAAAACAAGAAATATTCAATGAAACTGAGGTTCAGATAATACCCACAGACCCTAGGCTGTAAATTAGCATTGCTAAAGTTTTCTTGATCAGTAAATCTTTGCTGGAAATTTTGAGTGTGCTCCAGAGAACAGGGCAGCTTGCAGTGGGTTTGGTAATGACGGAGTTCAGAAAGCTCCGGCAAATAGTATCGCCCAAAAGGAAAATGTCCCCTCAGAAGGGGCTGCAAAGTGGAAATGAGGTTGTCCAGCATACAGTAAGTAAGGGAGACAAAGAGAAAAGGTCTACAGAATAGCCAACAGTCAGTCTCCTGGGCACAATCCCTGCGAGAATCTAAAATTGCACGCTCAAATTCTGTGTTCCCCAGTGGGCACGGGCTATACTCTGTAAAGGTAAAAATTGATGAAACCTAGGTTCTTGTGTTGTGAGTGGTGGAGTAAATGGAAAGGCAGAAACTAACTCCAGGATTTAGGTCTTCGTTTTATCTCCATTTTCCTTTTAAGGAAACTGAAATACAAAGTTACCCACAGATACCAGCTAATAAGAGACTGGCAGTATTCAGTCCAGGAAATGTGGCTCTAAAATCTGTGCTCTGATTCTCTATATTCTGCAGTCTCCTAGAGGCCAAGGACGAGGTAATGTGCAGTTTTGTTTTTATTTTTGTTTTTGGTTTTGTTTTTGTTTTGAAACATCTCATCAGTTTGCCCAGGTAAAACTTGAACGTGTGATCCTTCTGCTCTACTCCCGTAGTGGCTGTGCTCATCTTAACAAAACTCCTACCTTTTTCCTGAGCAACATAGATAGGTGTTCCCAAAATACAAGCCCTCAAATGGCACATTCCCGTACACGCACAAACCCACACCCCCCTATAGCACAGAATCCTGGTAATCCAGGAATACAATTCATGTACTAAGAAAGGAACATATACCATACACATAAAAAAGAAAGGAACAAAGCTATATTCCTACAGATGAAAACTCACTAGCATAACATTGCCATAGCAAAGAATAGATAAAAGTTGTGGACTATGCTATGAACATGAATTAAGAAAAATTCTTAAGGGAAACACTTAAATTATAAATAAACGCCAGAAAGCAGTAAATAAACTTCTAGTTAGAGGGAAGATAGACAATAAAAAGACCAACCTCATGATAATGTAGGTAAAAAAGACCAACTAAAAATTTAAATTGTTATAAAATGCAAAATATTAGTTAAATGTATCTCAAGATCCAGAAATGATACAAGATTAATAAATTTGAACACATGAAAATTAAACACTATTTGGCAAACAAAACAAAGCTAAGCAAAACAAAACAAACCCAAAAAAGCACCATAAGTAAACAAATGTCAAATGAAATCAGAAAAGATGCTATAAATTTTATAACAGCCAAAAAGATAACATTCTCAATATTTAAATAGATCTTAGATACTAAAAAAGAAAGGACAAGCCACCAAATAAAATATGGGCAACGTTTCTGAGAAGAAAGTTAATTTAGAAAAGTAATATATTTGAACAATAGACAGACAGACAGACAGACAGATAATCTCATTCATAATAAGAGAATATAAATTAAACTCTTATCCTGACCTGATATTTTTATGTATTGATTTTGTGAAACTAACATTTTGACAAGACACTTCATTGATAAGACTCTAAGAAAAGGGCACTTTCATGCACTGCTGGTGGGAGTTTCCTGCAGAGGTTAACATTTTTGGCAAACTTCACAAATGCTTTCAGTATTTGACCCAGTGAAGGGCATTTTTGTTATATTTAACAAAATAGCAAATAAGTTTAGCACTGTTGTCCAACAATCCTTATCCTGGGAACTTACACTACAGATAAACTGATGAACGTGACAACTAATACAAACACAAATGTATTTGCTTCAGTATTGGTTATAATTGCAAATGTTTGGAAACTGACCAAGAATTTAATAGTATGGAACCAGTTGAATCAAATGGTGATACACCTGAACGAAACACAAATGTTCAGTTATTACTAGTTTGTAGGACTAGAAAATGAGATAGAAGAGGCAGAAGTAAAACAAGGCTTTTCAATGTGTTTTCTTTCACTATTTCAATAAATTATTTCATTATTGTGTGCTTAGATTTTTGCTTGAGAGTTCTGAGATTTGGGTTTTTGTTTTTTTCTTTTTTTCTCTTTTACTCACTGGCATCATTAAATTTTTGAAGAATCCAGGCAGGTTTTCCTTTTAATATTTAAACTTTTAAAATTAAATTAAAATATAAATTATATAATATAAAACATTTAAAGACCAATTCAAAGGCATAAGTGAATATTAATCTGGTGGTATTCCAGACTATATTTAAAAATTAGAAGATTTACAAAATGAAATGTCATCCCTATAGAAAAAGGAAGAGACTGAAGTGCTTTTAAAAATTATCTCTGGAAGGGCTGGGGATTTAGCTCAGCAGCATAAGCACCTACCTTGCAAGTGCATGAAGGCTAAATGGAGCAGAGATACCAGTACCTGCTCAGTCCCCTCCAACTCCCCACCAATTTTATTAACTCTTGGTGTGATTTAGAATACAAATATCCCCCAAAGCATCATTTACTCAAAGGCAGGGCTTTTGGAAGGTGACTGAATAATATGCTCCCAGCTGAATATGTTTGTAAGAGGTTTGGGCTGGTTGGAAAAGGTAGATCACTGGGAGTGTGGCATGGAAAGTTCGATCTCTTTTCAGGGCTCCTACCTTTTTACTCTGCTCCTGACCACCATGATCCGAGTAGCTTTCCTTGATCTGTAACCATGAGCCAAAATAAATTTCTCCCCCACTGAATTGTGGGTGTTAAGTATTCATCCCCGCAAGAGAGGAGCTAAGACAACTCCCATATCTCAAGAAGCACTTCTCTTACTTTAGAACTATACTTTAGACATTCAGCTCTTACAGTTTAGGACAATGATGGTGAAGCTTTTAGAGCTTTCAATGACACAAACAGCCCACTGCAGCAAGTATGCCATAAGTTTACCATCACTGGTTTAGAATCAGAAATGTAGTCCTAAGGAGACCTAAACTGAACTAGTAACTTTCCTGTCACTGGGACAAAATACCAACACATACAATTTAAATAAAGACACATTTATTATGCTCATGGTTTCAAAGGGTTTAACCCATAATTGCCCAGCTCAAAACAGAAATGACATGTTAGAAAAGCATGGCAGAAGAACAGAGAAGGGAGGAGCAAGGAAAGGAGATAGAACCTTCCATGCTATAGCCCCAGTGATCTGCCTTTTCCAACCAGCCCAACCCTCCTAAAAACTCATTCAGCTGTGAAAATCCATGACATCTACAGCACCCAGGGGACAGAGACTGAAAGGAAGAACCAGGGGCAAGAATACATGCTTCCAGGTCATATCCCAATGACACACCACTTCTACCCATGCACAAACACCTGACAACATGTTCAGTTATGAATCCATCAGTGTATTAGTCCGCTGATAAGTATACTGTTCTCAGGATCCAGTCATCTTTTAAAAGCCTTATGTCTGAACCCATGAAACTTTTATGGGACATTTTATATCTAAACCATGACTTTCTGATTTTAGCTCCCAAAAGGCTCAGGTCCATGTCATTATGCAAAATGCATTTAGTCCACCTCTAGAAACTGCCAAAACCTGACAGTTTCAGCACTGCTCAAAAGATGAAGTCCAAAGTCTACCCTGAGACTCAAAGCAAATTCTTGGCTGTGAGCCCCTACACAAATTCTTTTTTTAAAAGGCTAAATTATTTCAGCAAATAAAGGTGTAGGGTAAATGTTCCCATTCCAAAGGGAGTAATAGAGAAATACAAAGGAATCTGATCAAAGCAGGACTGAAAACCAGGAGGGCAAACATTAAATCCAACAGCTTCATGTCGAGCACCTACAGCAATTTATAGCCAGATGTAAACCCCAAAGTGCTTGGCCAGTCATGTCCCTGTGACCTGGCAGTTCCAGTCAACAGGGTTTTCCTCTTTGGTTAACTTTCTCACTGATTTCAGCTTTTTCTCAGCAGACACTCAGTGTTCCCGGCATCCTAAACTTTCTGGAAAGCCCCCGTGCCTCAGCTGAAGTTCAGAATGTCAAGAATTTCCCTCTCAGAGGAAAACTTCTAGGCCTCTCAGGCCTTCCTTTGAAATATGATTGGAAGGCTCTGTGGCCTTATAACTCTTGTACTTTGCACATCTGCAAAACCATCACCTGCCACCTGCTAGATTAATAGACCAGTGGTGAACTTGGTGACACATCTTCCTAGGTGGTCCTGAATAACCAGAGCATCCCAGAGCGCTTTTCTCAAATCAAAGTTTTTCAAAGAAGTTTACACTTTTATACCTATAAGCCTTCTCTGGGTGGTATATGACCAACCCCTGAGAAGTCCTCAAAGCATTTTTTATTGTTTTAATGCAAAATACTCAACTTCATTTTAATGGCTCTAATCTTTTCAGCAACTGTACTCTCCACGGCTCCAACTTGTGTTTCTTTTCTGGTCCAGCTGCAAAATTTTCAGATCTTTCAGCTCAGCATTTGCTCCTGATACTTACTATAGATATGAATAAAAGTAGCCCAGCATTCCTGGTACCTTTGCCTGAACATTGGATTGTCTTGAAATTTCCTTAACTAAACTCATCAGTCACTTCTAAATTCATTCTCACACAAGGATCTTAGTACCTGGGCAAAATATGGACAACTTCTTTGCCAGAAGACAACTCATATAAACCTGAGTATATTTCCCAAAAGAGTCCTTATGCTTATTTGAAACTTCCTGAGTCCAGCTTTTAATGTCTACATCCCTATCAGCATTCCCGATTCTAAGCTCCTACTATAATTCTTCATCAAACTATGCTTATAGTAACCTAGTACTTCTGTAGCCAGCATCTCCAATCATTCCAAACACCTCCCAAAAACCAGTTCCAAAGAGCTGTGGATGACATGGTCAGGTATATCACAGCAATGACTCAACTTCTGTGGTACCAAATTTCTGTACTCGCTACTTTCTCATCTTTGGAACAGAATGCCTAACACTTGCCTATTAAAGGCAGGGAGGCTTATTTTGCTCATGTTTTTTAGAGGATTCATTCCAATGTTGGATGGTGTCAGTTTTTTTTTTTTTTTTTTTTTCTCATTGGTGGGACACAATACCTGACAGCCACAACTCTAACAAACTAAGGGGACTTGCAGCTTATTGAGGTTTAAGTGCATAGTCCCATCTCCAAGGCAGGGTAGCATGGCAAATGGGCATGGCAGAGGAAGCTTTCCCTTGGCATGGCATGTAGAAAGAAGGGGGGGGGAAGGAGAGGGGGAGTGGGAGAGGGTGACAGAGAGAGAAACATCAAGGGAGAAGTGGAGAACAGACCCAAGTCATACCCCTAGTGACCTGCCTCTTCCAACTGCTTCCACTTCCTAAAAGCAAGTAAACTATAAAGCCCCATAACCTGAATCACCTTCCAAAACCCCAAACTATGAGTGCATAAGGTTTGGAGGACATTTTAGATATAGATCAAACTCTGGAGCCAGGGCAGAAATGGAAGGGCAGAAGCACATGGTGGAGGACAGCTGCTCAACCAATGGCAACCAAAAAGCAGAGAGAAGAGAAAACTGGGGACAATAGCACATTCTTCATATTACATTCTCACCATCCAATTTTTTTTTTAAACAGGGATCAAATTCACAACCTTACGCTTACCAGGCAGATGTTTATGCCACTGAGCTAAATCCCTAGCCCTGTCCAAACTGTTTTAACCAGGGATCAACTCTTTCAGCGTATGCAACTATGAATTTTCAGGGAATTCACTGATGAGTGTAGAAGCCCCAGTATTGAATAGCCTTTGAAAATTTGCAGGACTTTGGGGGAACATTTTAGATCTAAATCAAAATAAAACCTTAATAGACCTTCACTCCCACACTGAAAATGTAACCATTTGCTTTAGACACTATCCTAAGAAATCAAGGGGAAAAACAATTAAGATGAAAATAAATGCTTACTAGACTTAGAAATGAAAGACTTTGTAATGTGAGACTCATTAAATTCTCATTATTTACAGAAGAAGCAATTTAAATTATCTTGAAGTTTGGGGTGTCTTTTTTCATAATATTTTGTTGCATGTATTATTCTACATATAATAGTTTTGTCATCGTTAAGTACTCAAATGCGTAGCATGTATTTAATTATTTTGACAGTATAGAGCAAGATGCGCATCTCACATGGGGAGAAACTTTGGTTTTACAAAACTCTGCTTGAATTTTCCAAAAAAAAAAATCTTCAAATCTGAAAGTCTAGTTAGTAAATAACGCCAAAGCTGTTAGAAAATAAAAAGGATATGAAAAATTCAGTCATTCTTTTATAGTTCCCATTAACAGTCAATGTGGTAACAAAATATAATGCCATAAATCCTTCTGAGTTAAGCAGGTAAAAAGGCCATAATAAAGGTCAATTTTACTGCCATCAATTTGCAATAATGGGACATTTGGTTGCCAAAGGAAGCAACAAACACAACCCAGAATTGTAGAATCTCTAGGGGGAAAAATGTGCTACTATGGCAATAAGTGCTTTGTGTAGATTTACGCTGAAATCCACACTCAGCTCAGCTCCAAAATAATAATGTGGATTCTTTACAAATTGCTCTAACCCTGTACACAGCAACACAAAAAATAAATGCATTGTCGTACCGCAATGGAACTCATTCACTATAAAGAGGATGGAGAAGTTATGATGGGTATTTGATATATAAACAAAAATAAAAAGGACAAATGGTAGTTTCATCAGCAATTAATGTGATCCATAATTACAATGTGCAAACAAAGAAACCACCAGGGAACAACTGCACAATAACGAGATTTGGGAGAATTAATGCTTCTCTGAAATGGCAAGAATACAAATTTTACAGAAACCACAGTCATAACAACAGCACAAAATAAAAAATGGAGACTGCCACAATTTTCACATTGGAAATTGAAAGTTAAAACATCAAAGAAGCATTAAATAGCTGAAAAATGCTCTGACCCCCCCCCCATTTCCTCTGCTGTCTTATTTTATCTTATTTTTAAAGCAGGCATCATTATGTTCTGTGGTAATTTATGTTTATATTCAGAATCATTTTTTAACTAGGATAAATTCAGAATGGATATTCATTTTTGCAACTTCTAGGCCAGTAACATCAGTTAACATAGCTAAATATCAGCCAAACTAGAAGAAAAAAAGCTACAAGAAGATTAAAAACGACCACCAAGTAGGACCACAGAAGGAACATTCTGTCAAGAAAGATAAGATGCTAAGTGGGCAATTTTTAAGAGTTTAAAAGGAATTTGAAAAATGAAATCATCTGCATCACCACTACAAAGAAATCAGTACTTCAATATCTTAGTGTAATTATAATGTTCCAGACCTTTTTCTGCCTATATATATATATATATGTGTGTGTGTGTGTGTGTGTGTGTGTGTGAACATACTTAGGCTCACAATACAAATGATGCTTTCTCACCTACAGTTGTCGTAATATTATATTAGAAATATTTCTCACACAATCTCTAATAGCAGCAATATTTTCTATTAAATGACCAAACTATAATTTAATCAATCACTTCTTCATTCAGTGAACAAACATACTGAGCATCAGTGATGTGAGTTACAGGCACAAACATAGCAAAGAAAACTGTGCTCTCAGGGAGTAAAGGGATCCCTGAGATGCTTAATAATGTGAACCACATTGTGTGTAAGCATTTGTTGGTACCAGAGGAGAGTGAGCACCACATTCACAAGAGTTCAGGTAAGACTTCACAGAGGAAGAACCCATTAAGGTGGGGCTTGCAGATAAACAGAAGTTAAATGAACATACAGGTGGGGATGAGAATTTGAGAAGAAGGAGAGGTACACACAGAGTTTATGGAGATAGGAAGTGATGGAGTTGCCACATAAGAATGATTAATTCTTCCTCAAATTTTAGTAATTTTTTACTGCAGTATTTATGACCCATGGAAAAGTAACAGACTAAGCTTCTTCCAATCACTGTAGCTCTCCTTTCCTCCTTCACATAAGATTTTATAAACCATGATTTCATGCATATTTCCAATGCTTTCTGAGTATGATAAAACCATCTGCCTCAAGGGAAGGAGGAAGGGAAAAATAGAGGAAAGAAAGAAGAGAGAAAGGGAGGGAGGAAAAGAAAGAGATATAGACAGAGACAGACAGACAGCCTGAGAGACAGAGGGAAAAAGCACCAGAAACGTTAAATAAATAGCTAACATCTTTTGAGAAAAGACATACAATTAATAAGATTTCTTTTATTCCAAAATATATTACCCCTAATTATTAAAAAGAAGAAAAGGTGGAGTCCAAAACCAAAATATAAAGTAGAAGAAAAAATCGCATCTCACTTGTAAGTTGTGTTCAAAGAGTATTTTCAACTCTTAACACCCAACAACCACAGCTTATGAGGAACAACGTGTCCAGAGGGCTGGTTGCATTTAGGCAGACTCTCCTCCCTTGATAGTCTTGAATCTGCAAATCAAAATCACACTTAAAATTTCTGTTCTCCTTGTCTCTTTAGTACACTGTATAGCTGCATATATCCTTTGTACTATAGAGATAGTTCATTTGACTTTGGCAATTTCAAATAGTAATTTCAGAGTATCTTAATACATAGCAGCTTTATCTCTATAATTTTCTCTTATATTTGTTGCCATGCAGCTGGTGGTCTTCCTGCTCTTTCATCAACGTTTGGTCCTCTAACTTACAGTATGTTTAGTATAAAACAGTCCCATATTCCAGAGTGGAACATTTTTAACAATGCATGACAAGCAAGACGCTTACCAAAGACAGAATAAAATGTGAAGCCACCACAGAAACTCCAAAAGTAAGGTTTATACTATTTGTACACACCACTGTTTTGAGACCTTTACAACTGTATTATCTTTCTAGTCTTAAAGGTAGCTATGCTAGCAACATTCTACTACACAAGGATCTAGGTAACTGCTTCTTTATATTCCTCTCCATGAAGAGCTCTGTGCAGAACTCTCTTCTTTGTCTTGAAAGAACTGCACCAAGACACAAAGCAGCGCCATTCTGATCATGGAGCCAAATCAAGATGACTTTTTCCTCTGATAAGAAGCATTCACTTTTGCATTTGCCAAGCTAATATGTATCATTTTAAGCTTTTAGTGCCTGAAAAAGGAATTAAATTTTACTTAGTTATTTCCATAGAAATAAAGAGTTTGCAGAGCTATTCAGCATTTTATTTCTTAAGTATATTTCCCTAATGTTAGTTCTAAAATGACAGCATTGATTTTCAAGGACTTGGAACTGGAAAAAAGAAAAGCCAGATAAGGGAAAATGAGTTATTTTAAACAGCTATAGTGTATTAATCAGCTGATGCTTTAAAAATTAAATCAATGTGTTTATTACAATCAGGTTCCTATATATATATATAGTCTCCAGATTTCCACTTGTGTAAACATGCCTAAATATTTTCAAACTATAAAAAGAAAACCAAATAAATACCAGCTGTGCAGGTCTATCTAGGAACAGAAAAATATGGAAAGAAGAAAAAAGCCACTGCTATATCATTAACTCAAAATGAATTGAAAAGATTGTAAGTAGGAGTAATGGGTTGTGAGACATAGAGGATACGGATCTAACTTCTTGGCTCCAGGCTTGACTCCTGTGCTATTCAATATATGTACAGCTGATAACACCATCACAAGTGATCTGTGTCCATAAAAGGTACAATTACTGTACCATCCATGAGACTGTGTGGGTCTCTTGCGTCTCTTTCTATGCTCCCCTCTGAGTACATGCGCACCTTACCTTTCCTCCTTTTTTTTCCCTGTCTTATGATTCTCTCTCCCCCTCCCTTCTCTATCCTTACTCTAGAGCTTCCAAATGCACAAAAGCAAACTAGAGATCCCCAAACTTTATTTACATTACTTCCTGAAGAACAAAGGCTAATTAAATTGGGTGCAGATTTTAGATGCACAAGAGAAACAATCTAATGAACCCAGGAGGATCAGGTGTACGTATTTAGTTTAAACAACTGAGGGCGTGGTAAAGTACCTTGAGTCTGCTGTTACAAATGTGGTTTGGGTAGTAGGGAGGAGAGCAGCTCTCAAACAAAGAAGCACGAATGCTGGAATATCATTCAGCTTCAGTGGCACCTGGTTCATGAAGACTTTCCCAAGGAAGCAAATTCAAAATGATGCTCCACTTACATGTGTGACTTTGGCAAATGTTAGTTGTGATAGCTTAAAAAATATATTTTTATCTCTCATCTTTAGTAAGAACTATTAAACATAATTGAAGACTGAATATTTGAATAAAAGTAAAGAGTAATTATGACTGACCTGGCAGAGGGTCATTGCTCAGTGAGAGAATGTTGTGATTCCTAATGTTACCCTGTTTAAAATTCTATCTTGTCACCTGAGCTTAACGTTTCAAGAGTGATTTCACTAGCTGAGTGATCCACATAGTAGCCAGCCCCATACAAGACACAATAACTCAGAAAATTCCTAATAACTAAACAATTTCACAAATACTATTAGGAACCTAGAAACTAAAGTCCAAATGAGTGTGATAGATTTCTCATTCTATTTGCGTCATCCTTTATGTCTGTGGTCCCCCAGGCCTCATGAATTTGCATTATGCATGTGTGATTGGTTCATTGTCTAGAGCGTGGATTGATGGTGGCAGTGCTACACACATAGGATGTGAAGTAATGGCAGGAAGAAGGCATGTATTGGTCTTTTGAGGGTTTCTGCCTTGCTGTTTGCAGCCTCCATAAACTGCAGCTCTGCCATGCCACCCTATCTTGGAGCCAACTGAGTAAGGACTGAAACCTCCAAAACTGTAAGAAATAAACCTTTCCTTTCCCAACTTTGGTCATCAGGTATTTTGTCTCAGCAATGACTTAAAAGTAACTAAGACAATTTGTAAAAGGGACTTATGATGACAAAAAGGAATATATAATCAGATATAAAATGACTGAACAAATAAATGGAGATGACTCCAAGAAACAAGGTATGAGTTGGGATTTTTATATTCTCCTAGAATGACAGAATGACAGGTCAGTGGGTGAATGGCAGAGGAATACTGTGGAAACATAATCTATCTATCTATCTATCTATCTATACACATGCATGTATATATTCATAGATATTTGACCTCATATTGCTTGTTAATCTTAAGATTTCTGCAATATGAGTTTAACTTTGATGTGTTTAGAGAAAGATACTGTGACCCTTTCATCAAAGCCTTCCAAATACATAAAATGGTTGCAAGAAAACCATATTCATCTATTTTGTTCAATGCTGCATCCCTAACGGATCACATGTCCGTGTTTAATAAATCCTTCTAAAATGAGTGAAATAATCAAATAAATGTACAAATTCTAACTATATCCCCAAAAGGCCAGTTTTACAGACATGTAATCCAAAGATTACATAGGACCGCACGGTAAGGAGGGCTTCACACCTGACTTAATGGTCTGGATCCTGAAATTCTTATTTTTAAACAAGAGGGCCCATGTTTTCATTATTCAGTGAGCCTGTCAATCATCTGACCAATCTTGCTTTCTGGCATAGATGACTAGCACTGGCCTCTGTCACATGGCCCAGCTGTAGGCCCAAGGAAATGACCTCAGGAAGAAGGACATCCACATTGAAATGTTTATCAAATCCTCAGGGAGATGTAGGCCCTGAAGAACAAGAGTCTCATCCTGCCACTTAAAGTAACCTGAAATACCATAGAGGTGTCCACCTTATTGTCTCACCTGCCTCTGGCATTGCGTCTCAAGGAAATGCCAACTGGTCAAATATCTCATGGTCCCTGGTTACACTGCTTCTCATTTTCTTGCTTGATTTCAGAGGATAATAGCGGCTCGGACACTTTCCTTCATACGATAGCTAAAATTGTACTATTTTAATTAGAGTTTGCGGGGCTTGCTATGAATTTGTTTCTATGTGTTAGTTTTAAGTTACAGGAAGCCAGATTACATGTGGTCTTTCCAAAATGTATTACCTAACTAGCTATGGCACATATTTTAGAACTACTAAAATACTAAACCTCCAGGAGGATAAAGAGTTAATGGAAAAACTTTTTAAAATTAATCTATACTTTATAGCATGCTTCTACTTGACATGTTTTTCTTCTCAAATATCATTTCCATTATTTTTTATTTTAATAGAGTGATCTTCAGTTCAAGTGCGCTGTCTCTGATCATAATATATGTTCTCACTTTCAATGAAAATTTGTTCTTGTCACATAGGAATCCACTGTTAATAGATTCTATTGCAATAATTTATTAATATCAGGTCCATTAAATGATGACACACTGGGCATAGAAAAATATTCTATACTGAAGAAATCTTTTTCCTTCGGAACTATTTAGGTATTTTAAAATTATTTGGAAGTACTAATAATAATTTTAAAAGATTTTTTATAGAAAAGAACAGGTAAAACTTTTGAGACTAACAAAGACCATAAGTCTCTCTATATGAAAATTTTTGAATTTACTTACTGGTTTCAATCTCTTTCTAGTCCATCATATTCAAATGTCCCCATAAAAGTTATACAATCTGTAAGGCATTAAACAATTGAGTTAATGAGTGAAAGCAGGGTCTATCCTTATCTACTGAATTTCACAGAACAGTTCTTCAGGTCTCTCTCAATTTTCAGTCTTCTAAGTCTTTTTTAAAAGTCTTCCTTAGTTCAGCATCTCCTTTCTGCAGAAGAAGGGAAGGGAAGGTGAAAGCCTGTGCGTGCTCATAAACCATACCTACATCTCTGTTCTGCTCAGGTCTCCTGTCATGGACCATTCACTTCCTTGGATCTTTGTTCTTATAATCTATCTGTCATTTGAAAAAAGCACAGCCCAACCTTAGTATTGAGAACTGTGCATAGATGATAAGCTCAATTTCTAAAACATTGTTCAACTAAAACTAGCTTTGATTTACAAACAGAAGGACAAGTACTGAATTGGGAAGAAACTTTCGGTAAGTATATCAGTGAGTCCGCAGTAGGTCTCCTCTCAATGAAAGCAAATTTAATACTATAGTAACTAATAGCTCCAAGTATATGAGTTAGCTGTGATCTGGCATTGTTCATTAGTCTGTAACTGTATAAGGACCTACAAAATACTTGGTAGTATTACCAAATCACTATGGAAACAGAAAAAGTAGGGAAGCATATGCCGAGACTGTGGATATAATGTGTAATAAGCCAAGGAAAGGTACTACATATTAATTCCCCCATTCACTATTGGGTGGCTTCCCATTGCCTATGAGACAAAGTCTAGGCCATCACCTGGTAGCAGATCACACATCTTGCCTGGTTTGGGTAACTGTCCCACAAAGGCCCACGTAGTAAAGGATTAGTCCTAGTTCTCTACACTGTCAGAGGTAGTTGGACCTCTAAGAAGTGAGATCTAGAAGGCAGAAGTTGGGTCTGGAGTGTGCCTTCGAAGGGGATATTGGAGCACCAATCCCTTTCCTCACTTTCACTTCCTGGCCACCATGAGGGAAGCGATTTTCTCCATCACATGTGCTCACCATGATATACTTTCTTCACGCAGGCCAAAAGCAACAGGTCAACTGATCAAGGACTGGAATCTCCAAATCTGTGTTCCAAAATAAACTTTTCTTCTTTAGAAATTGATCTCAGGTATTCTGTAACAGCGACAAAAACTGATTCACACTCTTCATAATCTTCCTATTCACACAGTGTATGTTACACATATCAAAGGTTCTGGTGAGGAAGGATTGGTCACTCAGATCCAAATATTCCCTTATATATTCTCAGCTTTAAAAAGCTGAGCCTGGAGCTGAAAATAGCACATCAGTGTGCCAGCTACTCACTTCTAAACCCAGCCGATAGGTGGAAGTAATTGATGTTGCAAGATGGGATGATGATAGTAGTCCTTTTTGTTTGCTTCCTGTGTATTCCATGTTTGCTTCCTATTTCTGTGAGCATCAAACCTTGCAATACTTCTTTGTCCCACAAGTTATATTTCTTTTCAGAAAAGCAGTTGTATTCTGTTTGCAATTTTTCTAACACTCATAAAAGGGCTGCGAATGTCCCCCAGTGATACCAGTACCAGCCGACCTACCCTTCTCCTCAGATTTATGAGTACCAGTCTCACACAGCTATTTTGCATAATTTATATTTTAGTAATCCCAGTTTCTTCCTGTTCTTTTCCTAGCCCCGATTCCTACAATTATTGCCTGTGTGATACATTACTCTCTTATTATTCTTTTTGGTTAACAACTGTCTTAGTTACTTTTTACTGGTCACTGAGACAAGATACCTGACACCTAAAATTAGGGAAGGAAAGATTTATTTCTTAGAGTTCTTGGAGGTTTCAGTCCATACTCAGTTGTCTCCAAGGCAGTGTGGCATGGCAGGGGCCATTCATGGCCAGCTGCAAACAACAAGGCATGAACCAGCAAGAGAGATACACCTTCTTCCCGCCATTAGATCATATCCTGGCTCCACCTCTAGTGGAGTGTAACACTCACACCACCAGTCTGAGCACTGGACAATGAACCAATCACAAACGCTAGATTTGGTCAAGTCCATGATTGCATGAGGCTTGGGGGCCACTGACATAAACCATGACAACAAGTGTATGTATTTTAAGTTTTTTTACATTAAATTCACACTGTTGCACTGAAGTAGTAGTCACATTTAATCTACTTTGATACCTTGTTTGTGTGTACTGCCTGAATACTACTATTGTTATCTGGAGACATGGGTTTGTATGTTCTTCAATACCTATTTTAAAGAATATTTCATAATGTTTTACTTGAGCTGCTTAAATAGAATCATTCCTCATCATTAATAATTCTAATTTGCATGTTCTACTGTATGCCATTTAATATCATCATTATTTATTTAATTTTATGCTCAGCTAAACATGAGTTTTATAGATGCATGACCTAGGCTTTGTTCATATTTATTCATAGTATGCACCACAGTATCTGGCACATAATAGAAATATCATAAATACTCATTTAAGTGATACATTTTATATTAATGAACTATGTAGATTCTGTAAATAGATTAGAAGGTATTCCTTAGTTTCAGCATATAAGGCTAATATATATTATACATGCTATGAGGTTCTTGGAAAAATGCTAACTCATAAAAATCTCCTTGTTTGAAATTTCTGCATATAGAAAGTACACACTATAATATCTGATAGACACTAAGGATTAGTATGATTTTTATCTTATTATTCAAAAAATGTTAACGGCTCTATCATTGACTTAAAATATTTTCATATGATATTTGGAATATTTATCAATATATTCCAAATGATTTTATTTCCCATTGACTAATATTTCAGGTTTCCAAAGAAATTGCCCAACTAGAGTCTAACCCACCAAGTGGAGTAGACTGCCACCATTTTTGTAAATAAAATTTTGTGTATATACAGTTATACTCATTGATTTATGCATTGTTAGTCCAAAACTATCCTTCCATACAATTATCTATGTCTATTATTGACTTATACGCTATGTCTTAGCCACTTTAGCCTCACTGGGACAAAATAACCAACAACTGCAACTTAAAGAAGGGAAGGTTTATATTGGCTAACCTTTCAAAAGTTTCAGTCACTGGTTGGCAATGTGGAAGGGTCTGGGGTAGAAGAAAGCCATTCCAGTCAGGGAGACTAGGAAACAAGGAACAAAGAAGGGAGATACATCCTGCCACGCCATGCCCCAGTGACCTATCTCCACACAGCACCCACCTCCTAACAGTAAGTTAGCTATAGCAGTATGTTCTAGAATTTATGTATTTTTTTAATCTTCTACAGTTCATAAGACCACTAGAAGCTTATATAAATATTTAAGAGGACTCAAACAGAACTGAACTGTTTTCCAGCAGTGGCCTGTGCTGTCCTCTTGATGGCCTGAGATGCCCCCATGATATACCACATCACAGAGCACTTAGTGGGTAAACCCAGTAACTACTTTATTTCTTTGAAAGTAATAACATTTCTCAAAGGCATAATTCTTTATTTGATTATTATTAATGAGATCTGAGATAATGAACCAAATCATATTTAAAAGGGTTTGGAGGTTTGTGGGAAACTATGACTGGTTTTACAGTTAGTAAAGCACTGAAGCCATAGGATCTAAATGTGGCTTTTGTCAGTGATATGAGCTAATTAGGCTATTAGGTGATTCACCTCAAGTTTCCCCCAATGTCATTAGCCACAGATTTATTTTCCAGGATTGCTCTGTTGATGACTGCAAAGCAAATAGAAGGGGATTTGAACTCAAAGTAAATTAAATCTTCCTTTATAAGCAGGACCTACTGTAGTTTTAATTTATAATTAATATATTCTAATTGTTTTTGCACCTTGGACAAATTGTGAGACTATCGAGGCATACAGTTCAATAAATATATTTAGTTACATAAACACAATGGAATTATATGTGCCAGATATAGGAGCATAAAATGCTGTATTATTTTGCTTTAATAAAATGAGAATTAGTTGTTTCTATCCATCATTCTTTTAAAAAAATTCTTTAACAGTAAATCCCTTCAGAAATGGTTCTTAGTTAACAAAGGCCTCCATTTAAGGAAGTATAACTGATAGTTATTTTAATTTCACTGTCTCCAATAGCATGTCTTCCAAATTTGTGTTAATGAGTCATAATTGCATCACCTGGTATATGGCTCCTGTCTAATCAAAAAAAACCCAAGATTCACAGTATAATCCTCTGAAAGGAATATGTGTAAAAAGTTTGGCTTAACTCAGCATGCTGTTTTTATTTTGTTATGTTATGATATCTTGAATGACATAAATCATATCATAGACCATCAACATTACCTGCACTGTTATTTCAGTTTGGCAGATTATCTCATCCAACAGCAATGACTAAGCATCTACATGAAAAATGAGGTTTCAAAACCCTCAGTTTCATTCTATTCCTCATCGATGCAGTGACATTAATTTATGAAAGCGAGTCAAAACTGTTTAGGAGGAGACATATCAGCTCTCAGATTCACAAAAAAAATTGGAAATAGCAATTTGGCCACTTAAACGTGGGAAGTAACCCTCAGGACAAAACAAGGCTGTGATACAGTTATAGGGAACCCAATCACAAAAGAGAAAATAACACCCTGATATAGTAACTGTACTTTGGTCTGATCACAATAACAAAACTACCTGCCTGCATACACCAATTTGCATATGCAAATACACAAGAAATTTCACTAGAACAACAATTAACTTTATCAGAATGTCCCTATTGTTGCCTTACTATAATTTGATATTTTAAAGTCCTTTGAAAGCATATCATATACTCAAAGATTGATAACATTGGAAGATTTTAGATATCAAGTAAACTAGGCACCTCCATTTTATAGATGAAGAAAATGAAACTCAAGATTTGAATTCCTTGTATGAAAGTTTCACAATCAACTATTAGTAGTAAAGTTTGGATTATAATCCACATCTCCTTAGAATCTTTCACATTATTCTTCTAAAATGGACAGTTTGGGGGAATATCACATGTTTACTGTGCTTGTATTATTTTTATGCTAAAGAAAATGTATCCACCAAACATGGAAATATAATCAAATAGAATCTTTTTAAAGACAATATTGAAACAAAATTAGAATACAACAATCACTATCAATAGCCTCTAGGCTTCTGAGTGCATGAGTAAAGGGTAGAGTCCTTCTAGCTGACTGCTGTTCCAATCTAGTACATATTTGTTCACTGAAACACGTCAACTTTTAAACTTTTAGACTTTAAACCAAAATAGTTATTTGTGTTTATATCTCCTTACATTGAAACATCTAGTACAAATTCTCAGGATCTCTTTCTTAGGTACTTGAGGATTTTTATTAAAATTTGCACAGTTCTCACTGTTTTTAATGAAGAGAAAGACATAAAAATAATGTAAAAATAAATTGGACTGAAATAAGACATTTGAGTAAATTTCTCAATGTAAACTTCAAGTCAAATCTCATAATTTACATCATTTTCACTCGTTAGATATTAATCTTAATAATGTCATTTACCTAGATACTTCATTTATCTAGCTATTTCATTTATACTTTTGTCTCTTCTTAATATGCTCCTCATTAGTGCACATATTTTTCAAAATATATATATGAGAGATAATGTCACTGGACTGGAACACCGTCATAAGATAATAGTGCCCTGTTGCAAGATAAATGCCAAAGTAAAGCTAGACATTTGTTGAAAGTAAATGTCAAAGCAAATTGATTATAAGAAAATGTTCTAATACAGTAGCCACATTTCTGGTATGTCAAATGATGCATGTTGATGCAATCATTTTCTTCAGTAGATCAGTGTAGCATAGTTAAAGTAGTATAGAGTACAATAGGAAAGCTACATTCTGGTCATTAAAGACATCCAAATGTGTCATGTTGTGCAGCCAAACCAAAAGCTGTTCACAGGGAAGAAGCCCGTTTTCTGCTCCACCAAGTTTGCATGTACCAATGATTTCTCACTGGTATTTTAAGTGACTATAAAGATTGGCAATTATACAATTTAGGTTAAATTTTTTTCTTCAAAAGAGTTTCTGCATTTTGGAAATATTCTGGCAGAGATATCATACCAGTATCTTGGTGTATATATATATATATATATATATATATATATATGTGTGTGTGTGTGTGTGTGTGTGTGTGTGTGTGTGTGTGTGTGTGTGTATTATAAATTTTTGGTAACATATTATATATATATATATATATATATATATATATATAGAGAGAGAGAGAGAGAGAGAGAGAGAGAGCTAGATATGGTTAAATTTTTTCACTTACGCTTACAAATAAGTAAATGTTCCAGAACAAGTGGTTAGAAACAAAACTCTAGCGCAAATTTTGAAAATGCAATGCACTGACCTTTCAAAAATTGGCTCCCAAAATACACATTTGCTGTTTTGCAAACACATCCAAATTTCAACGTGATGACAGCTCACTGCTCAAATCACATTCTAGGAAGTTCAACTTCACATGGTGGCCTATCCAAGTTGGCCAAAGCAAAACCACAAGGGAGATCCAAACACAAGAGACTTCCTTAGAACTGAGAAAAAGTATGATTCACTGAGAGGAATTCCTTAGTGTTTTGGAACTATGGGGAAAAATAGAGCAAGGACCTTTCCCTGGGCACCAGTTTCTACCGAAAATAAAAAAGTGAGAAAGAAAGAAAGAAAGAAAGAAAGAAAGAAAGAAAGAAAGAAAGAAAGAAAGAAAGAAAGAAAATATCAAACCAAATTAATTACCTAAATGTTTCCAATGTTCAAAAGCCTAGTAATGGACTTTGAAGTTTTATATCGTAACTAAAGCAACTTCTTTCAAACTTCCAAGTTCTGAAAGTCAAAAACAGTAGAAGAATAGAATTCACCTGTAGAAAAATCCTTCATATTGTGGGAGAAAATAAATGTAATGACAAAGTTTAAAGTATGCATAAAGCAGTGTCGTTTAACTTTTCTGATCATACTAATAGCAAACTAAAAAGGTGAACTCGTGTGTGTGTTTGTGTGTGTGTGTGTGTGTGTGTGTGTGTGTCTGTCTTTCTGCCTATCAGTCTGTTTGCATGCATATGTTTGCATATGTGGTCACAAACCTACGGTATCCATGCCACAGTGGACTGTTCACACCACTGAAAGCTCAAAGTAGTTGGAGATCTCTGCCTTACATCACATTCATTGCTCAATAACTCATGAAAGAAGCTGCACATCATCCAACATTTCCTTGACTTAAAATGGAGTAAGATTTCCAAATGCAACCCTGATGCATTGTGAATGATCTTACATAGCATCGGTTCAAGCACCCAATGTATTTACCAGAAGAAAGTCAATAATTAACTCCATAAATTTATTTGACTTTCTGCATTATTCATTTCTGTGTCTCTAGAAGGACTGTTGTAAGAATTAACTAAAGATAATGTATCAAAAGTGCTGCCACATGCCCAGTCCTAAGGACATGGTACTGTTCAGTTTACTTCTCTTTCCTTTGGTAAACAACAATATACTCAACAGCCTAGAAAGAGCCAGTGCTTGGCAAAAAATAGAAATACTGAGCCAATACATTTGTCCAGGTACTGAGAAGCCTATTATGCAGTGAGCCTGCTAGGAGGCACTGTCTACTTCCCTCACACATCACCTGCTCAATGAATGTTAGTTTCTGCCCATTGGCTTGGGAATCTCAACCCATTGTCTGTGGTTTCATCCTTAGGAATTTCTGTGTTGTCAGGCATAGTTTCCTGTCTCTTAACATTGTACTATGACAGTAAAGCCCTATCTCACACATTGTCTTGTTCTTTCTTACGTGGACTGAGTCAAAAAGAAATTTTTAAAGAAAGTATCTTAAAAGTAGAGAAAACTTTTCCTGTGAGTTCCTAGTCTTTTTGAAATTTTTCTCTTAGGTTGCTAAAAAAAAAGTTATTGTTGATGGATTTTGTTTCCCTTTGTATATCTTTAGGAGTGTTGAGTAACAACAGGGAGATTGTGCACCACCTTCTACCTGTTAAACTGGGCCTATGAACCTACACATCCTAACATAAGGTGTCGCTTAAACTTCTAAAAGGGAGGATTCAGAGAACAAATATTCCTGAACACTTCCTAAAGTAAGAATTTATAAGTTATTGGAAATATAGGATATACTAGGCTTGTGTCTCCAAGGACTTATGCTCCTGGATGAAAAGAAAAAAGCACAGGTGTCTGTAGAGAAAGAAAATTGATTTGATTTTTAACTTTCAAGCAGCAGTATGCATGCAAACTAAGTCAAAACTAAGAACAAGGCCATGGATGCATTAGTAGGATTGAATCGTGCATAAAATTAATTTGATATCCTTGGGTCATTCACCTACAGTGTGGTTCTCAATCTTAGATGCACATTAGAATCACTGAGGAAAAGTTTTTAAATACTGAAACTTGTGACCACCTCACTGGAGATTCACATTTAGTTGGTCTTTCATAAGTATAGATAGAGACATCAGTATTTTAAATGATTCTTGGATGATCTAGGAAGCTACCAAACTTGAAAACCAATATCCAAAGGGAGATCTATTTAGTCACTATTCTATACATCCAATAATTACAGAGAGAGAGAGAGAGAGAGAGAGAGAGAGAGAGAGAGAGAGAGAGAGATGCTTGTATATGTACTGGTTAACCTCTAGCAAACTGCATATAAAGACTTCTAATTAAGAATATGAACAAAGATTTTTTTTTTTTGTCTTTTTCCTTTTTATCGGTACTGGGAATCGAACTCATGACTGCCTGCTTGCAAGGCAGGCACTTATGCCGCTGAGCTAAATCCCCAGCCCCTGTGAACAAAGATTTGATGGGCCATGACTGTCCATTGTGGTTTTGCCACTATGTTACAGTTTCAGTAGTTTTATGTTGAGCACAGAAGGGAAATAAATATAATAATAAGATCTATCCATGGACACAAGACTAACACCTGCCACCCAGATTAACCTTGTTATTTGTAATGATCACTCAATTTACCATATTGTGATGGCATAAGTGTCAGTGTATAAAGCTTATTATGTGAATCTGTCCCTATGTTGCAACTTGAAACAATAAGGTTCTTGTAATTACTTCTGGAAGTTTCTCATTGTAAATATCCTAGCTAGGTAGTTCCCTGTTTCTGGAATGGCCATGACAAGTCAAACAGCTGTTATTATGATTATATAATTTTAATCGATTTGTGTAGATTCTTATCTTCAATATATAATACTTCAGTTTCACTAAAACTTTGAGAATGCCTAGAGATATTATAAAATACAGTGCATATATAAACAAACGTTGTTCTAGTTTAGTAATCAAGGTTACCATGCTGATAAACAGATCATGTTTTACTGAGACTTAACTTCAAATTAAACATTACTCTTGCTTAAGTGTCCCACGTGTTGTGATAGTACTGGGCAAGGTTTAAATCCCGCACTTACACCTTGTTCAAACTTGATATGACGAGAGTCCAGAGGATGCCTTACTACAATGTCAAGCACTGTTGAGTTGAAGACAATTAAGACAAATCAGATGAAGAAAGCCTTCTGCCTTCCTTTTGCTTGCCTAAAAGCAGGACATAGATTTACAAAGATAAAATTTATCCCGCTCCTCTTCCTGGGAGAAGAAAGGTAATCACTAAAGACAGCTTTAGACCTCCATCAGCCTTGATACCACTAGAGATGCCCCTGAAGGAGCCTAAATTATCAAGCTTTACTAATGAACTTGTACTTGCCATTTGTCTGCCTTCCTCCCAAGCTGCTGCCCATAGCAACTCAATGTCCTTTCCTTTGTCTTGTCACATCTCAGAGGATACTGTTCTTTGTGAACATGTTATTGGAACCAGAGATCTAAGCCACTGGTTTAAGGTACTGTTCACAGCAATTCCTCCTGCTTGATACATACTACATTCATTAATAAATTTCTTTGCTTTTCTCTTGTACTCCTATCTTTTATTGTAGAGTCTCTTCTAACTACCTATTTAAGAGAACTAGAAAGAAATTGTATTACATCAAATTCCCTGGAGTACCAATTTGGTTTTGGAGCCCATTGTTCTCTATTACCTTGTAGAAAACACAGGATTTATAGTAGATTCATTGCAAAATATGGCTCTGATTCTCTATCAGTCAATAGAGTCTACTTTCCCATTCCTCGAATTTGGACTGGCCTGTGATTTATTCAAGAGTAGCAGTCCCCAAATATTTTTACACCAATGATCATTTTTGTGGAAAAAAAAGATTTTGGTTTTGGAATTAGATTCTCATAATTTTGGATCACTCACCCAAAGTGTAGTTCTCAATGTAAACTACACATTGGAGACATCAGGAAGTTTTTTTTAAATCCGGATGCTTGAGTCCAACTCACTGAGGATTCACATTTAATTGGTCTTGCAAAAGTCACAGACATCAGTGTTTTAAAGGAGTGCATAACTTCTATCCCTCACACAAGCAGTTTAAGGTAGGATTCTCACTCCTGTGGGAACCTGAAGCCTTTCCGATGGGACAGGAGGTGGAGATCAGGGTGCAAGGCACAGCGTAGGGAGTGACTGTAAATATGAAGGAAGCTTGGCTCACACACCTGTTCTCATCTTCTGCTGTGTGGCTCCCTTCCTAACAGGTGGAAAACCAGTGTTGGTCCACAGTCTGGGGTTTGGGGATCCTGTTCTAGAGAATATAATGTTGCATAAGTGACAGCTTTCAAGTTCTGGGTCTACACTTCCAGGAGCATAGAATCCTTCCACTCTCCTCTATGGAAGCCAGATATTACATTGGGAATGAGCTGAGTCTCCCCTTCTGGAAAATGTGAGACAACCTGGAGGAAAGTCATCTCCCCATTACAGAAGAGCCTTTGGCCAGCTGACCAGCTTCTAACTGCAGGTGCGTGGAGAAGCCCAGGTAAGATTAGACTACTTGTATCCGAAAGGCCCACTCCACTGACCTGCATATTCACAAAATGTTTATCATTGAAGTATGGCTTTGTTTTTATTTGGCAACACACGAGTAATCCATAGATCATCTGATTTATAACTATCCAAAATATGAGACAAAACCTTTTTTCCAAGTTATAAAGTACAGTGCATACCAAATTACAATTCCTTACATTCCCTGCAGCTCCAGAAAAATGTGTACTTACTGGCTATTCCCAGTCATGTACTCCCAGGATTATAAACAAAATTAAATGATATATGAATCACAATCCTCTAAGTGAATGTAGCAATAATAGCCAAACCCAGTCATGGGGTGGGGGGGAAGACAGCTTGGAACATAAGGTAGTTCCCACACATTTCAAATTGACTGAAAAAGCAGAATTGTTTTTATCACACTGTACTATTACAATATGTGCTATGTCATAAATTTCAGTTTATGTTTTCTCTAATTGGTAAAACCTAAGGACCTTCAAAGAATAAAGAAGACTGTTTAATCCCCGAGACTAGCTGTTGGTAGTGAAATGCTCAGAGCCTGACATTCTGAATGGTTTTGAAGCCCACCAAGTACAACTGCCAGCCAAAATGGGTTAGGGATGGAATAAGCAGATTGATTACCGAAGGAACCTGAAATAGATACTATTTAATTCATTTTCCCTTTTGTTCAAAGCCTATAATTCTTAAGCCTAACCACTGAGCTGTAGCATAAACTTAATTAAAACCTTATAATATGATAGGTATAGAAAGAAAAAGACATGGTTATTTCAGGCTTATGGATGGGGGCAGTGCTTCCTGAAATGGCTTTTTCTTTTAGTGCTATTTGTTCAACTCATCACTTGTGAGTGTGTACAAAAGATCTATCATGCAAAATGATGAATGCTAGAAGACACATTTTTAAAGGAAACTTATCAGTAGTCCATTTCAGAGAAAATTCTAACTGCAATCAGGCTCACTGCATTTTCATCTAACAACTGCAAGGCTCTTATGTATGATTTGTGCAGGTTTAGAGCACCACTATGTGGTCTTTTAGTGTGTATGTAAAACTGTGCATATATTTTTCATATATATGTATGACAACATAACAACAGAAAATAATTAAGTTTCTCTTTTAAAAGATCATTTATTCACAGGACTATGAAATGCAAATAACCTTTAAGAAGAGTAAATGAAATGTTTGCATTTAATTGTGCAAAAACACAATAATTTTGTAGCTAATTTTAACAAATGAAAAAACATCCAGACCATTTTTTCCAACAGATTCCATCTTAATGCATTTTGCTATTGTGTTTCATCTGCATGGGGTACATTACATTTAATAGAAATCACACAGTCCAATTATTTCTCCTAGGGGAAGAGGAGAAGGGAAAAGGAAGACAGAGGAATTTGTTGTAGGCAAGAGTAGAGGGCTGTGGCAACTTAACAGGGAAGACAGACCCTGCTTTAGAGCTATTCACATAAGTCCTTCACACGTGGTGACTTTTCAGATAGAAACTTCTAGAAAGGATGCACTTAATCTCACTAGAAATGGCACCAAAATTTTCTTATTTCTCTCCTGGGCTCTAAAGTGGTGCCATTTTACTGTTAGCAAAACTGCAAACACTTTTTTATAGCAGCTACATAAATTGGGGGACACAAAATTGATCCCTCTCTTTCTTAGCATTCAGTTCAGAAACCTAATTGTAAAGTCATCTGTGCTCAAAGATACTTCTAATTTCCTAAAAATTTAATTTTGTTCCCAGAAATTTTCATCTTAAAAGAAATAGCAAATGATTTTAGAGTCATTTCAATTAGGACTATAAAAATATTCTGGACTCCTCATGCAAAAATCAAGACTATGGGCTCTACTTGCCAGTGAAGTCCCCACTAGGTACAAATGGCTTTTGAAATTTTAATTAAAATAAGTTTAAATTAAAATGTAATTCCAAGGTGGCTCTACCTGTATGTTAAAATGCTTAGTAGCCAACTGTGAATGGTGGCTACAGCTCTGGAGAGCACAGATAGAGAACATTTCTATTGCAGCAAAAGTTTGTTGTGCAATACTGGTCTACGGCATCATGTATACTCCTGTCTGTGTTTCTGAGGTATGAAAACAAGATACTAGATGACAACTTGGGTTCCAGGTTTTCTTTGATGATTTCTCCCTTTTTGCTGGTCAGGTGAAATCAGTGTGCCTCTGATTATTTGTACCAACTGGTTTTAAATCTGTGTGGTGTCTCTTGTACTAAGATAGATAATGACCAGTCTCTTCAGCATGAATGAAAATAGGCATTCACATGCAGAAGGCAGAAATGACTTCCAGGACAAAGGAAAAAGAACACAAGATCAGCTGATAGTCCTACCTCTACCCATCATACCTCTTTTCCTTGTTACCTATAAAAAAGGTGCATAATGCTGCTTGCAAAGGATGAAATTATGAGGGAATTGTTAACTACTATGCTGAGAATAGAGATTTCTTGCTGTCCACATAGGCCTTGATTAAAAACGAAACTCTGAGACAGACAAATGTTATTTTTCAGAGCACCTACATCATTTAAAATTACAAATTTTGCCTGACATCTTTCCCTAATATTTTTAAATCCTCATACACTGACTGTCTAGTTTTCTGCCTGTCAGAATGCAATGTCAAGGCAACACACATTTTAGTCTTTTGGTCTTCTGATATATTCAAAATTTAGGAAAGGGTCAGCATGTGGTATACTCTTAATCTTGTTAAATGAATAAATGGATTACTCATCTCCACTGTGATTGTCTATCCAAGGATAATAAAATCTTCCAACTTACTTTTAGCTATAGTAGAGCTCGCTAGCTACTATATTAACCAATGTTCTTCAAAGAACAGGGCTATTAACATTGACTACTTAATTCCTATCTCATAAATTACTTAGAATCTTATTCTTTTGACTTTCTCCAGTTTATCTCGGATCTTGTTGATCTTTCCTAAAGTATGTGACTCTACTTCCTTTCCTTGAACATCTTCTGTATCTCCAAATCTCTGAGCACCCAATCTATTGTTTCACAAATTCATAATGATTCAAGAGTTATCAAATGTATGTGAAAGGATTCTGTGGGTCCTTTTTGTATGGGAGGTATGCAAATCTCTCCATAATTTGCAAAATACCTCTTGAGTCCAAAAGCTTCTAGATAATGGGTGTAAAACTAATTGGAACTCTCTTGTTTGGGAAGGACAACAGACATTTGACTAACAGTCCAAAGGGACTTCATTGACACAGAATATCACAGAAGAGGTGGACAAATCCAACAGTCTGAAGCTCAGGAGTACATTTCACCCTTAGAGATAAATAAGTCCCACGGTTTAGAAATTTCCAGGACTCTGTATCTTAAGCTCTTCCCTACATGTCAGCTTTAGTTTGTAGGGCTGCAGATGATCTCCCTCCATGTGATAGAAAATAATAGAGACCTTACTAATTCTGAAAGGTTCTATCTCCTGTTTCTATCCCTACAGGTTCCTTGGTGCCCTATTTAAATACCCAGGTTTTAAACTCATTGTTCTAGCTTGGAGCGGATTTTCCCAGCAATCAGGATCACATCACATTACCATGTAGGTCTCATTGCTAAAGACAAAAATTTAAAGTAAGTGAAAGGTTTTCCAGAGATGGGCATTAGAGTAAGTCAATGGAGATTATAACAATCAGCCTTTCTTATTTAAAAAAAAAAAAAAAATACGGTGGTGCGTTGGTTTGTAAACAGCTTATTTGCAATTTGGTTCGCAAATAGAAGCATTTGGCAAAATTTTGTTTTTGTTTGCAAACTGCATTAGACAACAAACACAACTGTGGCCATCATTACCATGCAAACATGACTGTGGCCATTTTCCCTAAATCTTAGGATAAATTAAATTTGTCAATTGAGGTACCACTGTAATTACAAAACATTGTCTCATACATTTAGATATTCAATATGTTAGTTTAATTTTGGAAGAACAATATTATTTTGACTAATGAGGTAAGGAGAAAACTTGAGGGGCTCTAACATATGCATTTCATAGCTTTATTTCTGAAATATTTTAGCTGAGTCTTTCACTACGAAGAGGCACAGCACGAAGCTATTCCTTATTTGTTACATGAAACAACTGTTACACTATTACCCCAGTATTAAACTAAGAACCTACCTAGGAAATAATAACAAACAATTATGGTTTCTTTCTTTTCCAGGAGCTCACATGTATTTGAATATAGCAGACAATAGCAGACCATGTCAATGTGAATCCTGAGGAGTCTACCATTTTTACCTGTTTGACTTTGTCAAATTACCTAAGCTTTCTCTACCTCAGTTACTGCATCTATAAAAACAAGGTTCTATTTGGTAATAGAACCTACCAAATAAAAAGCATAGGCAAAAGAACTTGGAATGAGACCTATTGTATATTATAGGCAGTGTTTCTCAATTGGCAGTGACTTTAAACTCACAAGGGACATTTAGTAATGTCTAGAGACATCTTTGGTTTTCAGACAGGCTAGCATAAAGGCTACTTTTAATTAATGGATATAGGATAGGCATGCTGCTATCTTACTATACACAGAATATCCATTCAAAACAAAGAATCATCCTAAAATCTCAAGTCTGAGAAAGCCTGTATTAATGGACCATTAAATATTACTTATTTTTATCAGAAATAATCATAAAAACAGGTCCTTAGATAATACCTACAATCTACCAGGTACCATTCTAATTACTATATTTTAAGCAACCTTAATATTTATTAAACCGTAAGGCAGATACTCTGACTCAACAAATACGAGGGTATAATAACAAGGGTTCAGCCTCTATTTCTCCTGCATGGTAACTGGAATCCATCAACAAGGTTAAAGTAATCTTTCCGGAAAATTGCTCTCCCTGGGAAACATGATTTTATTATAAGCAGCTTATGCAGATTCTGCACCCTTTTATTCTTTCTTCTACCTACTTTCACTCTTCAATTCATATTTTAAGACTCTTGGAATTTTCTTGTTTGTCTTTAATCAGATGTTCAAATCCAATAGTTTTCCATCCTCCTCATTTTCTCAGCACCTCCCCTAATTATTAGAGGATACTTTTCATGACTTACAGCAAGTAACCGATAGGAGAAGATAAGAGATTTGGGTATTTATTCTGAAGCTTAAGTTGGATTGCCTGCACTTTGATGTATAAGCCTCTTTCTGAATTCTCTCCAAAGGCATTGAGCAAGGCTGTGAAAGTACCTTCCAAGCCAAAAGTCTGCAAGATGGTGACAGAATGGTGAGCACCTCCTGTCCTTCAGGGACATTAGGAATGGAAAGGCTTCTGTCTTGGATTGATGCAATTGTTTGAAAACTGATTCATTGAATCTTTATCTAATTTTTAAGGATTTTGTTTTACTTAGAAATAAACCCTTGTAGGCACCACATTTTTAGGTCAGGGGGTGAGGAGGAGTTAACCAAGGCTGACAGAAACTGAATTAAATGTTATCAAATGGCTGTTCTTAGAACCTAGTATTTAAAAAAATGAAGCATTAAAACAAATTCTTAGTCTTTCATATAAAAAGTCCCACTAATTCTCAGGCAACAAAATGAAAAGGTATCTATTTATCACCAAGATTCCAATGATCCCACTATTCCTATATCTACTACCCTTCAGTTTTTCTCAATGGGTGAAATTTTCCATTGATGAATCATAACTTTTTCAGAAGTTATCTGAACATGGGTCATTGAGATTGTAAAGAACTCAAAATCTTATCCAATCAAGTGATCAGCTGGTGTGAGGGCCTAGGTTTAGAAAAAGAGATTGGTTTAAACTGACTTTCTGCAAGTGCTCAGAGGTAGCAAATATTTCTTGGAGAACGCACATAGGGTTTGCCTGTTTCTTAGTGTCTCCCCTCATACAATATAGTACAATAGTCAGAAATCTCAAACTTGTGATCCTCTGACCTCAGCCTCTGGACGAGCTATATGCTGCTATGCGTATAAATGACCAAAGTCAAAGATATCATTGAATTTTGCTGTCCAATTGAATAAATAGCTAAAGATGATTTGAAAGTCAGACTTGCCAAGGAGTGAGTAGAACCGCAGGAGAATCAACATAATTTACTTTTACTTTAAACCAACTATCAATAATGAAATGTTTCTGTAAGATTTTTTATGGACAATCTAGTTCATAGATAGGGTATGATTTTTGAAATATTTAAATGAGAATTCTAGCATATGTTTGAGCTTGAACTTGATGCCCAATAAATACCATATCCTTAGGGATTTTCCTAAAAGTTTCATTCCCACTCTGAGCTGTGAAATGAAGTGGGTCCCACTGATGGCATAGTTAGAAGTGCTATATGCAAGCACTAATAGACTTTTTCCTATCATAGTTTCACTGAAGATTCGAATTAATCTAATCACCAATTAGCAGGAAGAATATTTTATCAGAGAAAAAACAACTTACAGGTGGCTAGGATGGGGGTTCTGTTCCACCTAGATTAGGAATGACAAACCAGGATGTTCCTCTACAGACCCTCTCTCCCAGCTCTCCTTTACAATGACTCATTTCTCAGAAACCAGACTTCAGGGACAGATCTAAAGTCTCCACTCCTGGCACAGTTTTTCTGCTACTGCGTTGGATCACAGTTTTTCTTTTGCCCGGAGTGCACCTACTTAAAAGTCAAGCAAATAAGCACAGAATGAGCAACCCAGATTCTAAAACAAGATGAGACACCAAGCAACAATCAGCAGCCGAAATGTAGGTACCCTGGGAACCACATTAGTCCCTCTTGCTTGTGTTTCATCTAGCATTTGTTTTTTGTATGACTGCTAGGTATATTTGTTGCTAAAAAATCTTGTTTCTCATCTCAAAGGATGAGAAAGATTAAAAAGGAAAGAAGGTTGGGGGAAGTAAGGCAGATTTGAGAGTCTAAAGAGAAGATTTTAGGCCTAATGGGCTTTGGAAAGTATTTGCAAAACTGAACTAGACATTGGCCAGGTTGTCATGGAAACCAGCTTTGCTGAGCGGTAGAGATGCAGGCTCTGGTGAGGAAGGTTCTCCCTGAAGTTCTGGGGCCTCATATAAACTCCAAACCCACCTTTGGGCTTGAAATCAGTCTGTTCTGCTACACAGAAAATATACAACAGGGCGCTAAAAGCATATCTGGAGTTAAAAATATTCTGTAGCTTCCTTTGCTCTGCTATTTCTTTTTTCAAATCCATATATTGTGTTCTGAACTCCTCCTACCTCTTATCTACTATGGAACAGGAGCAAAGGAGAGAAAGAGAGGAGCATCAACAGAGATGCATTTGGCAATATCCTATCGATTTCTCCTTCCTGCTTCATCAAATCAAAGCAAAAAAAAAAATGTTTTTCACAAATGGTGCTCCTGGGATGTCAATTGTTGAAATCTGTTTGCTGAAAAACTCCTTTTACAAAAGACCTTATTTTGCCAAGGAAGTAATTTTTGGTGTGTTTGAACTGCTTACTACTTTTTACTTTGTAAGTCCTAAGAATTGGGTGATGCAAATTTTATTGTTGTTTTCTGTCTTCATGTGAAATAATTTCTTTTAAAATACAAATACGTATTATGAGGTCAATTGCTTGTATATGTGCATGGGTGTGCATACACACAGATGCATACGAGAACTTGTGTGTGCTTGTATGTCTATATATGAATTCAGTTTTTAAATTATCTCTTGAGTTTTTATTTTAATACCTTCAATTATTTTATAGTTACTATAAATTATTTCACCTGCTTTGGAAATTTTTACACAATAATGATTTGTAGGAGGGCTAGTATTTTGTTTTGCTTCATGATGGTATATTTAAGATGTGATATCACCAGGTCAGTGCATATATAACTCCAGCCTTTGGTATCTTCTCCCAGTACTCTCAAAATATAGTTAGACCACATTTATATAATTATACAACCTAAATGTTGTATATTTAAGACTTTGCATCCTAAAGAAAGCACCAAAAAGAGTAAGAGGCATGAGTATGGCCACAAGAACCAACTTACTCGGTTCAGTACAGAGGCCAGAGAGGTTCTGATAGACAGGTCAGGATCTGGTGATCAGATTCAATATTCAGACTGCTTTTCTGTCTTATTTCCAACTTCCCTAGTCCAGTTGAACAAGCCTGTGTTCCTCTGCATGCAGACTAAAGCCTGTCTACATAAACTGAAACTCTGAAGAAAGAGGGTACCAGCCACTCATAACTCTAAGACTGGCTGGCATACTGTCTAGAAACCTACCCTCTGGTTTGCTTGAACTGTGATACTTTTGCCACAGTTCATAAAGTTTTGTCACTCAACTTTCCAAAATTATTTTTTTCAACAGCCGTTTACTGATTTCCTCCTCTCCAAATCCTTGGCAATTGTTCTGTATCTTTCTATCTAATGAACAGACTGATGTCAGTCATCAGCCTGCCCAAATCTTCTACCTTATTTTGATAGTACTGGCTTTTAGGATTCCTTTGGTGTGCCTTTCTATATTTCAGAGGCAAAAAGCTGATACATTTCCTAGTTTCTTTGAACGCAATGTGCTGGATGGTAATGGCAGTTTACCTTGTAGGTAGAGTTGTATGAAATTTGAATAGAATTCTTTGGAGCTATTCTTAAGAATAATCAACCCAATGGAAATGTCAAGTTTTTTCACAGCACTGTTTCAATGCCTGTTCTTCAGGTTCCCAGAAATGAAGAGGCAATTTCAGAAAGCAGTGGCTGGATTCTACCGCAAACTGTTGAGGGACCATCTCCAAAGCAGTAATGGTTGTAATGGCAGCTTCCCTGCATTAGTCAGTTTTCCTTTGCTGGAACAAATACCTGACACTGAAAATTAGAGAAGTTTATGTTGGCTTCTGATTGCAGAGGTTTCAGTCCAAGATGGCATCAGAGTGGAAGATCATGGTGGATAAACTTGCCCTGTTCACAACAGCAGCAAATAAAACAGGGGAAGAAAGGAAGAGACAAAGGGATCAAATGTCCCCAAAAGGTCACTCCTCCATGAGCCACCTAAACAAACTCAAAAGCATGCTTTACTGATCTCCTAGGAATCTCTCAAGGAAATCAAGTTGATAATCAAGATTAACTGATACATCATTCGACCATCATTGTACTATAATCTCCCCAATGTGTTCTAGAATCACTTGTTTTAGAGGAGTCCTTAAAGGCAGTACAGGTGTTTTATAGAACCCCTTAGAATTGCAGCCTTCTGATGGTTAGGAAGAATCTAATTCTTATATTAAATAATTTGTGGCTTAAAAACACTTAGATTATTGTTTTCTAAAATGAATTCTCACAGACATCTCAACTAACTCAGGCTTTATAGGAAAAGAGGGGTCAAGAGAAAGCACAGCCAAAGAATTCAACAGATGAGAAGGTGCCCCATGGGATAGACAATCAGAGAGAGCAAAAGCTACATCAGTCTAGGTAAGTAAGCTCACAGAGTCACAAAAACAGAGGATGAGTTTTGCCCTACTTAGAGAAAAACGTTTTGTTATTTGTCACCTTGACCTCATAAATATTGTAATTGTACTTGGGTCACTCTGAGTGGATGGAACCAGGTGAATCTCCTTAGATTTATTTATTCTGTCTGAAAGCATGCTCTGAAATACTTTTCAGAAGTTAGGTTACTTGAATTGTTACTGTAATAATAAGAGGGGAGATGTTGGGAAGCAAAATGTCTGCTGATCTCACCAAAAGGTAGACCAGGAGTAGAGTGGGTCAAAGCCTGTCAGCCCAGGAAGTAAGTTTTTGCTTGTAACCTAATTTTCTGAATCATTTATACCATATCCTAATGTATTATGTAACAAAAATAATACCTGTTATATACTGAGTACTTACTACATGCACAGGACTATGCTAAATTTTCTTTGAATTATCAAACTAAAGAACTAAAGGTTCACAATATTCCCAGGAAATTTGATTATATATATATATATATATATATATATATATATATATATATATATGTGTGTGTGTGTGTGTGTGTATTCTATAGATGCTTTATATCTTTTAGGTCAAGAATGTGGGACCCAGGTATAAAGTGACTTGCCCAAAGTAAAATGGGCAGAAAATTTACTTAAGTCTTTCTGATGCTACACACATAAATGTATTAACTTACTGAACTAGAAAACACAGATCTGGCCCTGAAATAATATTTACTGTGAAATAATAAGGAATTAGACTATGACATTTGGTCAGAATGTTACTTAGAATGATATAGAATATTAACACAATGATATCAGTAATAACTCACTTCAGATTTCAGGATTCAAGTGAAATTCAGAAAACAAGCATTCAGATAATAGGCTAGGAGACTTTTTCCACTGTTCACTATCACTAAACTCTGAGAGTTTAGATTTTGTTAATGAGCTATTGTTTGCAAGTAGGGAGGAGACTCCTATGCAAAATCAGTATTTTTTACAGAGTTAGTAGCACACTTGGACTTTGTAAATATTGGTTGGTTATTTTTATTTTCTGGTTTGAAAGAAATACTGAGGCCATAAAATGTCTTTCCTTTGGTGCATGATGGGAGACAATAGCATCTAAATGTCAGAGATCTTTAGGGCAACGGAGAGTTTGAACAAACTATAGATATTATTCATAATTCCCTGTTATTATGTTACACAGGAAGAAACTGGGATGAAAAATGGATTATATTTTTTAAAATACAACTGTAAAAAGAAAAGGGTGAGCAGGCAGGGATGTATTTGGGAGGCCTTTAGCATTCACCATTCAAGAGTTGTAGAAGGCAAACAAGATGATTTCTTTACCTATTATGAAGATATTAACTGAATGTATTCCCTGAATGGAAAAGCTGTGCTAGACCCCAGAGTAGAGCAGTAAAGACACCTGGTTTCTTATTGCCGACAGATCTGAGATACGTTATTTCCCTTCATCAAGACCTGCCTGGAAAATACCTACAAACGGTGCTGACAGAATGCTAATAAAATCAAAGTAGTAAGGCAGAAAGGTCAGATGTGAAAGCCATATCAGTTGGTCACCCAAATACAGCAACAACTGTCTATGAAGGTCATAATGGAAGGTTCTTCAAGGGCCTGACTATAACCTTAAAATGAAGCTCCATTTATCTGATTGCGAATATAAGTAGCCAGAGGGTGAGAAAGTGATAATGGCACAAGAACAATGTTTTCAAAAATTTAAACACATGCATTTAGACAAAATAGAAGAAAATATTCATATACACATACGCAGAGTCCAATGCACCTAGGCACATATACGCAAGTACGTAAACCTCTGTAACTCTAAACTTTTACCTAGATTTTTCCCTTTTCCCCTAGACCTGTCCAATGTATTCTCATAAATATATTTCGAGTGGAGCTTTTCCCATTATCTTTCGAAGTCTGTGCTTAGAGCCCTCTTTTACATTACCTCTGTAGTCTTCTGCTAGCTTCCTTTCAATTAGCTCATTTGAAGAGTTCTTTAAAGATGAAAAGTCCCATGCTAAGTGTGGAGCATTAACTCTGCTTACTTTACAAACAAATAGTGTGAAGGTCATGAAAATATAGCATTAAAACAGAAGCAGAGAAAAGGCAATTTTCAAAAGGAGTTAAAATTTAATAGCAATACCACTAGTATATCCTTTACACCTCCTTTTCATTTGTGGTCTTAATAAAACTCATTTATCTTTAGAAAGCTCCTCAAAACTGAGTGTGAAGAAACAGTCTTATACAAAAAAGTAAGGTAACTTTAGTGATTGTTTCAACTGTTAGATGGAAAAAAGTTCTAGAACCCATCACTTTTCAGGGCAGCTGCATATTCCTCTGGAGCACCTTTCCAGTATAAGAGTAAGGCAAATCACTAGTACATTATTGGCTGGCCAGGAAACAGAGGAAAAGACACTGAATTTAGTTTGAAAAACATGGACTGCCCCTGTTTGCTCTTTTCTCTGCTTATTTTAAACAGTAGAAGTTTACAGGTATTTTGGAAGGAATTTCTAGATTGTCTGCTCTACATTGCAGAAAGTAATACTTTTAGTAATATGGCCCCATTTTACCACATGATTACAAGAAGAAAAGTAATAAATAATAATTTGTATGATGTTTCTAAAACATCTGCTACCTCTCTTCTAATGAGAAGTATTCCCTAAGGTCATGGTTTAGTTCAGCAACTGAAGGTTACCATGCCAAAGTCAAGTCCAGTAGGAGCCCACAATACATAGTCATAATAGTGACTTGTAGTAGACCAACAACTTGTAAGACTTGGCATAGAAGAGTGTGTCAATTTCTGTGGCTCTTAAAGGAGGGTCTGTACCAATTGCTATTAAGATAGGTAGATAAGGATAATGAAATTTCCTAAAAGGAGTCCAAAAAGTTTTCAGAAGAGATGAATAAATCTCTATAAATGAAACCTTGAATTATCCTGGAGAATTTTTCCAGACTTTCATTTTCTGCTTTGGTAAGGCAGGAGATTAGGTGTGATCAGCCAGCTGGCCAAGTAGTCATGACCTGTCAATCACACAGATCCAAGACAGCCACAGAAAAACAGTTCCCACCTCCTTACACCAGGAACAAACCACAAAGTGACATCTTCAGTTCCTCTCATAGGAAATCAAGCAGTGCTTCTGATAGGACAGCCTAGAGCGACGTGAGACATGGGAGACACAGAGGACAGCAGCCATCAACCTTGAGGTCACTGCGCTCTCTTGCACAGTGGTCTGTGTGTTCTTCTTTTCCTACTTTAAATAGCCTGCACTCTCTTTGCAGAGAACATTTCTTTTTTCTACCTTTAGTAAATGTAAAACTTTGCTATCTTTTACACTCATCCTGACCAGTCCTTTGTTCAGAACAAGAAACTAGAAAGGCTCTCAAGAAGAAGCACTCCAGAGCCCCATTATTTCATAGCATTTTTCCTACAGAACTTGAGGACTTGCAATGGTTTTAGGGTTTCAGGGGAAATGACTTTACTTGTTTCTGTTCACACACACAAAAAAAATTCATATGGATCTGAATTTATTAATGATTTTATTCAGGTTAAGAATATAAATATTTTGAATGTCTTAAATTTATTCCATATTTGTAAACAAAAAAAATAAAATTCAGTGTTAATTCTGACTGACCAAAGCAAAAATAGTAATTGTTTAGTTTTTAATTAGTATCTTCAGCTCTAAAAAAGAGATAAGCTAATCAGAAGATACATCCAAATTTTCTGGAGTTTGTTGAAACTTAGATTCTGGACATACAGAGTTTCTTACTGAGTAGGTCTAAGGTAGGGAGGGCTGTAAACTACACATTTCTAACTAGGCCCTTTGTCCTGGTGGTATTGCCAGGACTATACTCAGACACAGCTGGACTAGGAGACAGCCAGGTGATATTCTGACACTAGCTGTGTCTTATGGTTGCCACATGGTGGATAAAAGAAACAATGCAGCTAGATGTTGAAACTTGTATGAATTCAGATATTTAGTAACTTGGTTTTCAATAAATACAAAGCTGTTCATCACTTATGTGAGAGTGTTCAGAGTAACTAATCATCAAGAAACACAAATTAAAGCAGTAATGAGATACTACTTATGCTTCCATCAAAATGCTTACAATGGAAGAAAATAACAGCAACAATATCAAATATTGTGTGATGCTTTAGAGAAAGCTTAACTCTAGTGCACTGCTAGTGTAAGAAAGCGCTACAACCAACTTAGAGGCTGTTTGGCAGTATCTAATAAGGTTGAGCATATATATACACCATGAAAGAACAAGTTCACTCCTAGTTATGGAGCAGCAGAAATATGTACATATGGACACCATGTACCAGACATGTACTAGAATGCCCAGAATAGTATTTTTATTCTAGCCTCAAAAGAGAAAACATCCAACTGCCTATCAACACTAGGTTAGGTAAATAAATTGTAGTATTGCCATGTAATGGGATATAATTCATCAGTAAGAACATGCATGCAATATATACAAAATATAAAATAATCTTACAAATCTGACGTGGAACGGAAGACTCAAAACAGTATGCACTAGCATGTGGTTTAATTTGTATACAGTTTAAAACTAGAGACACTTAACCTATACCATTGGAAGTCACTAACAGAGGGGCTCTGTGGTGTTGGCAAATATTTCTTGATCTGTATACCGGTTTTTGATAACAGAAAAACTTAACACATTAAAGTTTCTAGAAGTTTATTGAGCATTCACTAGTTCTAAAGTGACTAGCATTTTGCTGAGTGGGGAAGGGGGAAATTTTTATAAAATGTTACAAAGAAAGGGGCTGGGGAGTTAGCTCAGCTGCATAAGTGCCTTCCTTGCAAGTGTGTGGTCATGAGTTCGATCCCTGGTACTGATAAAAATGAAAAAGACAAAAAAAATATGTTACAAAGAAAGAAAAAGGAAATAGTTTTAATTGATTAGAGTGGAAAGTTGTTGAAGGTTATCCAATGGCTTCTCATCTGTACAGTTTCATAAACTATATAAAATTACTGTTTGCACTGGGCTTTTGCTTTTTGGTGTAGTAATTTCAAATGCTGAGCCAGCTTAGTCTAGTGGTCTTTCAAATAGAATCTTATGCTCTCATATTGTGAAAATTACTAAACTACACACATAGTTAGTACATTTAGCTGTTATCTATATGTGATTAAAAACCTAGGATGAGGGTTAGTACAGTTTTCCTTTAGGTGCTGAGTTTGGTTCATCTGTAAAGCTCCAATGAATCCCCTTTGCCTCATACGAAATGTTTCTCTGACTCTTCTTCTTTTTCTTGCTCTGGTGTTTCTCTGACATTTTTAAGTTAGGAAATTATTTCATTACCTCTATCTCTTGAATTTTTGTAACACTTGAGTTGAAGAACTATTTAACTTCCAGTCCCCTGATTTAAATGTGATATATAAAAGTAAATTTCTTACTCTGAGATTTCCCCTAGACTCCAAGTACCAGTTCCTGCTTCCTCCAAACATGCTTCTCATGTTTCCTTCCAATCCTTCTCAGAAAGCAACAGCATCTTACTCAGTTGCTCAAGATGAAAAACCTAGATTATAGCTACCATCAATTCTTCTCTTTCTCACCATTCACCAAGTCCAATCCATTTTTTGCTGTCCTTCTTTATAGTATGCAGGTCCCCCATTACCTCTTACCTTAAAACTTTTCTTTTAGCTGAACTCTCTGCTTCCAGTCTGATTCTCAGCTTAAATGTAGACTCTACAATTCTAGAGCCTTCCAGTGGCTCAGTATATTCATTATGCATATAGCCTGAACTCTTCTCTCTTGCCATCAAGGCCTTGCAAGGCCTTCCTACAACCTCTCCACCTCATTTCTTTTTTTCTTCTTCTCACTTGCCCATTCACAGGAACTTATGCATGTCATCTACCCAGATGACAGATCTATCCAGATCTGGGCTTGTCAAGGTTTTCTCTATTCTCTTAAGAAGAATTTCCTGTGCACCAAATTTATTTTTCTCCAAACCCCTGGCCCCCAACCACTCTCTATCACATTGCCTTCCTTATTTTTCTTCATAGAATTTTTCATAATGTAAAATTTGTTTTCTATATCCTGGTACTTTGTACATATTAAGCATTCACTAAATGTGTGGAATGAATGATTGCACTGTAGCTCAACAGCACATAAAGAATCTTTTCCACTCCCAGGCTTCTACAGTGTACAGTCTGTTCTTCATCACTTCGGTAAGAAAATATTCCTGCACTTCTCCATGCTAAAAACCACTGATAGCTGAGTGGAATTCGTGGCTACCTCTGAGTGCTATCCTGAGCCGCAGAATCAGAAAATCCTAATGTCAAGAAAGGAGGCAGGGGCAGGAGCACTGGGCATGCTTCAGCAACCACTGCAGGACCAGCATTTGAAAATAAGGACAGAGTTTGGGTAGCTGTCATCCGGGAAGTCATACAAGGTCCCCAGGAAAAGGAGCTGATGCTAGCCCGATATTTGTTAATGCCAGAGATCTTCAATAACTTTTCTTTTTAGAGGAGGAACCAGTTTTCAAGTGTGCATAGCTTGAGGGCTAGGTTTGGCAGGCTATGAGAACAAAGGGCTAGGTTAGGAACCGAAATGTAAATAGGAAGATTCTAGTTCACACAAGCAAATTCCAATCCCTAGATGATGACTACATATCATAAAGCAAAAACCTGGCACATATATGTTTCATTTGAAATAAATGGACCTTCAAAATGCTTAATTAAGCTTATAAATGATACAGGTTTTTAGCTCTTTTCTGCCTAGCCCATTTACTCTTTTATACCTTGACTAACAGGATGGCCTCTAAAACAGGTCAAAAATAAAGGGGGGAGATTTAACTCACCATCTGTATCCAGTTTTCACTGTCTCATTAGACCAAGTCCTATGGCCTCTGCTTCCACCCCTTAGAAGCTGCAGCCCAGAGCACTGCTGCAGCTCTCTGAAACTGCAGCCACACAATTCCACTGCTTCCCTGCTCCACTGCTGTACATCCCTGACAGGCTGAGCAGAGCAAGGTAACAATCAAAAAGCCATCTACTCCCCAGTGCAGTTGATGCAAATAAACCCTAGGCCATTGTGATGTTATTGGGACATAAACCAACAAATAGATGCTGCATTCATACCCTTCTGGAGCTGGAAACGTGCCCTAATTAAAGCAGACACAACAGCTCTGCAGTCACTGCCAGACAGTAAATGAAAGGGCTGCCTGCCTGCCTCCTCAGCATCCAGGTCAGAGCATTGCTTACAGGAATTACGTAAACTCATCCACAGCTCAGTATTCTCCACTTTAAATGATAGGACTTTTGCCTGTCTGGCCCCTCAAATGCAAGCATATAAGGAATTTAGAATTTGGGAAGACAAGTAGTTAATATTTTTCCTCAGGAAATAAATTTCTGATAGCATTTATTTCACTACCAGGCTTGCTGACCAAAGGTGGAACCAAGCGTGGGGTTCACAAGGGTCAATCCCAGAAATCCATGAAGGAGCAACGGATATAGCCTGATCTCCAGGAAGTTATGGGCCAAGAATCAAGGTCAATTTAAACCTCTGGCATAGAGCAGGTAAACAAAGCCTGGACAATGTAATACATTAGCACCTTCCCCGGATAAATTTGGTTTTGTCTAGAAATAAATGAATATATACTGAAGTTAAGGTATAACTATTTGATGCTCAACAAAACTAAAGATAGTAATGCAGTGCAAAATTGAAATAAACATTTTTCTAGATAATGTGCTTAAATTGATGTGTAAACAAAAATCTTCTATGCATCCCTTTGTCAAATTCCTACCCTTGAGCTCTATCTCTGCACAAAGATGAGTCACACAGATGAGGAGCTATAAAACACGAATCATGGGATAAAGAGGAGGCAGAGCATAAGAAAACATATGAATAGTTGTGGCAATTAAAAAATGTTTGCTGATGTTTTTGTCTATAAAAGATGGAAATATATGGTCCCTCTTCTCAAATCTGAGTATAGCAAGAGCTGTGTTACCTGACTTCTCAGACCAGATCCAAAAAGATCATTTACCTTACTTGGCTCTCTTGTGATACCTGCCCTAGAGAAAGTCAAGTGTCATGTAAGAAACCCAACTACTCTAAGACACCATGCTGGAGGGATCACAAGTCAGCATCTGGACTCATTCCAGTAGCCAGCATTCACCACCAGCCATGTGAGGGAACCATGTGCAGTGTCCAGGCCAGTCAATCTCACAGATGTCTGCACAACAGCTAACCAAAACCACACCACCAACAACTAATAGAAGCCCCATAAACTCTTCCAAGCCACATTTGCCTTCCATCCTGTCTGACCAAAAAATCATAAGGAAAATAAAATGGTTGTTTTATGTCCCAATTAGAGGACAATAAAGAGCTACACCCTGAAGATTAAAATATTTATTTGAAAGGTATTGTTTACTCCCAGACTCTTGATAACAGGATGCCTGTTCATTAACTCTCACCCCAAAGCATCCTAATGAAAGCATAACAGAGCATCCTATAAAAAGTACATTCAGAGTTCTAAACAAGCTGATGAGGACAGGGTACATGGGAAGAGGAGGGCGATGACTTGCAGGCAGCGTTGCTGCCCTCACTCTGAGCTGAACTCCTCTCTGTATAACTTCCACACATCTGTCCTAGATCTGCCTTCCAATGCCAGAACAAGTCTACTCTCTTCCTCCTATGTGACATCAGAAAAGATTATGCAAATAGAATAGGTCAATAGAAAGAGAAAAACCTTTTTTGTTCACAGGTCCTTTGAAGCATTAAGACATTATAGAAGTGTTCTGAGATCTCCCTGGGGGTCATAGCATTTACACATTCTTTGCATAGTACTTCCTTGCAGGAATGAAGGAAATGACTATGTGGAATACTCCATTTTTATTATCAGTCTTTCTTTAAATGTGTTCAAAATGCTCAGGTAGCAAAATTCAAGAAGAAAATCATATACAGAATAAATTTGGTCTGGGTTAGAGAGTTAAATGCAAATGATTCAATTTGATCATTAAAAACTGAAAGCAAGTAGTGATGAGTAGTTATATTTGCAAATAAAAGAGGACTTAACTTTCTTAGTGTAACTTTCTGAGGATAACATCAAAAGCTATGAAGAAAAATGATGAATTTGATTACATACAGACTTAGAGATTTTATATAATAAAAATATTCACAAATAAAATTAAAAGGCTAGTGAGAAGCTAGAAAAATACTGCTGGCATACAATTAAAAAAGATTAAGAGCCTTAATATATTTTTAAACTCTGGTTAGTAAGAAAATGAACATTTGAATAACAAATGTATATCTGCAAAAAGAAATAGTAAGCAATTTATTATAGAAAAGTACAAATGCCTCATAATGTAGTTAAAATAATTCTACTTCTCATCATAACTAATGAAAGGAAAACCAGATAACCTTATAACACTGTCATTGTCTTAACTCTGCAGGAATGCTTCTTTTTTTTCTTCTTGAATAGTCAATAACCATGGTTGATACAGACACAGAAAAGGAGCCCACTCTTACATTGCTTTTACAGCATTAACAGGCCTGGTCTTTTCTGCAAAATTATTTGGTAATATAAATCAATAACCTGTACAATTAGCTTCTTTTATAACCTAAATATTCATATATACTCTTAAAATGTGGAAATGGTAATGTGTTCAAAGTCTTGTCTAGTGTTTCCCAGAACATGAGTCATCATCAGAAAGAAAAAAATGCATTTCAATAAGAAAATGCTTGAATAAAATATGGTACATCTGTAAAGTTGAGGCTCTATCCAGTCATTAAGTATCCAGTGGTAGAAAACATATAACAAAAAGTACACTTGGATATTATTAATATATATGAGCAGGATACAGAATAAATAGACATTTGATTTAAGGGGCCAGGGATTTAGCTCAGCGGCATAGGCACCTGCCGGGCAAGTATGAGGTCATGAGTTTGATCCTGGTACCAAATAGAAATTTGATATATATATACATGTATATATATATATATATATATATATATATACATATATATTATATATATATAATATGAAGTAATATATAAATATGAAGTAATATATGAAATGTATGTTTTATATAAGGATATTTATTTAGAATATATTATATCTAGAGAGAGATTTGCTGCATTCTTTTTATATAGAGAAAAATAAAAGACCCCAATACAATTTTTGTAGTGGCTTTCTGCAAAAACTGGAAAATTTTGAGTGGGTTTTACTTTTTTCTTTGTGCCATTTAGTATTTTCAGAATTGTCTACAACAAACATTTTGATGTTGAAAATAGAAACAGATACAGATACACAGACACAAGCAGACACAATATTTTGTGAAGCCTACAGACTACTCAAATTCTGTGTGTACACAAAGCAAAAAGCCACTTCATGCTGAAGATCTATCTGACAAGGAAAGGGATAGGGAAATAAAAGGAAAATGAGGCTCAGAAGAGTAGGGCTGCTTCAGAGGCACAGAAATGTGTCTCTTTTGGGAGGGGATTGGTTACCGAGGTTGAAAGAATTCCAACTGACAAAGAGTAAGTAAAACTCTAGACCTTTCATAACTTATTCATTAAAACTATGGTTTGAGTTTTCTTCTGAGGAACTTAGGACTTCAAAGCTGCCCTATCTGGAAAAAAAAAAAAAAAAAAAAAAAAAAAGGACTCTTCACTTGAGTCTACAAAAGTCCAATGGTTAACTAAAAGCAGAATAAACTAACAAGTTTCAGCACACATGCCATAGGTTCCCCACTGATTTAGGAAGTAATTGTCTAAAAACTGATAATATAAAACCACTAGCCTTAACTTTATATACCCTGTTTCATCCCAGTTCAAGATGGAAGACAAGATAAGAGATGTATAGGGCCATTCAACTACCAGTGCTAGAAATTTCTTGTCATTGCCCTAAATATATAATCACTTTGAAATCTAACAGACTGAGACTAGCCCAAGCAAAAACAATTATCTCATGAAAACTGATTGCCTCTTGAGTCACGAGGGCTTCTCTAGGGCAACCTTGAAAACTGGGTAAGATAAGGATCAACTAGAACCTATCTGGAGCCAGGTTCTTAAGTCTCTTTCCTTCCATTTGTTGATGGGGATACAGTCCTCTCCATCACAGCTCTTCCTCCCTTGGGCTTTGAACATTGAAGTCCTTCTGCACTCTTCTCTTTTTCACTCTGCCTATTTTGAACTCTGCTTAATAAATCAGCTTATGCCTCTCACCAAGATAATGTAAAACACTTTTCTGTGCAATATGTCAAGAACTATGCACCAGTAGATTTGAGGTCTCTAACTATCCTTTGAGGAAAACCCTTTAAGCACTATTCATTCACAAGAGTAGACCAGATATATAATCAGTTCTGAGGCAACCTTACTCTGCATCCAAGTAATTCACCTACTCTGAGTCTCAATTTCATCAAAAAAAAAAAAAAATTCTAAGTGTTTTAGCTTAGAAATAACACATTTCAATTCAACTTTTAAAAATTCATTTTCCTGTTCAGTTAAAACGTAATTTATATCTTACTAGATTTGCTTTACATAGATAATAGTATAACTAAAGTTGCCAGATAAAATAAAGCATATAAATTTAGATATGAATTTTATGTAAATAGTGAATAACTTTTCAGTGTAAGTATATCCTATATAACACTTTGTAAAACTTAGGATTTTTGCCTTAACCCAGTGTGGGACTCCTATAAAGGCCATCTACATTACAACTTTACAGCAGTCAAATTCTCCTCCTGTTTTTCCATGCAGACTTTAACTGTATTGGAGCTTACTTTCTGGCCAAACTCAAAATACACTAAATCATTCTACTGGCCTCTTTGCTCTTAATTCTTACCACAGGTTTGGCTTTTCAAAAGGACCCGACAATATCCATGCCACTGCCTCAATGTTAAACTACCTTGAAATTTCTTCTTGCCTGATTAATTAGCCCACCACACCTTATCTCAGTATCCTGCAAAGTCTCTGGACAAAAGCAAATTGCAGAAAAATTTTCTGCTAAAGCATAACACACATGGTGGGGAGTCCAATAGCCAATATTTGTTAGTCCTTGTTTCTAACTGAAACCTCCTGAGCCTGGTCTTTATCAAATACATTTCTATCAGCATTCTACTCCTTTGCACTCTAACTAGAGTCTCTCATCAAGCTGAGCTTACAGTGGTCTAGGGCTGTTGCATCAGCCAGTAACTCTGAATCTTCCAAACTGTATGCATGCAACTTCCAAAGGCTTCTAAACAATACGGCCATCGCAGTAATGACCTCACTTCTGTGGTATCAAAATCTGTCTTGCCTATTTTTCTCCTTGCTGAGCCAAAATGTGTGCTGCCCAAAATTTCAAGGAGGAAAGTTTTATTTCAGGGCACAGTTTATAGAGGAGTCAGTCCATAGTTGGTTGTCTTCAAGCCAGGGTAACATGGGTGAGAGGCATTACAGAGGAGAAAGTATCCATGGAAGAGCAGGTAGGAGACAGAAGACAGGAAGCAGCAAGCAAGCAGTGAAGCCACAGGAGCAAGCTTCCCTTTCCCTTTGATCCCATCTGGCCCATAAGCCTTTTGGTAGTGCCACCTACACTCAGGATGGGCATTTCCATTACCCACGCCCAGAACTAAGCTAAACCAATCAGTGGACTAATCCTACTCCACATACCTTTCATCTTGTTATCACATCCTTATTTCATATCCACATACCTTAGATCTGACCACCCTGAAAATCCATATCTGTGACAGAATGAGGCTCTTGGGAGAAATCTAAACCCAAGCTATAGAAAAGAGGATTGAGGTGACATCCAAATGTGGTTGTCTTTATTAAACAGAAGACAGAAACCTATGTTCCACTGAGAGACAGAAGGGATCTGAGGACAGGATGATCAAAGACATCTCACTGTTCCTCAGAGATGACTCCAAACACCATCATCTCCGGGGTTTTCTAGAGATAAAGGGTTACAAAAGACCAAAGATTATACATTTTATTCTACCTTCTGTATTTCATTCAACAGAAAAATTTAAAGTGCCATCCTATACCCATCCCTCTCCAATTCCCAGTTCATATTGGAACCAAACCATATTGCAATAATAGGTCAATTGTTCCTTTTTCACAGGGTCAAGCACTCCCACTGATCAAAGACACAGGTCACTTAGATCTATGAGTTGTTGTTTATGGTGTTTGCTGTGGCTTGTGTTGAGGCAGAGAGAGAGAGAGAGGAGAAAAGACAGAGATAGAGACAGAGACAGGGAGAGAAACTAGACCACGGATCTTTCCTATGGCATTCCATGCAGAAGAAGATCCACTGAATCCACAAAGAATTTCTGTGAGACTCAGTACTTACTAAGCAGGTGTCTCTGCTTGAAACTGGGGTGACACTGTAACATCTGGGGAAGTGTCCTCACTATACCATGCGATGCCACTACTCAGCTGGATCAAGCAACCCCTGGAAATCCTAAATTCAATGTCAGTAGAGAACTAAAGAAAGAATGTTGAATATAAACAAAGACAGTTTATTTGAAGGTAGGGGAAGAGAGAACATGTTTTTTTGTTTTTTTGTTTTTTTCCGAATGTGGGACCGGAAGAAGAGAGAAAGAGGCAGACAGCTACTCTGGATGAGTGGGAAACATTCACATGTGAAATATTCATAAATTCTTATTTATGGGCCCTTTTTACAGAGTTTCATGTCCCATGTAGGCTCTTGGAATCTGTCTGCTTCCATGGCTGATCTTTGGTCCTCCTCTTGGATTTCCTCTGATCACATGAATTTTCCTTCAGTTTAGTGGAGGCTCAGATTATGACTGAGGGCCTTCGGGACAAGTATTTTAGGCTTAAGTATCAATTAAGTGAAACAGTTTATGTTGATCACACTATTTGGGACCTCCCTGTTCTTTTTGTTTGTTTGTTTTACATCCCATGTCTTTCTGATTGTTTGAGCCTAATATCCAGGGACAGAGGCCACTTCTAGCCAAATGTAATAAGTCTCTCTATTAACTTCTGACAAACCCCAAGGAGGCCACCATCCTATCTGTCCATACTTAAAGGGCCCTTTGTCCCTCTAACATCAGTGTCTTTCTTGAAAAAGTAGAATTCCACTGATGGCTCCCATAGTGTTAGAACACTCCAAATCAACGCCCACTAACTCCTTAGGAAGAAGGATAGAGCCCTGCAGTCACTGTTTTAGAAACTCTTGTGAGATCAGGGTGGCATTTTCCCCAACCCAGGACTCCCTAAGCCTCTTGAGATACACATAAGAGATCAGGGAGGAGCCCCCATTCAGGAAACTCCCTTATGTACACTAAAGAGATCAAGGTGGAGTCACTTAAAAACCTTATCTATTCTTACCCTGATAATATAAATTTTGATACCTTGTTTAAGACAGTAGAGATAGAAAGCTCTTTTTAAATTTTTTTAAAGTTCTGAGGTCAAGAGCTCTGCATACTCACTTGAACTGAAGTTTACCAGGTACTCCTTTGTTCCACTCCAGCTGTTGGGAATATGCTTCTAAATTACCTGAATTTTTATTAGAACAAAAAGGGGACCTAATCTGATCTATAAAAGAAGAGGGAAGGAGATCCATATGTTCCCTAAAATCAGAGGCTCAACTCCTAGATACAAGGGTGACAATTTCTGTTGACCATGAGGCCAGTTGAAAAAAAATAATGGCAAAAAGCTTGGCAGAACCATAAGACACAATCACATGACCAAATAAAATAGCCACAAACATGGCCAAATCCACATGGTCAACTTCCAGAATGAACCAAAACGGCTGATTCATGTGACAAACAGAAATGACTGACAATCATGGCGAAAGGTGGACAGGGATAAAACAAAGCCTTGCAAAAGCAACTCACTAATACAGATAAAAGTCCAGCTAGGGGAAAAGGACAGATGCAACTTTGAGCACAAAACTGGTCAGCTATTTAAGCAAGAGACTAAGTTACAAATAGCTAATCATCCCAGAAGAATGAGAAAGTTGAGCAAAGAATCGTAGATAACAGAAACTTGAGAACAAAAAGGCATCTGGACTCTAGGTTGTATGCATAAAGCATGAACAGTCTGTTCCGCAACTGGGTTAATAACAGGTTCTCTGGCAGTTCATACCCGACTCATACCTGCAATAAGAGACTGAAAATGAGAAATGAAGAAATAAAAAGAGAGATAAACTTGATGTGCACCTGTGGCCCTCTTATTGTTTGGGGAAAACACAAAGACCATGCATTTCCCCTTACCTCTCACATGGTAGGACACATGAGGAAACTGTTCCTGGAGCTGTGGGAAAACTTCCTGAGTTGTAGCTTAGGGGAGACAGAGAGAAAGAGAATAGGAAAAAAAAAAAAAAAAAAAAAAAAAACTTAAAGCGGTCTATCCCAGCTTTGGTTCATAGACTTCAGGGGAAAAAAAATCCAAAAGGGCCTCAGTTCCTTGTTCATTTTGCCAAACATGTCACCAGGTCGTGGGATACTGGGAGTCTCCTTGGGATGATTTATAAGTTTGTTCTGTCATGCACAAAGAATTGATCCAGACAAGTGAAAAAGGTAGTAAGGTTTTATGTTTATTAAATGCATGAGAAGAAACCAGCTCTGCAGAACATGTTTGGGCCAAGTAAGAGTAGGCATAAAGAACACTGTACAATCGGAGAGAAGACTGCTGTATAAGGGAACACAGCAGTGGAAAGCATAATGGGAATTGTCTTTTTGTAGCTTCTACTCAGGCTGGCACCAGGTCTAGCACGTCCTATTAAAAACCTGCTCGAGTTCTTGCTATTGGGATTGAAGATGGCGCTCTCTGCCTAGGACTGTGTGCAGGCCTTTAAGAACTGTTCTGCACGTGTCCCAGAATTCTGCAATTGGCAGGTCATGCCTACTTCCTCAGACAGCTTTGCCACATTCTAATCTCCTGCCTCAGTGCAGATTTTGGCCAAGACTGCCTAGGGTAGTACAGCTTCAGATCAAAAATGGGCAGATCTCAGAGCACTCTCAAGTGGAAACTGTATTCCCTTGGATTCTGAAGTGAGATCTGAGTGGTGCAACTCTCTGGATCTCAAAGCCCCTCAGAAACTGGGAAATATATAACAGAAGCCAAAAGGTCTTTCTCTGCTATACTTACCATTTCCTAAGAATAAATCACTCATTGTAATTTAAAGTAGGGCTCAGTCAGTTTGTTAAGGGTTCTAGGTAGTATTTTAACCTTAGTGGAACACATAGGGTATTTGATAGATATCCCTTAAAAATAGTAGTTTAAAAATATAAAAAGCAGCCAGATGCGGTAGCACACACTTGTACTCCCAGTAATCAGAAAAGGGTGAGGCAGGAGGATTCTCCAAGTTGGGGTCCAGTCTGGAATACACTGTAAGTTCAAGACCTGTCTGAACTACATATAGATAATCTCAAAAAATTATTAAATAAATATAAAATTTCTCACAAAAACAGGTTGCATTTCAGATTCTGCCCATGGATTATTGTTTACTAATCACTAATTAAGAAGTTTACAGTTCTCAGACTCCAAGTTACTTAACATTTCTGAGATATAAGTGCCACTCTAGAAATGAGTATAAATGGTCTACCTCATTAAATTGTTGGGAGGTTGAAAAGAATATCCCAAGAAAAGTTCGAGCACTGCATTTATGACTTAATAAAGTCCAAAGAGAATCTGTCTCTGTAGAACTTTAGAAATGAGTAATCCAGAGAAGAATAAACCTAAACTTGTCTTTGTTAACTTTACTGTCAGAGTGGAATATGTAATCCATCTGTCTAATGCTCAATTAGCTTGGCTTAAAGAATGTATGGCTTCACAAGAAAATGTGTGTTAAGATTTCAAATTTTTGCCATAAACCTTTAGTTAACTAGTTCTTGCTGTAACTTCGAGTTACCCAGGTGAAGCTTTTTTGATTAACATTTAGTCTTTTTCCCCAGAACAAAGATGTACTCTAATTGCTCCTATTAAAGGAAACATATCCCATATACTGGCACTAGGCAAATACACTGCTCAATTTAGCCTCCAATGCAAACCTACATTTGCTTTTCTGGTTCTCCCTGGAGACTAAGGGCTTTTCTGCTTTCTAACAGTATCCTCAAGTCAGACAGCTCAAATTTTGCAACCTTGGGGAAACCTATTAACCGTATGGTCTTGGCCAAGTTACTTAAATTTCTGAGATATAAGTGCCACCTCTAGAAATGAGTATAAATGGTCTACCTCATTAAATTGTTGGGAGGTTAAAAGAATATCCCAAGAAAAGTTCTAGCACTGTACCCAGTACATAGCAGCTATGTTAATGATATTCCCTCATTTCTTTGAGCAAGTTATCTTGATGTGTCTCCTTGTACTGGACTGCTAGGTCCCTCAGGTCTAGGGATCCATTATCCTTCTCTGTATGCTCAAGTTCTGTATAAAGCAAGCCTTAGTCAAGACTTACTGACCTAAAGAAAACCACCACTCAGCACTACACTGATTAATTAGGACCATAATAGACTTACATTATAATACATTTTCTGAACTCAAAGAAGCAAGGCTGCAGACTAGGTGGTTTTGAAATTGTCCTGAAAAACTCTGAGTTGCTGTACTTACATCAAGAAGAAGAAGAAGAAGAAGAAGAAGAAGAAGAAGAAGAAGAAGAAGAAGAGGAGGAGGAGGAGGAGGAGGAGGAGGAGGAGGAAGAGGAGGAGGAGGAAGAGGAGGAAGAGGAGGAAGAGGAGGAAGAGGAGGAAGAAGAAGTTGCAAATAGCCATAGGGTCCCTGAAATTGGGTCACTGCTTGGAGAATGCTTTATTATTGGTGGATTAAAGATGAAGCAGGTCCCTAATTGCAGCTTTAACTTCCATATGTCAATGTCAGCACTACTTAGGGATAAACTTCTAAAATGATAATACTTTGATTTAGTATTAGACTTTTACCATTCAGTGCACTTTGCCACCTATTATTTTCTTTTATCCTCACAATGAGCCCAAGAGAGAGAGCAATTTTACAGATGAGCAAATAGCAGCACAGCAGGTTAAGTGACCGACAGAGGGTCACAGAGTGATTTTAATAGCAGAGCTGTGCTCCCAGACGGGCTGCAGACTCTCAGTTCTGCACTTATTTCCTGGAACCTGCGTGTCCCTTTTCCACACTCACAGGACAGGGCTATTCAGGGAACTGATGCCAGCTCAGTACTATCCAATTCCAGAGGCAAGGGAGGGTCAGAGGGAGAACAGGGGGAGCGAGGCAGGGAGGGAAGAGAGAGGGAAGAAAGGAAGGAGGAAGGGATTAGGCTAGAAGGAAGTTTTCTATGTAGTAACCTATTTTGTCTAGAGAATCCCTGTGAGGGAACGATATTCTAGTGACAGTTACCTCTGTTGCTTTCTCAGCTTCACAGGTCTAGATTCCAGCAGGATCAAGATTGCTGATACATACATACATGCTTTCTGACCTGGCTAACTAGCTAATAAATACATAGTCTATTGATTCTTCATTGATTTTTGAAGGCCAACGTCTTTGTTTCTACATAACGTAAAAAGTCTTTGAGAGTATTTATAAAGATGAGGGTGAGTACAATAGATGCTACTTTTTTTTTTTTTATTGGTACCAGGGATCAAACTCATGCCTGCACGCTTGCAAGGCAGGTGCTTATGGTGCTGAGCTAAATCTCCAGCCCCAATATATGCTACTTTTATTATAATAGTAATTTATAGTTTTTAAGGAACCTCTAGCAGATCATGAGCTTTTTTGGGTCATGGGCCCCTTTGAGAAGCTATTGAAAACCATGGACCTTTTTTTCCAGAGGACTAAAACATTTGCATTAGGCACACAATACAGATGTAATTTTGCATACAATTCTGGGGAAATGGGAGATGCAGTTGCTGTTTTTTAGGAAGATTTTGGGGGAACCAGTTACAAATTTATCATTGATAAATTGTAACATTTCATACAGACAACAGCTTTGTGAGGTATGTAAGCAGGTATTATCTATTCTGTTTTACACATGAGGAGATTAATAACTCAAAAACGTCAGTGACTTCTCTAAGAGAAATAGTTAATTAGGCAGAACTAATACCAGCTCTCTTAACTACCTGCCTGGAGCTCCTTCCTATATCAAGGTGCCCAAGTTATAGGTGAAGACATAAAAATTATCCCAAAAAGTGATTTGACCTCTGCAGATATGCATCAGTTCAAGAGAGTAATAGCTTTCCCCTTCCGTCATGAGTGTTATTTAAAATATTGCTCTGCTGTCCTCCGGAGAATTTAAAAATCACCAAAAAAGACAGAAAATCAACAGAAAAAAAAATAAAGAAAGAAAAAGAGCTAAAAAACCTCTATTGATGAAAAATCCAAACTGAGATGCTAATCATGGCTAGACTTAACCATAACTTTTAAATTCATAATCTCTTAATTATGTATGAGTAATGGAGGCATTTTCCAAAGAATAAAAATGGTGTCAAAGCAGGTTAGTGCCTCAATAGAAGAAAGTGAGAGGCTGACTGTGGGAGCACAGAGAATACCCAGGCAAAGCTTGTTGTAGTAGCCAGGGGTTGTACACAGAGAACAATTAGGATTAGGACATGGAGTTTATAATATTTTTATAATGGCCGCTGGAAGTTAACACAGGAAAATGCAGGAAATCTATCCGCAACACCGAACACATAGATTATTTAGTCAAGGGCCTAAACCCCATGGCAATGTCCCACATGAGTCCAGATAAAAACCCAGAGCTCAGGACAGTGCCTCCCACGAGTCCAACTGGAGGTCCAGAGCCCACAAGAAGGAATCACGCCAGTGTCTTTTATGGGTCCATGCCGGGAAGACCCAAGGGTCAGCGGTGGAAGCCAGAAAGTCTATGCCAGCAGGATGAAGGAGCTGTGCTAGTGGGATGAGGGTTCTACGCTGGAGCTGAGAAGTCACACTCACAACAAAGACCAGGGCTATCCTGAAAGGCACCACAGCTGTCCTCAGTGATACAGAGACCCCAAGCTCCTCCAATGACAAGCACAGTCGGGTATGTGCCAGGAAGCACCATGACAAGTTCATCCTGGAGACCAAGCAGCACATGTCTTCCCCTCTGGAGCCAGAAAGCAATGCTCGATGTGAGGACCAAGCTTCTCCAGGAGAACCAACAGCTCAGACAGCAACTTACAGGAGAACCCACATTGCCTCCTTAATGCCTCAACTCTCCACACCTCCCTTCTTCTCCATGTATTTATCTTGGCTATTTCCTCAGGTGGAGCATCTTTGCCCAATGCCATGCTGATATAATCCAGCTGGCATTAAATTGACCACCAGTTCTTAATCCATAACTCTTGTGGAGGTTTGAGCAGGTAGTGGTTGGAGTCGTAGTCAGAGTCATAGTCAGATTCTGCCTGTACTGTAAAGGTATAGCTAATGTGCTGTGGATGAATAATAGTAGATGTGAGAAAAAAGAATAGTCAAAAATACCTCCAAATTTTATTCTGAGCAATTGGAAGTCTGCAGTTGGCATTAACTGAAATTAGAAAAATGAGGTCTATAGAATATGCTTTTGAACATGTTCAGTTTTGTATATCTGTTAGTTACCCATCTATTAGGTGTTAGTGGAAATATCTAGGAAGATGCCATATATAAAACACTTGTAAGTCCTGAGTTCCCTAATCCAGGTACTAACCAGCCCTGACCTTGCTGAGATTTGGAAGTTGGGCATGTTCAGCATAGTACAGGCATAAATAGTCCTGAATTCTAAGAAGAGGTCTAAGCTGGACAGGAACATCTAGAGACCATGGTGCATCAATGGTATCCAAAGACACAAGGCTAGGCGAGGTCACAGCTAAGTTCAAATATTGAAGAGGTCCAGGGGTAAAGCCCTGCATGTGGCAATGTTAAGTAGTTCACTGCATCCAGCAAAAGAGTCTTGGATCTCGTATCCATGCATAAAACAGTCGTAGTGGCCCGGGAAATGCTGAGTACAGATGGATGGAGCTTAGAGGCCTGGTGTGCCTGAAACAGTCACTATTGAAGGAAAATAGGGGATTAACTTCTGGAGTTTTAGGGAAAGCAGCAAGGATAGAACCACCCAAGCTGCATGGCTCAACACAGAGAAGTGGAACAGGTGCTGGTGAGGGTGCCACAATGCCCATTCATAAACGTGTATCTTTAAGCTTTTTATAGTTGATGTGAGAATTTGGATCTTAACGCTAAACAAACTTACACTTACATGTTGGTGCTGTTACCAATAGTGTGACCTTGTGACAGCTATTGAACTTTTAAAACATACGTATTTATTTGTAAAAGTAGGATAATAACCGTTCTTTCTACCTAAGATGATAGTGCAAAAAGTCCACTGAGCTACCACATCTGCAGTTTACAACATAATGCTTGATACTCAGTAACTACTCAAGAATATTAAATATTATTATTTTCCTGTTCTGGGTTTCTCCAGAGAACACCTTGAAGCAAAGCTCTATCGATAGGCAGGTAGGTGTATCATTTGAGAAGTCACTTCAGGATCTAGGAGTACAGGAAAATGTGAAGCCAGCAACATAACTGGCCATCATTATAAGTGACAAGAGATGGATTGTTCCAGTCCTCCTGAAGAATATTATAAAATGTGCCTTGGAATTGTCTGTCCTGGATAGCAACTATATTTTTATTATTAAATGTATTATTATTGCACATCTTGGTTAAATCCTTGTATCAGAGATACTTATCTACATTGTTCTCTTAAGTTTCTGATCTCCTACAGGGTAATTCTTTTTCTTTTTTCAACTCAGTGTCTTGGGCATTTGGGCATAGAATTTTGTCAGTATTTGTCAAATTAAAATGAACTAATGTGATGTGAAGCATATTTGAAATACATGTTTGGGGTATCTATGTGAGCACTTTCCGTAGTTTATTTTCTCTTCTGGCAGTTTGAAAGCAGAGATTTCATGTAAAAAAAAAACCTTGAACTGCTTTACTTCCTTTGGCTCTACACTGGGAAAAAAAAATAACAATAGAAGAAACAAAACCCTAGTTTTGTACAAAAGGCAGTAGACTCTGAAAAAAAAACCTTTTCTTCTCTAATTGCTTCCCTAGCTACCTTTCGTAGATTCCTAAGAATTAGCACTGGGAGAGGTACAGCTCAATGGATGTGAAAAGCTGCTCCCCTCAGAGCTTCATTACAGCCTCAGAAAAGAAAGGGCTATGGAAGGAAGCCCCTGGTCCAGCCCACTGAATGCCTGTGAGCCTCACATATGCTAAGGTCAGCCCACTTCTGTCCGCTCTGTGGACTGAGTTGCTCACATACGCTCACTTTTCACCCTAGTTAAGCAGAATTCCATTAGCCTAGATCTGTGAGACTGAATTACAGTTCACCTCAGCTCATTCTGATCAGTGTTTTCCTGCATGAGTGCAGGTTTTTATCCTTTTTGGTATCCTCGTGAACTATATAAAAAGATCATACAAAGATAGTGGACAACATCAACCTTCTCTAGAGACACATACGCTATTATCTACATTGTATAATTAAAGGGCAAATCCTTCCCACAGTTCATACTTGAGAGCCCATCTCTTGTACTATTCTTTTTTGCTGTTACCTTTATGGTGCTGCATCTTTTCTGTTATTTTGTTTTATTTTGTTTTGTTTGGGAGACAGGGTCTCACTTTGTAGTATGGACTAACCTTAAACTTGTAACAACCTTCCTGCTTTAAACTCTTGAGTGTTGGGATTAAAGGTGTGTGCCGTTACACCTGACTCCAGTACTGCATCTTGGAGCAAGATTAACTGTTTTCTGAGGAATGGTATTGAGCACATGGATCAGTCATTTTTTCATTGGTGGAACAGAATTCTCAACACGCACAAGCTACAGGACAGGTTATTTTTGGTTTGCTGTTCCAGAGGTTTCAGTCCATGACTGGCTGGTTCCAAGAAAGAGACATCTTGGCAGAAGGATGTAGTAAAAGAACACTCCTTAAGTCATGATGATCAGAAAGTCCGTTGGTTGGAAAGAGCCAAAACAAAAGGAATTAGAAATCAGGTATAGTTCGCAAAGTCATGCCCCTGTGACTCTCTTCCTCTAACTAGGCCTCATCTCCCAGTAACCCATTTGGTTATGGTTGAGTTAGTATCCTTACAATCCAGTCCTTGATCCAGCAGTCTGTTAATCTGATCAAGTTGATAATCAAGATTTACCAGCACAACACCTTCAGTTGAATATCTTAATTGTCAATTGACTGTTGCTTGATCAAGTGTTGGTGGAAACTATGTATTCTCACCTTGGAGAAAGGTGAAGGCAAGCAAAGGCAGTGGGTGAAAGGCTGGGAGTTAGGGGGTGAGTAGCAGAAATCCTGCAAGGCATTGAAGACACTACACACCATAACCCCAGTGTGTTATTTCGGTTGTTGCTGAGACAAAATACTCAACAGCTACAAGTCAAGGGAGGAAAGGTTTATTTACTTCACAGTTTGTAGAGATTTCAGTCCAGGCTGCCAAGATTAGAGTGGGGCCAAATCAATCAGTTGTCTCATTTAGTAATCACACACCATGTATCCCAGTATCACACACTCTAGATTCAGCCATCTCTGAAGAACCCCTCCTATGGATCTCATGAGGCTTCAGGGGGACATCTAGACGAAAACCATAACACCCAGTAATTTTATCAGTCAACCCCTGAAGTGTGATCTAATGAAGTTTTTCAAATCCTTAGAGCTATACCGAAGCCCTACCACTTTCTGTGAGCAAAGTGACAAGTAAATAGTGTCTTTAACCATGTCAGGTAGTTGTGACCAGGAAAGAGAAACTGACCAAACTTGTATCTGCAAACACACGGAAATTTAAAAATGTTTAGTGTGTAGAAAAGAGTAACAAATGCAATGGCTGCCAGCAGCTGCAATGAGTACGGTCAAGAAGAAGGCCTGAGAATAGTATTGGGTCAGGGGTTAGGGCGGGGAATGCACTGTCCTTGAGTGTGCACTGTGACCACCCACAGCCAACAAAATCTCATAAACTTGCAGATAATGTGACCATCTATTCTTAAAGAGAACTGTGGAGGAAATATGGAATGTTTGACACAGCCGGGTAAGACTTGTCTCCCATGTATCAGTTAGGAGGCAGTGAGCATGCAGCAAAAACCAAGAAGGCAGGATAAAATCTGGAGCACGCCAGAGCAGAGGTGGCAGGATGGAAGCTGTCCTTAGCTGAGTCATCTCAGATTCAAAGCCACCTCAAAATGCCCCGCTCATAGAAGAGACTGCACATGTGCGCTGCCACCGGCTTTCAATTCTAAACCAGGATTTAGGTTTTCAACTTTATCCAAATTTGTTTGTCATTTCAGTTTTTAAGGTTTTCCCACAACTAATCCATCTCTTATGCAAATACCTGTTCCCTCTCAAAAACCAGCTGGCCATGTTTTAAGCAGATAATGTTTTTCTTACCTGACAAACACTGATTTTTAGAGCTGCTACTACTGATAACAGATGTTGAAACATTTCAACTTACTTTTTATTTCTTCTTTCTTCAAGATTTTAAAGTGAGTTTTAAAAACATTTTATATAGGTTTTTAAGCCTTGATACATTTTCCTAACATTATTACTTCTCTTCTTCCAATGTACAATAAAAAAATTAACAACTTCTGTTACTGTTTATTTCCCATCTGTCATAGATGATATAAAATTTCAAATATGCTTATAAAATACCTACCGAGCATGCCAACTATAACCTATAGTATACTAAACATTATGTTCATTGTATATAATTTATGCACCACTCCTAGCTGAAATGTGCTTTATTATAGCATGAGCCATCCTGTTTAACCTATTGTAATTTTACAGTGGCCCTGAAACTGAACTGGAATATTATGCATTTATATAGTACAGAGTATTTGCAATCTTTCTGTACTTCTATAATCTATCTTTTTAAAGAATTTCAAAATTGGGATTGATAAACATGGCACATTCGATGTGTTTAAAGAACTTAGCATGTAAAATAGCAAAAGTATGGTATACTTGTTTATTTATTTATTTATTTTTTAGTATAGTACCTTTCTGGGTTATTTGAAGCAGAAGGTGGAAGAATAAATAATCACTGCTTGACAGAAAGCAAATGATGTTAAACATGCCTTTTACTTTACCCTGTCATCTTCACTTTGCACCATCCCTGATGCTTAAATTAAGCTTCTCAAGGCAAAGGGTAGCTTTTAAAGAAAGATTAACAGAAATAACTACTCTTTGTAATAGATTTACTTTATTATTAGTAAATTCCATATAACTTCAGCTCAATTTCAAGTTCTCACTCTTAGATAAGAGAGAGAAATACCAATTACACATGTATCCTCAAACACACGTAAATGTGGACACGGGCTATTCTGCAGTCATTTCAGTCCATTTGTGGACAGTGAGTAAAAATACATTTTCAGCATTCTATTTCTTGTCTTGGAAACTCACCTGTCCTCTTTTTTACTGTCTGATTTCTCCTACATTTTCACTGATGCTTCAAATAGCTGTCAAAGTTAGTAATGTTAATCTAATTAAAACAAAGTTTGTTCTTATTTTGCTGTTGGCTACATTATTTTATATCACTCTTTGGGGTCTCTGCATATTAATTTACTTTCACTAATTCTTAGCTGATAAATCAGGGCCCCAAACATTTTAACAAGAGGAAAGGAGAAATTTGGAGCATGAGTAATCTGGATTTATTGAGCACATCCATCCATCTTTTAACCAACCCTGAAGATCTTAAATTGTCCTCCAGTGTCCCATGGTTCTCCCATGAACCCTTCCGAGGGGTTTGTGAGGCCCAAACCATTTTATAACAACACTAGAAATTATTTTCTACTTCACTTCCATTTTCCTATGAGTAAATAAGGAAGATTTCCAGACGTCATACTTCAAAAATGAAAGGCAGGAGTATAAGAATCTAGTTTTCTTCTGTTAAAACACATAGTAAGGATATTTATAATAATTTAGAAAAATACAATTCTTTTAACTAATATTTTTGTTTTGGAAAAATGGTCATTTTTCACATAAATTTAGTTTTCATACAAATGAAACATTTTAACAAATTCTGTTTTAATTTCTAGTAAAGTAAATTTTGATTCATAAGACCTATATAAAGAAAAGCTCTTTTGGGTTTTCAAAATCTTGTAGGATTTTACAGGGTACTTATGCCAAAATTTTGAAAACTAGTGATTTAGGCTGCCACCTAATCCCTCTGTGATAAACTCATGAAGGAGAAAAGAGAGAGAAAGGAAAAGTCTGGATCACAAGGCTCCTTATATTGACTCTTTCAAATGCCCAATAATTATTCATATTATAAGATTTAATATGAAAGTCTACTGGTTTGGTTTTCAATTTACACTCAATTATAGTTCATTTTTCCTATTAAGATAACCAGATTGAACCAGTAACTAATGAATTCTTCCTAGTTAAAAATAATGGCATCTCAAGAAGATGAGTGGGAAAGAATACTAACATTTATTAAATCTCCACTATGTGTCAGGTACTTTAGCAAGTGGTGCTGAACAAAGGCTCTAGATTCTGACTGGTTCACATCTGGCTTTATGCTTCCCATCTTCAGATCAGGCAAGAAATTTTGCTTCTCTCTGTCTCCATTACCTAGTTTGTAAAATGCATTATCTCTTCAGGTTGTGAAGAAAAAAATAAATCATCGCATGTAAAGCCTTTGAAAAATGCCTGGTACACAGAGTACGGATAAACTGTTAACCTTGTCTTGCTGTGTAACAGTCACAACAACCCTGGTATCCTCTTTCATTGGTAAGGTCATGTGATATCCTCAAAGTTACACAGATTGAAAGTGACAGAGGTGCCATTCAAATCCAGCACTATCATATGCAACAACTCCTGTACCAGACCGAGAGTCTTCACATTAGTAACCCTACCCTCACATTACTGATTTGGTAGGTATAGAAGAGGGTCAGGAATCTGTATTTTAAATAATTTCTCTGAAGTTGTTGATGCCACCAATCCAAATCCTACACTGAACTTTAGCTCTAGAGACACGCTCAGTCATCAACAACACTTACTTCCAAAATATGGTTTTTAAATAGCCTAGATGTACATTTGGTAACATGACTTTTCTGGACCTGACTCATATTTCCACCATAATGTAGAAAACATCAAAAGTTATAGATATTATCAATTTAGAACTAAGAGTAATATTAACATAGGGTTATCCGTCATTTGTTCAATCTTCTTCTAAGATATGAGAAAATAAGAAATGCCAGATAACTGATACTAAATAGAACTTTCCCTCTCAGAGCTTAGTTTTTCCTTGCCATCCCTTCATGTAATCCCTACCACTTTCCTCAAAAATATAACCCTAGAATATACAGAAAAAAAAATCAGATTCATTCTTTCAAATGTGACCTAAATCGAGATATCAAATCTAGCAAAAGAAAAAAATAAAAGCTTCATCACAGATTTTTCAGAAATCAAGAAAACTTTCTCATGGGAACTCATTTTTAAGGTGAGATTGTACTGTCTATTAATTGCCTGAAATTGTTAGAACACCACGGAAAGTAGATAAAAATAAACTTAAAAAGTTCTTTTAAAAAGAACCAAACTAACAATCACTTCTGTCTACTGAGGTTAACTCGGTAATCAGTAATGTAATTGAAAACTGGCGCTAAGCCAGTGAGTAAAGACGTATATGATGCAGGAGCTTAGAAGAATATTTGTGGTGTTTTCTGTCTTGTATTGGACCATTTAGATAATCTATGTAGAGCTCAGCATTATTTAAGATGAACATGATGGCAGTGATGGAATTTTATGAGGAAACAGATACTTTGTTGCTTCAGAAAGCAAGGAGCCTGAAAGCCCTTGACAATTACCATTCTTAAGAGATGTAAGGCCAGACAAAGAGAGTGGAAAAAAATGATTCCACATACTTAGAGGGCATTTCTTTTCATTTTGCTCAGAAGATGAGAAAGTCCTATGGAAGCCTAATTTCTCCTCTCTTCCTCCTTCCTATATTCTATTTCTAATTATCAACTCTTCTGTTTTTAGACTGTATTATTCTCCAAAAGTTAGGAAGAAAAATAAGATGTATTTAGATAGTTTATTTTCTAGTAAAGAAATTTTAAATGTGTAATATTTGTAGGAAATATTATTCCCCTGAGAAAAAGGGAAAACAAAAAAAGATGTATACATATAGTAACAGGTTTGAATTAGTCATTAACAATTGTTAAACTGTTAGAAACATTCACTATTCTAGGAGTGTGCAGAGAGATTTTTGAGACTAGTATATAAAATTTCATTGGATTCATGTACACCTGTCAAATACTTGTCCAAATAGAGGTCAGGAAATCTTTTAATCCAACGCTACTATTAAAATAAAAATTGAATATTAAAGCTGCCTAAGTCAGTGTTGGCATACTGTCCATCAGTGTGGTGGACAAGTACCTTATTCATGTGATCATTAATATACCAGCACAAGTTCAGAAGGCAAACACCCTTCTTGGCCTTCATCATAGATTTTTCAGAAATCAAGATGCTGAGTTTCATCAAGATTTCTACTAGGCCCTGTTCAACTCAATAATTGATTACTGAAGACAAATCATATGCCAATTACCATGTGACATATCACAAACACAAAAAAGACAAAATTCCTGCCCCTAAGGCTTTTGGTCATCTAGGTTTAGGCCCAGATGTTCTATTTCTCCTAAGATGTGCACCTGTTTTCAGACCCTCTAACAGATTTATCTTACATAAAACTTCTTCATGTCCTTCTCAAATACAAGAAAAAAATACAACCGAATGCATCCCATGGAATATACTTTCCCCTTCCTCTTTAAGTCATCTCAGCTGAATCCAGTATGTTCTGAAAAAGGCACTATGAGCCATAAATCCCTAAATCCATCTACAGGGGCAGAACTAGGCAGGAGAGCTGCCATTCGATTGATATAATAAAACTCCAGGAAAAAGCTTCAGTGCTCAACTGTTCAAGTAGTCAGAAAATCCACAGATTTAATTACACCCAAGTAATTGCAGAAAAGATCATCCATTATTCTAACTACTCCAAGGGAAAAGAGCCCATATCCTGAAACAACTTTGTAGTAGCATAAATGGAGATCTATTCATTAGGACCATGAAATAAAATGAAATCTGTTTTCCTCGCAGAGCAATGTAATTACCATCACCAATAATGATATTATGGGAGGAAAAGTACATTGTGTAATAGGACATATGTATTTCCTTTTTTGCTTTGGACTTTATTTCTTCCTCTTACATGATCATAGTAAGACCTGAATAACCTGAACTCATCCCAACGTTGCATCTTTTTACCTAGACTTAGTGATTCTTACACAAGAGAGTCACAGTCCAACAATATACTCATACTGTTGCTTCTATCCACTTCTAAAAGCTTTTTGGTTTTTAGTTTTTTAAACCCTTTTGGTTATTTTCATAGTATGTAGATTAAATGACTAACATCTTTTTCCTCATTGAAATATTGACTTAAATTAAATATGAAACTAAGTAGTGAGAAGTTAAACGAGCTAAAATTTAGACAAAACAAACAAACATCAACAACAGAAAACAGCCAAACAAACAAACAAAAAAAAACTAGAAAGGCGATCTGAGAAGAAGTCGTCTTTGCTTGGTATATGACTTTTTGTAATCCAAAAGAAGCATTTGGGTCATAGATTATAGAGCAAGAGCAAGTGATGTGAAGAGAAGAAAAAATAATGTATGAAAAACCCCAAAGAAGCTTTATTTTGAATTATTTTAATTAGGGATTTAATGTATTTGTGAACACTGAAATTATAATAAAGCAGAAGGAGGTTAAACAAAACAGTAATTATGACTTGATTAGTTTTTTTTTTTTTTTAAATCTGCCTAACAGATATGTGAGAGCTGATTGGAGAGGAGGATGAGAAAAACAATTTAAAGGGGGCCGCTAACAATCTTGACCAAAACTCAAAAATTAAAATTGAATAATCAAAGCCTGGAGATGAAATGAATGGGAAAGAAGAAGAGGTAGTGAACACAGAGTGAGCCTGGAGGAAACAAATGCTTTGCACTGAGAAAGCAAAAGGAAATGGAGACTAAAGGTGCTGATAATTGGCAAAGTGTACAGATAGTCTCGTTGCCTGCATCTTTTCTCCTATGTTTTAACTGTGAATATTTATTTTTAAAGATTTTTAAAGCTCTTTCACATTCATCTGTATTTAGAAAAAAATAGTATGAGGTTTTATTTTCAGATCCTGTAACTAAAGCATACAAATGGGAGACTTGAAACCACATTTAAAAAGGAACTGAGAGGTCTTGGATTTCTGGGCCAGTTTGTAGTCTTCCTCCTATCCCTTCCCACGGGAGTATCCATGCCCCCACCTCTCTCTTTTCCTGGGCCACCCAGAGGAAAGATCTCTATGGCTGACAGTCAACTATTTCTTTAGTAGATTGTCATCTTCAAAATCTGAAAAGCTGGTATGGGAAAGAAAAACTAACCTAGTGCTATCTTCATACAGGAGGCAGAACCAAGGATAAAAGGTAAAAATAATAAAGCAAATATTCACTCATTATACTTTTTAAAAAATTTAATAAAAGATTTCTTTTGATAGCAATGAGATCCTTGTTGCAGAAGATATACAGGTAAAGACTGAATGGCTGTCAGGGGTATTGTATTGCAAGTTGAATTTCATGGAATCTAAGGATTTTTCCAAAATGTATGAGCTTTTAGCTTTGGTTCTCTCTATCATGTTCACAACAACAAAGCAAACAATGTTAAGTAAAATAATTCAAACATATAAACAAATATAATTTGGTATTTCTTTTCTATAAGAACCCAAAATATAAATAAAAAAGTAAAAAATAAAAGATAACAGGGGTAAGGAAAATAGATCTTTTGCAAATATGAAGGGGTTCAAGAAAGGAAATAAGAGCTAAGAAAAATACATATAAAAAGAATTAGGATATACTATGTAATCATACCAACTTTCCATGATGGTACTGCAAACATGTACCAATATAATAAAAAAATAAAAGAAAAAGTTATTCCCCAGGCCAGAAAAAATTTCAATAGAAAAATAAATAAATAAATAAATAAAGCAAAACAGTAATCCTTTCTATTCCTTTGTCATGGTTTGTCTCTGGGTTTCTCCCAAAGCCTCATTGTCTAGGGCTGGTTCATGGTCTAGTGCTGGGATTGGCTGTGTGAGTGCCGCACCCACCTGGGGTCAGGGAGCATACAATATAAGGGAGGAAAGGAAGCATGCTTTTCCCTTTTTGCCCTTCCACTCCTGTCTTTGAGGCTGCCATGAAAGGTTGCCCTTTGCCATGCCACCCTGCATTGGAGTCAGCTCATTATGGACTGAAATCTCTAAAAATTATAAGCTAAATAAACTTTTCCTTCTCTAATTTTGGCTTCAGGTATTTTGTTTCAACAAGAGAAAAGTGACAAAGACATGTTTAAAAGTGTAAATACACAATAAGAATCTTTCTCTGGCCTCCTAAAAACATTTCCCATTATTCTTTTCCGGAAAATTCTTTGACAAACTTCCAGTGGGTCACATAAATTTCCAGGTTTCAACTGTTTTCTCTCAATGGGTGAGGGGCTTCTTAGTGTAAAGAATTTCTGAATTGGATATATATATTTCTTGATATTTGTGATAAATTCTCCATGTAAAGAATTCCAACGCCAGAAAAATTGTGAGCTCCTCTTGGGCATTATTTAAAATGTATTATCACCTTAATTTTCCCCTTGATCATAGTATGTGCAAAAGAATGTATCAGTACTTGGTTGAATACTCCTTGAAAATTCAAAACATAGGGTCATATCCAAGCCCTAGTCAATATATTTTACTCAGTCTTTACTATATTTCACCCTCCATAAACTTTCATTAGAGTTAGGACTACTGGACTCAATTTAGGTTTATAATCAATAAGTTTTGGCTAATGGCTCTAATTTCATTCTTCACAAGAATTATTGGGTAGGACAGCCTTGGAATGCAGAAGGCATAGCAAACATAAACATGATATGCCTGGACTTTGGTGAGGGACTAAATGAGGTCATTCACAATGGTTTTAATAAAAGATTGAGGGATTTGAATTGGAAACAAGGATACTTCAGATGGAAAATTATAATTCTTAAATATCCAGACCCAAATGACACTAAAATAGGAAAAAAGATCAGTAAGAAAGGCTTCTTCCCCTATGTTCTGGACTGTACAAAATGGTTTTCAGAGCTTTGGATGTTGTTTTGAAAGGCATGGTCTTCACATTTTCAGAAAACATAAAACTTGGCAAGAATTTTTTTTTTAATGCCAAGCATTATAACCAAATTGCAAAATGTTTGTGAGACTGGGATAAAAGTTTGAGATTAATAAAATGAAGTTTTCAAGAGATAAATGTACATGGACTTATCTTTTTTATTTTAAAGAGAAGAAAACAATAGAAAATAAAGCAGCTTCACATCAGGCTAATAGGAGAATAACAATAATTAATATACTGTGTATTGTTATCTTCATAATACTTACTCAGAGAACAAGATACAGGCATAAATTCCTAGAAGCCAGTCTTAACCTGATTCCAAAATCAGAGATGAATCCAACCAAAAAAAGAAAACTATAGATCAACCTCCCTAATAAACCAAGATATAAAAATCCTCAGTAAGATATTAGAAAAAAGAATGCCTCAAATCATCAAGAAAATTATACAGCATGATCAAATTAGATTCATCCCAGAGATGCAGGGATGGTTCAACATATGCAAATCAATAAATGTAACACACCATAATCAACAGAATCAAAGGCAAAAATCACATGGTCATCTCATAAATGCGCACGAACTTCAGACTGAAGAAGCAACCAAACTTGAAAAATAAGAAGTACATATTGCAGCAGGACATCTGCTACAGCTTTAAGGATGTTAGCTGACAACAAATAGAGACGTAATTTTCTTTCTGAAGAAAGTGAGGCAAGGCTATGTTCATAAAAGCACAGAACCTACAGTGAAGGAATTTGTAGGTCTACTCTTTTAGATAATTCCTAAAGAAATGTATTTTTGTTCTGGATCCTTCATTTAAAACCAATTTCTGTTAAACAGAAAATAACCCAAGAAGAAAAACAGAAATAAAAATGGGCCTTCAGACCACCCTCACTGGGGAATCATGAAGGATTTAGACACTCCAATCCAAGGGATATGTGATTACTGTCTTCAAATATCCTGACAGTAAATATTGGACATCTTACACATGCCTCCAAAGAATAAAATATTTAGAACTATTAAATAGAAAATAAAGGACATATTTTAATTAATGTAAAAGGCAGTCATATAGTCAAAATAAACAAATATCAAACAAGTTGTCCCATTGAAGGTTTATAATCATTGATTTGATGCCCAAGTAAAGATGCATGAAAATCCATATATTCAGTAGCATCTGGGCTCTCTAAACAGAGACATCCAAACAAAAACTTCAAATGCTGAAAGTTTACTAGTTTGGGATGCATAACCAAATGCCAACAAACTGGAGCTCAATTTCCTCCCTTTCCAATTGGCCCAAACCATTTACTCTCTCTCTCTCTCTACCTTTATTTTCTTGCATATGAAATGAAGATAATTCTATTTACTATCCCAGTCCAGATGGGAAAGTCTGTAATGAGTTTAGAGCCTAGAGTATTCTTCACTATAAATTCTCTATGTGTTTCCGATGCTGTTTTAAATACAGTATTCAAAGTTTTCTGCTTCAAATGGATTGAATTCAAAGTTTGGGGGAGTGCCCTCAAATTACTCTATTTTTCCTTTCAAGAATAGAAGTGGGATATGATTTGAGCCAATCAGTCTCCTTAATGGGGCAAGTAGCAATACAGCTGCTTGGTGTTCCCAGCATTTTACATGAATGTGTTGTGCTAACCCAGAAACTCCTACATTTTACTTAAATACATTGGCCTGGTACCAGCTCATCCATCATGCCAGACTCAAAGCAAACTATGGCCAACCTGGCAAGGTAAATCAAAACAGAAGGCAACAACTGGACGATATCAACTCAGTTTTTTAAACAATATTTTTCTTGAATTCAATATTTATTTTACAAGCATTTTCACTTCTTCATTTTTTTTTATCTAAAAGAATCATTTATTTTTTTAAATTCATGGGAATGTACGTCATAACACAGAGGGTTCTTTAACAATTTAAATACAAGAGGAAAAGAGACAGAATGGAAAATCACAAGGCAAATGTGATTTCTTACAAAATGCTAAGGTTTTTCATTTCCAAATATCTGCCTTCTAAATTGAACACCCCTCAGTGCTTCCATAATTGTTATGAATACCCAAATGCTTTTATTTTTGACATCTTAGTTCCTTTTGTTGACAGGTTCATTTTTTTTTTTTTTAGTTTTCTTTTTCTTTTTTGTTTAAATCAAAAGAAGATAATAAAGCACTAAACTCTGCCAAGACATGAAAAAATGTCAAAGAATATAGGGCTATTTGTTTGGTTGGGTCTACTGATTGAAAATACTCAATTTTTAGAAAATGATGGTGGATACACTGCATTAATATTGTAAAGTGTGAGAAGGCTCTGAAAAAGAATAATCACAATGCATAATCATATGGGTAGGCTGTCAGAATACAATGAAAATAAATACTTCACTTCCTCAAATATATACAAATTATGCATCTGAGTGAAGTTCTTAAATAGCTCCATAATGCTTCTGCCAACAAGATAACTCATAATAGTCATCTTTTGGTTTGACTAAGGATTTATACTTTTAGTTGAATTATATCATTGATTGGGGGTGTAAATATCAGCTATTTTTCTAGCTTAGATTATAATTGCTCCTCCTACAATTTTCATACTTATTTTAATTTCGTAAGAAGTACAATTGATATGTTCAGTATCTAATTTCTCATTAAGCATACAAAAAGACCTCCCGGCTTTGTTGGTTTGCTGTGGGATAATCAATGCATTTCAGGTTGAAGTAATAGAAGCCACCACAGGAGCCAGGAGTATTGTAGAGGACAGATCTCATGGAAGAGAGAAGAAAAAAGAGCACTTGCAAGTTCACTATTAATGATAAGAAATATTACTATTGGACTGTTCAACTTCACATCAAGTCATACAGTATTCCAGAGGCACTTACACACCAGCACCCACATGGACATGAAAAGCCCCATCATCCAAGCTTTTAGTTCATACTATCATGTACATACAAAGAGTGTGATGTATTGCTCTACTTGGGGAGTGCCCAAGAGAAGCTTAGAGAAGGAAAGAAGTGAAAAATTGAAAGCGTTTTTTTTTAACCAAATAATTCGAAACACTTTCATTTTAACATTAACTTCACCTGCCTTATTTCATTTTAATTTCATCGTAAGCTTGAAAAAAACGTACAATGGCATGTCATCAGTGGTCAGCAACTGTTTTCTGTAAGGGATCAAACAAATATTTTAGGCTTTCAACTCTGTCATTGAAAGAACTCATAGGCAATATGTAAAGAATGACTTCACCTTCTATTCGTAAAATAATATTTGCAAAAGCAGATGGTAGGTAGTCTGAAAGATTTCACGAGCTGCATTTTGCTCATCTCTAAGGTAGATATCAAGGGAACTATGTAAAATACTTAGAATTAAATGGAACCCCAGTGAGCCACAAGATGCAGGTAGTTATAAACACTGAGGAGGCAGAAGCCAAAGTGTAAAATTGTCACAGAGAAAAGGTGTGTGATCCAAACTGCTGACCAAAAGATCTAGAAAAATAAAATAGGATCACTGAATTGACACAGCTGACTTCAGTTGAATCTTAAATGTATGCAATGTATGAATAGGTAACACTGCTTACTGTAAATAACACATCACCCAAGAGGGTCTTAACCATGTCTTTCCTTATTTGTATATTTCTTTAAATATATAATCAATACTAAAATAGCCATCCAATATAACTTAATTTACTAATTTCCAAGATGTCAGCAGAAACCTATTATGAATCTTCATATGGTTTTAAACTAATAATCAAATGTGTAGAAGAAAATACATCCCAAAATGCTGAAGGATGCTACAAAGATTTCCAGTGATCTTGTGTGATATATCAGTTTTTAATTATACTATGCAATTATACATAGACACTATACATATCTACTAGTTATGTACATATAAATATATATATTTACTACACTTGATAAAAATATACACTTACCATTGATATTATTACATAATCACCATGAGTGAGAATTGATATATATCATATATATATATAACATATGTGTGAGATAAGATTTTACAAAAAGAAAGAGAGACAGAGACAGAAAAGTAGAAGAAGAGAACGAGAGAGATGGAGGGACAGAGACCAGTTTTTACTAATATCAAGGTATATGTTTTAAAAGTTTTATTCTAGAATATTGCTACTCACATATTTCACACACATTCCCACTTTCGAGGTATAACAATGCTTAAATCATTCAGGTCAATGCCTCTAAAAATTAACTTTAAAGCAATTGTTAAATACCTAAAGCAAGAAAAAAAAAAAAAAACCCATGATGTAGCACTGTTCATTGGCCTGTGAAGGACCAAAATAGTGATAAGAAGGTTATAAAATAGCATATAACATATAATTCATGCACATAATTGAGGAAAATTTAGGTTGCATTCAAATAAGTGCTTTGTATATACCTTGTTTTCATACTATATAACTCAAAACCATCTCCTAAAATAAAATCAAAAGAAAAAATTTTAAATATTGAGAATGAATTACCTCTCCTCATATGTCCCAAGGTACATTAAACCCCTGGGGATCACAGCTCATCTGAGAGATCCAGACAAACTCTTCTTGCATATTATTGAGGGGCAACATCTAACCTGTTCCCCACACAGGGTCAAGTCTCAAAATACAAGCAACTTAGGAAATAATAAAATGTTAACATAAAGGTCCTCACACTTAGAACACACAGATGGAAAGACATGCCAATAGTTTCTGTTATCCAATGAAATTTGTGCACTTTTTAAAAGTCATCTCAGGTGACACCTCCAGATTTCACGCTGAAATGGTGAAAGTTTGTCTTCTAGAAAGGGGGAAAAATCTCTACCCTGCTGACAGCTTCAAATCCCATTTCAGTTTATCCATTTTAATCAAAACATTTATATTGTTTATCTTTGCCAAGAAGGTTTATAATCCCCCTCATTAAGATTTTTAATAGATACTGCAAGTCTTAGAGCGGGAGCCACTGAGAAGCAATTTAAAATAACTGCCACGTCAAACTTACAGGGTGAGCTGGACTGGAGGAAAGAGATAAGAACATAATATTAATAAACAAGAAAATTTTAACTCCTGTTTGTCATTGTTTTAACCCAAGTGTTTAGCATTGTTTTGCATAAAAAAAATATATTGAAGATGTCAAATATAGTACAACATAGCTAATTGATACTGAACAGTAGTATTAAAGAACATATGAAATGTATTTTACAGGTTTACTGTTTATGTTCATTGTGGTTCAGATTAACACAGTACTGAAAGCATTTCCCAGTAATATTAGTGTCAGACTTGTCATGTTTGTCTACAACAGCCTGGGGAAACTGTGGAATTAGAGAACCAGAGGCAGTGCACATCATGAAGTCTAATCTGCAGGAAAACCACAGGGCATGTCTTCTGCAGATAAATCCTCTCTGAGAGGAGAATTCTGCCTGCAAAGTACAAGGCTGGAGGAGAATTTCAGAAGTCTCTGAATTTCTTAAATTGGTACTGAGTAATTTCACTCAGTGAGACACCATAATAGTAAATTCCATTTTAGTATATTAACTAATCTATAATTGATTTGAGAGGGTTAATAATACCTGGAATGGTGTTGATGTTTTGATGATACACAGAGAAAATGAGTAATAACTTGTTTAACATTACTCCTTAAATTTAAATTGTTTTACTTTCTTTTTATATGATTGTATTTCAACTAATAACTGCTCTGCAGCCTAACTCAATTTTTATCTATCCATCTAGAAATCTTTAATTCAATTTTTATAGAGATATCTCTATATTTTGATGAAAACGTATCTGAATATCTAGAAATACATAGATTCCTACATAGAGATATCTAGCTATCCATAGATACACACACACATATGAGAGAGAGAAACAGAGAGAGAGAGAGATATGAGAGGAGACAAGAAGAGAGGAGGGGAGGGGAGTGAGAGGAGAGGAGAGGAAAGGAGAGGAGAAGAGAGGAGAGGAGAGGAGAGGGGAGGGGAGGGGAGGGGAAAGAGAGAGCATATAGCACAGGGTCCTTTGTCCCTAAAGGGCCGTGATCTTTATGTCCATCCAGCTTTCTAGTGAAGAATGGATACATCAATCAATTACACACCAAACATATTACAAAGCACCTGATATAAACATTTTTTCTCATATCTCTATCTATTCCTACTAACAGTCTCTATCCACAGACTTCTCATTAATTAATGAAACCTTTTATCCCCAATTAGATTTTCTCAATTTTATAAAACAAACATAAGTAAAGTTAGTGTTTTCAGAGAAGACCAGAAGATGTCCTGCTAGTTTAAAAGGTGCAGCATTGGGAAATTAGCATTACAAGGGGTTATGGAGAGGAGTGAATGCTACAGGTGAATGTGAGGCCACCAGAGGAAGGAAGATGTCCTTGGGAAGGCCAAGTGTCCTTTGACATGCTGATGCCAACTGCAGACACTTGGTGACCAGCCGTGCTAATTCACAGGCACATTTTTTTCTTCTCTTTGTACCAGGGATAGATCTCCCAACCTTAGGCTTGCCAAGCAGAAGCTGTGCCACTGAGCTATATCCCCAGCACTGGCATATTCTTAATAGAATAAGGACCATATTTACTGCAACATTTAGCTTAACCTACATAGAGGGTTGGTATGCTTCCTACCACTCTGCTCCTTTACATTTGCAAAGCTCCCATGAGCTGCCTGTGACTCTCAAATTCTTCAGGTGCCTCTGCTTTAATATTAATAACAATGGCAAATCTGCTTCTATAAATACAGTTGTGAACCTTTGAAAGGAAATGACAAATTAACAAATCCAATCATTCCCAAACACTTTTCTTCTGTTTAGCTGTAGAATCCTTTCAATTAAGAAAAAGCTTACTCAGAAGATCAATTAAATACGATAAAAGTAGACCCGTTCTGGTGAGTCAAGGATGCCAACGCCTTCCCCTGGCAGTTCCAAGCCAGAGAGCCAGGGCCTGAGGCCCAATGCAGAAGTCATGGCCGGAAGAGCTCCTTCCTCCCAGGGACAGAGCTAGCTCAGGCGAGGACTGACTCAGCTTATCTTTCTACTTAAAAGAATCAACTTCCCCATGACCACAGAGATGAGCACAGGGGTTTGCATCCATTTCTTTAAAATGTGTTTTTCGGTAAAAAGCAAACATTGCACTTTCAGAATCATTTCTAATTGTTCTAGCACTTCTAAATTGATTTGACTTGACTTCAATTGAATTTACAAGAACCTTTTGTGCATATAATCTCTAAAGTTATCCCTATACAAAAGCACAGGGTGGCAAGAAGATTTGTCTGGGTTAAATTTTCTTGTCTTTGGATGCAGATTCTCTGGCACATAGATCAACAATAATTTATCCTGATGTGATATTCTGATGAGTCATATGGAAAGTTTTTCATTAATATCAAATAAGTAAATCTAAAGATACAGCCACCTATTTTACACCTAAGTCATACCTTCAAAATAAAAGAATGATTAATATTAATATATAAATACTAATATTTCAGAGTATCAATATTTAGGAATATAATGAAGCATTTGTAACAAAGTAAAGAGATAAATTGGATGTCACATCAGTTCTCCATTAATTTGTGTAGTTCAAAATACACAACTTTTTAATTTATCGTCAATCTTTTTGGACCTATATAGAATTTATTCAAATTTTGAAAGCCTTATAAAACTTCATCTTTGATCAGACTCCTACAGATATTCATTGCTTTTAGTCTGAACTTGTAAGAAAAGAGAGAAGACTCCGGAGTTAGCCTTGTATTAACTGTCATCAGTACAACTTCCAGAAAGGCTCTGGCCAATGTTGGTGGTGACGGTCAAACTCCAATTCCCTGCTTGCTGTTCCATGCTCTCTCTTCCTTATTTCTGTATCTGCTCACACCTCATTTCATCTGGAGCTGTGAATGCAGGTCCCTAATGATCTTGTGGTTGAACTCTCTTTACTATGGTGAATACAAGCTTCTGTAGTCTCTCAGTCCTTTCCAATCTGAAATCATCTGCCTGGGGAGCAGCTCATCTTTTAGAGATTAAATTTTTTTCTTTCCACAGCTTGGCAGAAGCCACCAGGGGAAAGATTATGGCCACACTATACATCTGTTCCTCCATAAATATGTGTGTGTGTATTTGTGTGTGTTTACACGTGCGTGAGCATGTGTGTGTGTATGCGTGCGCACATTTTCTCCATGAAAGGGGAATATATTTTCTCTCTTCAAGGACAGAGTCTTCTCTCTCCTTAGGTTTGTAGCTTCTTGATGCTTGCTGATTAATTTAAATCCACACAACTGGTTTTCTCATTAATGATTCTCCCAGATTTCCAAATATATAAGATCAACCTGCTCTCAAACCAACCATTCTTTTTTAAAGGGACCATTGATTGCCTTATGTAATAAGGTCATGAAAGAATAGGTAGCATGGTAATGCCATTGTTTGGACACTGGCAAAACCATGAGTTGTCTCCAAAGAATTTTAAAATACAGTTGTGGTCCAGTTAAAGTAGCAAAATCTGCAGCCATGCCTCTGCAGTCAGCCATCTGTCTATGAAGGAAACCCAAGAATTCTTAAACATGTGACAGCAAATCAGGGAGCAGCCAAAATTCCAACTAACATAATTGGAAAGAAGAGACCTCAAGGAGGTGAGTGAGGCCATCTCAGTAATGCCATTCAAACCCTGGAAGAAAAGTGATGTGAACAGCATCACTATTATATTGTAAATACAATGGAAATTAAAAGAGAAATAGAAAGATACCGATGCAGTAGTTTTTATCCAAACATTGTTGGAGAATGAATTTGGCAAGACCAACTTCATAGTGGGTGAGAGAACTCAGAACTTCCTTAACATTTTTGCATCATCAGATTCACTCTGGAGCCAGTTGTAGATTCCCCCACTGCAGTTTCCTGTGTTGCTTGCTTCAAGGAAGAGGATTCCTGCATCAGGCTGAAACTTGGCATTGTGTGTGAGTGTGCATGTAGGTGTTGCCCAAATCTGGTGAACAAAAATCAGTGTGATCCTTGTTGAGAGTGGGAAGGTCAGGGCTGGGGATGTAGCTGAGCAGCACTGCACCTGCCTGGCAACTGCAAGGCCGCGAGTTCAATTCCAGTACACACACACACACACACACACACACCAAAAAAAAAAAAAAAAAAAAAAAAAAGGTAAGGTCTGCAGACTGGAGGATCAGAGCCTGGTGACAGGTGAGCATCTGACCAAAAGGCTGTCACCCTTCTCTGTGCAAGGACACATTTGATTTTTTTACACAACCTCTGTGAACTACCACAGTATTAAAGATGCTCAACAGCCTCACCTTACAGAATGGTGAAGAAAATCAGGTGGTAAGAATGTCTAGCTTACAGCAAGAGCTCAATAATTTTTTGTGTTTGTGAGGCGGATTTTCTTTTTCCTCTTTTTAGTACTCAATTGAATCCAACACCTTCACATTGAGCAACGTCCCAGAACTTTTATATTTTATGTTTTATTTTGAGTCAGGTTCTCACTGAGTTGCTAAATTGTCCAGGCTGGGATCAAATTTGCAGTCTTTCCAGCTCAGCATTCCCAGGGTGCTAGGATTGCCGACACATTCTGTGACCCTGGTTGCAAAAACCCTTGGTCATTAACCATGCAAGGTCTCCTCTGTTAAATCTTACTACACAGCAGTAGAACCTCGAAAAGTGTCCTATTCAGTTAGTATTCTGTTTTATGACCTTTGAAATAAATGTTATTTACGTAACAAACATTACAACAAGAGAAAAATGTTATGATTTTTCTAATGTTACCTGGGAGTTGCAAAGAACTTGTAAATTTACTAGTCTTCATAGACTAGTAAATCATAGAGACACAATCAAAGTGACCATCTATAGACTTCCTATAAGGTGAGCTAGGATTCTAACAAGGCTGGGAATGAGATTATCTGCAGCTAGGGCAGCTAAGGATACACAGCAGGAAAATAGGCACAGCAACAACTCATGCCTCTCTATCTCCTATCATCTCTATAGCATGACTTGTATTAACTATATGGGGATTACAAAAGGATGTGGATTACATTATTTAAAGGAATAGTAAGCAAGATCAATTTTTATAGCATGTGTATGTATGCATTCTAAGTAAATACATAAACTGCCCAGTACTCTCTGGTTATTTAGAAGGGGGAAAAGAAAGGAAGGAAGAAGGAGGAAAAGACAGAGACAGGAATAGAGACACAGAGAGAGACAGAGACAGAGAGAAGATAAAGCAAAGAAACTTAAATTGCTTAAGAAAGGGAAAAGATGAGGGATTAAATATTTCCCGTTGATTGCTAGGTATTTGTTCTGGCGCTGTTCTGAACTGAAAACACCAAGCAAAGAAACAGCAGAATATACAATGCTCACTTGGATAACAGGTCTGGGAGCTGTCCAGCTCTCTGTTCCCACCAGCACATCATACATTCCCCAGTGCTGAAATTGCCTCTGAATCCAGGATTTAGCCAAATGTCTCCACTGCAGACCTGCGGTTCAATTCCAAGAATTGGGTTTGGCCTTCCTCCTAGCATATTAACAAGCCTCTAATAAGCGTTGCAGCCTCTCCGCAAAGTAGCCTCAAAGAAACACCAGCATGATCACAGTTTGGCCAGCAAAGTCAAGTTGCCCGGGAAAGAATATTTTGATCTGTATAAAATAGCTAAAATTTTTAGTAAAATAAAAGAAGACTGTGGGGAAAAAACAAAAATCAGAAATACAAGCTAACTTAAAATTCTTACATATTCACTAAATTTATATGTAAACAAAATGAAAACTCTTGGAAAGCAGATATTATGGCTCTGACAAGCATATTCCAAAGTGCCCATTTTCTAAAGTGAAACCTTTCATGAGCTCTGATCATACAAATGATGTAAAAATTTAAACAATGATGAATTCTCCTTAATGTTTATCTGAAAAAAACAACTGACTTTATTTCAAACTGTCTCCCCAAATAAAAAAAATCTGTTCTAACCTCCCAAGCCTAGACATTTTTCCCTTCTATCTTACTAAGAATTATATTTTAACTGTGTTTCTACCACAGGACAGTAAATAAAAAACAAATAACCCGTCAACATTATTAGAAAACACAATTGCTTAGAAAATCAAATATAAGCAGATTTTGTTTTCCCATTAACCTACATTATAAGCTCAGGTAATTGCTGAAAATCTTTATTTGATCATCTGTCCTGGACCTTCATTTAATATTCTTGTTCTCCATCACCCAAAGCATGACCTGCAAACATCTCCCATAATGGATCAAGGGAGGTTGTTTTTGTAAAATGAGACACCTTCCTTCACCTTAAAAAGTGCCATTTTGCACATTCAGACAAGGCCTACCTGGATCTGAAATCATATCCCAGCTGGCAAAGGGGCTGGGTGGGCTCCTCTCACTGCTTTTCATTGTTCTAAAGACAGACACTGGCAAGAGGCTGCAGGAGCACTCTAACAAGAGCTATGAATTCTAAGCAAAATATCCTGCATAGAAAGGAAGGACAGGGCTGCCATCCAGTGGTCAGCAGGGGCCTTGCTACCTGTGAGATGCTAAGGCTTCTGCCGCCCTGACAGGTTCACAGCAGTAGGAAGCTAACGCAGGCTCTGGGTCCAGAACTAATCAGGGGTAAAATAAATCATTATTCCAATCAGAGCATATCTCCACTCCACAGCCTGCTTCTCGAAATTGAAACTGAAGATAAAGGTGTGCAGAGAAGCCAGGAACCTGAGCACTGGAAATCTATATGTTTCAGGGGCCTCTGAGTGCAGCTGCTTCTCAATCACCTCGTCAGCATTTGAACACTGATTTCTGGGACCACCAATACCTTTCGAGTTACATCCTCTAGGTATAAGCCTTGACAATCAGATTTTCTGAAAATATTTCTGGATGATTCTGAGGAAGTGACCACAACAGACGCTTCAGTCGTCTGGCAAGTAGGTCCATGGAATGGACAGAAATATTTCTTCTTAACCAGTTAGAAACCACTGCTGAATAAGGCTCTTTGTATACATTATTTCATTTAATTTGCACAATACTCCAAAGTAGGTATAAACTCCCATTCCCATTTTTAAGGGGTAAAGGTGCATATTGCTCACTTCTCAGATGGCTGTAAAGGCCAAATGATGAATTGCTCCAGTGCAGCCTGTGGGCCCAACCAGTCAGCTGCTCTTTGTAACTTCTCCTGATGGTCCAGTTGGTGCACATGAAGATTCTTCCAAGTCTTCAGGTCCTTGTTGGCTCAACAATTGGGCCTGCTTCTCTAGTACGCTTTGTCTAAGACATACAAATCCCTCCCAGAGAAGCTCACCCCTAGTGCCTGTGTCCCTTGATCCCAGCAAGTATGCTGGCCTGAATAGATGGGACCTCATCCCCATAGTCCTGGAGAGTGATAGGGCAGGGCCACTCACCATAGTAGACTTCTGCAAGCCCTCTATTGCAGCCCCTCCTGTAAGTTCTCCCTGCACAATCACTGCATCTTCAAACCCCAGAAATACATGAGCACAGTGCCTGGCTGTCCTTCCTGTAAAGAGCAGGGCTATTGGGCTTCAGTTCCTCCAAAAACTCCTTCTTTCCTCATTGTGCTTTTCTCCTTTTTCCCAGTTTCTGAAGGAGCTGAGGCCTAAGTCTTGGTAAGATCTGAGTATTTTGTAAGAATAAGCACATCGCAGAAATTCTCTCATGAAAGCCCAGCAGCACTCTGAATGAAATGCATGTCAGGAAGAGAATGAATACGGGGTATGATGAAGCTAGAATACAAGTCCTGTCACTATACTCTTAAAATGCATTTAACCTCATTTGTTTTAAAATTACTAACGATCAGCAAATGTCTCTAAATATGTACTTTACACATGTTGTACATTAAGTGTCATGTAACACTAAGGTGAGCTAGAAATAATCCAAGATCCCAAGGATACACATTTTGGGAGAATAAAAGCTAGTAACTTTAAGTGTTAATATTAATATATGACCTTAAGAATCACATAAATACCTTGATCAGTGTGTGTCATAGGGTGTGCCAGGAGACTGTCAGAGGGTCAGTGGTCACAAGTAGTGCCCAGAAGAAACAGCCCTTGCACTGGGCAATGCTGGTGAGCACAAATGATCTTAGTGGGAAACCTTGGGGTGGATGGGCAGAATCCACTGAGAAAAGAGCAGTGCCCATGGAGAGGAGGCACAGCCCACTGAGAGCCCCTCCCCCAGGACCGATGTGGGGAATTAGGGTTGGACGTGAGGCTGCAGAAGGTGGAGCTGAGGCATCCTGAGTGAATTCCAGGGACAGGGAATCCTGTTTTCGCACTACTGTAGTTACTTACGGTTGTAAGGTATTGTATCACCATTTTAAGGTAATCGCAAAAGTAAAAATAGTTTGTGTACAGTATTTTTGTGTTTGTTTTTTTATGCTTTACACTGTATATTTGTTTCAAAGGTGTATAAGACTCTCTCTGTCAGACTTAACAACGAATCCAACTCATGAACATTTTTCTCTAGTGGAACTCATTCATAAATCAGGGACTTATTGCAATGAGGAATGAATCCAGGACCTTCCAAGTGAGCTACATACTTGGCCTTTTCTTTTTTCTTTCTTTCTTTCTTTCTTTCTTTCTTTCTTTCTTTCTTTCTTTCTTATTTCTCCATTCATTCACATTATTTTTATTTTATTTTTTAATTTTATTTAATGAAAAAAGGAAAAAAAATGAAAAAGGGTACAAGTTATACAGAATTTCAGAAAAAATAAACAGTAGGAAATCACTAGTTAATAGATTACATATTGTTACCTTATTTTTATTTTGAGACTGTCTCACTAAGTCACTGAACTTTCCGACGGAGCTCAACTTTCTGACCTTCTTGTCTCAGCCTGTCAAAAGCCAGAACTGTGCCACCATGTATGACATCCAAAGGACTTTTACAGGGAGAACAACATGGTAGAATTATTTTAGGAAAATTAATGTGGCAACAAGTCTTAGAGGACATCTAAGAGATGATGGCTATCTAATTTTGCATTTTCCACACATACCTTAACACATTCTTTGTAATTCAAATAGAAGGCAGGTGAACAAGGACATTTCAAAGTCAAATAAGGAAAGACATACTAACAGAAACAAAATGATTTTTTTTTTTTTTTTTTTTGGTACTGGGATCAAATTCACGACCTTGTAGTTGCTAGAAAACAAGTGATCATATTCTTTTTGTTTTAATGTGAATTTTGTAGATCTTAGTACCCTGATAGGAAGCTCCCTGATCAGATATAAAATAAAGAATTTTCCAACTTAGTTGAATACTGAACCACTGTGCCATCCTACAGTTTAAGAGACTGATGATCAGAGATGCAAGCTTTTGGTGAGTGAAGGAAAATCAAAGTAGGGAAGGAAACAAGTGACAGATGAGGGCATTTTATAGAAGACCTTGAGATTGCTGCAGACCCTGGTTAGCTGCAGACAAAGGAGGAAGCACGAATGAAGAGAAAACCACATCCTCTCATTTGCTGTCCATCTGTATCTTGGTATCCCCCTTGACTCCTCTCTCAACTCACTCATGCAGTCTCAGGAATCAGCTTTTAAAGATACACCCAGCAGCTGATCCACCTTTGACCACCATTTTGGCCCTATTTCTGAAGAAAAATGCATTGCCCTTCAACTGCTCTCTTCCTCCAACACTCGCGCACCAACCGCTGGTTCCGACAAGGAAGACAGGGCGATCATTTTTAAATGTATCACACTATGGCGGCTCTGTGCTCACAGCTGCGCAGTGGTTCCCATCTCACGGAGAGTATGAGCCAATGTCCTGACACTGGTACCGAGCCTGGCATGCCCGGCCCTGCTCATGCCAGCTCGCTGGTTTGCTTTCTCTGCTCTTTCCTCTTCTGCTCCACAGCAGGCCCCAATGTGTTCCAGGCACCGCCCCCCTCAATACAAGGCTTTCAGTCTATTCTTCCATTACCTGGAATTTTGTTCTCCCAGACAAAGGAGGTATGGGAATAAGGGAGGAGGTTAAGGACATTATGGAATGTCCTCGAGGTCATCACTTCTGTTTTCTTTCTTAGGGGAATTTCTGTTTTCCTGATCCTCTAGAAAAACACATTGGTATCTCCCCTGAAATATGCCCTATCCCAATTCTCAGACTGTTTTTCTTTGGTACTCGTCACCTGATACATTATCTATTTTATAATTAGATATTTTTTCTGTTGTTTGTTTCCTGTTACTAGGAATATATGCTCCAAAAAGACTGGATCTCAGCCACATTTTGTTTTATTCCTGTCGCCTAACATAAAGAGGCATTATACGTGTTGAGCTGTTTGATTAATTAATTTTCAACAGCAATGCTATGAGTAGGTTTCAGAAGGCAGTGTCTGTATTTTATAGATAAAGAAATTGAGAGTAAAGATGATTTGCAATTTGTTCAAGGGTGAAAGTTAATGGTTAGTTAATTTACCATTTTCTAATTTTGAGATTAGAATCTAGATTTTACTTTCTCTACTTTATAGTATTATCATGGGTCTCTGAAAAGAGTTATAAATATACCTTTAAAAAATAAAAATGGCTAAATTACCAAAATACGACTGTCATCTTCTCTGTAGAAAAAACAATTGTGAACTGAATACAATCGTTTTCCTTGTTTTCTCTAGGGATGCTAACTATAAAAATGTTAGTTAGATACTATATCTGTCAAGAAGAAAAGTGCAATGGGGATAGAGAGAAGAGGATGGTAAACATGTCAGTGAAATCTTACAGAGATTCAGTATTAATGCGCACTATTCTAGAAGTCCTGCTTGTGTTACGGACATCTTAAGCCTTTTCTGGTGCAGGGAATGGGGGAAATATCTACGTAGGCAAGACCTGAGGTAGAAAAAAATTTTTTTCAAATGCTATATAAGCAAAAAGAAAAAAAAAAACAAAAAACAAAAAAACAGTAAATCTCACCTATCTATGAATCACGACCACCAAAGGGAAGCTCAGTGTTCCCCTGTGTAGGCAGAGAACAAAAATTGTGTTCTTGTCCACTAGAGGGAGCACGATCTCTTTACTAAATTGAACTTGTTAACTTCCTAAGACCCTGGGGTATCTGCAAGAACAGAAATGCTATACAAGATGGGCGAGGAATCACTGCATCTACTTTCTGATTTATCACCAGGGCCTCACTTTTCTGTCTTGGCACCCAGAAATTTTTGGAACTTATTTTCTCGTAAAAGTATTGGTGAAGGGGCAGCTGCTGTAGAAACAGATGAATTGAAAACAGAAGAAATGGTAGTTCTAGCTCAAACTGTTCTAAAATAGTTTGTTCTAGCTCAAAATTTAGCAGGTATCAGACTCAACGAATTGGTAGGGAGTAGCAACTCTTAGGAACTCTAGCAGAGTTCCTGGCTCAGTAAGTCTGGAGAGACTTTTGAAAACTAGTATCATCTAGTAGCTGATATCTCTGGGAAAGGATCACATTTTGAGGATTACAGTTCTAGACATAGTAAGTTCCTAAGTCATAATCCATCTTGGGGAAACCTAGCAAAAAACCTGCAATGTTCCAAAATAAAAACTCATTGAATCTTTTTTTAATTATTATTTTTTAAAAATTTTTATTTATTTATTGATCTTGTCTTTTTCCTTTTTATCGGTACCGGGATTGAACTCACGACTGCCTGCTTGCAAGGCAGGTGCTTATGCTGCTGAGCTAAATCTCCAGCCCCTAATTATTATTATTTAAAGAAAGATAAAACAAAATAGAAAATGGGCAGAAATAGTACAAACTTTCAAAGAAAAGAAATAAACAGTAATAAATCACTAGTTGATGTATACATATTGTCTCCCCACAAATAGCTGTTCAAGATACAAAAGTGGAACATATAAATGGGAATTCAACCAGGGAGTTCTGTTCAACTATCCAACAAAAACTAAATAATATGGCTATTAATCCTATACACTTAGACATGTATGCATTTAACCATATCTTCATTTATGTTGAGACCTAACAAAACTGAATCTTAAAAAGTGTCAGAATTTGAAAGATACTTAATGGGATCCTGATGTTATAAAAATGAACTGTAGGACCAGAGAGATTACTTAATGTTTCCAAAGCATGTCCTTTAAATTGAAAATTGAAACCCAGTTAGGGGTTGTAAAGTCAATTTAGCACAGACTAAAGAAAAAATAAAGAAATCTCAAATCATAAAAATAAGAGATGAAAATTAGAACTATGTTTTAGAAATAAAATATTATAAAGAAATAATATGGGTAATTAATTGTATGAATAAAAGAATCAAGATGAAATATACAAATACTTAGATACAAAGTACCAAAGATTTCACAAGAATAAAGAGTAATCTAAAAAGACCTATTATATGTAGTAAGATTTATTTAATAACAACAACAAAAAATTTCTCTAAAAGAAAAACTAAACCTAGGTGGCTTTGCTGATGAATTCTACTTTATAATTCAAGAGTGAACAACCCTAATAACCCATGAACTCTTCCAAAAATTAGAGGGATCACTGATCAACTGATCCTATGAGGTCAGTGTTACTATGATATTAAAGATAAAACACCTTAAAAAAGTAAGTAAACTTCAGATCAATATTCTTTATGAATATAGACTTTAAAATCCTCAACAAAATGCTCTTAAACCAAATCCAGAAAAATATAAAAAACTATACATCACAATCAAATGCTACTTATTCCAGGAATGGAAGGTTGATTTCACACACATGTACCAAAGTCAGTCGATTTAATACATCCTAGTAAAGGACAAAAAGCACATGATAATATCAATAGACTACAAAAAGCACTTGACAAAACCCATGTAAAAATATTTTATCATTTCATGATAAATGCACTTAATAAAACAATAATGGAAGGAAACTTCCTCAATATGATAAGGGGCTTCTACAAAAACCCACAGCCAACATACTTAATGTTTAAAGTCTTGATGCCTTCAGAGAAAATTTAAGAATTCCCTTCTTACCATCCACATTTGACATTGAACTGGAAATGCTAGCCAAAAAATTAGACAAAAAAATGTGACCTAAATTGGAAAGAAAATATCACTATAAGTAGGTGACATAAGATTGCATATAAAAAATTCTAAGAAATCATCAAAAAGCAATCATTAGAACTAATGTATGAGTGCAAAAATTCTGATAGGGTTTAAATCTGTAATGTCTTCTGAAACCCTCATTTGTTCAGAGGTAAGGCTTTTGGAAAGTAATCGGATCACCGGGTCACTACACTCATCAGTGGATGTTTCATCAGTGAGTTCATGTCCAAATGCACTGCTGGATTCTGGGCCCCAGTTAGAAGAGGTGTATTACTGGCAGTGCACCTTCAGAGAATTTATCTGCATCCCTGGTTTCTTCCATCTCTCTCTGCTTCCTGGATGCCATGAGGTAAGCAGCTTTCCTCACCCATGTCCTTCCACCAGGCTATTTCTGCCTTGGAGCCAGCTGACTATGGCCTGAAAACCAAAATCATTAGTCAAATTAAACCCCTCCTCCTTTAAATTGTGAGTGCCAGGTATTTTGTTCCAAGTGATAGGAAAGCTGACAAATGCAGAAAACTGGCATTGAAAAAATGGGGTCGTTGCTATGATTTTAGTTGATCATGTGGTTTGGAAGCCTTTGAAATTGTTTTTGGAAAGAGTTTGTAAAATCTGGATATATAACCTAGAGGAACCTTAGAATATTGTGAACTTAGCTCAGCGAGTGCTTCTGATTAAAGATCAGACAGAGGAATGCCAATAGGAACGCATACAGAAGGGTCAAGCTGAGGATGTTTCAGTTGAGACCAAAGACTCCACTGGTAGTTGGATTAATAGCCATGTGTGTTACATTCTGGAAAAAACTTACTTTTTATTTTACTCATGCCTGAGACTGATATTAAATATACTGAACTAATTAATTTGTTGGAGGAAATTTCAGGCATTGGCATCCGTACTGCTGACTGCTTTTTTTTTTTTTTTGCTATTATTTATAGTGAGAAATGGTTATAAAAGGCAGAGTATAAAAATCTTTTAAATTTAAATTTTGTCCCAGAAAGAACAATGTGTAAAGTTGAGGCCAAAAGAAATATAGTAATTGAAGAGATCAGCATCATTAAAATAGAGCCAAGTACTATGCACAGAAACAAAAAAGCATCTTAGAAATGAATAAGACCCCAGCAATTCCTAGTTCAAGGGAGCAGACGTGTGAACATTTAATTTGAGAAGAGAATTCCTGAGATGCTTGCTCAAGGAGAGCCTCCTTTCGAATTGATTCCTTAGGATTCATTTTACCACACTCAGCCACTCAGATATTCATAAGTTTCTGCAGCCATCGTCCAAGGGGTTCTAGCTACTGCTCAAGCTGGCAGCTTATCTTGTTGTCACTCATATGAGGCTGGTTTTACTGGCAAGCAGAATGCAAGAGCTGTGGTGTCAGGAAAGCTTCTACCCAGATTTCAAAGGAAGCCAAGCAGCCAGCCAAACAGCCTCTGAGAGATCAGTACATAAAGCTATAGGAATAAAACCAAAGGTATGGTAGAGATGCCAGGAAATTGAAGATGCAAGAATGTGGTCATCTGCTCAGGAAAACTAGGAAGCAAACAGTGTTGCCCCAAGAGAGAGGTCACATGCACTGAAACCAGTAATAACATAGGGCTGCCTGTGCTCTTAAGAATTCATACCTACCCTGGGTTCTGGACACAAATCTACAGGATTTTATTTTATTCTACTGATTTTTTGGTCTTACTTTACTCTGAATCCTTCCTACCCCTTTACTCTTTTCTTTCAGAATGAAAACATTTAAAATGTGCCATTGTATCTTGGAAGTACTCAACTTTCTTTCTTCATTTTTACAAGAGTTCACAGCTAAGCACTTACCTTGAGTTTCAGATGTTAGATTTGAAATTTTAACATTGTTGAAACTGTTAAGAATTTAGCAACTCTTAGAGGTAGACTGAATACCTGCTACATAGAGACAAACATTAACCTTTTAGGAGTCAGTGGTGAATTATTGTGGTTAAGATTTAAAATGTCTCTAATGTGTTCAGACGTGGCACTTTTGGAAGATGACTGGGTCATGGTTGCATTATATGCATCAGTGAATAAGTTCTGTAAGTAGCTGATGCCCTACTGGTATAGTTGTGTAAGTGGGATCATGTAAATCAGGTGTATCTCCTTCCCTTATTCTTCCTTTCTTTCTCTGGTTCCTTAATACCATGAAGTGAGTAGCTTCTCTTTGACACTTCCTTCTATCACACCATTTCTACCTTGAAATCAGCTGATCACGGTTTGAAATACCAAATTAAACTTTTGCCCTCTAGGCCATGAGTGTTGGTATTTTGTCCAAGTGATGGAAAACCTACTATAATGGTTGTAGTATATAAAGTCAACATGCAATACTGAGTTGTATTTCAATGTACCCACAATGAACAATCCAAAAAGCAGTTTAAAAAGCTATTCCATTTATCATAACATCTAAAATAACAAATACTTAAGTTTAAAATGAAAAAAAAATATTTGAAAATTGCAAAATATTGTTGAGAGTAATTAAAGAGCAAAAGAAAAAGAAAAGTCAATTTCAAGGATTCAAAGACCAGTTATAACTGTGCTAGTACAAAGGTTTATATCCCTATAAAATCTATATGCTAATATCTTAACTTCTAAGGTGAGGAGGGGTCCTTGAGAGGTAATTAAGTCATGAAAGTAGAGCTTTCATGGTTGGGATTAGTGTTCTTACAAAAAGAATCCCAGAGATCTGGCCAAACCTTTCCATAAGGATATGCTACCATCTTTAAGGTTCCTACCAGACACTAAACCTGCCAACACCTTGCCCATTGACTTTTCAACCTCCAGGACCAGATTTTTGTTGTTGTAAACCACTCCATATCTTTTTTTTAAAAATAGCAACAAATGACAATACTTCTCTGATAGATCTGCCCAGCAGTGACCAGACCCCCACCATTGAAAAAGCCCAAACATAGGGACAAAAGGTCTGTTGTCACATTACAAGAGCCTAACCAGAAGAACAAGGAGATACTCCCATTAGGACAGCCCTGCTGCCAACCTCCTCCAGAGAAAGACGCGTTACATAGAAAGTACAAGAGCCTCCCAAGCGTTACATAGAAAGTACAAGAGCCTCCCACGGCTCTCAGCCCAGGACCAAAACAATGCCTACCCCCACTTTTAACTGTCAATAAAAACCCTGCTCAGCTTTATCCTGGGCACCCTCCCTTGGTCCCCTGAGTAAAATGCCACTTCTGCTTCCTTTGATTAAAACCTCTCGTGTGGAACTTGGAGTGTGTGCTCTGATTCTTATCATGGAGTTTGGTCACTTTATCATTCTCAAGTTGTTTTTCAGATTCAATATAATCCTTCTCAAGATTCCAGTGTGAATTTTAGTTCTGTTTTTTACGGAAATGTACAGTTTTTTACAGAAAATGTACAGTTAATACTAAAATCCATGTTCAAACACATTAGAAGCTGGAATAAAACAATAACCGTATCCTCAGAATGTCTTCCCCCAAAGTCAATTCATTTGTAAAGATAATGTGTACAGATTGAAATTCTCAATGTACGTCTCTAAAATCTAGGTATCCAGTTGAACTCAGTTGTATTATCTTTGATGTTAAAGACACAGAGTGATGATATCAATGACGTGCTAGTAACAAGATGACGGAAAACAACTTCACAAGAACGTTGAAGAACTGTATCCATGATACTATCAAAAATTAGTTCATCTCTTCCTCCATTAACAAATAGAAACATAGTGAGGCACACCTGTTATTCCAGAACCCTGATAGGCTGAAACAGAAGATCACAAATTTGAACTCAGACAGAGCAACTTAACCATTTGTGAGACCCTGTCTCATAATAAAAAATTGAAAACAGGTCTAGGGATGTAGGACAGGGCCTTGGCTCGACACTCAATGAAAAGGGATGGGAAGTCTTGGAAACAACCAAAATGCCCATCAATCGCAGAGTGGATGCAAAAGATGTGGTATTTTTATGCAATGGAATACTGCTCAGCTATAAAATGGATGATCTTAAGGCCTTCAGAGGTAAATGGAGGCAACTTGAAAGACTATCCTCAATAAGTAAAATAAACAATATTCACATTAGTATATATCACATGGTCCTTCTAGTATAAAAAATAATAAAAACTGAAAAAGCAATAAGATTCAAAATGTATAATAGATATTGTAAAAATGAAAGGGAAAGAAAGTGCTCCAAAGGATATAATTGAATATATAAGATAGATTGAATGTGTAAGATAGATGACCATACTACTAATTTTTTGTTGGATCATTGAACAAAATGGCTTGCACTGTCAAAGTTTGAGTGTCTGTCCACTTTTTATGCTTTGATTTTGTAACTTGAACTATTTCGAAGATGACAATACTAGTGATTTCTTATTCTTAATTTTTCCTTTTTAAAAATTCTGTATTATTCTATTTTTTCTCTCTTTCTTTAAATAAAAAAAAAAAAAAAAGCAAAGAGATGGGGGGAGAAAGAGAGGAAACAAAGAAAGTTTCTTTCCATCCACACATAGCTCTGGTTGCAGAACAAATCCACAAGGCAGGCAACTACAAAGCATCCAGCCCTGCCTTGAGGGTTCCAAAGAGCACCACTAAGAATCAGCAGATTCATATCTGTGAGTCTATTGACAAGTCTCAGGTGAGGTGTAGCCTTACCTTTCAGGGAAAAAGGAAATATCCCAAGCTTGCTCACACCTATCATTTCAGTCTGAGATGAGGAGAGAACAAAGCCTTGCAAGTAAGTAAAGCTGATTTGACTTTTAATTCTGTCACCCAAGAATTAAATGGTAAAATGGGACCTGAAGAGTGTGATGATTCAATTAAAATGCAATTTTCCCAATTGCTTCTCTGAGGAACTGGCAAGGTGTGCAATACGATCCTAATACTGTAATCAGATACATTTATCACTTAAGGATTAGCATGCCTTGTTATTTGTAAGATTGCATTGGACATGGCTGTGAGGAATAAAAGAAAATTTCTCTCCTATTTAAAGGCTCTTCTTCATTTCTAAGGGAACAAAGGAAGGGAGAGAGGGAGGGAAAGAGATTTTAAAAGTGGGGAGAAGAAGAGGATGGAAGAATAAATAAGAAAGGTCACATCCTGGGTCCTATACTCACTATACGGCTACCCACTCTGGAACCATTTCCCAGCTCCAGTTCTATCCCTGAACCTAGCAGAGAAGCCAGTGGCACAAGTCTGTGGGGATACTTTCTACTGACGGCACCTGTTAACCATGGCGCAAAATTGTAACAAGGACTTATCCCAGTGTTTTGATTCCTTCACACTCTGCTTTCAGAATGTCTAAGTAACTGTTGTTTCTTGCTTTTCTCCACCCCTCAAGGAACTGTGATATTATTAGTTCCTCACATTCTATTGATTATTAATAAGCACATGAATACTTCTATTTACTTAATTAATTGGAAACATCAAAAGCCCTGGACATTGTAAACCCCAAGAGTTCCTTTGTTTTCCATGAAATAATCAAAATAAAAAAATTAGAATTTAGATTTGGACTTTGTTTCAGTGTCCTTACACTTTTGTGTCCTTTTAAAAGGAAAACATTATTTAGTAGGGAAAATTTTTCATTATTACTTGAGAAAATCGCCCAAAAAAAGATAGTTTCTCTTTTGCCTCACCGACAGTGGCTACATCACATAAAACTTCTTTATTTTCTAATTAACAGCCATACAGCCAGTCTCATGAAACTGTGCATAAATAGTCAATAAAAAGAAAAAGGTCCAAAATCACCATGCAAAGATGGTAATTAAAAACAGGAGAGAGAAAAGCCAATTATAAATTACACTACACTTGAGGCTATAAAAACTCCTCTTTTTAATTAACCGAAAGAATGAGGCAAACAAATTCAGATTTTCTAAGTGGTTACTGAAGTTTGGAGACTAATGATATAATAATTTTTTATGTGTCATTGGCAAGCTGAAAGCCACTAATCACCATCGCAGAGTGGGCATGGCATGGGGGGGGGGGTCAGCATGAACAAACTCCAAAAAGATTTCCATTGAAGATTTTGGAGTCTGCACTGCTTCACTATATTTCACCAGTAACAGGCAAATCCAAAAGCATGTACTCTGAGAGCCGAGGTTTGCCCAAAGAACAAAAGCTTTTATTCAAACTCTTACATGAAAATCATAACAACAACCAAAAAAATCCAATGTAAGATGTTAAACCAAACAGATGTGGCTGTTTCCTCTCTGGTAAAGAAAGCCATTCATTTGAGCAGTGGTTTCTTAGGAGCTGTAGACCGCACTGTCTGTTCTAACATCATCTGAGTTTCTTTGAAAATGACTTTTCACTTTGATCACTAGCCTGAGAGTTAAATATTATATTTCCATATGTTGCATGGCTCCCTAAGAAAATCCTAGCACAAATCTGCAACATAGTGATGACATGTTGTGTTGATTTCAAAGCTCTGTGTGACCTCTTGTTTAAATCTGTGGCTTGCTGTGGGCCAGCGGAGTGATGTGGACATCTGTACAAAGCTGGGAAAGCTCCGGGTAGCACTTCTGAAACGTATGATTCAAGATGGGGGAAAGAAACCAACTCCCAGGAAGATTCAGAAACAAAGTCATCAGATAATCAAATTAGGTGGCCAACGCAAAATTAGAGATATTTTGTACCTCCCATCTTTATTTTCCACAATTCCCCTCCCTGTACGGTATTTTGTTTGCTAATGATTTATATCACCCCCACTCTCAAATTCACTGTTTCCTAATGCAAAGGAAAAGAGGAATTATGATTATTCAGCATTTTAATTCTGTTTTTAAAAATAACTTTAAAGAAGAAAGACTAAACACAAACCTTCAGAGCATAAAAGTTTTCAAATGACTAAAATAATATAGGAAAGATGGAAAAAGGCATCGTTTAGGAATTAAGTAAGATCACGCCCGCATGCTGTGTGAACACAATTTAGTCCTCTCATTACCTGTCTCACCATATGGCGGTGCCAACTGCTGTCTTTCCATTTTCTAATCTGAGTTACCCAGAAACACAACTCAAGGTCACAGTGAAGGAGGATTCTTCAGATTACAGAAACGTTCTAGGCATGGCCTCTAGATGGCACTCGTTCTCATCGGTAGTCTGAACAGCTTCATTCCTACAGCAACAGTGACTAAAATTTTTCCTGTTCTATTCCATACAATTGCCCCATGTCATCTTATTAGAAATCTGGATGCTACGTAACACATTAGAGTTCTCCAACAGCATTTGTGCTCTTGACTGAAAAAAAAATCCTGCTTGGGACCCGACTTCCTATTTCACAAAGGTAAAGAAAGAAGAGGAAATCAGTATCTCCAGTTCATACACAGCTTCTCCTTAAACCCTTTACCACTGAACAAGAGTGAAGTGGGAAAAACAGTCATGGTAGCGGTGCTTAGAAACAGAAGCTAGAGCGAAGTATAAAACACCTGTATTTCCTACCAACTTAGGGTTCTCTGGTCGCTTTGAGGTCTCAGAATTAACACTCATCTTCCTGGGACAGTAAAGATCACTCTGTGAAGCTACTGGAATTCAAGTCACTCAGCAACCAGCATCATCCTCCCTCACACATAGAATAGTCCCTGGCTGAGTGCATAAAGTTCCCCCAAACCCCCAAAATGTAGCTCCTCGGTCCCTCTTTTCATCTACACACAGAGTTCTCAAGAAACCAAGTACTCTGCTCATATTTTATAAAGGAAATTTCAGCTGCACTAATTAAAGCACAATTAAGAACCAGAATAGGTTTGGGGTAGAAAACCAAAGGAAGTTGATGGAATTACTTTGGTGATTTCAATGCTACTTAGTTAACACACTTTTGTTCAAATGCTATTTAACAGACTTATGTTCAGGAATCCTCATGAATTCATAGTTCTGGGATAACTAAGGATTTCTGAGAGTAACAAGTAAACCTGTGTTCCATTCAAATTTATTTCATTTTATTGCACTTTAACTTCCTGGTCTTGACTGTTGGATTTAACTAGGTATTTGCAGATTGATCACTAGGTTAAATCAAAGGCTCTAAAAATACCAAACAGTGAAGGTTTAGACTTAAGAAAACACACAGATAACCTCTCAACAATCTTTTGTCCTCGAAGCAAAGACTCTTGTACTTCTTTACCATTAAGAATCCTTATAAACACTCATTCCTCACAAGATTCTTTTTCTACCAACTTATCTTGCTAAGACACAATACAACTAAGGTCATAGGTGTCTTACATCAACATTTAGATATATGAGCCCTGTTAAGTAATTTAAGTAGTTTATTTAGCTAACATTGGATATTTTTTCCCAAAACCAAAGATTTTATTTTGGTTATTTAGCTATGTTACAAGTTTTACTCTAAAGATTCTTCCTTGGGACACAGAAGTGGGAAGAAAACAACCATAGCTGTGAGTTTACCCACAATTTTCTCAAATGTTTAGCACTCCATAAAAGTCACTGGATGGATTCTTTAAACACTACCAAATGTAGTTTTCTAAGAAGAAAGCTGCCAATTTTTTAAGAAATGAGATTAAACCTCCAGATGGCCCTTTTCAGATGGGGTGAGTACTAATTGGATTCCCATGTCCTCATTTGACTCTTGCGTCTACCCTAGGCAACCATCTCTAGAAAGGAAATAAGAAAACCAAGATTTATTCACATTAGTAGTTGAAGGTCACAGAGATAAACATTTCACATTGGAGTTGATCTGTGGGAACTTGGAAGCCCCCAACTCTCACTCCATATATTTCCAGACAAGCTTCTTTCTGTCAGACAAAATGTTTAAAGGTCTCTCTTTAGAAGATACACTTTTCCAGCTTCCTAAACAAATGTAAGTGTCCTTGGGAAAAATATGGTCTTCAAGGTTCACTAGTAATATTTGAATTCCCTTACATGTCCTGGATGAATGTCAAACAAGCAAGAGAAATTCAGAGATGCTCTAAGATTCATTTATGTTTACCCAGCATGGCGGTGTCTAAATGCATGTTGTGGAGAGCAGTCATTCTATGGAAGGAGCAGGACCACAGTTTAAAGAGCCACTGCTATTTACTTAAAAGCTAGGCTTCCAGGAAGGTAAGGGTGAGAAAATTGTAGTGATATCAGGTAGTGGAAAACCCATGGGCTTTTGTGTTAGGAACCCCTAGTTCCAACTTACAAACAAGGAAAACCAATGACACAAGTAAGACCAAGATCAAGACTCTTTGGAAATGGTAATTATCCCTGTAGAAGATTTTTGGTGATTATTTTCATACTATAAGTCACAAATATTACCTATAACCTACATTCAACCTATTTCTAAAAGTATTTGACTATAGAATTCCATTTTTTCTGTCTACTAACACCTCCCTAGTAGAGATCCTGAGAATTCTCTGTCTCCTCATGGATGCCTTATAGCTACCATGTAGCTCAGAAAAGAAGATTTACAATATTTGTTCCAGGCAGAAGTTATTTACATGTTTTTTTTTTTCAGAATGAGTTGGAAAACCAAAAAAGTAAGGGTCTCAATTGCTTATCATGTGTGATACCTTTTTGTAAATACCACAAACATTCCACACAAAAAAATATGCTGAGGAAATGAAAAACAATATCCTCTTATTTCTTTTCCACTAACAGCCCTATTCCTATTTCAAGACTCTTCTACCCTTTAGACCCTTTTTGCTGGGGAAATTTCCCCTAATGTTGATTCTCTACATAGCTCCAATCAGGTATTTTATTCATTTTAAATCAACAGTCTCCAGCCTTAGTGGCCATAGGGTCTGGTTTAACGAAAGATACATTTTCCATAGATAGGAGTGTGGAGTGGCAGGATGACTCAAAGGTCACACACCCTGGGTCTTTTCCTTGGGTAGTTCACGTTAGGGTTCTCTCTCTATGAGAATCCAGTGCTGCTGCTAATCGCACAGGCTCAGTAATGCAAGCAGTGGAGAGCAGATGTGAAAACAGGTGAAGTTTTAGTCACTCACCCACTGGTGTCCACCTGCCCTGTGGTCTACTTCATGTTTGGTTCCGTTCCGGTTCCAGCAGGCCACATACCAGCAGGAGTGTTTGGTTCTGGGGTTGAGGGTGCCTGCACTGTATCCTTTCTTTCTTTTTCTTTTTTCTTTTCTTTTTTTTTTTTTCTTTTTTGTACCAGGGACTGAAATCACAACTGCATGCCTGCAAGGCAAAAGCTTATGCCGCTAAGCTAAATCCCCAGCCTGTGTCCTTTCTTAATATCCTTGCTTTGTATTATTGGTTCACAAACTTGAGTCTCCAGTATCTTAAGCTTAACTCAAGGCCTGGGATTAGAAAGTATTGTATCTTTCTAACTCCAACAACTAGTATGGTACAATATTGCACAATACTGGCTCATGAAATTCTGTGATATGCACAAACAGCTAACAAAATTCTAGAGACAGGGTTGGGGATTTAGCTCAGCGGCGTAAGTGCCTGCCTTCCAAGCGCACAGTCATGAGTTCGATCCCTGGTACCGATAAAAAAAAAATAAAACAGACTAAAAACAAATCTAGAGACAAAAAATGAGGACCATAGAAAATGATTCAAAAGTTTAATTTTTTTTACAAGTTATACAGATTTACAGAAGAAAAAAAATGAACAGTAGGAAATCATTAGTTAATGGATTACATATTGCCATCTTAGAAATAATTGATCAAGTCACAAAATTAAAGCTTGTAGAGTGGACATTCCAACAATGATACTGCAAACAGTTCTGTTCAATGATCCAATAAAACTCTGTGATATCATTTTCTATCTTATACACTTAAATATACATGCAGTTATATAGTTTAGAGCACTTTCTTTTCCTCTCTTTTGTACCATGACTATTACACATTTTGGGTTTCATTGCTCCCACGGTTCTTATTACTTTTTTGGAAGAGAGTAAAACCAAATGTGACATAACAGAACAGAATCGGTCAAGTCAAAAGGGTGGACATAATAGATAATGTAAAAACATAATACAAGGTGATCAACAATGGTTACCATAATGCCTCCCGCTATCTCTAATAGAATTGCCTATATTATCAGTTATAATAAAATTGAACAAAACAGTAAAGATCAAAACCGACAAAACCAAAACATTGGAGACATTGTAGGTCTTCAAAAGTAGATAAAAGTCAACGAGAATGGGCATTATAATGAATCTCATTATCTTCACAGCTGATGCCTAAACTTTCGAACCTGATACTATCCAGCAAAACAGAATAGGGGAACATCAGTCAAAAACAAGATGGTGAGAGTAATACAGGGCTTCAAATCGAGATAATAGAAAGTCAAAGTGGGTTACTATATTATATCCTGCTATTTTTCCCCTTTAATTAAGTGGATAAAAATAAAAGTAAATAATGGAGTGGAGATTGAGAAAAAAGAGGGCATAACAGCGAAACAGCGCAGATCAAAACATAACCATTTAAGCAGTATAGTGTTTCACCACCAGATAATTCCGACCCAAAACTAGTTACCATATTGACTCTTTCATTGAAGTCCTTGAGTACAACTTCGTATACTGTAGCATTAAGTATATCAAAACAATGTAAAACCATTTAAGAGAATGACAGCATTACAGAGTATTTAGAATCGACTAACAGAAAATGAACAATGGTTTCTGTATAATCTCCTTGTCTTTAAAAGGTTTTTGCTTATACTATCCTACATAATAAAATCCAATAAGATACAACCTCTTTAGACCATTTGAGACAGAAGAACAAAAGCTAGATGAGACTTCAAAACAAGATGATACTAAATCAGTATTACCTATTAAGATGTCATTTTCTCCAAAATAGCTGTTCCTATCATGCAATCTTTTCTGTCTCATTTCTGTTGAGCTCTTTTTCTGTCAGTAGCTGTCAGTTTGTCTTCTTCATTTTGTTCTCTGCTCCATTCGTTGTGGCCTCCCCACCACTGTTTCTGGGTTCTTTGTATTTTTCTTTTTTTTTTTTTTTAGAATATCCTGCAATACTTTCTGTAGGGTTGAATTCGTGATTGCAAATTCCCCAGTTCCTCTTTATCCTATAAGCACCTTGTTTTTCCATCAATTTCCAGGGACAGTTGTGCAGGATATCTCAATCTTGGCTGGAGATTATTATCTTTCAAAACTTGAATTATTTCCCCCCATGCTCTTCGTGATTTGATGGTTTGTGCAGAGAAATCTGCTATAATTCTGATGGGTGTTCCCTTGTAAGTGGTCTGTTTCTTGTCTCTTACAGCTTTTAATATTCTGTTCTTGTATTGAATTTCTGGAACTTTTATTATTATATGCCTGGGTGTTTCTCTGTTAGGGTTGTAGGTAGCTGGGGTCCTGTATGCCTCGTACATCTGAGTATCTTTACCTTTTGCTAAATTAGGAAAATTCTCCTGGATTATTTCTGTGAGTAGATTTTGTAGTTCACTTGTTTGTGTCCCTACTTCTTCTTTTATGTTCTTAATCCTTAAGTTATGGCTCCTCTTATCATCTTCTTGTCTTTGTATTATTGCTGTTTGTTTCTTTGTTATTTTTAAGAAGTTTTTCATTTCATTCTCCCATATTACAAGTCTGCCCTCCAGTTCAGATAGTCTGTCCTTAGTTTCTTTCAAGCTGTTATGCCAGTCTTGGATAGACTTCTTAATTTCTTGATAGTCCCTTTGAACCTGCTTCACGTACTCTATGCTTTGTCTGTTTTCTCCATCAAACAATTCTCTCCTCTTTTTCTGTTCTTCCATTCCACCATCTGTTTTTTCCTGGGTGGTGCTTAGCATTTCTCTAACTATTCTGCATACTTCTAGCTTCAGGTCGTTGATAACTTCATTCCTGAATTGGTCTATGAGGCTCTCTATATGGCGCTTAATGTCTATTGGTGCGGTGTCCGCTATTGCCTGTTTCTCAGAATTGGGGGCCGAGGAGCCTTTCTTGTTGCTTCCCTTCCCCATATTCTCTGTTCCTTATATATATGCAAGTTTACATAGGAGGCCCAGCTTCCCTGCCTGTCAGCCACAGCCTGATCAAATTCCTTTGAATTTTTTTTTATTTAAGTAGACAAGAAAGAAAAAAAAAACAATGAAAGGGTATAAGTCATACAGATTTACAGAAGAAAAAAATGAACAGTAGGAAATCATTAGTTAATGGATTACATATTGCCATCTTAGAAATAGTTGTTTAAGTCACAAAATTAAAGCTTGTAGAGTGGACATTCCAACAATGATACTGCAAACAGTTCTTGAATGATCCAATAAAACTCTGTGATATCATTTTCTATCTTATACACTTAAATATACATGCAGTTATATAGTTTAGAGCACTTTCTTTTCCTCTCTTTTGTACAATGACTATTACACATTTTGGGTTTCATTGCTCCCACGGTGGTTCTTATTGCTTTTTTGGAAGAGAGTAAAACCAAATGAGACATAACAGAACAGAATCGGTCAAGTCAAAAGGGTGGACATAATAGATAATATAAAAACATAATACAAGGTGATCAACAATGGTTACCATAATGCCTCCCGCTATCTGGCTAGGTGTTCCCACCCACCGCTGCACACCAGGGAGTTACGGACTAGGCAGCCTACGCGGGAGTCAGTCGCCCCTCCGGGCCACCGTCAGGCTCTGGGATCTGGGTTAGGCCAGCCTACCAAGTCCACCCGCAGCGTCACACAGGCCAGGCACTTTTCACCAATCCCGTCCGAGAGGGGAATGTGTGGCTGGAGTCGCCACCGCGCCCTGCTCTTACAGGACTTCCCGAGCCCAAAAAGTCCTCCGCTGGTGTCAAACTGTGGTAGAGTGTCAGTTTCTCTCACTCACCTCGCCACAAGTCAGTGTACACCTCCTTGTCTGTCCTGTTTTTGACTCCGTTCGCAGACTCCTGTTCCCAGAGCTTCTGCGCGTCTCTCCTTGCTGAGCCGCTGTGGAGGCAGCCAGCCGCGGAGCGGCGGGAAACCCAAATCCTGGTTTCCAATGGCGTGGGGTCCAGCCTCCACACCGAGACTTTTCTGTTTCTATTTTAGTGCCAGGACTGCATTCCAAGTTGGTTTCTCTCAGCCCAGTTCGTTCCTGAGTCAGCAGAACATATCTCTACCGGCTAATGTCTCTTTAGTCTGCATCATTCCTGACTTCTGAGCCGAGCCTTTCAGAGAGCCTCCGGTAGTTGCTGTTATCTGTCCGCCATGTTCTCCCGGAAGTCCCAAAAGTTTAAACTGCAGAAAAGTATTGCATTAAATGAATACTGGGCTGGAAATTGAGCTCAGCGGCTAAGCACCTGCCTGGCAAATGCGAGGTTGTAAGTTTGACCCCCACTACCAAAAATAAATAAATAAATAAAACTTAAATATACTTTATGATGACTGTTTAGTGTTACAGCTAAAGGGAAAAGTCATAGAGTAATATAATAAATGAAACAGTAAGAAAAATTTTGTGTTACTGGCCATCCTGGTCCATCAACTCGGGTCCTTTGTGTACTACTGACCACACAAAGGAGGCCTCAGGAAGAAGTCTGAGGAGATGAGCAGCCTCGTTTGCCTCAAACCACCATTTCACTGTTCATGGGTGTGCAAGGGTCTTTCATGGCAAGGAAGAGAGGGGAAAGGGAACACATCTGCATTAAACATCTCCAGGTACCACTTGCTTTATTACTTCCAGCCTTGTCTCACTCTTTCCCATCCCTGCGGAAGTAAAACTGGGCCCTCATCTTCTGGGACCAGAGTCTATACATTTCGGCATCCCTCCAAGCTGGTGCGAGGATGGGTAGTTGGTGATCATGCCTGGTACTTAAGAAAGTTGGAGAAGTGACTTATTTCTAAAGAAAAGAAAATTCAACTTTTAAAGTTCCATTTTGTCATGCTGGTTACAAGTAGACAGGGAAAGGAGCAAAAGAAATTCATACAAAAACATAGATAGAATTAGAAGTAGAATGATAAAAGTAAAACAAAAGAATAGCCCGGATTAAAAAAAGGGGGAAAGTCTCTCAATAGTTTTGAAGTCTTAGTATAAGAATATACAATTCAGATTGTCATTACATCTTAGTGTAGACTAACTGTAAATAAACTATTACTCACAGATCTGTGACATTTTTAAGTCATCATAGCATCTGTTTTTTTTTTTTTTTTTTTTTTTTTTTTTTTTTTTTTTTTTGCTTTGAAGACAAAATCAGTTGGTCTGTGCTGCAGTCATTATAACAGCTACTCTAGAAAGAAATTCAAAGGTGTGAATTTTTTTCCCATTAGTCTACTTGGTATAATTGGCCTATTCTATTTGAAAGTCTTATACTTTAGCAATTATTTAAAGCCTTCAAACAGAAATTGACTAATAAAGTGTTTGAATGGAAGTAAATAGAATCATAACAAATGTCGAACTGCAAACATGTTAGAGAAGTTTGTTTTAGTTGCATTGTTGGGAGTCTGAATGTAGGCTGTTAAGAATAGCAGAGTATTTTCCTTTTTGCTAGATTTTCTTTTTTGTGAGATTTTTCTTTTCATCTCAGTCTTCTCTTCCTTTGATGCCTTTAAGTTTCATACCAACTACCCACTTTCCTTTATGGGTCTTATCTATTTTTATTACTAAGCAATAGTTGGTTTCCCTCAAGCAGAGTTGTAGTAATTAAGCAGAATAACAGGGAATGACTCAGATTCTTGCTCTGAATTTCTCTTCTACCTTCAAATGCTAAAAATACCTTACATTCGTGAAAAGAACCATTTCAGTAACATTAATTTTTGCAGTATGTGGGAGCTTTCTTTACACTCAAGAGTTTGTAGAAGACTGTTTTGATTCCACAGCGGGATATTTCCTTGGGCTAATGTACAACATCAAGTCTTACATCTCTTCTAAGATTTGAAGTCTAAAATGTCACTCTGAACTTCTAATTAGCATCAGGGCATAAAGCAAGCAGCAGGTTCTTTGGCCCTCAGTCTCATAACTCATTAAATAAATTCCTATACAAGGAAGCTTCCTAGCTCTAAAATATTCTATGTCTAAAGGAACTTGATCTTCAAGGTCCACCCAGAAGTTTTAGAGTATATAATTTGAAGAAGTTGAAAAGTTGGTCTTCTTGCAGTATTTATGAGGTTTTCTAAATCAGGCCACCAACAGCTATCTATTGAGTAATGACCTCGTGCAGCTAGAATTCACAGAAAGAGGTCCTTACTCCTTTCTAATAGCTTACCAGCTGTTTATTGGGTAATAACATACACTAAAAGTATAAATGGCAGCAATACATATACAATGTGACTTCTAAATGACTCACACAACAATAAAAATTTGTATCAGATAAGCATCAAATAGGCTTAGAATGCAAAAGAGAAATTTCAGCTAAGCTTATAGTAAGAATAGTGAGTTCATCAAAAGGTGGAAAAGATGGAGGTGAGTGGAGATGTGGACATCCTTAGCACAAGGGAAGGTTTCATTTGCTATCCATGAATATACTTTCAGTCTTCCTGCCTTGATTTCTTCCCTGCTCTCCCCTCTACTTGTTCAAGTCCAAAGCTCTCATTCGCTTTAAACAAGAAAAAAATTTCCTTCTTACATAAAGAAGTCTCTGATCCTCTAATTAGAAGGTATCTTTTTTTCTCTCAGGCCTTTGCACATAATTTTGTCTTTCTTTTATAACAAGCATATCTTGTTCTCATCTAGTGTTTCATGTACTCTCATACCTCTATTACTGGACTCTAAGTTCCTTAGAAGAAGCCAGCAAAATTATTTGGTTTACCTATAGTACTTAATTTAAGATCTTGTATTGTTCATTCATGCTTGTTTCTTTTTTAAATTTGTTTTCCGACTTATTGATTCATTTCACACAAATCAAATGTACAAGTTAAAGTATGCAAGAAACAACTTAAAACCTGTAGATACTGCATTGAATAAATGGACTAGATCCCATGTCTGTTAGAGTTTGCTTTCTGTTGTGGGAAAATCATTGATCAATAAATAAAAATTTATGTATACAGCTCATAAACCCCAAATAAATTTGAATATATGGGAGAAAAGAAAAAGGAATGTCTGAGGATAATTTAGACTCAGTGGCTAGCATTTGCTATAGTAAGAAAGTGAAACATCACTCTAAGGTAGAAATTCCTAAACAAAAAAATATGTGGTGTTGATTGAAATAAATTCAACAAGAATAGGGTTCTTAAGCTATTCTACTGCAGGAAGTAATGAAGATAATTGCTATTGTTAAGAATCATAACAATCGTTATATAATCAAATAGTTGATAATATTATGTTTTTCTTAATTGCTAGGCAATGTAGTGGACAATCCCTTCAACTACAAGAAGATCATTATTATTATTTGCATGTAAGAGTTAAGGCAATTTAGGATTATATGGATTAAGTAACTTTATAGATCACTAGGTAGCAAACAGAATATCTGTGAGAAGAATCTAGAATTGGCAGGTAAAAGTGTTAATGTTGTTTATTCTGAATACTTGCCTTGTCTCATGCATGACTGGAATAATGTTTTCTTCTTCTATCTGCTTCTTGGAGCTTCCCTACTAACGAATATCCTGGAAGCTTCTTTGAGCTTTGTGCTTCACTGCACATCTCTAAGGACAGCAATTTTCTGAGCAAGGACCAGATATTTCTCAATCCACAGAAAAGGAAAGCATGCATGCTCTATACAAAAGGAACTGGGCCCTGTCTTCTACTCAAGAAGGTCTTCTGGGCCTGCATGGGCCACAGCCAAATGCAGTGCCACAGAGCCATTCAAGAAAGAAAGGTAGATTCTATAGGATTCTCTCTGAGCAGCAGAAAGCCCAGCTAGTAAGATTCTAAGCTTCAAGGTCAAAGAGCACAACTTATGCACTGGATGATGAGACACTGATTTTCTGAGCATTCAGTTTCTGTGATGTGAAGAGAGTATCCCTACCCGGGAGGAGGAGTCAATAAGACAAACACAAATTCAGTGAAGGATAGAGTAATAGTGGCATTGGCAATTTCCTTTTCTGCATAGCAAGCCTCTCATTTCATCAGGCTGTGTATCACATGCTTACCCCAAACTGATGTTCTCAGCCCTAACAGCCTCAAAGGAAGAATATGCCCTATCCTTCCACTAGATTAGGGCCATGCTGGTCTGCTGAACAGAAATGAATAAATAAAACTTATTTGCATTATGATATTAAAATATACTAAGTAGGAAAGCAAGAAGGGGAAAATCCTTTAATTACTTCTATAACCAAGTCACTGAAGAGCTGCAGGCAGGAATGTTTGTTCCCAGGATTGAGCTAGACCACTGTGAAAATGAGCAGGAAGTTGCTTAGCTGTATCTCCCTGAAAACCAGGTGATGAGCAAATTGGAGGCTCAACAGGAAGGAAAAGAAAGTTACAAAGGAAGAGATTCTCCTCAGCAACTGTAAGTCAGTCCTTACAGGCTCAATAGATGGTAAAGAAAAGAGGGCATGTACAAACCAGAGTTAGTAGCTTCACCAGTTTATGAAAACATTGAAAATATACTGAAATAAACTTTCCAGAAAAATACAAACATGGATAGATTAAAATATTGTGTGTAATTTCACAGGGTTCTTAAAACTCTAAGCAAGCCCATGAGTTCCCAACCCCTGGTGGATCACATTTAGTATGTTTAGGAGTCAGTCAGCATCATGATCATTTTATCTCTTCCTGCCAAACAATACGATCTCAGAAACCACAAGAAATCAGTCAAACAAATAGCAGAAGTGCCAGGTTACAATAAATTACTAGGCCCATATGAATGCCCTTTATCTTAGTAAGATGAGGCATGTTGCAGTCAGGGGAAGGAAGGAGGAGGATAAGTGGAGAACTGCAGTGGCTAGTTATGCAGTTGAGCAGCCCTACCTTAATCTGGTTCCTGCAAAGTCACGGAGTACCTGGGCCAAAAGCAGTCTAGCAATTTCAAGTTGAAAATACAATTCTTTCCTTGTATCATGCTGTATCTCTATACTCCTTGTTAGAATTGTTAAATTTGAGAAGCTCAGAACAAACTAACATTTCTCTGTTTCCCTCATGCAATTTTCAAGGCATCGCTTAGCAGAGTAGGAATTTTGTTTTTTGACACAGTGTCATCTATGGTATCATTCCACAATGCTGTATTAAAAACTACCACTCCCTAGTTGGATGCACTGGACAACTTCTTTACTGTCTGAAAGACAGACACACCCAGTACTTCAGAGCAGTCCCCTCTAAAAGTAGAATCAGCCAAGCTATGCAGAGTATCCAACTCATATAATGCTTTCCTCTGCACCTGAGAAACGTTTAAAATCCCACAAGAAAGTTCACTAAAATACCATTTATAAAGACAGAAAATGACAAGAAATGATATAATGGATCCTTTTAAAAAGTCATACACATATATCATGCAGAAAAACTCTGACTTTGAGTCTATACCCTTTGAAAAATGAGAATAATATTATTGCAAAATCACACACAAAAACTCTGTAAATATAACATCATTCCCAAGTTGTAGAGGCCATGGAGGCACAGGTAATTTAAGCATTTTTTTAAATCTTAAAGCTCCTTGGCAGGACCTTCTGGAAAATGTGCCAAATAGCATTTGTGATATTCACTACTTTCTACTAAACTGTTGCAAGCCAAAGTCAGTTTTACTATTTATTTTGCATACCACACTAAGCATGATTTTACTACCCAGCATCTTAAAACAAAAATAATCTCCCTTCAAAAAGACAGAGGAGGCAGGTGATAGTCTTTTAGTGTAGCTGTAACAAGTTTATAGCTTACCTACAGAAAAAAGTCTAATAAGCTTTTCTGCAGATGCCCAGGAGGGAAGAACACTGCTCAGAGCCAGCCAGTCCCTGACAGCATAGAGACCTCCACTTCTTGCCTCCTCCTCCTTTCTTATTCACTCATTACAGGTTCATAAAGCAAAGTTAACCAGACAGCCTTCTGAGAATTAGCATGTGGAGCGTTACCAGCTGTACACTCTCAGGAGACTATACCTCGACATTAGTTCCTTTTAAATTATTATATCACACTACTGATTTTCCAATCTGTAACTGTATAGAGCCATAAGGATAGAACTTCACCTTCAGGATTTCTTTTTCCTTAAGAACTCTAGCAGGTTTACTGGCTTTGGAATGAAAAGACTCTACACTGGAATTTAAAAAGGGAGCTAATTGACTTTGCTCAATGCTATTGTCTAACATATGTGGCTCCTATTTTCCTTAATTAAATTTCCCATTAATCTTTAGTCATTGAAAATTATTATTATCCAAAAACATGAAGCATGGAATTAATTTTAGAAAGAAAAGGCTAATAAAAAGGAAAATTCACTCAGAAGAAAATAGTAAGACACAGTGAACAGGACATGAGGTTTGCATAGAAGATATAAAGAGTGCTAGATGCAAAGGGGGATTTTAGAATTATTGTAAATATTTAGCAACATATCAACAAGGATAATAACTCTGAGCACTTATTGGGTCCCTCATAACATTTAGGAAAATAATTTTATAGCAGATTCACAACAAACCTGTAAAGATAATATTATTATTCCCAAGTTATAGAAGAATGTAGGCACGGAGAAAATAAGTAATTTTCCCAAAGCTATTCAGCTAGAAAATAGCTCCACAGGGATTCTGACAAGGTCTTGCTGGCTCCAAAGCCTGTGCTGTTAATCATTATGCTACCCTACTTCTTAAGCCATACAAACATCTATATTAACTTGAAAAGTCACAGATGCATACTGCCACTTATATTTACATTCTTATATTTTTATACAATATCTTATCCACACACTGCCCTAAGAACTATGTAGGGAAAATGTTGATGTGGTAATTTGGCTTATTTTGCAAACTTGAAAAATTCATTTAAAAATTGTTTATAAAATGCATATTTTTGCCAATAAATAAGAAAACTTAAAATTACATTCATCCAAGATCCAACAATGCACAAGTTGAAAAGTGTCCCTGCTTTCTTGGAGCTTACAATACAATTAGAGAAATAACATGTGAAAAAAACATGGTAGATCATGAGTAATAAAAGTGCATTTAGTGGTTGAGAGTACAACAGTTTGCCTAATTACCAAATTACACTGGTATTTGACTGTTTTGTAATCTTGCTCTACACTCTTCCTTTCATCTCTCTTCCTCATCTCAGTAACTGACAGGAAAGCTTGAAATTTCCCTTCTGTCACTCTACATTATGTATGAGGCCATTAACACATCGCGTCGGTCCAGGGGAAGTAGACTAAGAATCCAGCGCCTTCTTACAGCCTCCTGTGCTTCCACTCTCAGCAGTGCCTGTACCATCTCGGTGTGGGCTCTCTGGCTTGTTGCTGCTAGTGGTGCTCCTGCTTCTCAACAGCAGCTGGACGGGTCCTGTACTGCTGGTCTCCTCCTGGCTCACTTTATCACCTGCTTTAATCATTTGCTCAGAAGTAAATTTCTTGATGAACCAAATTATATTGTATTTCTCTGCAGTACCAGACACATTTAAAATACTGCATATATATATATATATATATATATATATATATATATATATATATTATTTTATATTTAGTCTTTCTCCACCAGAAAGTGAAGCTATTTTTCTGCTATGACTTTCTGCCATGCTGTCCTGCTTTAGAGCCACTAGACTATGGACTGAAATCTCTACAAACTGTGATACAAAATAAACATTATTTCCTTTTAGTTATGGGTGTCAGGAATTGTGTCTCATTGACAGAAAGTAACTAAGTCAGATTTTAGTACCACAGGAGTAAGGTCATTTCTGTTACTATCTGATCATGTGGTTCAGAAGCATTTGGGAGTGGTTCAAAGGAACAGGCTGGAAAAATTCAAAAATGTCAGTTAAAAAAGAAGCCCCAGAATGTTTTAAGCTGAGCTTGCCAAGAAATTCTGGTTAAAGCTAATAAGACCAGAATACTGATAAAAAGACAGCTGGTCAAAGCCAGGTTCATGGAGATTTGCTAGAAGCATGTGCAGTTGAACTCAAGACCATGGGGTATAATAGTTTAGCAGAAAATCTGTCTATACTTTGTGAGACTTTATGAAAAACTAAGATTAAGGGTTAGGGTGTAATTAATCTGTCAGAGAAAATTCAAGACATCCCAGTGTTCAGCATGTGGTATGGATACTGTTCGGGGTTTTTAGCCAGCTCAACACTGAGAATCAAGAGCAAATGGCACAGGTGAATGATTTTAAATGTTCTGTTTTTCAGAAAGGAAGGATCTGTGAAGATGGAGCAGAGGAGAGCTTGGTTGTTGAAAATTAGCATTTAAAAAAAAAAACTGAGTTCTTTTACAACAGGGCAATAGGAAAGTTCCTTTGGGGCATGTGAGAAGCCAGAGGGGCTCCACCCTTCACAGGCTCAAACTTACAAAAGTGAAACACCGTACTTTGCTTTGAGAAGAAAGTCCCAAGGAACGCTACTCTGAGAAGGGCCACCTATGAAATTAGTTCCCTGTTATTTGACTTAACAGTTATCAGCTATGCAAGCACTCAGAAGCCTCTGTAACTTTAATTCAGGGGGCCTGGCTACTGTCTAAGCTGGTGGAGGACCTTGGTGCTGTATTACAGGGATGCAGAGTATAAGGATTCTGTGTCAAAAAGTCTTTTATCCAGATTTTTGAAGAGGACCTGAGAGCCGGGCAGCATGCTCCTGAGAGGGCAGTATACGAAGCTGTGAGAGTGACCAAAAGTGCACTGGAGACCCCAGAATGTTAGAAAAGCCAGGCATGTCTGAAGAAAGTTACAAGAGGAGAGAAACCATGAGGGGTACAATCACTGGCCATGCTATAGGGATGGAACTATAAGGCCTTTGGAGTACACATCTTGCCTGCCCTGGCTTCTGGACATGGAACTGTAAGATATAATGTTTGCCCTAGTGCACATCTTGCTTGTCTTGAGTTCTGGACATGAAACTAAGATTTAATGTTTGTCCTTCTGGGATTTGGTTTGTTTTGGCTTGATTTCTGTTTACCAATATCTCTTTTTTAATAAGAAAGTTTATTCTGTGCTATTACATGTTAGAACTGTTTAACTTTTTTTTTATGGGCTCACAGGAGTTTGCCTTAAGTCTCAGAGGAAACTTTGGAGTTGGACTTTTCAGTAATGATGGAATTTTTAAGATTTTGGTAATTCTTTATTTTTAATTAAGTTTATTGGTACATTTTAGCTACACATAATGATCACATTCATCATAGGGAATTTGTACCTGTGCATACTATAAAGATTTGGGCAACTCTGAAAAATAGACTACATGAATTTTTCATGAAGGCTTAGATGTAAGTTTTGGGGGGCATCAATATGTTATGTTATGACATACTTTGATATCCACAAAAGCCTTGTGCATCATAGGTCAAACTTTTGGAAGGTAATTCAATTATTGGGGTTTATGGCTGAGTTGCTCTGAAATGATGGGAGGTCCCTGGAATGTTGTAGCCTAGAAGAGTCTGTCTTTCCCTCATCCTCCCTTCACTCTCTGCTTCCTGTCCACACCATTAGCTCTCCTTTACCATGTCTCTCTGCCATGCCTTATTGCCATCAATCCAGACTAAAAGATGATCCAAAATAATCTCTTCCTTTAAACTGTGGAGGTCAGGTATTTTTGTCTCAGAAACAAGAAAATGACGAAGACACATAGCAAAGCATACAAATAAAAGGGATCAAAAATTATAAAGAAAAAGAGATCTGTGAGAGACATGGAAAAGATGTCATATGAATATAATTGGAGTTCCAGTAGCCACAGGGAGCAAAAGAAGGGGTAGATGCTATAGCTAAGGTTGCAGTGACAAACAGAAACACAAAAATGAAACCCAGGATTTGGAGGCAGATTTATTCACATTAATGGACACAGACAAGGAGACAATTCTTATAAAAAGGTCAGACCTCCAGGGCTCAGGGAGGGAGGTTTTTAATGGGGTTGCAAGCAAGAAGCAGAGTACTCGGCTGTCTTTGATTTGTTCTTACATTCTGCATCATAGTGATTGCCTGTGTATCACAGTGCCCAGACATTTTTTAAAAAACAGAAGTAAAAAGGAACTGTAACAGGAACTAATGGAAAGGGGCATTTTCTGCTACATTTCTCCTCAGTTTTTAGTTTCCAAGCAAATCTTTACTGGGCATGTTACATGTGATGCTTTGAGCTAAGTCTCAACTAAAAGCAGGAAGGTTAGGGCTGTCAGTGGTCCTAGGATGGGTCCTAGCAAAGGTCCCAAAGATAGGAAAGTTATTCTTTATTATAGGGTCTCTCCCTAAGTTGCTTTTAGGAAGAAACATATTTTAGCACTACTCTGGCAAAGGAGTCACTTTGATCGTGGAGCATTTCCAGTGTGCCTTGGACTCTCATCAGAGCTTTGTCAATTGTAGAATAAGAAGAAGGGCCTTACTGGTCATTTTCTATTCTAAATCATAGCTAGCAAGACAAAGAGGAGCAACCAAATATATGCCTAAGCTGAAATGAAAGCAAGAACTGGGGTAAGCAGCTTGAAAAGGCACAAAAATCAAGGGGAATGATGCACTGAGATATAGAGCAATCCTTTGCAAGGTGTGCACCAGGCTTCAGCCCTGTGTGGACTGGTCAGTGTCCAGAGTGATCAGAGCACAGCTTTGAGTGCATCATCTCTTCAGAGTGATCTCCAGAAGAGCTGTCTGGTAAATTCTCCTGCAATTGTCTGGATGGGCTCTGTTAGCTCTGGAATGGTGAATCTAAGGCTAGATTTTTGAAACATTAAGAGCTGTTGAGGTAGTTGATTGCACCTGGGTTACATGTGTATGAAGAGAAGTGTACAGGTATAGCTGGACTTTTACACCAAGGCCCTCTGTGGGTATGGAGTGCCAGAGGCTAGTCTGAGTAAATGCATACAAGCACCAATAGATATCTGTTAACCCTGATAATATTTTACTTTAATGAAGCCTATCTATATGCCAGAGTTTGGAGTCGGTGACACAGACTCTAAAGCCTGAGTTGGCTTTAGGGATAGAGGTGCCAGCACAATGGTTTGAGCTTGCAGAACATAGTTGGGACAGGTCTGTCTTTGCCAATAGTTCAGTTTGTTGTGTATACCATCCCTGTGTGAGAGCCTTGGCCAAAATAACTTTGTCCAAAGTGATCACAGCATATACAGCCTGATGGACTCCATTACTAACATAACTACTTCCATCTATAAGCAGAGTGTACACAGAATATGTCAGGGGTGTTATTCTTAAAACTGGTGAGCTAGAGAGCAGTTCATCAGTCAATAGCAGGCAGTCATGATTTGATGGGCCTAGCATAGTGGGCAAATATATGGCAAGACTGCCAGTGTAGCATGTGACACCTGAAAGATTCGATTGCTACTGAAGGTGAGCTTGTCAGTTCTCTTGATCAAGACAATGGCTATTAGAGCTTGCAGGCAAAGTGGGGGATGCAGCCCTTAGTGACTGGATTCAAGTTTTTGTATAGATAGGGCACTGGGAACACTCAGGGATTGACAATATGAGTAAGCATCTTTGTAGCCACTTGTCATTTGCAGATTTTTACCTTTTGCCAAGATATTTTTTAGCCAGTTTCAATGAGACATTGCAGCTGAGTTTTGTGTCTTTCTAGCAGGCAGCTTGGATGTCATTAATCAGAAGTGCAGTGAAGTTTTGTGCAGGGAAACTAGTGAGGTTATCCATGAGGGTTTTTCCAAAAAGGGCAAACTGAAAGAGTTTTGGCCCAGACAGGACACTGTAGCCAGTGAAGCCTTAGAGGTGGAATCAAGGAGCTCCTATCTCCCTTACCCCTAGGAATTTACCTATGGCTCTCTCTTCCCCACCCCTAGGAACTTACCTATGGCACCAAAAGAATACCAATGGGCTACTTGTGCATCCCTAATGCCCCTCAGGGACCACCCCTAAGCTAAACTACATGTATGCTCCCACTCCACATGTTCCACAGAGAGATCACCGACACAGGGAGGAGATGCTGCACCCCAGGGAATTGGGGGTGTCTCTCCCCACATTCTCAAAATAAAGGTCATTTATATTTCATACTTCTTATCTTTTCAGCCACCGCCAGTCCCCCACAGTTCTATCATATGGTTCCCTGACTGGGAACAGCAGTCGAGAGATACCTGGGGCTTACCCAGTATGAGTCCCCTGCATTCAGGACCAGGACCGGACTGCATCCTGCATTAATTCCTCACTTCTACACTCGGGAGCTGTAAACTTGTCACTGCTGGTTCACAAACAACACCGACCCAATTTACCACAGGTGAGCAACCCCCAGAGATTGCCACTGGGCCAGGCCCCAGGTGGGTTTTCTTCCCCTTTCCATGGGTTTGAGAGCCACTCTCACGTCCTTAGACAGCCCAAGGCAGAGTCTTTCTGGGCTCATCTCTATCCACACTGGGAGACTCTCATGTCCTTTGGGTTCGAATAGCCCAAAGCAGAGTCTTCCTGGGCCAGCCAATGTCCACACTGAAAGACTCTTATGTCCTTCAGAGCTTTTAAGTTCTCACAGGCAGAATTGTTACTAAACCCACATGAAATCCACTCATATATTGGTGACGGCCAATTATTATGAGTTTTGGAACCATAAAATACTAATTGGTCTAGAGTAAGAAGTGACGACTTTAAACTTAGCAGACCACGGTCCATTGCCTCATCTAGCTATAACTCCATGGGCTAAACCCCACACCAGATTTTATCTTGGGAACACTTCCTGTCTCCCCCCCAAAAAACCCATACCTATTTATAGCTTATCACACTGATGACAAGTTTACAAAACTCTCTATCTTTAAGCCTTTGTTTTGGGAATGTGTGTCCTTTCCCATTCTTCCAGGATCCCTCCCCCTCCCCACACTTAAAGAGATAATAGTCTTTCCTTGCAGCCTTTCAGAGCTTTCTCAGTGTCTCCTTTCCTCCCTGCTTTCCCTGCCCCAACCACACCACGTGCCAACCCATTCCCCACCGGGATGGGAGAAATGTGCCCAAACAGTGTTAACAGACATGCAAGATTACTTTAAGCTCTCAAGTGCTCCAGCCCAAACAGTGTTGAGAGATATGTGCAAGCTACTTTAAGCTCTCATGCTGCACCCCAACTACGCGTGTGGTATCTCGGCTCGCATGCCATGTTCCAGGTCCACATGGGTTCGGCTCTAATGCCATGCCTTAATCCGCATGCCCCACGAGCAGTTTCAGCTCCACATGACAGCTCAGCTCCGCATCTGTCTGTCAGTCTGCCAGCATGTATGGTCCCAGCTTCACACTGCATTCCAACTCCACCTTACAGTGCACGCCACCATTGCCACCCCACTCCCGAGCCACTGCACCCCCAAGAACCATCACAGCTCCGCCCCTCGTGCACCATGCGCATAGTTCCATCCTGCCTTGTCCTGCCTTATGCACTGTGCATCTCCCAAACACAAATGCCGCTTTAAACACAGGCACAAATACACAGCAGCTTGGCCGCTCAGCTCAGAGATGCTATTTTTTACATTCTCAAACAACTTAATCAAGGTTAAATAAGCCAGCAATAGACAAGACTTTGGCTGATAAACAGGACAGTGGCCACCTGGTAATTTTACCAGCCTTGTTTATCAATCAAAGCCTTCATTAATCTCCTGTTTAACAACTAGAATTCACAGGTGTTTGTAAATTACTTTTGCTGTGAGCCACCAGTGGTGTCCTGTGTTGAGCTTACTGCCTATATTATACTATATTGTCATTTGTGAATTCCTTTTGCTGTGGGCCACTGGTGGTGTTCTGTGTTGGGCTTACTGCCTATGTTGTACTGTGTTATTGCCGATCTCCTGTTTAACAATTAAGGTTAGGGATGATTATGGATTCCTTTTGCTGGAAACCACTAGCTCTTTTCCAAGACAAGGGTTATATGATGCATACAAAACAACAAAACTGACCCTGTGGCAGAAGCCAAACTTAAACCTTTTCCAGCCTATCTGTCTGCCCTGGCTCAGCCCTCCACCCAGCCATGATTAACTATATTCAACTGATATAAATTGTACCATACTTGATTTCTCTCCTAAATAAAAAGGTAAAAATTAATTAAACAGGCCATCCTCTAAAAATCAGATACAGATGACATTAGACATTTTAATAACATAAAGATATATATATATATATATATATATATATATATATATATATAACATACATAACATGTTAGTTCCTAAAATTCTCTGGACCTGTCCTCCTTATGAGAAGTCATTACTAAAATTATAAATACGCTGCTGATTATATTTGACTCCTACATACTTACTTAATTCTACAGATACCTTCTACTGTAGACCAGATTCCAAAGAAAAAGGCAAAACTTGACCTTCAAACCTCATAGAGACCTTAATATGGCTTTTCATGTTTTCAACAACAGAGATAACAATAACACTTGTGACACTTGGAGTTCTGAGACAGGTAAACCGATACAAGGTGGAGCTGCTTGGGCCCCCCATGGACCATGCCTCAAATGAAGCGAAGACATTGGGCAAGAGAGTGCCCCATCCTGGCATTCTTTGAGACCTTACCCCAGGGCTACTGGACTGTCCTAGCCACCAGAGAGTCGGTAAGCCATCCTAATTTCTAGCCCTCACAGGAAATGCCAACACTGCCAGATTCATCACCGACAGATCTGCTTAAACTTGCTGCCAAAGACTGATGGGGCTCAGGGCCAACAATGGCCCCCTTTATGGGTGTCTGTCTCACGGTCCCAAGTCCCATTAAAAGTTTTGGGTAAGTCATTCTCTATATTTGTGGACATAGAGGCCATATATACAGAGTTCTTCCTGAGTTTTTAGTCTGCTATAGTAAGTCCTCAATTTCTAGGGGATATTAAAGATCAACCTATGCCATTTACAAACAGGTCTATTTCGTGCAGGTCCCAGACTGCTTCCCAATCCACCCAGTTATGCCAAATCTTCCCTTCACCACTCACTCTACAGTCCTAAATCTTAAAAATGCTTTTTATTCCCTTGTGTTTATACAGGCTGACCCAGACACTGAGGCCTCAACAGCTTACACCTGTTATAACTAGTAAACCTCTCCTCAGTGATATAAGACCACCTCCTCCCTTTCTTATTCACCAATTTCTCAGACAACCCTGGTCAAGGCTGACAGATACATTTTGTCTTCTCACTTTGTTTATACTTTTTTAGGATACATAAAAACCTTTCACACAACCAGGGAAACTGCTAATATCCTTGCTAAAGTTCTGTTACATAAAATCATTCCAAGGACTACAACCAGGTTACAGTGACCCATACCTGATATTCTTGGCAACCTCAAAAGTGATTAAAGTTGCTAGAATGCCATTCTGGTTTTGCATCACTCAAGCCTTAGATCTTACCATCCTTTTGCCTACTCATCTCTGCCTTACCAAGGCCCCAAAGCCACAACTCTCACAGTCATGTTTTATTATCCAATTTGGTTTCTAATTTCTTATTCTTTTTACAGTAGGACTTTTAACAATATTTCCTAAAGACTCCCATGTCATGCATACCAGAGACAAGACTTACCAACCTACCCTCTTTACTTTTATGCTTTCAGATGGGGGAGTAATCACCTCTCATAACATCACTCTTCCTGACCTCACACTTATTTTTCAGTATTCTCCCTCATCATGACAATGATCCTACCTCAACATGGCCCTGATATAATCACATGTTTAAATCAAAGGCACCTTCCCTTTTACCTCACCTGCATCCTTAAATATGACAGTGCCATGCCTCCTCATAACATCTTGTCTCTTTGTTTTTCCAGTCTAACATATGTGCATTCACCAGCAAAGTTGTCCTGGCTAAAACACCTGGTACCAGCTTCTACCTGGACATCAACTGTCATCCTGTCAACTCCCCTAGACCCCAGTACAGTGCTCTCTTCCAGCAGGAAGCAGTTAAAGAAAGAAATCTTCACCCCTTTTTATAATAATAATCATAAGATGGGATATGAAAGGGTTTTGGCCCAGACAGGACACTGTAGCCAGTGAAGCCTTAGAGGCGGAATCAAGGAGCTCCTATCTCCCCCACCCCTAGGAATTTACCTATGGCTCTATCTTCCCTACCCCTAGGAATTTACCTATGGTGCCAAAAGAATACCAATGGGCTACTTGTGCATCCCTAATGCCCCTCCCGGACCACCCCTAACCTAAGCTACATGTATACCCCCACTCCACGTGTTCCACAGAGAGATCGCCAACCCTGGGGGGGAGATGCCACACCCCAGGGGAGTGGGGGTGTCTCTCCCTGCATTCTTAAAATAAAGGTCATTTATATTTCATACTTCTTATCTTTTCAGCCACTGCCAGTTGCCCACAGTTCTACCACAAACAAGTTTTAAACCCCTGTGACACTGAGTCATTTAAGCTTTGAGTTCAGAACTAGTGTCTTTTCATTTAAAGGCAAAGAGGGATTGGATGACAAGAGCCAATTGAAAGCTGAAGGAGGCATTATTTAGGTCCAGACGGGTGTACCAGCAGTCTGTGAGTGGCAGAAGTCTGAGGCAATGTGTATAGATGGCATTCATGGCAGTATTTTCAGATCAAAGATTGTGAAATGGCTTTACTGGCAGAAAAATAATATTTTAGCCATTTGACAGTCTATAAACATTTTATGGTTTTGAAGCCCCTCCTGTGAGATGGAATTTTTAGAGCCTCTCATAGCATATGATACAGTTTGCTCAGGGGAATGTGACCAAGCTGGAAGGGACAGAGAAACAGGTTCTGTTGGTGAAAAGATGCTGGTGTCAGCCAAATCTGTTATGCCCCCAAATAGTGGGAGAGCCCTTAATGTCATGTGGAAAGTAAGTCCAAATGAATTTCATCTTGACTCAGGATCTTTTCAGCTGAAGGCAAAAGAGGCTAGCTAGATGATGAGAGCAATCTGCAAGGAGAGGAAGGCATCCTTTAAATATAGACATGTAAATAAGGTGGCATCTGGAAGTAACAATCCAAAAGTGTATGGGTTGGGAACCACAGAATTTGAGGTGATGGCTGCATTGTTCATGACATGAAGACCCTGTGGGCCTCTTTTTGTTGGGCAGAGTGGAGTGTTCTAAGGCAATTAACAGTCTATCATGATCCTGAAACGCTTTAGATGGCTGACATGCCATACATGCCTGTATGCTTCCTGTGACACAGGACATTTTTTACAACAATGAGGGGGGTGTCCCAGAATTCAGTCACTAAGACAGCATATTTGATGGTGAGACCTAGAGACGAGTCTTCAGCTCATACCTCTGGGATGACCTTTTTGGAAATTTGAAATTGAGGTTATCTGCCTCAGTTTGATGCAGGATTAAACAAGAGAGAGACTGACTGATTTGGTGCCTTTAATTTGAAGAATTCTTTACCCAGAAATAGTATGAAGCATACACAGAAACTCATGTTTGGTGAGATGTTCTTTCACGCTACAAGTTTGTGCCTGGAGGAAAAGGTAAGTAGTAAGAATCCTATTTGCCTTAGTGATGGTAACATTTTTCTGACAGAGGGGACTTTTGAAAGCAGAGTTCTGTTCCATTGTCTACGGAAAGAAGAGAACCCTGTCTGGTCTAGCACATCAGACAAATGAAAGTGTTGTTATCTGGTTCAAGTTGAAGTTTTTGAGAATCTCTATATTTTAGTGTGAATAGGTATTTATTTTTTTAGTGTCCATAGCCCTTATAACTCACATATTAGTTAGGGCTTTGTCAGTAGTCTTCTGGATAACAGTAGTAACTTTTGACATATTGTTGGGTTTTTGGCCCCCTCTTTGATGCTTTTGAGAATGGTTCAGCTGGGTTGCATTTTTCTTTTAGTTCTTAGGCAGTGCAACATTTGGGAAAAGCCAATGTGACTCATTCATCACAGCTGACAGTCCAGTTTTCTTCAGTCAAAATGTGGACATTTCTGTATTGAACCGTCAGGTGGAATTGCTGAGAGTCCTTTTGGGTGGGCATTAAATGACACTATCTGACCAAGATAAGCATGTGACAATATGGCAGGTAGCTATGAAGCAGAAAGTCTTTTTTGGGAGGAGGGGGTGTTGTGGCTGAATGCAGGCTATAACTGATTGGGCCTGTTCAACTTGCAGCAACTGTGGCAACTGATAAGATGTATTTCATCTGCCAAAGGTGGAATTCTCAGCAAAAATGGGCCTCGGGGAGCAGTAGCTTCAGGGAACCATACAGCACCTTGATTTTATTTTAACTCTGTAAATATCAGAAAATTCCTTTTTAAAAGATGTAGGGGGCCTAGAATCAAGGACTATGGATTCTGACTAATCACTTTCTGTTTCTGGCTGCCTACATGTGTGTGGTATATCCTTGAAATATGGCACAACAAAGGGTAGGTTCCCCTCAGAGTGAGACCATTTAGATGCCTTTGTGGTCATGCCCCTTGTGGGGATTTAAACATACATTTAGCTAAGTGTGCAAGACTTCTATTATGCCAAATATGAGTTTCCACAGAACCTCAGATGAGGGCCCAATCAGCTACCTTGGTTAGGGTTTCCCAGTCTTGGTGCACAGACAAAACAGCCTATGCCTTACAATGTCCACTGCATTCACTTCCATACTTATTCAGCAGGCATTCAGAGGTTAAACATTCCAACCCCCTTCCCTTGAAGGAGGCCTGACTATTGAGAATTGGTCAGACCCTCCTTCTGCTAGAGCTGAACAAGACTGACAAAATAACTGGGGTGACACTAGAGATCTTACTGCCACCAGTGACCAGATGTCCTCCACCCTTTTGGTTCTGATATGAGCCACTCAATGGAGATCTGAGAATCCTCCTCCACATCTCTTAGGGAACTCAAGAAACCTCAAGGATATACCTTATGGTTGGGACTTGGAGAGTTCCCTAGTTCATTCCCAAGGGCCATGATCAGTGATCAAAGAGGTAAACATGGTTGGTCTTCCCCACTAACACACCAGATGCAGTGGCAAATAGGAACACTGAGATGGCACCCAGGATTTGAAGGCAGACTCATTTACATCAATGGGCACTGACAAAGAACCAATTCTTATAAAAATGTCACACTAAAAGGCTCAGGGAGGAGGTTTTTATACTACTGCAAGCAGGAAGCAGAGTACTTGGCTGTCTTTGATTGGTTCTTATAATATCCATCATAGTGAACACCTTTACATCACAGTGATCATCCATTTCTATGAAACAGAAGTAATAGGAACTATAACAGAAACTGGGTGGGGAGCACATTTTCCAGTTATAAGGAGTCAGTATCCTACAATGTTCCAAAAATAAAGGAAAATGTCAAGTCTCAGATTAAAAAGTATGACAAAGTATTGGCACCAGCCCCTTCCTGTTAGCTGCATTCAGGGGCTACAGGGAGGAGAACAAGAAGTCAGCCATTTCCTGTGAGTTGGTACCATGTGTGGACTGTGGGGGAAATAACCAGATGCCAGATACTCCTAGTGCATGGACTGAGAGACAAGGTTCCCCCTTACCCCCATGAGTGGTCACTTGACCCAGAGAAACATAGGCTGAGATGATAGCTATTGAAGTAAAATACAATTTAATGCTTGTAATGTTTAGTGTTTCACTGACATTGCAGACCTAAAGCCAGTAATTGGATCATCTATTTAGAGACAACAATATGCAGTACAGAATCTATGGGGCATCTCCTCTTGCAGGTGGTAGCCATTGTTAATTCCAAATTATCTTGTTTAAAAGTCCTGTATCATTTTCATTTTTTGGTTTGTTTTGGTTTTATTCTATTTTGTCTTGTTTGATTTTATTATATCTGAAGACAAGGCAGCTATTTGAGAGATAATGAGATATATTATGGTAACGATTTTGGATTTATTATTATCTTGTTTTGAAGTCCTGTATGGTGTTCACTGTTATGTTTCTATTGGTTCTAGTCTGTTTTGTTTTGTTTGATTTTCCTATGTCTGATGGTGTGGGCAGCTATTTGGAAGACAAGAGGCATTATGGAAGCCATTTTTGATTTCCTGTTATCTTATTTTAAAACCCCGTATCATACTTTTTTTGTATTGATTTGCTTTATTGTTTCATTTTGCTTGGTTTTATTCTATTTAAAATAAAAAGAATTAGAAAGTATGACAAAACTTAAGCACTGTAAATATGAAAAACCAAAAGTTACACTCAAACATATTGGAGTGAAATAAAATTAGAAAAATCATTAGTCATTCTTTGGATCACTATTTTGAAAGACAGAGTGTTAATTTACTACTTCCACTCAATTCTTCAGTCCTTTGTTTTGCTTCTCTTCCTTTGCAGTAACTCACATACCACAGAGAAACCAGTTCAGTGATGAAACTCGAAAGTTCATTGCTGGATAAAACCAGATTCTCAAAATATTAAGGATTTTTGAGCAACACTTCTCATATTATTAACACAAGTTAGAGGCAAGCAATTTTTTGGACAAATAAGGTCATTTATTGATGGAAGATCCACTGTTTTATCAACATGGTAATATTCTACAAGTCCTCACCCTTCCACTTTTGAATTCTGTGAAGGCAGTGATACCAGTGTAGAGTAGTTTTCACGGATTGTGCTGAACCATACAACTGGGAAAACTGTAGTGTACCCAATGCCCAAGGTTCCCTTTTTCAACAGCATCAATGAAAATGTAGAGAAAATAGTTGAGATAAGGAAATCTCAAATAGCATGGTCTAGTTCACAGATCCTTAGCACAGATATATGCTTTAATGCACAAGTAAAATTCAACATTTTGCAGATTTCTAGCAGCTTATGCTGAAGGGAAGAAGTTGCCAACATTTTATCAGATGCGTAAGAAAAATTCAAATTATCACATCTAATAATCATTAGACAATTTTTAAAGTGAAAACAAGCTCTTTTGCCATACCAGTGTACTAAATATACAGCAATACAATTTAGTGTCCATAGATACTTATGGTTGAATATTTGGAGATGAGAAACTAATATAAACACACAAACACAGTGAAACAAGGTAGTCTAAAATTTGTATAAAAGTCAGTTGAAATGCTTACTTTGATGTTTGGCTAATCTTACAAAATTAGCAGTTCCCTAGTTAAATGGTTATGTTCTTTTTTTTTTTAATGCCTGTCTCTGCTTTCTCATAGAGTAGAAACAGCATAGCAATAAGAACAGCAGTGTCATTTGATAACTGTCCAAAGTCACTTCGAAGACTTTCATCTGGGCCTGCGAAACACAGCTAAAGAGAACACTCAAGACTACTGGCAAATAGCTTTATACTTAAAAAAGATCATTATAGGAACATGTAAAATTTTGTTCTCCTACTGACAAAGCTGTCATCTTAGTCAAATCGGTGTGGCACTGTATTTATTAGACAGGGAGATGGAACCAGAAAAGAGCAGAACAAAAAAGTTATCTCAGGTCATTTTAGCATCAATGTTGAGAAGGAAATGACTTGAGTAAGCTAGAGGGACAGTCTGAAACAGGAAAGTGTGTTCATGTGGTGATTATGTTCTCAAGAGAACCCCAGATTAAGTCTCAGATCACCTATACCAAGTCCTCTGTTTCCACAGGCTGGAAACTGGATGGAATGTTTCAGTACATGGGTACAACGGGGCTGAAAAGACCACTCCCCTCCACTTACTTAAATTGGGGCAACCCCAGGGTCAATCCTACTTCCATTGTTCTAAGAGAGGTAAAATATAAAATAACAAAGAACCAGGCCAGAGCATAAGCATGTTCAGTTTCCTGGCCTGGTCATCAGTAAGCTTTTCTACACTGGAACCTCATCAAAGATTTATAAATATAGACTATGTCTCCTATCTGTAATTTAATCAGAGTGAATTTTGGGTCATGCAAGCTCGTTGAAAGCCCCTGAGATGACTCAGCATCCTATCAATCATTTTTGTCAATCTTACCTAAAGATCCAGTGAGAAGCATCCTGCTTGGGGTCCACTTCCTTAAATATCTGAAAGCCTGACTTATCTCTGTATGCTGTGCCTTTTTCTTTTCCTGTTGTCTTGGCACCAGTTTTTTGTTCATCCTGCTTTTTTGTTGGTGCAAACTTGCCCTGTGCACATCTTCCCATGATCTTCAATAAATATAGCTGCTTTCCTTTCACCACTGGATATGCCTTTAGATTTCTTTGTCCAACATACACGAGTCTGTCTTCTAGATCCATCTTACTCCATGTAACAGATAGTACAAATGACAGGGTCAGTAAAATAGTGTGCCCAGAGGCATGAATATTACCATTAGAGGGTCCCTACAGTGGACCTAAAAATGCTTTGAAACCACAAAGCTACATGGAATGATCTCACCATTTCAGTAATATTTATTACCTGGCCTATTATCATATTTTAAGCCCATTACTGTATTAAATTCGTTAGTCCTCACAACAGACTAGAAAACAAGTACTCTTACTATCCTAATTTACAGATAAGAAACCTAAAGCTGATTTTATTTCCTTAGACTTACAGTTGGTCAGTGGCAGAGCTGTCCTGAACTCTAAGACATGTGTTTTAGCAAGGAAGTACACTGACTTCAATTGGCCTTGAAGTACGTGAAGAGTACTGCTCTTCTCAGCAATTGCCTTGCTACCAAGCTCCAAATTTTGCTTCAAAATCATTATAACAAGATGTCAACAATTAAATGTTAACCCAGTTACCCTTGCATAGACATAGTCATTCTTGCATAATAAAGAGATGCTAGCATAGACCTCTAAATTACTTAGAAATGTTACAGGCAGTCAGACAGGGATCTTCCCTTAAGAGTCTGTAAAATGGTGGGCAGAGGTCTTTGAAGGTTAGGCCTCAAGAAAAAAGATGAAATGACTACACCTACTTCCCCAGGGATAAACAATAATGATAGATATTCTAAGTAGGCATCAGTCACCTGGCTAGGGACCAAGATCTTGGTCCATCCTTTCCAGAAAAGGTCCTAGTTCCTTAACCCAAACCTTCCAAGAAAAGTTCTTGTTCTTTCTGTGCATACGTGCTACGTGACTTTCTTCCCCATTGGATAAATATTACCTAAGCAACTGTATAATCTTATTGGTTGATCATAGTTTTGTCCCATCTTATACCTTATGATTTTATATCCACCTCACCATTTTGCTCCAAATTCATTTGATAAGTGAGACGATGGGGCAACCCATTTTGGGGTCCTCCTTGTATCTCTCTTAGAGAGAAGTTATATTTCCCTCAATAAACATTTCCTACTCTTAACCTCCATTGTTCTTTAGACTCCATTCTTTGATTTGGGGCTACACAAACTCATCATATGAGACATCTATCAAGTTGAGAATTACAGTATTTCTCTTAAATTATTTGGATTATTCAAGGTCCCATATCAGAGTTAGGCGAAAATTTGTGATTTACAAAGAAATGACTAATAGACATTTCTATATCTTTAATACTTCTTTGTCTGATCAAGACTGAAAAGTACTCAGGGAGTAGAGAGGAATTTTAGATTATGAATAAAATTATAAAACTTTCATAGTATAGGTAAGGCAGGCTTTTCCTAGTCCCTTATTTTAAGCTTAGTAAGAACAGAGCTCGAACTGAGTTACTCTAAGAGCCTAATACAGCTTCTTTGCAGTTTGGGAACTGGAGATAGAGCCCCAAGTGCTAAATAACTGTGTTAATATCCATATTAGATGTTAGTTATTTACAGAACTTTTCCATGGACTAAACATGGGCCACATAGAGAGTTGGTCTAGTCCAAAGGCACCCCTGGGAAAGAGAGGTCTCTAGCATTAAAAGCCTGAGTTGTTAGACAATAGAGAAGTACAGGGTACAAAATGATCAGCAAATAAAAGACTCAGGTTAGGTAAGGTAGATGATCAAAAAGGGTCTACAAAAAGCCCCAAGGAAATACTAAAATGTACACAATTTGAAAATATTCATTTTAATCCTCTACCAGGTCAAAGAGCACAAATGAAAAAAAATTCCAGATATTAACATAAGGGGAGCTTTTCCATGTATCCCTTGGCTTCTTCAATTCCAATCACCAGTCCAGTGACATCTAAAATGTAGCATGTACAGTAGTCAAGTATATTGTAGCTAGGCATGACTGATATCATCTTGTGCCCTATTGACCCAGAAGAGTGAAAAATTACTCAGGGTACAATCCCATGAGAAAATCAGAATGAGCTGCACCCACAAGAAAAAAAAAATAACCTGCTAAAAAAGAAGCAGGATACAGGTGTCAACCAAAATTAATGTAAGATTCTAGCTAAATTGTTTCCAACAGAATGTCTTGCTTTGCAGTTTTCTGCTTTAAATGCCCTGTAACCCTCGAGTTGGAGGCAACTCATTTTGACTCTGAAACAGGGGTCTACAGGTGGTCGCTGAGCTCAGCTAATAAAATTCCAAAATTTATCAATTTGGCTGCTTGGATTCCTATCTTGTTTGTGAACCTACTTCAAAACATAGCCCTCAGCCCAAGTGACCATCTGCTGAACCAGGTGTTCAGATTAATTGTGGGAGAACATGGAGAGGCCTTTCCTTTGAACAAAGTATTGATTCATCTTGGACTGCACACTAAAATTCTCTGAATTTAAACTTAAACTATGCATTATTTATGAGCCAAAAGAAAAGTAACTCAGTGATAGGAAAAAGATCTATTCTGAGTGAATAAGTAGTAAAGAAATCATTGAAAACACACACACACACACACACACACACACACACAAACAATCTTTTGGTTTATCTACTACGAATTGTATGATAGTCATGAGTTTTACTTTAACAGCAGTTTCCAGTGGAGCATATCAGAAATGGGCAGTACACATGTCCATCAAGAATCTCCCCATATAAGAAAATGGGAATTTGTGAAGAGATGAAAACTTTGAGGGGCCATAAGAATAAATGATTATAAAAAATTAATTCTATCAATCAATTTTCCCCTCCAAGGAGAAAAATCCATTTCTAAATATTTCTGACAAAAATAGTGTCATTAAAACAGGTTACACTGAGTGATTACTCCATATAAGTCATTATGCTAATTCCTTTACATAAACTATCACTTTAAATTTTCACAATTATATTATGAAGTAAGTGTGGATGTTTTTGTTTAAGGTAAGAGATAACAAGCAGAAATAAAACAGTCTCACTCAAAAAAGTGGTAGACTGAGTGTAGTGGCTAATGCCTGTAATCCTGGCATTCAGGAGGCTAAGGCAGGAGAATCACCATGAATTTGAGACCAGCCTGGACTACATAGTGAGTTCATCACAAGCCTGAACTATACAGTGACAGCCTGTTTCAGAAAATAGAAAAGCCAAAAAAAGTGACAAAGTGCAGCATGCATTCAGAGAAAAGAAGACTAAATCTTGCCAGTACAGCAGAGCAAGACACTAGGTATAATATGGAAATTGTAATTTATTTATGCATAAAAATGATGCATGACTATTAAAACAATTGGAAAATGTAGCAAACAATGAAAAGGAATTGTTCCTTTAATTAACACATAGAATATATTACCTGACGAATTTTTTAAATTAATAACTATAATAAAGCTTAACTTTCATAATTATTATTCAAACTCAGTTTTTAATGAATTTGTAGTGTTGTACCTTGTTGGTAAATGATTTAGGATTTTAAAATATCTTGTTAATTTAACCCAACTCCTTTTGCATATAAAATACTGGCAGGCAAAAATCCTTGTATATTCCTATTATGGAGAAGTTGTAGCCATCAGCTTATCTCAAGCCATGCTGCAAAGACAAAAACATTCCAAATTCTGTGGCTCATAAAGCCAAGGGTGAGAGGAACTTTTAAAATTTGTTGCCTTGCTCATATTTCAGTGTACAGTGAATGAGATGAAGCTCTGCTTACAGGGCAAGGCTGGAGTAGTATCCTTAACAAGGCCATTATCATTTTCATAGTGAAGAAAAAGAAAGATCACCAAGTCATAAAATGATCCTGAAAGCACATGCTAAGAAATTTTACCCAACCTTTCCTTTCATATTTTATTGACCAAAGCAAGCCATATAGACAAACCTGCTATCAATTCTCTTTCAGGGAATTGAGGAAACCTCTGGGGATGATCCTAGCAGGAGGAGCAACAATTTTAACAATAATGTAATTTCCTACAGGAGGTTAAATATTTATTTGGATCTAAAAGAATGGAAGGGAGTTTTTCAGGCAGAGAAATGCATAGAGAGCAAGGAGGAATACTGCAGAACATTTATATCATGTGCAAAGGCAGTGAATTATGAAGGAACAGCACATGTCTAAGGAGCAGCATATCCCATGCGGCTGGCTGTGTGGATGGAAGAAGTTAGCAAGGTGTACCAGTGAAAAATGAGACCACATACAGAGAGCTTTTTGTGTCACTGCATCAGTCAGGGTTACCCAGATGGTCTAATTAAAGGAGATTACTGAGGATAGTAAAGAACAGATTTGCAAATGTATCAAAAGACATTAAGAGAAATAACAATGCTAAAAATAAAGTAACCTTGGAAAAGGAGTATCTGAAATCTCGTACCACTCCAAGTCTAAAGAAACAATGACAGTAATTCTAATGGCCCAAAGCAGCTCCCTGTGCTACAGTGCCACTCAGCATAGTAGCTACCTGTGACAGAGAAAGTCTCCATTCAGCAGGAGCAAAGGCCCTTAGGAAAAGTCTATAGGCAACCTGAATGATAGATAAGAGATAAAATGCTACCCTACCCTCTTCCCATGTCCCAACATTCTGCCAGGGTGTCCCTCTCGCTGATCCTGTGAGGAACCAGAAGACAAGGAGCCTGTACATTCCATACAGGTCAGTATCCAGGACAAACAGACCAAAGTCAATCTCTGGAAACAGAGCTACAGTAGCTCCAGAATGGTAAATAGAAAATATATCTCAGAGCTGCTGTATGCTGAATAATTTATATGAAGCTGCATTAAGGCAGTAGTGCCTAAAATGAATCAAATGGAAAAAACTCAGAAAATATGGCACTAGACAGAATTTAGCAACATACTGAATGCTTATGGTAGTGAGCAAGTCGGTAATACAGAAGGAGAGAGAATTGTTAGTGAAAAAGGTGGGATGGGGAGAAAATTAATGACTCAAGTCAAGGACAACTTTGAATTCAAAAGAGAAATGTCCACAAAGCAGCTAGAAACACGAATCTGGGGATCAGGAGGAGAGGAAGAAGGATTGAACTCTGATTGTTATTCACTGTTGGTCTTTGCAATGAATGGATAGAATTTTTCAAGAAAAGCACATAGAATGAAAAGCAAATAGATGAATAAGGGACCTACGACTGAACAAAAACCAAACCTCTTGCCTTCCACTACGCAAGAAAAATAGCTGTGGCTGGGATGCAATGAGAAAAAGAAATACCTGTCACACATGATGGCAGTTCACAGTCATAGATCCTACATGACCTGGGCAACCTCAAGCTGTAAACTTAGTTTAAAGTGGGAATTGCCCCGGCGTATATCAGAGGCTGCAATGGTCTGAATATTTGTGTCACCACAAAAATCATGTTGAAATCCTACCCTTCAAGGCGATGGTCATAGAAAGTGGGCCTATGAATGGGCTTAATGCTCTAATAAACAAAACACAATCTCAACCTGATAGTGCCATCCACAACAAGCCAACAGTCAACAACATGTTAACTGGTTAAAAACAAAGTTTTCACTCTAAAATCAGGAACAAGACAAGGATGCTCACTATCACTACTCCCATTCAATATAGTTCTGGAAACATTAGCCAGAGCAATTAGACAAGATCAGGAAAAAAAAAGAAATACAGATAAAAACAGATGTTAAATTATTACTTGCCCCAAGCTGTGTATCATCTCTGCATAGATAAAATCATTTTACTCCCAATGCACAGCCACCCAACCTAAGGTAGCTTAGACCTGACTACAGTATAGGTATAGCCTGAAAATAAGTATGTTCCAAATTGCTTTTGATTTGACAAGGTTGGCTTGATCCAATTAATAGAAAAATAAAAAGTTTCTTTCTCTGCATGGAACATCATTGTCTAGTCACATAATAAAAGCCCTTCTATTTGTCATCAATAGGTTCACTCTCAATGTTGTTGGAGTGGTAGTATAAATTCTATTATTTTTCAGTTTGAGTAGACATCACAGAGACTTGGCACATGTCGGGTACCCAGTATTTACTGAACAAAGGAGTGAAGAATAAAACTTTTGAAATAAAGTGGAGAGAGACTGCACCAAAGATTGCAGCCAGACAGCATTTTAAATCAGTTTTATTTCCCTGAACATTTTATGCTAATGTTTTCCTGAAACTTTAATTGTTGAAAATATTTTGTCAATAACTGTAGCTTTAATAATTTCAAATATTGTGGTGGGCTTACACAGGAAGAGACTTACCCTTTTGGTTCTGTTTATAACCCACATGCATATTTACCTACGCTGTACATACAAAAATCTGCCAGGAAACAGAGCATCAGATGTCTACCTCTCAAAAAAAATAGCAACAAAAACTTCTGAGAAGCTTTTTATACTGCCCGAATTCTTCCATTTAGTATTGAACAAAAAGCTGACAGTTTGAAACTTAGAACTGATTTGAAATTATAAATGAATAAATAAGAGCTGTCTTCTCATCATTTTGTCTCTTTTGACACATATGGCCAAAGAGGGAAGTGTACATGAACAGCACATTTTGTATTTTCTATTTATTCTTTCAACAATGTTAGATTGAAAACAATGCTAAATTGTAAGAAAACTTAAAATATCTAGTAAAGTAGTAAATGTGAAACTCCTTCCCCCACAGAAATTACTAGAGTACAGTCTGTGAGGGCTTAAAATGAACAAAATTTAGTAACAATTTCCTTAGAAGTAAACAGTCCAAGAAAAGAATAGAATGCAGAAAATTTCAGAAAAAAAATGCTTTTGAAGATCCCACAAATGACTCCATAAACAGCATAACAGAAATTTAAAATCCTTACTGAAAAACAGGAATGACTCTCTCTTTTCTCAGGAAAAAATCCAAAACTAAAACCAGACATAGACTAACACTATATGTATTAAACAATTAATGTACTGAAATTAAACTTTCTCATGGTAGTGAAACAGTATACAGAAATAATTAAATGGACAGAGTATCAATATACATACAGGAGATTGTAAACATGAGATGTAATGATTTAAGAATTGCAGTACATCAGTTGAAGGTATAAAGTACTTAAATACATACTGGGAAGTACACACAGTCATATGGATAAAAATTTAGTGATTCAGGAGACAGGCATAGTGAGACAAAATTATTCATCCCACTGTGTTCATTCATCGGACTTAATAAATCAGACCCTTAGATAGTAGTCTACGTTTTGAGAACAATTGAAAACTTCGACATTCATCTACATGGTTAAAGAAATGCAAAATTGTATCCTTGAAAAACAGCTTTAAAAAAACCAGATGTTTTTTATTTCTTTGCTCATGAGGGCCTAGTACTTAACTAGAGAAAGATGATTTCCACATCCCCTGAGAGGAGAGTAAAAGATGACGTCAGCCGCAGTAAAAAGGCTTCAGGCTTACTCCACGTGGGACTGTTCTGGAGAGATTTACACACTGAAATGTAACGCTGGAGAAAAAAAATTGTCTTATATGTAAATTTCCACATTACCATAAAAGTTTACAGTTAGCAGTATAAGAGTAACCAATCATCTACTCATTCAACAATGAGCAAAAACATGAGAGCGTAAGAAGACCTTACTGGATTAGACTATCAATTCTTCACTTTGGGCTTTGTCACCAAAGTCCCATGGGAGATCCTGTACCAACATTACTTCCTTTTAAGATATTATTATACTTTATCTCAGCTCCCCTATTTATGATATTTTAATTATTTCCCCACAATCCCCTACAGTTTCTTGAAGTGATATACTACTTTTTATGTATGAATGTCATTATCTCCATTTTTCTCATTTACCTTCATAAAATTACAAAAGGAGCTCTGTTTCTATTTTTTGAAACTTAACATTTACTATTTATTATATGTCCTATTATTCTGCTGATTGATTTATGATTCCAACCAATCCCCCGTTAAATAAGTATCATTCCAAGACAAATTCATTTTTAACGTTTATCTTCAAACACTGTTTCTTCAACTCTTTGTTTTTAAAATTATTTTCCAAAGCTGAAATTTCTAAGTAAAGCTGAGTCCATCTTAATTTTCTGTTGATAATTTTCTGGAAGAAACATGGACTCTGATTTGCACTGCTGGTTCTTCTTCTGTTGTCATCTGGTAAACTTTATCACACATCCTGAGAACCTGCACTATGTCATAACCTAGTTTCTGCCTAGAGAGAAATAAGGTATACAGGAAAACTGAAGGCAGTGACAAACTCACTGCCTCTGAGTGAAGTTTTCATCCCAAACATTACCTATTTTTTCTCATAATAAAAATTCACCTTTCTTGATAGATTATCTAATCCAGGTACTCAGCACAAATCTTTATATCCATTATTTATTTAATCCTCATAATAGCCTTATGGATACTTATAAGAACATTCAGATTTATCGCAGTGGCATAAGCCCCTGCTTGACAAGCACAGAGTTCAATCTCTGGTACAAAAAAACAAAACAAAACAACAACAACAAAAAAAAAAAACAGAAAATTTGAAGTGTTTTTTATATAGTATCTCATTTAATCACTTAAACAATGATACTAATGAAATAGGCATTTTATTAGTATCATCCTGTTATGGATTAAGAACTGGTGGTCAACTTAACGCCAGCTGGAATGCATCAGCGTGGCATTGAGCATAGATGCCCTACCTGAGGAAAGTTGCTAGCATAGAGAGATGGAGAAGAAGAAGGAAGGCATTAAGGTGTTAATGCGTTGTTGCATTGAGGCATTGTGGGTTCTCCTATGAGGTGCCGTTTGAGCCATTGGTTCTCCTGGAGAACCTTTGGTCTTCACATGGAGCATTGCTTCCTGTTCCAGAGGCGAAGACATGTGCCATTTGGTCTCCAGGATGAACTCGTCATGCTGGCTTCCTGGCATGTACCTGACTGTGCTTGTCATCGGAGGAGCTCGGGGTCTCCGTGTCGCTAAGGATGGCTGTGGTGCTTTTCAGGACAGCCCGGGTCTTTGTTTTGAGTGTGACTTCGTGGCTCCATTGTACAACCCTCAGCCCATCAGCACAGCTCTTCACCCCACAGGCATGGACTTTCTGGCTTCCACCGCTGACCTTTGGGCTTTCCCAGCACGGATCCATAAAAGAGACTGCATGAGTCCTTCTTGTTGGCTCTGGACCTCTAGTTGGACTCGTGGGAGGCATTGTCATGAGCTCTGGGTTTTCATCTCAACTCATGGGGACATTGCTATGGGATTTAGGCCCTTGACTAAATAGTCTATGTCTTTGGTCTTGCAGATAGATTTCCTGCAGTTTCTCGTGTTAACTCTGGGTGACCATCATAAAACAATATTATAAACTCCATGTCCTGATTTTAATTGTTCTCTGCACAACCCTTAACTACAACATATCCTTAAAGTTAATAAAATGCAAATTTACAGACTAAGGTGATACGGCTAATAATAAAAAACCCAAAATTTTAACTTGAGGTGATCATTCCATTAACCACTCTACACTATTTCATTTATCAAATGATAAATAAAAAAGAACAAATAAATGAGGAATGAGCAAATGTCTCATAAAATAACTGGACTTAATAAAAAAGTTATGACATAAAGAATCGGCTGCACTGTAGGGAAGCTAGATTATACCTTCAAACCTAGATCACTGTATCAATCAAAGTCCTCTTAGTCCTAGCATTTTTTAGAATTATCAGCCCAAACAATCGACCCTCTGTATTGGCTGCAATTCAGGAAACCTGGATTAAACCATCAACACTAGATTATTTTATCATTAGAAGTCCTCTTAGTCCCAGCATTCTTTAGATTTAATGGCCCAAATAATTAATTCAGAAGCATTTGCTGATTTTAAAATTTACAAGATCAGGGGCAGGTATATAGCTCAGTGGCATAAGCCCCTGCCTGGAAAACATAAATTCAATCAAATCCTGGTCCAAAAAAAATTTATAAGACCTAATAAAAAAGTGACATTTTTGACATTGAAAACATTCTCTCTCAAATTAATAAGATTTGTTTGTCTTGTCTTTTCTATCGGGAAATTCTCATACTAATCAAAGAGAAAAGTATTGAAGTTCTCAGCAAAGCAGTACCTATCAATTAGTTCAACTTGTTATAATACCACTATGAAACGCATTAAACACTGCTAAAATCAAAGAAATGTGATGGGTCAGAAATAAAGTTAAGAAAATGTTGAAGTCATTATCAAATTAATTTCCTAATAGACATTTCTTTTATTCATATTGGCTCATTAACTGCCTATGTATATTTCAAGAAACTATACTACATTAATTATTTTGTTACCTAGTTGCATTTGAATAGCCACAATAGAACCAAAGAACCAATTTGACCCTATGGAGATCTAAAGAAGCAACTTCAAGAATATAGGATGAGTCAGGTATGGTGTTCCTCACTTGTAATCCTAGAATTTGGGAGGCTCACACAGGGGAATCTTGAGTGGAAGGCCAAAATGAATTAGAGAGAAGCTCTGCCTCAAAGAGATGGAGAGGAGAAGGAAAAGGACGAGGAGAAAGAGGAAGAAAGGGATATGAAATGTTCAGGGCTATCTCATTTCTGTAACCATTTAATAAGTGTTGATTAAGTCTCCAACTGTGTGTGAAGCCATGTGCAATATTTTAAGAGGTAATTAAATCTGGTGAGGAGATAGATTTTCTGAAAGAGGGAAGATTACTAAAACAGTATGATTACCAAGCAGGTATAAATTTAGAGAGCACCCTTTAGGAACTAAGTACTGTGTTAGGCACATTGGAAGTGTAAATGAAGAGACATACTCCCTGGTCTCAGGAAGGCTTCAAAGTGGAAAACATTATGTATAGAAGTATTAACTGAAAATTCATGAATATAACTGTATTTCAATTTCATTAGTTTCTTCACAATCTTTTAACCTATACTCTTAGTTTTAACCTATTACTCTTAAACCAGAATGTGAAACAGAGAGATCACAAGTTTGAGGGCAGGCTAGAAAACTTAGGGAAGCCTTATTTCAAGCTGAAAAGAGTTGGAGATACAGCTCAGTGGTTGAGTGCTTGCTCAGCATGGGCTACGTCCTGGGTTCAATTATGGACATGCTCTTAGACTTAATGTATAATTTTGCATTGTGAAATGTCTATAGCATTTAAACAACTTACATTCCTACAACACATATATACGTGATAAGTGTCATCCCAGGAATATCTAAGGTAGGGCCACTCTTGATCCGTCAGGCTAGAAACTCTTTAAAATGTAGCAATATCAGTCTCTGTGTAGAATGTTAGTGTATATCCAACTAGACTGTAAAATAGTGTATAAAAGTGTGCAACTACACCATAGGTGGCTCTCAGCCTTTAGATATGAATCTGCTGAGTCTATGCCAGCATGAATAAAGCTGCTTCTTGGGGAAGAAGCCTCCTTGTTCCACCTCTCTACATGAAAATCTCAGAGCACATCAACATATGATTATCTACACTGAAAGTCACCAGAACCAAGGACAGATCCTACACAAAGAATGGTCAAGAGAAAGTCACCCAGAACCCTGAGACATTTTAGTCCACACACACTTGCAGCAACCCCAGCTCCTCCCTCCCTCTTACCCCAGTTCCTATCAATTCCCTTGCCAATTAGGCAGAAAGCATGAGGGTTAATCTACTGTATCACAGCATCAGCTCATTGCTCCTATAAATTAGTAAAAATGAGAGCTGACAGTGTAATATAATTTTACAGAGGAAAGGGACTCTCAAAATCATATGGTCCAACATCATTTCAGAGATGGGAAACTGAAGATTAATAAAATTATGTGAGTTACTCAAGGTCACAGTGTTTATTATGGGATGAAGGTGAGTCTAGCATTTAGGTCTTGCAGCGCTAAAGGAAACAGCTTTATCACACTTTCATTGGGCCCTCATCATGAAAGGTTGCAAAAATCAGTACAGATTTAGTATAATCACATTTTAACTAATTTGAATATGTCAAGAAGAATAATGCAAAGTTAGAAGACAAAATAAGATAAGTATAATAATTCAGTAGAAAACAACATCAAGTGTATAAAATTTACTTTGATTGGCATGGATGCACAAATATACATCATTAATTTTGTCTGATTCCTTATTTTAAAATATGTTTTCTAATTCATCATTAAGTGCTGATTTAAACCACTTTTTTTCCTTAACTAGCACCCTTTAAAATACTCAGTAATTTTTGCATGCATAACTGTGGTCCTTCACTTAAATTTTGGTAAAATGGTAAAATTTCCATTCTCACAGTATCACTGGCCCAGGTTCTCCTGGCTTTTCTCCAAGAATCACACAACCTGAGCTCACTGGAACCTGAGCCAAATCTGAATAGATCCTAATACAGTAAACAAGAGAAAAATGAAATTTTGGCTTCTATAAATTGTTGTTCCTTCTATTGCTTCAAAATTCATAAAGATAAATTATGTTACGTATTTCCTCCAAATGACTTTTGAAAGCAAAAGAAATTTTGATTTATGATATGGTTCTAAGCATCAACTTTTAGAACCTCACACTCTTTCACATTTAAGACTTACTGGAATAATTCAAAGCTCTCTTAAAAACCTCTATGTTTTCCTGCAATTTATTTATTCCACGTATCCTGCTGTCTAGTATGGTACTTCAGGCTGGGTGTGTGAACTGTATCCAAAGAGATACACATAGCTGCAATCTACAAAGTATAAAGATTCTTCCCAAAGTGTTTCCTCAAGCAATCTCATATTCCAGGTCCTAAAATCCTCTAAGAACATAGTTAAGGAAGAAAACCTTTTGGGCCTCTCCCTCTTTATATTCAATATCCACATGTTTTAAATTGTGGTTTAAGTGGGCAAAACTCAGTTATTTATCTTTTTGAGGTCTTTCGTCACATAACCTATTATTTCTGGAATAATATTAGTGAAAGGTTGTAATCTATAGTGAGTCCTTTACATAGTTTGCTTGTTATTACTGTTATGTTGATAGTTTAACAATCATTTAAAAATGAGCATGCTTGACAGCACATCATTCATTTGTGTGGCCTTCCTCTTATACTTGAGAAAGACTCAAGGGGAAAAATCTCATTTTAAGTCTTTCACCCAGCTATGTATCACTTGCTATCTTAATGTTTTATAACATACTATGAACATGAATCCTTTAATTAATTTCTAATGGGTGTCATCTAATAAATAACATGGTATTTGATATACACATACTTTTTAAATAAAAGAAGAAATTCTGGGGAAAAGGGAATAGGAAGAGTTTTGAGATATTTCCACCTAGATTATACTAAGAAAGGAAATAGAGCTTAATCTAATAACCACCTCTAAAAAAACTTTGTAAACCCTGCTCCCAAAATGGTAGAATTGACTCCTCCCTTCTATGTGACATCGCTCTCCCTCAAATACTTCTTATACAATGTAAATAACATCTCATTTCAATTCAGTATACTGTATAACTAAGATTTGAACAAAGTCTGTTGAATTTCATATAGGACACAAGATTCCAGCATGATTTTAAAAAGTTGTTTGTGATAGGTAAAAAAAAAATCCAGCTATGCTAATATTCTTATAATGTTGTTGTATGTTTAAAAAGAAACTGCATGTATCAAGATTGAGAAGTGGTACAGGAACTACAACAAGGATTAATTTTCAGCACTTAAGCGTACTGTTGAAAGCCCATATTCAATGTGACATGACAAATTAATCATTATATAAAATTAAGTTAAAATAGTTTTAAAATTATTGAATATGTTTCAAATTGCCCTAGTCACTTCTTTTTTGCAGAGACAATATACTTGACACCCACAACTTAAAGGAAGAGTGGTTTGTTTTGCCTAATGGTTATAGTCCCCAGTGAGCTGGTTCCAAGACAGAAATGGGATGACAAAGTGGCATAGGAAGGAGGTTGCTCAGGTCATGGTGGCCACAAAGAGAGAGAAGTGATGAGCCAGGGAGGAAGCTATCACCACCCATGTCATGCCCTGGTGATCTGCCCCTTCCCACCAGGGTCCGCCTTCTAACAGTATATTCAGCTCTGAACTCTAACTCATGAATCAGTATGGCATTCCCATGATTTAGTCACCTTCCAAAAGCCCAGCCTCTGAACACATGAGACTTTAAGAGGACAGGTTAGATCAAACAATAATACCATTTACGTATAAACAAACCAAACCTACACATTAACCCTTACTAGACCTTGTGAACTGAGATCAAGTCCTGGCTGATTTTTCTGGCTTTCTTCTTCTGAAGGTCTATGTAAATGGATGCACCTTCCAAATTCTTCTTGGAAGCATCTCCTCAAAGTAATTTGTGGTTTGTTAGGAAATACTCCCTGATGAAGAACATTCTCCATCAAATCTTGTTCACAGGGCAATTCATGCCTTCCTTCATACTTAATTCCTGATATAGCCTGGAATATTCTTCTCCTGCAAATCTTTCCCTTCACATTATCAGCCCCTGTGTCATTTTGCCTATGAAAATTTGGTTCAGTAATTGTGCAGGTAAAGCATATGACAAGATATATGCAACATACTACTTGATAAATAATCCTTATTTCCATTAGAAAAGTTCCATATTTAAGACTTTTGAGATGTACTGTCAAACTTTTACCCCCAAAAAGTTGTAATAATTTTATGTTGCAATATTGTAATAATTTTATATTTATGTACTCATGTGGGATAACAGAAGGAGATATATTCTTCACACAGTAGGGTTCGATTCCACTATCATTCTATACAAGAACATTCTTGCAGGTACAGTAGCACAAGCCTTCAGCACTCTGTAAATGTCTTCAGATTCTTTTACCATGTTCCTGCCCACCAGCTACCACTGGGCTTTTCATTCCCAACAGTTATGGTAAGTCTTGATAGGGCTTTCTTCTAGCTGGACTGTTTGAATCGGTTTTGCTTTGTGCATTAAGGAAAGCTAGAGAAACTTGAAGACTCACTTCCTCTCACCCCAGGAGTACCCCTCAAGCAAAAGATGACTTGTAAGTGTTATAAATGTCAGGCTTTCCTTGCTTCCTCAAGGGCATACTATGAGCTGTGAACTACTGTCTTCTAAACTTCCCCTCAGGGCTGGACCAGCCATTCTTTCTGGGTCCAGCTAATGTGGCCTTTTTTTCTGGGAGCATTTCCTAACAAACCACATTCATAGAAATCTTTGTGCTATGTTTGTTTTCTAAGAAAGATAGAAGCCAACATAGTTGTAAAAGTCCAATATAAATTCCATGAAAATTATTTTATTTTCTTGTAAACTTACAGTCTAACAGAACAAAGCTTTTATTTTTGTTTCATTCCCCCTTGGTAATGCTATGGCATCGTTCACATTTAATCTAGACCAATTAGAAAGTAGGGTAGCAGAAACAAGGCTTACACATCCCAGAGTCTGATTTAGTTGTGCTAATAACTAACTGGGTAATCCTGAGGAAGGCACTCACCATCCCTGGCCTCCAACCATGTACTGTACTGCTATTCTCTATGGCTGAACAACATTCTCAAAAGTTTTAAACACCCATGAAAACATTTCTGCTTGGAAAAACAGATCTAAGAATGGAATTTTCATAATTACTCAAACTATAACTTTCAGATTTCATTGTGTATATTCATGTCCTATGCTTTCATATTCCAAGATCAATTTTTCCTCTGTCTTGTTTTCAAAGAGAATCCTGCTTCCCGGCCTTTGATGAGCAGCAAATTCTATCCCTCTTGGTATAGGACATTCATCATTCATGTACCCCACTCTGTGAAATTTTATCCTTTCACTCAATATACTATGTACTATGGACCTGTGGTACTTTAATATTCTCAACAAAACAAGAAAACAAAAAAGAAAAAGTCTGGATCTACAATACATATCCTCGTGTTTGTGCAATCTGAATAAGCAAAGGGAGAAAAGAAATAGTTCTGAGATTGGGGAGTTGTCCCCTATCCCTGTGCTCTTGGGAGAACACAATATGGTAATGAGGAAACAGGAGTCAGGCCTGGAAGGTTTAAAGTTTTCTCTGTATGTTAGCACCCTCCTTAGTTTTATATTACCATGATGCAGACTCTAATTACTGTGTGAATAAATAGATTAGGAGTGGTACTAACCCTAGATTAGAGAAAGATTTTAAAAGAAACAAATCATATTTAAGAAAAAGCTTAAACCTCAAGACAAACATCGTATACACTGAAAAGATCTGAATAAAAAGTCTGAAAATATAACACACTTTGTTGATCGATTAGAACTTTTTAACACTGTCTGTTGGACTGTAGATTATATAATCATTTGGGAAAATTCTATGCCATTTCCTGCTGGAGTTCAATATATGCGTATTTTATGACTGAGCCCTTAACAAAACGCAGAGAAATCCTTGTACAAGCTTAAATCCATGAGAGCATTGTTCATATTCATGAAAAATGAGGAACAATTCAAATATCCAAACGTTCACTGATAAAGTATTTATGAACCAAAGCACAAATCAGTAAATTCAAATATCTGCCTAATCGTCAGCACTGAAAAGGAAGAGTTATACCAAACCAAACACCACAAATGAAAGTTTAAAGGAAACAGTGAATAGAAAAAAAAAAAAAAAAAAAAGCTTAGCGAACACTACACCATGCTACAATCACTGAAAAGGTACAAAACAAACAATGCAAAACAAAACAGCATATTGTTGAGTTGTATCTACATTATACCATTTTTAAGAAGAGAAAAATAAATACAAAATCTAAAATTTGTCACTATTTCTGAGTGGAAAGGAAGACAGATACAAGATAGGCACATAAACCACATCTGTGTTGTGATTCTTACCTGAATGCTAAGTTCAAGGGAGTTCACTTCATTACTATGCTTCCTATCAATATATATAATATGTAAGGGGGCTGGGGGTGTAGCTCAGTGGCACAAGTGCCTGCCTAGCAAACGCAAGGTCATGAGTTTGATCCTCAGTACCAAAAAATAAAAAGAAAAAATAATAAGTATTAAATATAACCTAAGAAATAAATTTAGAGTTGATAAATGACAATGCAACTCAAAAAGGGAAATGAAGCAGAGGAAACAGAAAAATTAGGTTTTTTCTTATGTAATCTATTGGCATTTATGGGCATTCTTACCCATTATTTTCCAAAGTTACCACAAGTTGGTTTATTTGGAATATTTCATTTCATATTTTTATGTGGAATCATTACTTCTATTAACAAATGCATCCATTTCGGGAACATTAAAGTATTGTACTTAAAAGTCAGAGCTGGCAAGTTGAGAAATATTTCACAAGTGCTACGTGGAATTCTAATCATCCTTCCATCTACCATATGATACATTCTGAGAACAAAATACCGAACATTGTCAAGAATGTTAAAGAAGAAAACAGGGAATAATCTAAGAAAAAGTCATTTAAGAAGAGAATTTAGAAACAACTGATCATACAGCTATGTTCATATTAGCTTCATATTTATAGAAATACAGTAGACTAAGAAACAAAACCAAAATGCAGCAAAGAACGTAATTGCTGTTAATTGATGAATTAATATGAAACGCGATACCCACAAATATTGTTATTCTCTTACAATTTAAGGTATCTACCTATGTGTTTTTATTTATTTTTCATTTTTTTGTTTTGTTTCTTTTTTTTTTTTCTTTCTTTCTTTCCTTTTCAGTAAAGAGATTTAACCCAGGGCCTTTCAACTATATCCCTGGCTCTATTTTCATTTTTTATTTTGAAACTGGGTCTCATTCAGTTGTCCAGTCTGGGTTTAAAGTTACCTTAGCACATGTAACCACACCAGGTCCTATATGATATTTTTAAAAGTAAAATTCTATAAGGTCAATCTAACTGATAGAGGTAGTTTTGAAATTCAGTTTTATGACTACCATTAGAATCAGGTGTCAGAGTCAAACATGTAGTTACTCAGGGTTTTTCATTATTTATAAAATGAAGAGATATTTTAAAAATTGTAGCATGCACATGGAAATATTTTTCAAAATGTTGACTAAATATAAACAAAATTAGTCAAATATTGAAACATCAGATAAACAATTTTATGATAGTAACTTAGTTAACTGTTTTTCTTTCCCAAATGAAAGAATTATTCTATTAACTAATTGAGAAATTTAAAACAGTCTTTCATTGTTTTTAATAAAAATCCCTGTATGATCACAGCATCTTCACTGGGCCACAAGAATGATCTGACTCAGGTCTACCTCAAGCACATTTATCATTGTTAAAATAATTGAGCTGTAAAATAATCACACCATCATACCTTATTTAAGAAGATGAGTGGCAAACAGTCATGCAGTTACAGTGGAGAAGCAGAAGCAGGAATGAATTCAATGATTTCCTCATGACCAAATGAGGACAAAACCAAGAACAGGAGATCAGTGTTCTATCAGTCTGTGTGATGAGATATGTGCCTAAGATTTATGCTGCCTTCTTCACTGAGATCACTGCAAAAAAGGAATCCTATTGCCATGAACTTTTTTTTTTTTTTACTGGATTTCTGTTGCATTATACAATGACCAGAGTGAAGGAACACTTCCTGTCTCCTTCCTCTAGTTTCTGTATTGGCCTATTGCAAAGTAAAATTTGTCATCAAAACCGCACGCAGGAAAGCATTAGAAGTCATACGACTCTCTGTATTTCATCTGCGAGGAGTAGTGAGCCAGGGCTGCTGTCAGCACTCTGGAGACAACTAGCAAAGTCGCTGGTGTCATTTCTTTGATCTCATTTTAACTACCTGACATTCTAATCAATAAATCTATGTGTAGGTTCTAGTATTTAAAATAAATGTGAGAAAAAAGGTTTCTCCTGAGCTGAGTCTAAGCCATGTTCTCTGACTCAGCTTACCAGAAGTCACACATAGCAAGGAGTTCAAACTGTATGACCTATTACTAACCACAAAGAGATACTAATCACTGTACAGTTGTCAAATTTGTCTAATCTGCATTACCGCAGCATCCTCTCCCAACTATAAGTGTCAGAAGTCTCCCCTTGCCTAATTACAAATTCCCTGTTTTCCTTAGTCATTAAGTATAGGTGTGTCCACAGGGGACATGTAATGACAATAGAGCATAGTCCTATGCAGCAGACTATTTGCCCTGCTGCTCAACCAGTAGGCAAAGGTCAAGATACAATTGAATAAAATCCTCATCAGGCAGCATAAGAACAACACTGGGAAGAGTTTCTAGATACAAATAATGAGCAATATGCAGATAAGAGTTGGGTGATTATGTAGTCAGGGGTTTGCAAGAACAATTACATATAGGACACATAATTTATAGTATTATTTATAATGATCACAGCTTGAGTCAAATACAAAGCAAGTGCAGGAAATCTATAAACACACTGAAGATCTAGAGAATTCAGTTGAGGGCCTGGATCCTATGGCAATATCTTTCATGCGTTCAGCTGAAGATCTAGAGCTCATGACAATGCCTCCCATGAGTCTAACTGGATGCTTAGAACCCACAATGACTCATGGAAGTCTGTTTCACAGCTCTGTGCTGGGAAGGCCTCAAGTTCAGTGGTAGAAGCTAAAAAGTCTGTGCCAGTAGGCTGAGGATTCTTCACTGAGCCAAGAAACAACACTCAAAGAAGCAGAGCTTCCCAAAAAATGTACCACAGCCATTCTCAATGACAATGAGGTCCCAAGCCACAAGAGTTCATATCAGGAAGCCAGCATGCCAAGCTTCTCCTGGAGACTGTGCAGCAGACCATCTTCCCCTCTGGAACCAGGAAATGATACTCCGTATATGGACCAGAGATCACCCAAAGTGAACCACAGCCATTCTCAGCAATAACAAGGTCCTGAGCTCCTTTGATGATGATAATAGCCAAGTTCATATCAGGAAAGAAGCTCAACAAGCTCTTCCAGGAGAACCCATGGCAACAGGAGAGCCAACAGCACCAAACAACTCTCAGTTCCTTTTCCAGTTCTTTATCTTGGCGACAATCCTCAGGTGGGCCATCCATTGTCAGCATCACACCAATTCAGTTCAGCTGGTATTACAAATTGACCACCAATTAACAATCCACCACAGGTGATTTGTATGAAAAGTTGCAGTTTCTATATGATCCTGGGTAACTATCAGATATTTACCACTGTGTTCCTTTTAAAGCCAACCCATTTGTCATCCCAAGCAGCAGGTTCTCCTCTTCCTAAAATAGATGCTGATAATCAATAAGATCCCCAATAAGATCCTCTTTCATAGGCCTGGGGTTGGTTCATAGGCCTGAGTGTTGGGTACTAGTGGTGGACATTGTTACAGGTACCTGGGAGATCACACATCAGCTGCCAGCCAGTGTTGAAATGCTGTAACAATTGTTTCTGGTGACACAAATTTTAAGATCTTTTTATTTAGGCTGAGAATAAATGTCACAAAAATGCCCATCTTTGCTCAGTTCTCCTGCCCTATTCCTCTTTCTTGACTTCCTCAGGGGCTTCTCTTGAGAGCACTTCTTCATTAACATTTGCCAAAGAATACCTTTACAAGGTTCTTTTCCTAGAGTTAGTTTTAAAATATTTCTCCGGGTAGCTTCTCAGTATCAGCTTCCACTCCAACCAGTACTTCTCTCTGGTAATCTTTCCTCTTTCCCAAAAGGTAAAAGGGTATGCTCCTTCTAGTTTGCTCATATTTTTTTTCTTTCCTCCTTCTATCTTCTCCATAACACTTGTTGTTGTGTAAATTTCCTGGAAGGCAAAAAAGAAACATCTGAATTGGAACTGCCCTGGGCCTGACAGACCAAACAACTCAAATCCAGCTTGATAAGTACATGAGTTTATTAGGCCTCACAAAGCAATGCATGTCTGGAAAGCTGCAGCAGAACCAAAGTTGGCAACCTCCTTCTGCTAGCAACTGGTTTTATAGGGCATTACTTAAAACACCAAAGGAGGATCAAAAGCAAGAAGGGTCCCTGCAGAAACTTGTACACACTTTGATTCCATCCCATCCCATCCTTATCAGAAAACCTGACTAGTCTCAGCAAGCACTGTGTAACCAAAATGACCAATGTCCTCCTTATGCTGCAACCTGGCACATGGCCTGGGCACCTGGAGTGAGGGGACTGGATGGCTAGATATGGGAGGATGCACCACAAAATATTTTTTTCTTTCCTCCTTCTATCTTCTCCATAACACTAGTTGTTGTGTAAATTTCCTGAAAGACACAAAAGAAACATCTGCAATGGAACTGCCAGGGGCCTGTCTTGGTTACTTTTCTTTCATTGCTGGAACAAAATCACATACCCAAAATGAAGGAAGGAAAGGTTTCTTTAGCTCACTGTTTGTAGAGGTTTCAGCTCATAATCAGCTGCCTCCAAGGCAGGGTGTCATGGCACTGGGGCAACACTTCAAAGCTGCAGCCAGAGCAACAAGAAGGGAAGAACAAACCTCTTTTCCTCCCTCATGGTGTATGTAGGCTAATCCCCAATCCTCAAGGCAGATGTAGCACACACAAAATACCTGTATCCTCCTCTTGCACAGGATGAAGATATTTACAAAGTAAGGATCCTGGTTGCCTGCTGAGTCTCTCCATAAAACTTCCAAACTTCTCAAGTTGGCACAATATATCAACCATAACAGATGGCTAGTTAGTTTTTGGAAAGCAATTCTCACTATCTTATTTTTCTTCTCTAACTCTATTGCTATTCTCCCAATGATCTAATGTTCCTTTGGTGATCCAAAGGTGATTAGTGATGTGTCTTTTTCTTGAAGGCACATGGACTTCATCTTTAATTCCTTTAATGAAGTGACAAACATATCTTTTACTATGATTATGAAACTTAAAATATATTTAGCAACTGATAAATAATAGATACTTAACAGAATAAAACTATTATCATTTAACCAACATACATCAGTCACTGTCTGTCACAATTATGCCCAACATCACGTAGGAGTATCTTTAGCTTATGTAAGCCTTCCCATGTCTCTAACTTAATGGGAAAAACACTTAAAATATACAAGGATCTTTGAACCTCCAAATTTGTATCCTTTCCTCAATCCCATTAATGTGAACTCTTGAAATTAGAAAGTGTTTCAAATCTCCTTAAGATTTATCCCTTCTCTCCAGCCATAGCTAACTTCTATACCTTCAGTCACTAGTCATGAACCAACACAATCCAAAATTCCCCTAAAACCAACAGTTTCTTTGCCAATAACAGGCACCAATACCATCCAGAAATCATATATAATACTACTCTTATTGTATCCAAGTTTATACAAGCACAACAACAGAACATTTTTTCTCATGTTTGGTTTTATAAATCATTACCTCCCTTTAATAAATTTCCCATTTATCTAACTTCCCTCAGTGACAGACTACTCAGTTGCCAGTTTGTCAGTTACTACATGAAACTGTTATTAACAACATATCTGCATCTCTATAATATGTATCATGTAATGACATCCCAATAAAGGCAAAATTATAAAGAGCATAAAAAGAGTCAGTGGCCACTAGCAATTGGGGTTGGGTTAGTAAATAGGCAGAGCACAAATGAGTTTTTGATAGTAAAAATAAGACTCTGCAGGATACTACAATAATGGATACACATCATTACATATTTTCCAAACTCTTAAGATGCACAGCACCAAGACTCAGGTAAACTATGAACGTTGGGTGATTATGACATGTCAATATAGAATCATCAGTTGGTAGAAGTACATATATATGACAGTATTGCTCAGGAAGTGAATGTTAAAAATTGGGGATTTTTTAACATAAAAATTTTTAACATAAAAATTGGCCATCTCTATGGCCAAGGGGGAATATGAAAAAAAAAAAAAACATCTCTATACCTTCATCACAATTTTGTTATGAACCAAAAACTAGTACTAAAAATACTCTTAAATAGGAGAGTAAAAGAGTTATGCATTTCTCAAAGATGCTTTATTTTTCTGGAAAACTAGACTTTTTTGAATGAAATAGTGCACTCTGGAGAGGGAGAGAAGATTTTTATTTGGCTAGCCTGGTTCAAAGAAACTCATACTTCATAACTTTTGAACCCTGAAAATAGTATCACAAAGGTCTTCGTTACATTTTTGACAGAAAAAATGAACTCAAATCATGGCAATTATTAAAAAATGACAAGTTTATAACTATAGCCATCTGACTTATCTCATTCTGGTGGGAAATCTAACCTAAGAGGAGGGTTATGGGGACAAGTGCCACAAATTAGAGACTGGTGCAGAAGGAAGGATGAAAACCATGTACAAGTTCAGAGAACTGTGACATACTCCTACTAGCATATCAAAGTGTGATCCTAAATGGAGGAGAAAGTGTGGAATGTGGTCTTTGCTGGCAGAAACTTCTGCACACAATGGAGACAGAAAATTTCCATTTAAAACATTTAAATTGCTTTTTCATTATCACAGATATGAAGTAAAGAATGTTCTATTATGGGTCAAGAAACATGATCTGACAATATGCTGCATATAAGAAACACCTCTAACTCAAAAAAAAAATTCATAGACCAAAAGCCAAAGGATGCAAAATAAGACTCCATGCAACAGGAACCCAGAAAAAAAAGGAGTATTTTGCTTGCAGGCAATGTGAATTTCAAACCAAGAATATTCAAAAGAGATAAAGAAGGTCACTATATACTTGCTTGTGGATAAATTGAAGGAGAAAAATATAACAATAATAAATATATATGCACCAAATATGGTAACACTCAACTATATAAGACAAATATTAATAGACATTAAAATACATATAAGCAATAACATACTTGTAATGGGGGACTTTAATATCCCATTGTCACAGACAGTTCTATAAAATAAAAAGTCAGTAAAGAAATTACAGAACTGAATCAAATCAGTGAACAAATGAACTTAGTAGTCTTTTACAGATTGCTCCACCCAGTGACATCAGAATATATGTTTTTCTCAGTTGCCCATGGGACATTCTCTAAACTAGACCATCTACTAGCCCATAGAACATGCTTAAGCAAATACAAAAGAACTGAAACTATCTCATGTATATTATCTGATCATGGTACAAAAAAATAGGAAATTAATGACAAAAGAAATTGCAAAAACTTCATGGACACATGGAAATTAAATAACACCCTCCTGAGCAAACAAAGAGTCACATAAAAAATTCAACAAGAAATTAAACAATATCTACAATCAAAAAAAAATTCAAATACAACTTACAGGAACCTGTGGGACACAATGAAAGGAGGCCTATCAGTGAGGAGTCATAGCAGTGAGTTCCCACATCAGGAAAACAGAATGAGCACAAGTAACCTAAAGCTTCTAGAAAAAGAAAAGCAAGTCAAGCCCAATGTCCATACAAGAGAGAAAAACTATAAAGATCAGAGCAGAAATTAATGCAATTGAAACTAAGAAAATAACACAAAGAATTAATGAATAGAAGATTTGGTTCTTTGAAAGAGAAAAAAAGGTCAATAAATCCCTAGCCAGCGTTATCAAATAAAGGAAAGAAAAACCTCAAATTCATACAACAAGGAGTCAAAAGGGTGAAATTACTACAGATCTTGCAGAAGTTCCTACTGGCTACTGGCTTTTTGCATGTCAAAGACTAAAACTAGACCTATGTCTATCACCATGACTAAACTAAAGTAAAAATGGATCAAAGATCTAAATATTAAAACACTAAATCTACTGGGATATAAAGTAAGAGAAATCTTGGAAACATAGGAATAGACAAAGAATTCATGAACAAAAACCAAACTTCATGGGAAGTACTTCACAGAATCAACAACTAGAATCTCATCTTATTAAAAAGCTTTTGCACATCAAAAGAAATCACCAAAAGAGTGAAAAAAAATCCCAGAGCAGGAAAAATATTAATCAATTGTCCCTCAAACAAAGGATTTCTATCTAGAAAATATAAAGAATTGAAAAAACTCAGACCCCTCAAATTCAAAGACCCAATCTAAAAATGGGAATCTGTGATGAATACCCATTTCTAAGATCGAGAAACACAAACAGCAAAAAAATATATGAATAAATGTTCAACATCAATGATCAATTGAGAGACCCAAATTAAAACAGCACTGAGATACCACCTCATCCCAGAAAGAATTTTTCTTGAAACTATTTTCAAGAAATCAATCAATAACAAATGCTGGAAGGGCCTTGGGAAAAAAGAAACTCTTTTCTACTGTTGGTAGGAGTATAGACTGGTGCAACCACTCTGGAAATTAGTTTGGAGATTCCTAAAAAACTAGAATTGGAGCTTCCTTTTGACCCAGCTATTTCCCTTCTAGGTATCTTCCCAAAAGAATTAAAAACATCATAGCACAATATATGAACACTCATGTTTGTCATGCAAGTGCTTGTACCACTGAGCTAAACTTCCAGCCCTAACAGCACAATTTGTAGAAGCTAGAGCTTGGAAAAAGCCTAATGTCTATCAACCAAGAAATGGCTTAAAATATGTTTATATAATGGATTACCATTCAGCTGTGAAGGATAAACTCAAGGCTTTTATAGGTAAATGAATGCAACTGCAGTCTATACTAGTAAGTGAAATAAACCAGATGCACATGTGTAAACATCTTGTTTCCCTAGTCCCTGGATGAAAGGACAAAATAAGAAAGGGAAAAGATAGCTAAGATAATTATACTACTGATTTCTCTTAGTTCATTGAAGAGAGTTGTTTGTCAGTTTCCTATTATCTTGTTTTCTGAAATTCTGTATCTTTGTTTTTGTTATTTCTTTTTCTCTTTCAAGTAAAGAAAAGAATGTACTATGAGTATAGAAGCAGGATTCATTCATCAATGATTATATTGTAAGTAGAAATCCATAATGCTACCATCCCCTTTACCCATTAAAAATATACCAGATAGAAACACTGTGAAAATTTGCAACATAAAAAGGATTGAAAGTCACAAGGGATACAAAAAAGTCACATAAACAGACAGGCAGGTTTTCCATTTTAGGTATTGGAATTTTTTGTATTTGCCAGTGCACATACCAAAAAGAGTGGCACAAGTATTGATATTAGGCTGTTCCACTGAAAAGCCACCACACAGCGTTTTTTATGTCCTTGTTTCTCAGGGTACATATGAAAAGATTTACCATGAGGGCATGTGATAGATATCAAACAGGACCTCATAGTTCTCAAGGAGAAGTTAAAACACCCAAATTAAGGTACACTCCCAGACCCTTTTCAAAAATAAGTGAAAAACTGATTGGAGAATCACACATATAGGTTATCCTTTCCACATTTTTTTTTATTTAAGAGGAAAAAGAGAAAAACACAAAACAAAACAAAGCAGTGTAAGGTTACACATAATACAGAACTACAAAAAAAAACATAACAGTAAGAAATCACCTGTTAATAGATTACATAATATCATCTTGGAAATAGTTGCTCAAATCACAGTATCAAAGAATACAAAGTAGACATTCAAACGGAGAGACTGCAAACAGCTGTGTTCAATGATCCAAAAACATTAATATAGTCAGCTATTTAACATCCCTAAACACACTTGTTGTTATATCCGTTAGAGCTCTTTTTTTTCCCCTCCCTCTCTTTTTTATAACAAAATTTACACATTTTGGATTTTATTACTCCTTAGTTCTTATTACTTTTTTGGGGGGGAGATGGCTCTCTCAGTAGAGGAATCATAAAGTATACCTAAGACTTGATCACCAACAAAGATAATCACTGATGAAATTTCACTGGTGAAATAAATCAGTTTGTTATTGATGAGAGTCAAAATATCAAGGAATTGAGATGGATCACAGAAAAAAAGTGAAATGGTAACCTGTGTGCCATAGATCCAGTTTTGTTACTGCCCAACAACAGCTGGGTTTCTAAAAGACTTAAAGGAAAACAACTGGAACTAGGAAACCACAGAGGTAGGGATTCATGGTCACTGGGTAGTGACTGTAAAATGTCTTTCTGAGAGGACACTGCGGTGCCCTTTGGGACACTGGTGGTGTAGAACTGAAGTCAGTGAAGAACAGATTCCAACAGACTAAAAAGAAAGAAGTAGCCCATGGGCTGTGGAGGTGAGAGTCAGGGCAGACAGAACAAATGATGAGCAGCTTCCTGGGCATGATGACCAGGTGCATGGCACTGTAATGGCACAGAGGAAAGAGGGTGAAATTGCCAAACACCTAAGAGGTTCATAACAAGGAATTCCAAGGCACATGCTACATCCTTTGGTCCCATGTGGCTGACTCCTTTCTTGCTTATCAATTCAGTGAAGTTCTGTTTCTCTTTATGCAAGCCTAAATGTCTAACAATCTCACTGAAGAATTTTCTTGACATATCTTGCAAGATGTATATCTACTATCAACTGATTTCTTTTGCTTTCACTTATCAGATGAAATATTGCTCCTTTCTAGTTGAAGAATTATGTCATGAGGCACAGAATTCTGGCTTGGTGGAGTTTTTCTCTAATCCTTTAAAAAATTCCCCTTATTGTTTTTTTCAGTGCATATTTTCTTAGGAGTAATCAGAGGTAATTCTTAACTGCTCTTTTATAGATAAGGTTGCCTCCTCCCATTCTTTTAAGATTTTTTTTCTTTATTTTTGATCTTCTGAAATTGAAATAAGATATGCCCAGGTGTAGTTTTCTGTCATCTGCTCTGCTTAGTCTTTTCTCTGTGGCTTTGGTGTCTGGCATTAATCTGGAGAAATTCTCAGATTAAAATATTGCTTAAAATATTATTTCCTGTCCTTTTCTTCTTTCTTTGTTATTTCCCTTATATATTTTATATCTCTTGAAGTTGTCCAGACTTTTAGGATATCCTTTTCTGTTTTGAGGGTTTTTCTGGAATCTCTTTTTGTTTATTTTCTGTTTTGGAAGTTACTAATGTCATGTCTTCAAGCTCAGACATTCTTTTTTCAACCATGTTCAAAAGCATTCTTCATTTTTGTTAGGATATTTTTGGTTTTTGCCATTTCTTTTTGAATATTTCTAAGAATTTCCATCTGCTTGTTTACATTGCCCATTTATTCTTGCATGTTGTCTACTTGCTCCATTAGAGCCCTTACCATATCATCACAGTTACCTTAAATCCTCATAACATAGACAATTAAATTATGTAGGAAAATCATAGGCCGTCAGATAGCCCTGCCCTCAATGGACAAAATAAAAGATGAAAATACACCACAACTGTGACCAGAGACACATCAGTTGGAGGCAAGTCCTTAGGGTAACAAAGAGATCAGCGAGGCCTACATGCTCCCAAGGGATGAGGTAAGTGATAACATCTGGTGTAATTAACACTAGATGGACATCAGTCACCTCAGTGGGCAACCAAGACTCCTGGTTTCATCATCTGACTGAGAAGTTATTTGTTTTTTCTATGCTGGCTCACTACATGACTTACTGCACCAATGGGTCAATGACACCTAAGCAGCTATAATAGTATTGGTTGGTCATAGCTGTAACCCACATGGTTGTGCTCTATAAAACTTCCTCTAAGAAGTGGGATCCTGGGCAGCCTAGTTTCTGGGTATCACCGCCTGTCCCTCTCAGACTGCAGTTTTCTATCCTCTCTCAATAAATATTTCCTACTCTTAACCTCCATTGTTGTTCCTAGAATTCATTCTTTGATTTTAGAGACCATGAACTTAACCTATCAGACATCTAACAGATGGAGAATTATATTTCCATTACATCGTATTTGGAGGTTCTGATATCATCCTTATATTACTTAGTCTGATAACTTCAATACTCTTATACATTAGATACTGGTTTTGATGTCTGTTCATTCTTTTCAAAATGCTATGGGGGAAAGAAACTCCCAATCTACTGAGTATCTGATATAAATTTGTGTTCTCTAAAGTCAAAGAATGAATTCTAGGAACATTACAAGTTAAAAGCATAATTTATGTATTGGGAACAGAAAGCTTCTGTCAGAGAGAGAGAGAGAGAGAGAGAGACAGAGAGAGAGAGACAGAGAGACAGAGAGAGACAGAGAGAGACAGAGAGAGAGAGAGACAGAGAGAGAGAGAGAGAAACAGAGAGAGACAGAGAGAGAGAGACAGGGAGAGAGACAGAGAGACAGAGAGAAAGTGGTCCTAAGTGGACTGTAGAGGAGCCTGACCTTTCAAGCAATTTTTATAGAGCAAAAAACCAAAATGAGATGGGTGCAATATGAGGAAAAATAGGAAATCACAAGGTGGGCGTGATGTAACACAAAACTATGGTCAGCCAATAAAATTATGTGCATAATTGTCCAGGTAATATTGATTAAATGAGGATTGAGTGAGGAAGCAAGTCACGTTGCAAGTGGGCATGAAACAAAACAGGTGCTTTTCCTGGATGAGGTGGATCATTGGCTTTTCCTGGTGTTTCCAAGGTGATTAATATTTAGAGTTTCATCATTATTGTTTATCCCTAGGGGAAGTATGTAGGTGCATTTGTTTCATCTTTTATCTTGAGATCTGTCCCTCAATGGATGGGTCTATGTCTCTCTCATGCTTGCAATGTATTCCATCTTCTGCCCTGGCACCTTTGAGAGCCTAGCCCTGCCTGACTGAATAGAATATTTCTATCTAACTTATCTATCTATAACACCTTTTCTATACTTTCAAACTTGTATTGAAATATAGACATGACGTAAAAGAGCCCCAGTACATTGGTATTTTGTTGTGACATGCGGGAGAGGTGCTCTGTACTTCTATGATTATATCTCAGATTCTTGGGTACCCTATGTCTCTGCAATATGAACATTAGAAGAGCTTCTCAGATATGTTTCCTCTTTAGACAGGATGAGAAGGCTAGAGGGACTAGAATTAAGTACTTTCTTTTCTCAAATTTTTCAGGCACCGACTAAACCCTAGACGGTTAGGCTCTGTTAAAATAGCTTTTCTAAAGGCAGACTCTGTTAGAAAAAAGTGTGTTCTACTCTCCCTTCAAGTGTTTTCTTTTCCATTCCCCTGACTGAAGAATGTTTCTGATATTGCCTGTGAAACCCTGCCCATTCTCTTTGAGATAAAATTCACAATAGAGGTGATTCTTCCTGTGCTTCAGTCGGCACCCCCAAACCTCATGTGTTTCGTAGTGACAGTTCAGATTTTCCCATCTTGGCTCTGGTTTTGAAGGAGCTTTCTGGTCATGTCACACAGTCTGCTTCAGTAAGTTGGGACTCTGTGTAGCTACTTGTCTTTCCAAACTTGAGGGTGGCAGTTTGCCCTGTGACTTTGCCTCTCTCATGGATCTAAGAGTTGTTGTTTTCAGATTTTCAATTTTTAGCTTGTTGTTTGGATGAAGTAGTGACTTCAACATTCCTTACATACAGGCATGAACCACTAAGAGACTTTTCCAACACATAAAATTCCACCAGGGTTCCACTAGCGTACCATTATGTTATCACAAAATGACATCTCCTTATTATAAAGTCTTTATAATAAGACATTAGAGTCAGTCACCTCAAAATACACTTGTATTATAAAACTATACTTTCTAGGTAAAATTTTTCATAAGAGTTGACCATCTTCTTTACTCAGTTCGGTTTCATCTAGTCAAAACTTGCCAATTTTGAAAGAATATAATTGTTTATAAAATAACCAAAAATAATCAGTTCATATTTGTATAGGTTTTATTTAACAAAAGCATTGATACATTAACAGAATTATTCTAAGAATGCTATGCAACTCAGGACCATTCCTAAAAAATATCCTGTTCCAATCAGTATGACTTATAATACCTATGCACAGAGAAATAATATATTTCTCAGCTTCATGGACTTAGCTTATAATTTAAAAGAAAAAATGCTAATTCTTTTCCCTCAAAGAATTAGTATTTCCTTTGGATCAATTCATATGTCACAATAAAATTTCAGCTATATAAAAATTGTTTTACATTGTCATCAATTTCACTATATGATGTTTAAGTAAAAATGCTTGAAGCTAAAATAGAATTCATGTGAAGTTAATATTTAGCATTTACCTTATCTCAAGCATAGGAAATAAAGTGTGGAATTGAAAGACTTGTCCTACTAACTCAGGCATTATGTCCACATCTGGCAAAATTTTCCAGTTAATTAAAACAAATGACTTTTAGAGATGTCAGCGTAGCCCTGACCTATTATATTACCAGGAAGTGTAGCAGGTAGGTATCACAGCAGCAGATGTTTGGTTTATTTAATCTTGAGTCTGGTTCAGCAGTAGGCAATGCTATCATTAATCCACTGAGAGCACACCCCTCAGATGATAATTAGGGAGGAAATGTTTTTAAGTAACCAGAATTATAGCGACACTCTCAGTAGCCCTAATTATGGAAATAAGATCTATGTTAGATTCACCTACCTGATAGCATACAGGGAACGTCTATTTCAGATGTACTATCTTGTTTGTTAAGGCAGTAGTATCTGAGATTTGAGTATTCAAATGTGAATAATATACCTACCGATCATCTTTGGAGCTTCAATTCAGATTAAACTCTGGTATTAATTTGTTAGAGTTTGTGCTGTATGCTCACCATAAAAGCTATATCTCTAGGCAAAAAAAAAAACCCTAGATTTCCAAGTAATATTCAAGACCAGAGCTTATTTCCTATTTTTGCTTAGTAACTGGTGCTTAGTAACCTATCATATTCCAGACTCAACCTTTCCTACACAAGGAAGACATGTGCTTGTCTTCCTTTGTATCTCCTAAAAAACTCACCATGCAAAAGTTTGATGTTGATTGCTAATATTCCTGTCCAGTTTCAATACTAGAAAAAGGGGCAGAATTTGTAATCTCCAATATATTTGCCAAAATCACAGAAGGAAAATATATACAAACGCATACACACACATACACAAAGTCACCATGGTAATATTAAGCTGATTTAGACTATGTAGATATAACTCCATTCGACATGAAAAGGCCTGGGAGTCACATTTGTCTTTCAGAGATCCCAGGAATGCCATAGCAATGTATTTGTCAGCTTATTCAATAAATGGTAAAATATTAAAGAAAAGTGAAACCATCTCTCACTTATAAAGACAAAGGAAGAGAGGGGTCTAAGAACTGTAAGAACCTTCTTTCTCTCTTTTCATCTTTCTTGGTTTGATTTGCTCAGAATTATTCATCAAATATTGAGGAAGACTAAGAATTTTATTGTTTACTTCTCTGGCATTCACAAAGCAAATCTCTTAAATTAACTTTGCACTCTACCAAAAAAAGATTTCCTTTCTTTTGCTCACATGCTTGTTATTCTTAAATTTGAAAGGGCTACCTGGAGAAAGAGAAGGACAGAGTGATTTATTTCCTCTTATTTTCACTGAAAATTACAGCTAAAAATGGAAAATGAGGACAAAATCATGCAACAAGTCATTCTTAGTAAGGTGACTTTATTTTGATGGAAGTTCCAAATAGACAGAATATATTAACTCTGTTTTGAACTTTAAGACACTTCTTCCTCATACAACTGCAGTTCCAGAGGCAGAGCTCAATGCTTTCAGAGGCAGAGTATCAGTGCTTTCAGTCCTCATTAAATTTTTGGCCACAAGCTGCTCAAATGAATTCACTAAGTGAAAGTCTTGGAATTTTCATTAGTTATTTAAACAAAGGCTGTTTCCTGGACAATGGAGTTGTGACAACAGTTTGCTCTCTTACCTGTAGATGGGTCAAACAGAGTTCACAGGGAAGAATTTTTTTTTTTATTTAAAGAGAAAACAAAACAAAACAAAACAGTGAAAGGGTACAAGTAATACAGAATTTCAAGAAAAAAATATACAGTAAGAAATCACTAGTTAATACATTACATATTGTCATCTTAGAAATAGTTGTTCAAATTACAAAATTAAAGCATTCAAAATGGACATTTAAACAGTGAGACTGCAAACAGTTCTCTTCAATGATCCAACAAAAACTTAGTAGTGTGCTTTTCTATCTTACACACTTAAATATACATGCAGTTATATCCTTTAGATCACTTTCTTTTCCTTTCTTTTTTACAATAACAATTACACATTTTGGGTTTTATTACTCCCACAGTTCTTATTACTTTTTTTTGAAGAGAAAAAAAAAACCAAATGTGACAAAGCAAAACAATCAGTTAGAACAGAAGGATGGACATAGTACATGATGTAAAAATAGAGTACCAGATGATCAACAGTGGTTACCATTGTGCCTCTTGCTATCTTAAAAAGAGCTGCCTGTATCATTAGGTATAATAGAATTGAACAAAACAGTACAGAACAAAACCAATAAAACCTCAACATTGGAGACCTTGGAGGACTTCAAAAGAAGATAATAATCAAACCATAATGGGCATCATAGTAGATCTTAATGCCTTCAAAGTGTTGCCTATACCTTCAAACTTGATAGTCTCAAACAAAACAGAATAGAGTAAAATCAGTAAAAACAAGATGGGGAGAGCAATACAGAGGTTCAAATCAGGTAAATAGGAAAACAAAAAAATTACTATAATATATCCCACTATTTTTAAATTTATTTTTCCCTTAATTAAAAAATAAGAAAAAATAATTTTAAAAAAAGGAAAAAAGGGGAGAGTGAGATAAAAGAGGACAGAACACAGGTCAGAACAGAACAATTTAAGCATCATCGTGTTTCACCACCAGAAAGCCTGACATAATAGTACTTACCATAGTGTCTCTTTCCTTGAAATATTTGAGTACAACTTTGTATACTATAGCATCAAACATATCAATACAGTGTGAAACCATTCAAGAGAATGAAAGTATTGCAGGGTATTTAGAAGCAGCTAACAGAAAACAAACAACGGTTTCTGTATTATCTCTTTGCCTATAAAACATTTTGTTTATGCTATCACATATATTAAAATATAATAAGATACAACATGTTAAAACCAATGGCAACAAACGAAAAATAGCTTGATGGGATTTCAAAACAAGATGATATTAAATCAGCTCTAGCTATTAAGATGTCTTGTTTTCTTCAAAATATCTATTCATACTATCACAGACAATAAAATCGAACAACCCAGATTAAAACCATTCCAATTAATGAGTGAAAACATTATATGGCTTCAAACCAATATAATTGGGAATCATGATTACCACATACTTTTATGTATTCTTATCATTTCTTACACTAGGGAAACTACTCGTTATTTATACATGTGAGTTTGATTTATTTCACTTATGAGTATGGTCTCAAGCTGCATCCATTTATTTATAAATGTCTCAATATGATCATTTTTTATAGCTGAGTAGTACTCCATTGTATAAAAATACTACAGCTTTTTTATCCATTCCTCAGTTGATAGACACTTAGGTTGTTTCCAATATCTGGCTATTACAAATTGTGCTGCTATAAACATGGATGCACATATTACTGTGGTATGGTATTTTCAGTTCTTCTGGGAATATGCCTAGAAGTGAAATAGCTGGATCAAATGGGGCTTCCAATCCCAGCTTTCTGAAAAATCTCCAGCCTGACTTCCACATTGGTTGCACCAGTCTACACTCTCACCAACAGTGCAGGAGAGTTTCTTTTTCCCCACAGCCTCTCCAGCATTTGTTGGTGGTGGCTTTCTTGATCCTGGCCATTCTTTCAGGAGTGATTTGAAATCTCAATGTGGTTTTAATTTGCATTTCTCTAATGACTAAGGATGATGAACATTTTTTCATGTATTTGTTTGCCGTTTGTATTTCTTCATCTGAGAATTGTGTATTCATCTCAGATGTCCATTTTTGGATTGGGTCTTTGAATTTTGGGGGTTTGATTTTTTAAAATTCTTTATATGTTTTAGACAGAAGTCCTTTGTCTGAGGGGCAGTCGTTAAGATTTTTTCCCAGTTTGTGGGTTTCCTTTTCACTATGCTGGAGATTTCTTTTCACGTGCAGAAACTTTTTAATAAGAGGTGATTGCAGTTATTGATTCTGGGAAGTGTTTCCCTTGTGGTTTGAGTCCTGTTCATGAATTCTCTACCTACTCCTATATCTTCAAGATTTTTACCCAATTTGTCTTCCAATAGATTTAGTGTTTCTGTTTTAATATTCAGATCTTTGGTCCAGTTAGATTTTATTTTAGTACATGGTGATAGGCATGGGTCTAGTTTTAGTTTTCGTCATATGGAGAGCCAGTTTTTCCAACACCATTTATTAAAGAGACTGTCATTCTTCCAGTGAACATGTTTGGCCCCTTTATCAAAGATAAAGTAGTTGAGTGTGTTTGTAGTTGTGGTTGTGTCTTCTAATCTATTCCACTGATCTTTGGCTCTGTTTTGATTCCAATACCATGTTGATTTTACTACTGTTGCTTTGTAGTATAACTTCAGTTCAGGGATTGTGATGCCTCCTGCTTTGTCTTTGCTGCTTAGAATTGCCTTTGCTATTCTAGGTCTCTTCTGGTTCCAGATGAAATTTAGGAGTGATTTCTCTAGATCTATAAGGTATGTTGACGGTATTTTTATTGGGATTGCATTGAATCTGTATAACAGTTTTGGGAGAATGGCCATTTTCACTATGTTTGTTCTTCCCATCCATGAGCAAGGGATGTCTTTCCATTTTCTGAGATCATCTTCAATTTCATTTTTCAGTGTATTATAATTTTCCCTGTATAGGTCTTTGACTTCTTTCGTGAGAGTAATTCCTAAATATTTCATTTTTTTGGTTGCTAGTGTGAAGGGTGTGGCTTCTCTTATTTCTCTCTCCGTGATTTTCTTGTTAGTGCAGAAGAATGAAATTAGTTGAGCTTTCTGTTTTTTCTACCTTTCCAGTCCCTAATGCACCAAGCACTTCTATAGACCTCAAATGCTACTGTCCTTCAATTGGTGAGTTTTAATTCAATTAAAATTTACAGAACAGCACAGATTTTAATAAAGAATTCATTCTAATGAGAAGAATGATACAATTATAAATCACTCATTAATTCCTGACCTGTAGTAGCTTATAGTCATGTCAGTTTGAGGCAAACTCTACTAATTGGCCTTTGATAGAATTTGAATTGTAATTTTGCTAATTTGATTCCATATCTTTCTCAGAATTCATTTCTTACTACAAAGAAGAGTATTGTAGATAAGACCTTTTACAGAGATGACGTGAGAGAGGAAAATAAGTCAACTTGTGCCTCTTCCAGCTAGAATCTTCTTTATCAGGGTCACTAATTATTTATTACAAACAATAAAGAAAGAACATGGTATACAGATGCAACAGATTGGTCAACTAGAATGATAAAGAAATCAGCATGGTTTTAAAGTCTAGTTTATGCAAACAAAGCAGTGTTATAGTAGTGATTCACATTTAAGCATAGATGTTATCACAGAAATCCAAATTTTGCAATAATAATGACTTTTCAAATATCTTTCACAAAAATTAAAATGTGATTCTTTCTCACTTACTACAGAAGAAATACCTGACTTGTGTTGTTTTTCATTAAGACAAAAGATGTTAATGCACAATCTGTTTTTTCCTCACTAAACCTTTAATATTCATATTTAATTGCAAACTTTGAACTTTGTGATGAGAAAGTGGGTTTTGGGTTGAAAGTTTGGCCCCTCATCTCTGCAAATCTCACCATCACTGGTCTATACCATGTGGGCATTACTGGGTCTGGCTTGTACTTATTCTGTAATATTTTATTATAACGAAGTGAAAAGTATGTCAGAGTTCAAGGGTGTATAAAGCGGATTCTAATTGCAACTCAACCATTTACTTGCCTCAAGTTGAAAAAACTTCTTAATTTTATGATCCTAAACTTTCTTGCAAAATATCCCAGGCAGATCATTTGAGATAATTGATAGAACTGTAGGGGACTGGCGGCAGCTGAAAAGATAAGAAGTATGAAATATAAATGACTTTTATTTTGAGAATGCAGGGAGGGACACCCCTATTCCCTGGGGCATGGCCTCTCCCCCTGGGGTTGGCAATCTCTCTCCATGGAACACGTGGAGTGGGGGCATACATGTAGCTTAGGTGGGGGTTGGTGCCTGAGGGGGCATTAGGGATGCATAGGTAGCCCATTGGTACTCTTTTGGTGCCAGGGGCAAATTCCGAGAGGTGGGGAAGATAGAGCCATAGGTAAATCCCAAAGGAGTGGGGGAGATGGAACTCCTTTGTTCCACCTGAGGCTTTACCAGCTATAGTGTCCTGTCTGTGCCAAAACTCTTTCATATCCCATCCTATGATTATTATTATGAAAAGGGTGAAGATTCTCTCTAACTGTTTCCTGATGGCAGAGGGCACTGTACTGGGGTCTAGGGAAGTCCATGGGATGACAGTTGATGCTCAGGTTGAAGCTGGTGCCAGATGTTTTAGCCAGGAAAACTTCTCTGGTGAATGCACATATGTTAGACTGGAAAAACAAAGAGACAAGATGTTATCAGGAGGCATGGCACTGTCATATTTAAGGACCCAGGTGAGTTAGAAGGAAAGGTGCCTTTGATTTAGACAAGTCATTATATCAGGCCCATGTTGATGCAGAAACATTTCCATGGTAAGGCAGAATTCTGAAAATTAAATGTGGGGTTAGGAAGAGTGAAGTTATGACAGGTTATTACTTCCCCATATGAAAGGGTAAAAATTAAGAGGATAGGTAGGTAAGGCTTATCTCTGGTATGTATGACATTGGAGTCTTTAGGAAATACTGTTAAGAGTTCTGCTGTAAAAAGAATAAGAAATTAGAAACCAAATTGGATAACAAAACATGACAGCCTGAGAGTCATGGCTGTGAGGCCTTGGTAAGGCAGAGATGAGTAGGCAATAGGATGGTTAGATCTAAGGCTGGAAGGGCATCTCTTAGCCTGAGTGATGTGAAACTAGGATGGCAGTCTAGCAACTTTGATCACTGCTGAGGTTGCCAAGAATATCAGGTATGGGTCACTGTAACTGGGTTGTAGTTCTTGGAATGATTTGCTGTAATAGGACTTTAGAAAGTATATCAGCAGTCTCCCTTTTGTGTGAAAGGATTTATGTATCCTGAAAAATTATAAACAAAGCGAGAAGACAAAATGTATCTGTCAGTTTTGACCAGGGTTGTCTGAGAAATTGGTGAATAAGGAAAGAAGGAGGTGCTCTTATATCACTCAGGAGAGGTTTATTAGCAATAACAGGTATAAGCTGTTGAGGCCTCAGTGTGTCTAAGTCAGTCTGTATAAACACAAGGGAATAGAAAGCATTTTTAAGATTTAGGACTGTAGAGTGAGTGGTGGAGGGAAGATTTGGCATCACTGGGTGGATTGGGGAGAAGCAGTCTGGAACATGCACAAAATAGGCCCTGTCTGTAAATGGCATAGGCTGACCTTTAAACCCCCTAGAGATTTGAGGACTTAATATAGTGGCCTGAAAACTCAGTAAGAACTCTGTACATAGGGCCTCTATGTCCACAAATATGGAGAATGTCTTACCTGAGACTTTAGTGGGACTTGGACTCCGAGACAGACACCTTTAAAGGGGGCTGTTGTTGGCCCTGAGCCCCATCAGTCTCTAGCAGCAAGTTTAAGCAGATCTGTTGGCAATGAATTTGGGCGTGTTGGCATTTCCTATGAGGGCTGGAAGTTAGGATGGCTTACCCACTCTCTGGTGGCTAGTACAGTCCAGTAGCCCTGGGGTAAGGTCTCAAAGAATGCCAGTATGGGGCATTCTCTTGCCCAATATCTTCTGCTGCATTTGAGGCATGGTCCATGGCAGGGGGGGGGGTAAGGCTGCTCCACCTTGTGTCGGTTACCTGTCTTAGAACTACAAGTGTCACAAGTGTTATCTCTGTTGTTGAAAACAGGAAAAGCCATATTAAGGTCTTTATGAGGTTTGAAGGCCAAGTTTTGTCTTTTTGTTGTGGGATCTGGACTACAGTAGAAGGTATCTGTAGAATTAAGTAAGTATGCAGGAGTGAAATATAATCAATAGGGTATTTATAACTTTAATAATGGCTTCTCATAAGGAGGACAGGTTCAGAGAATTTTAGGAACTGACATGTTATTTATGTCATATATATGAGTATCTCTTTATGTTATTAAAATGTCTAATGCCATCTTCATCTGATTTTTAGAGGATGGCCTGTTTAGTTAATTTTTACCTTTTCATTTAGGAGAGAAATCAGCTATGGTGTTATTTAATATCAGTTGAATATAGTTAACTATGGCTTGGTGGAAGGCTGAGCCAGGGCAGGCAGATAGGTTGGGAAAAGTTTTAAGTTTGGCTTTTGCTGCAGTGCTGTCCCCACTCCCCTGCACATATCACACAACCTCTGTCCCAGAAAAGAGCCAGTGGTTCCCAGCAAAAGGAATCCATAATCCTCCCTAACTTTAGTTGTTAAATAGGAATTACTGAAGGCTTTGATTGACAAACAAGACTGGTAAAATGACCAGGTGGCCACTTCCCATTTATCAGCCAAAGTCTTGTCTATTGCCAGCTTATTTAATCTTGATTAAATTGTTTGAGAATGTAAAAATTAGCTTCTCTGAGCCGAGTCCCTGAGCTCCTGTTTATCTGTGTTTGTGGTTTAAAGCCGCGCTTGTGTTTGGGAGACATGCAGTGTGTAAGGCAGGAAGGAACTCTGAGGCTGGGTGGGGCATGCCCAGGGTGAGGGTGGTGGAAGCAGAGTGAAGACGGGGCAAGCACCAGGACATAGGGTGTGGGGAGGGCTGGGACTGCCCCCAGAAACATGCAAGGTGGAGGCAGTACAAGTGGGAGCATGGTGCATGGTGGGGGGGCAGCAGAGCAACAGCTGAAAAGATAAGAATTATGACATATCAATGACCTTTATTTTGATAATGCAGGGAGAGACATCCTGGATCCCCTGGGGCATGGCATCCCCCCTCCCCCGGGGCTGGCAATCTCTCTCCATGGAACACATGGAGCTTAGATTGGGGGTGGTGCCTGAGGGGGCATTAGGGATGCACAGGTAGCCCATTGGTACTCTTTTGGCACCAGGGACAAATTCCTAGGGTTGGGGAAGATAGAGCCATAGTTAAATCCTTAGGGGTGGGGGAGATGGAACTCCTTGGTTCCACCTGAGGCTTTACCAGCTACAGTGTTCTGTCTGGGCCAAAGCTCTTTCAGTAATAAATACAAAGACATTTTACAAAACTATCTATCCCTATCTGCTTAAAGAGACAATCATGGTGATAGCTATGTAGTTTCTCATGATTTTTTTCATTTTTTAATTTAAAAAAACAGATAAAAAGGGTAGAAACAATACAGAATTTCAGAAAAAATGAACAGTAAGAAATCACCAGTTGATAAGTTACATACTGTCATCTTAGAAATAGTTGCTCAAGTTACAAAATTAAAACATACAAAGTGATATTCAAACAATGACACTGCAAACAGTTCTGCTCAGTGATCCAACAAGAACTTAGTAATATGATTGTCAGTCCTACACACTTGTTTTTTATCTTAGAGAGGGTAAGATTAAATAGAACAAAACAGTTTATAAGGAAACAATTTAAAGAAACAGATTTCAAAACAAGTCCACTGGAGGTCTTCACTGCTTATCTTATTTTCTGTAGCTTTCTTCCATCTAGTTTTGTTCCCATCTTCACGTTGAATATATACTGAATATTATAGAACTAATCAGATCATTACAGGATGATGAGGGCTTTTTAGATCTTCAAGACCTGATTTTTGGGAAGTCAATAATGTCTCAGTCTTTTTGTGGTAGCTGTCTTATCTTTACGTATGCTGAAATTGAACATGAGAGACTAGACTAATGTCACTTTCAACAGTAAATGATAGTATTGCTAGATTTCATATCATAATGCTACAGAATTAGCATTACATTTCTTAGTGTCTCTTCTCCTTCAGAGCATCAATTCATTATATAGTGTATTATATAATCTGTTCCCATAAATAGTTTAGAAATTCTTCCCATGTGTGACTCTACATGTATATGTATCCTTTCTGTATCATAGGGAAAAACAGATCAAAACAAGACAACAAAATAAATTCCTAGAAAAACATGAAATGAAAAAGACATATAGGACCACAATATTAGGTGATCTACAGTAGTTACTATGCTTTCTCTTGTTATTTTCAACAGAATTGTCCACATCATCAGCCATAATATAATTGAACATAACATTACATAGCTATTTTTATTAAAAACACAACTTTGAAGATATTGTAGGACTTAAAAGCAGTTAATAATCAAAACCAGAATGGATACCTTTTATATCTTGTCATCTTCAGAGTAGTTGTCTCCACTCCCAGACTTGATACTATCAAGAATACCATATTCAAATGAAATCAGTCAAAGCTAAACAGCAGTCTAACAAACCAGCTTCAAATAAGATCAGTCATAGTAAGACAAAGTAAGTAATGCAAGGTTTCAGTTTAAGTTAATAGGATATTAAGGATAGTTACTGTGGTATAACCTGCTATTTTTGGGATATCTGTCTGTGCCCTCAAATCTAATATGAGTAGACAGACTGGAACAAAATAAAATCAAACTAAACAGAGCAATAAGACTACTGTGACTTTTAAATCCTGATACACTATTAACAATGTCCTCTGCCTTCCTTTTTTAGGCAATTCCTCCCTTTTCCCTTTCTCAGTGTGCTTTGTATATTTTGGGTTCCATTAGCTCTTTTAGTTTTTAGATTAGGGGGCCAACCTGTTATCTATCTGAGTGTTGCTAAACCTTTTTACCCCTGAGCTTGATCTTGAGCTGTACTCCTTTATTTACTCAAGTCACAAGGTTGACCTTCCTTCCAGTTCATAGCTTTCCAGTCTACCTGCGGTTGCTGGATGATTTGTTCCTATTTCTCTCTGGTTTCCAGTCACATATAGCATTGTTTTATCATCTTTGACCCTTGGTTTATTAACCCTCTTTCAGGTTGAGTGTATCTCCTATTCAGAGTATCTTGATGGATTCTGCCTCCTACTCTACTCTGCCTGTGTTTCTTTTTTTGTTAGTGTATCAGGGCTGTCTATATTAAAGATTATAGCTTACCATCTCTGCCTCATTTCTGCTATTTCATTCTGTCATTACTTGTCCACTTTACTCCTTCATTCCACTGTCTGCCCCATTCACTGAGGCCTCTGTCACTGTTGCTGGAATCCTGGTATTTTTTCCTCTCTCTCTCTGGAATGTCCTTCAGTATTTTTTATAGGATTGTGTTGGTGGCCATGAACTCCCACAGTTCCTCCTTGTCTTGGAAATATCTTGTGATTTCTCATGATTTTTTTTAACAGAGGAGTTCTTTAACACTAGGGTCATGATAAATCTTTTCTGCAGTCTTCTACATAACAATAGAGAGAAAATATCTATTGTAAAGTAAAATACTATTGTAAATTAAAGCTATTGTAAAGTAAAACATTATGTTACTCAAAAACCTCTTTGATTCAGAGGTTGTTAAACTAGAAAGGATCTGAGACATAATTTGATCTAGTCTAGTTATACAATGGAAAGGATGGACCTCAGGAGCTGAAGAGTTTGCCAAAGTACCTCTTGAAAGTGGTACAGAAACAGGAGGCAGTACTTTGCCTTCTGATGCTCTAGTATTTGTACCACTCAGGGCAGGAAGCATACATTTCAAAGGGGCAAAAGATTCTATAAATAAATGGATGTCAGTGGTGAAAGTGGACGTCCCAGTTTCCATGAGCACCTGAAGTACTATAGCCACACAACCATTTTGAAAAAGCAGCTCCTGTCCCAGGAAGCCATCATCCTGATGATCCATCATTGGGTACACTAAACAAGATAAAGCATTGACTATGTTCTGTGAGCAGTGTGAGTACTAACTAAACCTTTAGACAAACAGGACCGAATTTACTAAAGAACATCTGAAAAGTGGTACTTGAGGTTTTAGGCTTGTCTCAGACATTTTCTTTGCTGGGACAAAATGTCTGATACCCTCAATTTAGAGAAAGAGAGGTTTATTTTAGCTCATTTTTCAATTCAAGGTCAGCCAGCTCCCAAAAGAAAAAGAAAAGAAACAACATGTCAGAGGTGCATAGTGGAGAAAAGTTGTTCCTAGCACAGTTGAGGGGAAGCAGAGACCATAAAGAGAGGAACTGAGGCAGGTGATAAATACTTCCAGGCCACACTCCCAGGGACCTGTCTCCTTTCACCAAACTCTGCTTCCCAACAGCAAACCAGATATAGTTAGTGCCCTAATCACCTTCCAAACTCATGAGCCATTAAGGGCCATTTTAGATATAAACCATAACAATCTTTCACCTCTGTATTCTGACTAAAAAGTTTCTTTCAAGGGATTGTACTTGACACACAAATACCAGAGACAAAGGAATGGAGTGTGACCCTTATTGTTTAGCAGGAATTGAGGCATATTTCAACTTGTCCAACTCAAACCATGAATAGGGTCTCAATGACCTCTTTTCTGTGTTACCCTAAACATTTATCAAAGAGATTATAAAAGTCAGGCCTCTAGGAAGCTACACTATCTCTGATTCAATGATGTACTTCTGGGAGAACTTCAAAATTAAAAATGATGAAAGTCAAGATCAGCAGGTCTTCTTCTGAAAAAACAGAGCCACAGAAGTGAGGAATGAACAGGTGGTAAACCTAGGTTAGAGGTTTCTTACTCTCATCTCTCCAAAAGAGGTCTTCATTTGTACCTTATCTGTATTAGTACATTATCTGTCCCTGACTCTCAGTAGCTTGGTAATAGCCAAGAGGCAGCACAGAAGAACGCCACATATGTTCTTCTATTAATATCTAATTAATTGACACAAGAGCTACCCAAGAGGTATATCTCCAGTCAGTTCTCAGAGGCAACACAATAGTGACAGCAAAATGTGGTTGGTTCCTGATCACGGTCTTATCACTACAGAAAAATCTCCTGTGGTTGGGGCATCCTACAAATATTTTTCAAAGAAGCCTGCAGCTTTATGGACTGCATGACTAACTGATGTAAACACATTCTTGGGCTCTTTCTTGAAGAACTACACACCAATATTGAGAACACTCACATACATCAGTACCAATACAAAAGACGCACCCAGCACTATTTTCTTTATGTTACATTATTCTTCCTCTTACCACAAAGAAGAATTTAACCCTAAAAATGATGCAGTATTATTGATATTTCCATGTCCAAACATTCTTGCTAATATTCCACCTTGGATTAGTAGAAGGGTTCAGTTCACAGATGCAAATTTAAGGAAGGCTAATGAATATTGATTTGTTATGGATTCATATGCATAATTGACTGAGTTTTTTTCCCCTTCAGAAAGCTATTGTATTCACAGGACACAATTAGCAGATTACTCATGGAGCCTGAGGGAGAAAAGGGAAGGAAGAATACATTGAGAAGGATGAGAATGACTCACACCACCTACATTCCTCCGAAGAACTGGAAATAGTATCCTTTGAAGCCCAAGGGTCAGACTTTTACTGAAGCTACAAAAATATTTGCTAAGCATTTTTAAAGCTCAAATCTTTAGGTTGGTACTTGGTAACTTAAACTCAATGGCCACTTTTTAAATTTAGCATTTTCATGGCTTCTATTGAAAGTCAATCTGTTTTTCATTAATTTTACTGTTTACATTATAGAAGCAGTGGACTTTTTAAGACTGTCAAAAAGAAATGCCTGTACTAACTAGTTTCTTAGAATTTGAATTAAATTTTATCTGCAGGAACTCTAGAAAGAAACACTTTTTTTTCCTTCCTACAAACCTAGGACCTTCCTTTCCACATTGGTTTTCACATATACAGAAACACTTCATTGAGATCTGCCTTTTCTATTAAGACAGGATTAAGATGGAAATGTTATATAACTAATACAAACATAATGTATTCATTATATAATAATCATATTTCTGGAAAGCACAGTGGAGGATAAGCATTTATGTAAGATGATGTTTCTCTCCAAAGCTAAGTCTGTGGGCAGGCACAGAACACAGTTTCATATGGAGACACAAGCTCGTTGCGAATAAAGATAATAACCAAAACTGTTCATCAAAGTCTCAGGGCTGATGGAAGGATTTAATCTGAACCACACTTTAAAACAATTTTTCTAAGGTTTATCTTTTCACCTGGTATTTCTTTCTTCCCAAATATATGTCCATTTCCTAGCCCTGAAGCCTATGATGCGACCTTAAATGATAAAGGTGCATCTTTGGCAATATGATTAAGGCAGAGATTTTGAGACAGAAAGATTAACCTGGATCCATAGTTGGGTTTTAAATGCAATAATATGTATTCTTATAAGCAGGAGACTGAGGGAGACTTCACACACATGTACACAGAAACACACACACTGCAAGAAAACTACAGAGGCAGAAGATGGGGTGATGTTGTCAATGCTTAACATTGCTGGAAGGTAGAAGAGATGGTGAATGTGTCTTCCTCCAGAGACTCCAAAGTAAATATGTCCTTCTGATCTCCTGATTTTGGACTTCTGGCTTTCAAACTACAAAAGAATAAAATTCTGTTATTGTAAGTCACTATCCTCCATTAGTAATTTATAACAGAAGTCACAGGAAAGTATTTTTGATGGTTATAGTTATACCTAACTATAAATTTTAAAAGCCCAGTACCCTAGTTAATGTTTCTTAAATACCAAAATCTGTGAAGAAATACTAAATAAAATTATTTTTAGCTAATATACTGTATTTTAGAGAAATGTTAAGTTCAGAGCAAATCCAAGTGTTGGGCACAGAGCATTCCCACCCCACTCCAACACCTATTCACACACAGCTTCCTATCAACCTTCCACACCTTAAAGACACATTAATTGTGAAAGAGTTTTGGCCCAGACAGGACACTGTAGCTGGTAAAGCCTCAGGCAGAACCAAGGAGATCCATCTCCCCCAAACCTAGGAATTTACCTATGGTGCCAAACAGATGAATGGGCTACCTGTGCATCCCTAATGTCCCCTTAGGTTCCACCCCAAACCTACGCTACTTATGTGACTCCACTCCACATGTTCCATGGAGAGATTGCTGACCCCGGGGGGAGATGCCATGTCCCGGGGGGTCAGAGGTGTCTCTCTCCACATTCTCAAAATAAAGGTCATTTATATTTCATACTTATCTTTTCAACCACCTCCAGTCCCCTACAGTTCTATAATATGCTTCCCTGACTGGGAACGGCAGATGAGAGACTCCTGGGGCTTTCCCAGTTTGAGTCTCCTGCTGTTCCAGACCAGGACCGGACTGCATCCTGCATTAATTCCTCACTTCTACACTTGGGAATTGTAAAGTTGTCACTGCTCACTCGCAAACAACACCAACCCAAATTACCACAGGTGAGCAACCCCCAGAGATTGCCACTGGGCCAGGCCCCAGGCAGGTTTTCTCTCCCTTTCCGTGGGTTCATGATAGCCCAAGATAGCCCAAGGCAGAGTCTTTCTGGGCCAGCCTTGTCCACACTGGGAGACTCATGTCCTTCAGAGCTTTATAAGTTCTCAGGGGCAGAGCTATTACTAAACCCACATGAAATCCACTCATATATTGGTGGCGGCCAATTCTTATGAGCTTTGGAACCATATAATACTGATCGGTCTATAAGTAAAAAGTGATGACTTACACTTAGTAGACCACGGTCCATTGCCTCATCTGGCTATAACTCCATGGGCCAGACCCCACACCAGATTTTATCTTGGGGACCACTTCCTGTCACCCCCCAAAAAAACATACCTATCTATGGCTTGTCACATTGACAACAAGTTTACAAAACTCTCTATCTTTAAGCCTTTGTTTTGAGAATGTGTGTCCTCTCCCACCAGCGTCCCTCTGTCTCCTCAATGTTTCCCTTTTCCTGCCACGTGCCGATCCATTCCCCGCCAAGGTGGGAAAAATGAGCTCAAACAGTGCTGAGAGATACAAGTGGGGCTGCTTTAAGCTTTAAGCTGCTTTAAGCTTTCACGCCGTGCCCCAACTCCACGTGGTATCTCGGCTGTCATGCAGCACTCCAGGTCCATGTGGGGATCGGCTCTGATGCTGCGCACTAATCCACGTGCCCCACGAGCAGTTCCAGCTCCATGTGGCGCTCAGCTCTGCTTCGGTCCATCAGTCTGCCAGTGTGTAAGGTCCCAGCACACGTTTCCAGGGGGCAGTCCCAGCCCACCCCGCACCCTACATCCCGATGCTCACCCCACCTTCACTCTGCATGCCCCACCCCCATGCTGGGCATGCCCTGCTGGTGCTCTGGACCATAAACACAGATAAACAGCAGCTTGGCGGCTCAGCTCAGAGATGCTGTTTTTTACATTCTCAAACCATTTAATCAAGGTTAAATAAGTTGGCAATAGACAAGACTTTAACTGATAAACAGGAAAGTGGTGACCTGGTAATTATACCAGCCTTCAGTAATCTCCTGTTTAACAACTAAAATTAAGAGGTATTTATGAATTCCTTTGGCTATAAACCACCAGTGGTGTTCTGTGTTAAGCTTACTGCCTAAAATATATTGTATTGTCACCCATCTCCTGTTTAGCGACTGAGATTGAGAGGTATTTATGAATTCTTTTTGCTATAAACACCAGCAATGTTCTATGTTAAGCTTACTGCCTATAATATACTGTATTGTCACCGATCTCCTGTTTAACAACTAAAATTAAGAGGTATTTATGAATTAAATACCTGATATTAAATAACACAACAGCTGATTTCTCTCCTAAATAAAAAGGTAAAAATTAATTAAGCAGGCCATCCTTCAAAAATCATATGGCATTAGACATTTTAATAACATAAAGAGATACTCATATGTATGACATAAATAACATGTCAGTTCATAAAATTCTCTGAACCTGTCCTGCTTATGAGAAGCCATTACGAAAAATATAAATACCCAATTGATTATATTTCACTTCCGCATACTTAGTTAATTCTATAGATATCTTCTACTATAGGCCAGATCCCACAACAAAAAGGCAAAACTTGACCTTCAAACATCATAGAGACCAAAATATGCCTTTTCATATTTTCAACAACAGAGATAACACTTGTGATACTTGGAGTCCTGAGACAGGTAAACCAACACGAGATAGAGCTGCCTGGGCCCCCCATGGACCATGCCTCAAATTCAGCAAAAGACATTGGGCAAGAGAGTGCCCCATTCTGACGTTCATTGAGACCTTACCCCAGCGCTACTGGACTGTCCTAGCCACCAGAGAGTGGGTAAGCCATCCTAACTTCCAGCCCTCACAGGAAATGCCAACACTGCCAAATTCATCACCGACAGATCTGCTTAAGCTTGCTGCTAAAGACTGACGGGTCTCAGGGCCAACAACAGCCCACTTTAAGGTGTCTGTCTCAGAGTCCAAGTCCCACTAAAAGTCTCAGGTAAGACATTCTCTGTATTTGTGGACATAGAGGCCATATATACAGAGTTCTTCCTCAGTTTTCAGGCCATCATAATAAGTCCTCAAACTCTAGGGGGTATTAAAGGTCAACCTATACCATTTACAAACAGGGCCTATTTCATGCAGGTTCCAGACTGCTTCTTCCCAATCCACCCAGTGGTACCAAATCTTCCCTCCACCACTCACTCTACAGTCCTAAATCTTAAAAATGCTTCTTATTCTTTGTGTTTATACAGGCTGACCCAGACACTGAGGACTCAACAGCTTACACCTGTTATTGCTAGTCAACCTCTCCTCAATGATATTAGACCACTCCTTTCCTTTCTTATTCACCAATTTTGCAGATAACCCTGGTCAAGACTGACAGATAAATTTTGCCTTCTCACTTTGTTTACACTTTTTCAGGATACATAAAAGCCTTTCCCACAACCAGAAAAACTGTTGATATACTTGCTATAGTCTTATTACAGCAAATCATTCCAAGGACTACAATCAGGTTACAGCAACCCATACCTGACATTCTTGGCAACCTCAACAGTGATCAAAGTTGCTACTCATCTCTGCCTTACAAAGGCCCCAAAGCCACTTTCTGTTGCCTACTCCTCTCTGCCTTATGAAGGCCCCAAAGCCACAACTCTCAGGTTGTCCTGTTTTGTTATCCGATTTGGTTTCTAATTTCTTATTCTTTTTACAGCATGACTCTTAACAGTATTTCCTACAGACTCCAATGTCGTACATACCAGAGACAAGCCCTACCTACCTACCCTCTTAACTTTTACCCTTTCACATGGGGAAGTAATCACCTCTCATAGCTTCATTCCTCCTAACCTCACACTTATTTTTCAGAGTTCTACCTTACTGTGGCAATATTCTACCTCATTGTGGTCCTGATATAATGACATGTCTAAATCAAAGGCACCTTCCCTTCTACCTCACTTGGGTCCTTAAATATGATAGTGTCATGCCTCCTCATAACATCTTGTCTCTTTGTTTTTCCAGTCTAACATATGTGCATTCATCAGTGAAATTTTCCTGGCTAAAACACCTGGCACCAGCTTCTACCTGGGCATCAACTGTCATCCCATTGACTCCCCTAGACCTCAGTACAGCGCCCCCTGCCAGCAGGAAACAGTAAAGAGAGAAATCTTCACCCCATTTCATAATTATAATCATAAGATGGGATATGAAAGAGTTTTGGCCCAGACAGGACACTGTAGCTGGTAAAGCCTCAGGCAGAACCAAGTAGCTCCATCTCCTGCACCCCTAGGAATTCACCTCTGGTACTAAACAATGACCAATGGGCTACTTGTGCATCCCTAATGCCTCCTTAAGTTCCATCCCAAACCTAGGCTCCTTATATGCCTCCACTCCATGTGTTCCACAGAGAGATCACCGATCCTGGGCGGAGATGCCATGTCCCAGGGGGTTGGGGGTGTCTCTCTCTGCATTCTCAAAATAAAGGTCATTTATATTTCATACCTCTTATCTTTTCAGCCACTGCCGGTCCCCCACATTTCTATCACATTATAATCAGCAATCCTACACCATCACATTATTGCTTTCAAAGTTCACAGTTTAGGGTTCACTCTTGATTTTGTGTACTCTATGGATTTGGACAACTATATAACATCATAAAGAAAATTTTTTGCTATGTACACAAGGCAGACATATCACATGGACATTCTAAAGAAGATTTTTGATGATTTCTTTAGAAAGGCTAATAAAAAGTAGGGCAACTGCTGTTAAATCAACATGAAGAAATGGAGATAAAGTCTTTTAAAATTCCAAACTGAGAGTTATATTTTTCTTTACTTGCCTATAGGTATTATAAGTAAAAAAAATCATGACCATTAAAGTATATATCATTTTGATAAAAGTATGAAAGAATGTAAAAGAATTAGTAAAATATAAGATATTCTGTTGTTCAGTATTGGATTTTTTAAGACCTTTAACAGAAAACAAAGATTTTGAAATACTATAAGGATAAAATTTTCTGTAAATCTATTTATGGTTCACATTGTTAATTTCTCAAATACGTGAAAACAATAGAGAGCCTCTGAAACATTATTTACACTTTCAAGGTTCTCTATGAACATTATCAACACCTGGGAGCATTCAAGGATCAAAGAGCAGTTTCAGCTTAGATTGGTATTTTGGATACAGCTCCTCAAGTGATGCTAATGTTCAGCCAGGGCAGAAAAACACTAATTTATCTTCTTTGATAATTTTACTTTTAGAATTATAGAAACCTTTTGCAAAGATCTTCTATTTCAGTTATGCTATCATATACTCATAATTTTCTAGGTAATTCTCACATCCTATGTTGTCCCTTAATCTTCTGATTGACTAGTTTTCCAATTTTCCATGTTGGTCCTTTACTTTGGATTGTGTTCTTTCCCTTCATCCAAAACTATCCCTCTCTGAATTATGTGTCCTACTATATTTATGCTTACTTACAAATTATTCCCAACAAAAGATTACTCCAAAGCTCACATTAAAAAAGCAACAATCTCTGAAAAGTAATTGAGTCCATAAATTTCTAGATGGCATTGATGGCATGGTTGCATTACTAAATAGTGAATTATTGACAAATTAGGTTGACTTATATGGAATTCCAATTTTAGAATGCCTGGCATATTGACTCCAGTCATAAACTTTGATCTCATCTGGCCTGAACTTGAGGTAGAAATATGCTGTTAAAATTCAGACAAAGAGTTCTGATAAAACAGAGACTTCTCCTCTGACAGTTATACACTTCCATTGATATACCTGGGAATTCTTGCAGCTGAAACAAAGATTGTGTTCTTAAATATGAGTTTATGTTTTCATAAGCCTAGAAGAGGCAGTGAGGTGAGTTAATTTTTTTTGTAAATATGAATGCTGATTTGAAGTTTGTCACTCTGTCATTGTCACTAATATAATGATGAGAAGATCCTTCATACATCTGCAAGTGTGTTTAGGGGTGTTAAATAGCTGACCATATTAATGTTTTTGGTTGGATCATTGAACACAACTGTTTGCAGTCTCTTTGTTTGAAGGTCCACTTTGTATGCTTTGATACTGAGACTTGAGCAACTATCTCTAAGATGATAATGTGTAATCTATTAACTGGTGATTTCTTACTGTTTCATTTTGTAGTTCTGTATTACTTGTACCCTTACACCACTTTGTTTTGTTTCGTTTTGTTTTTTCTCTTTTTCCTTTTAAATAAAATTTTTTTAAAAAGCAAAAAAAAAAAAAAAAAAAAAAAAAAGATCATAGAAGATACTTTGACTTCATACTTGATTGCCTAGTGATATAGGAGAACAGAACTCCCAGCCTACTAGATGTCTGGTATGGGTTTGTGTTCTCTAAAATTGAGGAATGAATTTTAGGAACAACAGAGGTTAAGAGCAGAATATATTTATGAGAGAAATAAAGCTTCTGTCAGAGAGACAAAAGGGGCTCTAAGTGGGTTGCCAAAGTCTCTGTCTTTTCTAAGGACTTTCATAGAGTAAAACTATGACATGAGACAGGTCCAACATGAGGAAACCTGGGAACTCACAAGGTGGGCATAAGATGGGAGAGACCTATTGAAAGAGTTTTGTCCTAGAATAAATTACAGGACATTATGGCAGTTGAAGGTCAAACTGGGGATGTTTACCCTGAGATCATGTCCTCCCCCTATTACAGCTTCTTTTTTCCTTTCCCAGTGCACATGAAGAAAATTACAATCAGCTCCTCATGCATCATTAATGCCCACCCTAACCACCACACCTGGTCAAAGGTTACATAAACCCATATCCCATATCCATGTAGAGAAAAACCCAGACTACTCCCAGTTATGGACTCTTCTCCATGTCTTTAGAATAAAGGCTGCTTTTACTTTTATATTCTGCTCCTTCATTGTGCCAAAAACTAATATTCTGGTGCCAAAACCCTGGAAGCTGGCAGAGTGAATTGGCTCGTGGGAGTCACTCCCAGCTTGAGTTTCCTGCCAATTTAGGGATCATTTCTAGGAAGTATTTCACAGAATAATTTCTCCTTTCAATGGAAGCTGTTTATTTGCCACCATCGGTCTGCATACAACACTGTCTTATTTCTGTTATCACAGGTGAGCCATTTTCCATCAGGGTTTTCTGTTTCTGTGGGCTGAGCCCACAGCGGCATCCCTGGACAAAGCAGTTCTCACATTCCTTGGACAGCCTGAGGCAGAACTGTTACTCTTGTTCTCTGGGATCGCAACCCAGGTTGGAACTTTTCTTATCACGCTTCCAAAAATAGATGATGACTTCTTTTGATAAGTGTGATCTGGGACAAATTTCATGTTCCTTGGTGGGGAGCTAAAGCTCTTACATCCTGAGGCAAAGTTGCTCTTTTGGCTCACTTTTAGTTTGGTCATGGGAAATACTATTTCCTGTCCCTGAAAAACACACCTCTGGGGTGCCTGATTCATAACTTTGGTGCTCTTGGTCTAAAGAAATCTATAAAAATTAAAAAGCTAATCTTTTACTGCCAGGTGGCATGGCTGACCTACAAGCTTAATGGCAGCCCATGGCTTAAAGAGGGGATGTTTGACCCCTGTATTCTTCAAAATTTATATAACTTTTGTTACACTGGTGACAAGTTAACAGAAATCCCATATGTACAGGCCTTCTTTACTCTAAGGACATGCTCTTCTCTCATTCAGTCATGCATGACAGCCCAAATATTTCTGGCTAACTCTATTGTACAAGAAATTATCCCCTCTTCCCCACCAGGCCCTTTAGATGATGTGCCTCCTTTCTTTACTTCCCCTCCTCCATATCTCCAAGATCAAACCTTGTAGCTTTCTCATCCAAAGGTTTCTGTGCCCCCTGAGCCATCCTCTCCCCCTTCCTCATCCACAGTGGCCTCTAATCCTTTCCTTTGTTTCTCTCCTCAGTCATATTTCTCAATCCCCTCCTCCTGAGCCATGTATTATTGGACAGCTCTTCTTTAACCCCTACCCCTGCATCGCCATTTTCTCCACCAGCCCACTCTACACAGTCTCGTGTGTTTCAGCCACCTAGCTGGACACATGGTTCTCAGCAGCTATCTTGCTGCAGCTCACATGGAGGACAGCCACCATCCTGTAGTCCTCCACCATGTGACAGTGCGCTGCCATCTTGCAACAGGTAATAAGGTCAATGGTTACCATCTTGTGGTCCTTCATCATGCAACCAGCAGCAGCCATCTTGTTGTGGGTCATGTGATGACCAGTTGGTATCTTGTGCTCCCTCACTGTGTCACCAGCAGCAGCTAGCTTGCTGTGGGTCATGTGGTAATCAGCTGACATCTTGTGTTTCCCTGTCACATAGTGACAAGCAGCCATTTTGTAGTCAATTATCAGGTAATTGCCCATACACACCTGCCGGATGGTTGGCTGCTCAGTGGCCATCTACACCTCCTACTCCATAGCCTTCTCAGCCTCAATCTTTTTCCTACTTCGGGAACATGCTGACCTTGAGGAATTAGTTCATATTCATGTTCCTTTTTCACTCTCTGACCTATCTCAGATTAGCCATAAGTTAGATCACCCACAGAATTATATTAGAGAATTTGAATTTTTAACTAATTGTTATGATTTACATTTCAAGGATTATTTATGTGATTCTGAACACCACCTCAGCTCACAAGAGTGAGCTCAGCTGTGGCAAGCAACTTAAGAAGAAGCTGATCATAGACATAAGGCAAATACTGCTGAGAATAAGCCCGGACCTACTGCACTGCCTGAACAAGATCCTAACTGGAATTAGCAAAATGGAGAAGGTTATTATAAAATACATAAGGTGATTGAATGTATAATTGTGACCCTTAATAAAATAGCTCACAAACATACTAACTATAACAAGCTTTTAGAACAGGTCCAAGAGGCTAATGAGGATACAGCTGTGTTCCTAAATCAGCTTAGGGACACCTTAATTAAGTTTACTAATGTAAACCCAGACTCTCCTTAAGGTACAATTGTTATTAACTCTTATTTTATTTCTCAGTCTGCTCCTAATATTCGTGCAAAATTACAAAAGGTTGAACACAGCCCTCAAAGGCCACAGGGAGACCTTCTTAATATGGCTTTCTGTGTTTTCAACAACAGAGAAAAAAAAACTCAAAAAGAGGAAAAAGAGGCACAAAAAAAAAAAACTTGCTAAGTATCAATATGATCTTTAGCAGTGGCACTTGGGGCTCCCAAGCAAAACAAGGTGGAGCTGACCAAACCCCTCCTGGACATGCTTCAAGTGGAACAAGGAAGGACATTGGGCAAGAGAATTCTACAACCTAGGCTTTCTTTTGGGACCTTGCTCCTATTGCAATCTCAAGGAATATTGGAAGAGCAACTGTCCTAAATTCCAGAGAGTGGGTAAGCCATCCTTTAACTCCTTGCCGTCACAGGAGACTCTATCACTGCCAGATTCATCACTGACTGATCTGTTTGAACTTGCTGCTGAAGACTAATGGGGCTCCAGGGTCACAGCCCCCATTAAGGTATCCTTCTCAGAGCCCCAAGTCTCACTGGAAGTCTCAGGTAAGACACTATCTGTACTTGTAGACATTGGGGCCACTTATATAGTGTACTTCCTGTGTTTTCAGGCCATTAAATTAAGACCTCAGCCTCTTTAGTGTGTGCTCACAGCCAACCTAAACAGCCTCTGCAGACAGGGCTTATTCCCTGCAGGTTCCAGACTCTCTTCTTTACTCATAGCATTCTAGTAATTCCAACATGTCCTACACCAATTTTAGATAGAGATCTTCAAAACCTTAACTTCTCTTTTACCTTCTGCCTCCCCATAGCTCTAGTCCTCCAAACACCCTCACAATGCACCACAAAGCCATCCCCCTTCTCCCTTCTTCTCTGGTCAATCCCATAGGTTGGCATACCTCCAAACCCACATGCACTACCAGTACCACACCTATTTTAATTCATCTCAAGTATTCTTCAATTTTTTTCTTTGTTTCCCAATATCCTATAGTTCCCAAACATTTACAGGGACTAAGCTTATAATCAAGTGCCTAGATATTTGACTTCTGGAGAAGCTATTTAGGCTTTAGCAGGAGAAACCCTGTACTCACAACTGGTGAGAAAATCAAGGATCTTAAGATAATCAATAATGCTGTTACCCCAATTCACCCAGTGGTGCCAAACCCTTTTACTCTCTCATATTCCCCTTCCACCACTCACTTTACAGTTGTAGATCTTAAAGATGCCTTCTTTACCATCCCCCTACACCCTGATTGTCAGGATTACTTTGAGTTTACATGGAGTGACCCAGACCCTCTCAGGTCTCAACAATTTACTTGGACAGTGCCCCCTCAAGGGTTTAGAGACAGTCCTCTTGCTGCTGACCTTGCAGCACTTGACTGCAAACCTAGCACCCTCCTTCAGCACATTGATGACCTTCTCTTATGTTCTCCATCCCATACGTTAGCCATACAGCATTCAGCTGCCTCCTTAATTTTCTTGTCAGTTGTGAGTACAATGTTTCTCCTGCTAAAGCCCAAATAGCTTCTCCAGAAGTCAAATATCTAGGACTCTCTCTCACTCCTGCCACTCATTTCACCACTACAGATCATAAGGTAATTCTTTGGGGTCTCCAGGTGCCCACAACCAAATAACAGATTGTATCTTTCCTAGGTTTATTTAATTTCTTTTGTCTCTGGATTCTTAACTTTGCAGCTCTACCCCTTCCCTCTACAAAGCTTCTAAAGCCTCCATATCAGAACTCCTAGACCCCACTATGCCCATACAAGCCTCCTGTCATAAACTGAAAGAAGGTCTCCTAAGGGCTCTAGGCTTTACTCTTCTATTCCCCACCCAACCCTTCACTCTATACACTACCTCTCAGAGTCACAATGCTGTAGATGTGCTAAGACACAAAAAGGGACCTTCTTTTCAAGTGGTAGCCTACTTGTCAAAACAGTTAGACAACACAGTAAAAGGATGGGCACCTTGTCTCCGAGCCCTTGTGGCTAGAGCCCTACTGACACAGGAAACTAAGAAGTTTACATTAGGGCAGTCTATTACAATACATTCGCTTCATCATCTAAGAGATCTCATCTCACATAAGACACTCCCTGCCCTGATGTCACCTTCTTGCCTTCAACAGGTACATCTAGCACTATCTCAGGACCCTTCTATATCTATTGCAACTAGTGATCCTCTTTATCTGGTAACTTTGCTCCTACCTCAGAAGGCCACCCTCACCATGACTGTTTGAGGTCTTATAGATGACTCACACCCCTTTCCCTCATATCAGTAGCACACATCTCTCTTTAGCATTTGGCACATCATTCATAGATGACAGTTCAACAAACACAGACAAACAAAAGAGAGAAAGATATGCAATAGTCAACCAGCCAAAATCATAAAAAGTAATCTACTGCCACTTGGGGCATCTTCCCAGAGGGCAGAACTTATTGCCCTTAAAAGGACTCTTACACTACCAAAGGACAAAGTCATAAATATATACACTGATTCAAAGTATACATTTAACATTTTACACTTGCATGCTGCTATCTGGCAAGAAGAGGCTTTTATTGACTCTTGGGGAACCCCTATCATTAATACATCTCTTATCCTTAAACTCCTAGAAGCAGCACAACTCCCAAAGCAAGCAACAGTTATTCATTGTAGGGTACACCAGAATAATGCAGATCCCATTGCTCAGGGCAATGCCTTTGCAGATACACAGACCAAGTTAGCTGCACAAAGGCCTTATGCTTCTCATCTTCTCTCATTAGTCCCAAGCACTCTACCTCAACCTAATTATTCACCAAAATGACTACAATTACTTCATAGACCAGGGCACACATAGACAGGTGACACATAGACAGGTCACACAAAACATTCAGGGATATATTTTCCAGAAATCAAAACTTGTTCTTCTGGATCAACAGGCCTTCAACATCATCACTGACTTACATAACTGTTTCCATGTAGGATCACAGGCCCTGTTCAGACTCTTGGCCCCAGTAGTTACACATCCTTCTCTGAGGGCTATCATTCTTCAGATTATTCACACCTGTCATCTCTGTGCTAGAGCCTATCCTCAGGAACACATAGCATGCCCTTCCTTTCTACTCACCAATTTCATGGACAAATCCTTGGTCAGGACTGATAGATAGATTTTTACACACATGCCTCACCACAAAACTCCCAAATATCTTCTCACCTTTGTTTGTACTTTTTCAGGATGGATAGAAGCCTTTCCCACAAACATGGAGACTGCTGATGTAGTTACTAAAGTTCTGTTATAGGAAATTATCCCAAGGATTGGTCTACTTCAGAGAATTCAGTCAGATAATGGTCCAGCCTTTATTTGTCAAATCATTGGACAGGTATCCTCAAGCTTACACATCACCTGGTGCCTATACATCCCATACCATCCACAATCCTCGGGAAAAGTAGAAAAGGTAAATGGCCTCATAAAAATTCACCTCACAAAACTCATTTTAGAACTACACCAACCTTGACCTCAACTTCTGCCCCAGCCTTAGCCAAGCTCAGGGCTCTTCCCTGGGCTTCTACATTTTTAAGCTCTTTTGAACTCATGTTGGCCAACCATTTCTACACCACAGTCTTTCTACTCTCAAAGTCTCCCTCCTCTTGCTGACTAAACCCGATTCTCTCCTTCCTCTGACACTTGTTATTGCAACATGCTGATCTCTGCCTTTCCCCAACCCTCTGATGGGACCAAAGCAGATCCTCTCATATCCTCAGGAGATGTAATTTACCTCAAATCTTCTAAATCCACAGGACTACAACCAAAGTAGTGAGGCCCCTACCTGGTCTTCCTGGCAACACCAACAGCAGTCAAAGTCACTGGACTACCATCCTGATTCCACATCACTCAAGCTAAGTGGTGCCCTCCTAACCCTGACTCTAAACATCCTGAGTGGTCTTCTCATCGTCTATCTCCCACCCATCTCCATCTCACTAAGGCCCCACAGCCACAACTTTCAGGCTGAGTCATGATTTGTTATCCTACTTGGTTCCTGATCCCTTACATTCTACTAATTTTTTTTTTCAGTAGGACTGTTGGAAGTCTTTCCTAAAGACTCCCACTTCATGCATAAGATTGTCTTCATGTTGTTATACATGACAACTATCTTAGTCCTCTCTACCCTTAGCTGTTTAGTTAAACACGAGATCCCCATGGGTTCTTACCTCCCTTATAGTGACACAGACATGGCCCTCCCTACTCCTACTCTATAATTTCCCAAACATGATTCAGCCATCAGGCCTTCGTTTTCTCATGCTTCTTATTCTTTCCAGTGCAACTCCTAGACCAAAAACAAGCCCTACCTACCTATACTTTTAACTTTTACTCTTTCAGATTGGGAAATAATTACTACTCATAAGTTCACTCCTCCTAACCCCACACTTATTTTTCAGATTCTACCTCACCATGGCTCTGATGTAATGACATATTTAGATCAAGGGCACTTTTCCTTCTACCACTCCTGGGTATTAATTATGATAGTGGCCTGCCTCTTCATAGGACCTTGTCTCTTTATTTCTCCTATCTAGGATGTGAGCATTCACCAATGATAAAGTTGTCCTGGCTGAAACACCTGGTACCAGGTTCTACATAAGCATCAATTGTCATCACATCAACCTTTCTGAACCCCAATACGGTGCCCCCTTTCAGTAGGACCCTTGGTCAAAGGTTACATAAATCCCATACCCCATATCCAGGTAGAGAAAAACCCAGACAGTTCTTGGTTATAGGCTTTTCTTCATGTCCTTGGAATAAAGACCACTTTTACTTTTATTAATTCTGCTCCTTTATCACACTGAAAATCTAGCACTTTCCTTTCCTCTTCCCTAATAACCTCTCTCTACATTTTGTTGTTGCTGTTGTTGTTGGTTTTTTTTTTTTTTTTTTGTAGGTTTGTTTTGTTTTTGTTTTTAGTACTTGGGTCTGATTTAAGAATCAGACTCAAGACCTTGAGCTTGCCAGGCAGGCCCTAGGCTGATAAGCTATATCCCTGGCTCCCCTTCTACTTTTTATGTTGTCTTTTTTTCTCTCTTTTTTTCTAGATTCCACATGTGGAAGAAAACATATGATACTTTTTTTCTGAGTCTGGTTTATTTTATTTAGCATAATGTTCTCTAATTCCATCTACTTTATACTAAGTGACGTAATTTTATTTGTCTTAATGGCTGAATAAGCCATTGTGTAGGTAAACTGCATCTTCATTATTTATTGGTTTGTTAATGGGCACCTCAACTGATAACATATTTTGGATACTGTGAATTGTACCACAATAAAAATGAGTATGCAGATATGTCTATGTAGTATACTGACATTCATTTCTTTTGGGTATATATCAAGTAGTGATATAACTGGATCCTATGATAGCTCTATTGTTAGTTTTTAACAACCTTCATACTAACTTCCACAGTGACTCCCGAATTTGCATTGCACCAATTGAGATGAGATGGAATTGCAAAGCAGTTTTGGTTTACATTTTCTTAATGGCTAAAAATGATGAACAATTTTTAAAGATAATTCTTGGTCATTTGTGCTTCTTTTGAAAATGAGCTAGTTTGCCCACTTGTCAATATGATTACTTGTCCTTCTGACATTTTAAAATTATCTATGTGCTCTAGATATTAGCTTTCTTTTGGAAGATAGCTAGCAAAGATTTTCTCCCATGTCTCTTTATTACACTGTTTCTTTTACTGTGTAGAAGTTTTTTAATTTGGCATAATCCCATATATTTATCCTTGTAATTCCTGAGTTATTTGAGTCATATGAAGGAAGTCATTGCTTGTTTCTATGTCTTGAAACTTTTCTCCTCTGCTTTCTTCTAGCAGTTTCACATTTTCAGGTGAAATTCCATTTGGAATTGATTTTTGAGAGACACAGTGATCCAGGGTTAATTTTTACATGTGAATATCCAGTTTTATCAGCAATATTTTAAAGATGCTGCCTTTTCTCCAAGGTGTGTTTTTGACATCTTTGTCAGGAGTCAGAGAACTACAGCTGCAGATATTTATTTCTGGATCATCTATTCTATTCTATCATTCGACATCTGCTCTTCTGCCAAGTACTTGGTCCTTTTTGTTACTATAGCTCTGTAGTATATCTTTAAATTGATATTATGATACTTTCAGCAATTCTGTTTTTGCTCTGGGTTTCTTTGGATTTTCAGGATCCTTTATGCTTCAACATGAATTTTAAGATTGATTTTGCTAGTTATGTGAAAAATATCTTAGCAATTTTGGTGGCTATTTCAATGAATTTGTAGATGCATTCAGTAATACGACAATTTTTAGTAACATTAATTCTGCCCATTTTATGAACAAAAAAGTACTTCTATTGTGTAATGCATTCATCAATTTTTTTCAGTGTTCTGTAAATATATTGCCATGTGCAATATACTTACATCTCTCTCTCTCTCTCTCTCTCTCTCTATATATATATATATATATATATATATATATATATATATATAACTGGTTTTCTACCCTATTTTCATGAATATTTAAAATCAGATGTAAGATTCTTCTCATAGAGTCTTCAGGGTCTTCCAAGTTTAGGATCATGTCATCTTCAAATAAGGATATTTCTTCCTTTCATATTTGTATCACTTTTTTTTATTTGTTGCTCTGACTAAATTTTCAGGCATTATATTGACTAGAAATGGTGAGAGTAAAAATCCCTCACTTGTTCCTGATTTTAGGAGACATTCTCTATAATGTTGGCTATTAGCTTGTCATATATAGCCTTTATTAAGTAAGATCCTTTTATACCTATTTCCCTTTGGGCTTATGTCATGAAGAGATGCTGAATTTTGTCAAAAGCTTTTTCTGTACCAATTGAGATCATGTACATTTTACCCTTGATTCTACTTGTGTATTATATTATACTTATTGATTGATTTGTATATATTAAATCATTCCTGGAATGAAACCATCTTGATCATGGTGCATAATAGTTTTAAATGTTGAACTCAGTTTGCAAGTATTTATTTGAGGATTTTTGCAACAGTGTTCATCAAAGACATTGGTTTATGTATTTCATGTCTTTTACATGATTTTGGTATCAGGCTGATATAAGCCTCATAGATTTGGAAATACTATTTTCCTTTCTGTCTTTATAGTTTGACAAGCACTGCTGTTATTCTTTTTTAAATTCTGAGAAAATTAACCAAAGAATCTTTACAGTTTCTGCTTTCCTTTAGTGAAAGACATATTATTTCTTGGTTTGTTCTATTTTTTATATCCCTGTCACTCAATTTTGGTAGGTCATATGTGTGTGAGTTTTTCTACATTTTTTAATTTATTGGAAAATGAGCTGCCAAATAGTTTCTAATGATCTTCTAGATTTTAGTGCTAATTTTTTGTAATATCTGATTTTTCATTCCTTTTTAATTTGGTTCTTTCCTCTTTTTCTTTTGATTAGTTTACATAAGAATTTGTCAATCTCCTTTGTCTTTTTCTAGAGTACAAAATCCATTTTCCTGACCCTTTGTAGTGTTTTCTTAGCTTCTACTTCATTAATTTTAGCTCTCACCCACTTCTAACCAGGACCATGTTATAACATCAAGTTACCTCTATGGCCTCATAATTCAGTCCCTTCCAAGAGTCCCAACTAGGGAATGTACAGGCACTTGAGAGACATCTAGTTATAAATCATAACATTCTTCACCCTAGAATTCTCATAGGCATCTCTAAATGCAAAATATAATTAGGCCGTCTCTAAAAGTCATCAAAATCCTAACAATTCCAGCATTGCCCTAAAGTCCAAGTCCAAAATCCCTCTGAAACTCCAGGCAAACTCTTGAGTCCCTATCAAAATCAAAATGAAATACTGATGATGTACAGTGTTGACACAGGCTAAAAATACTCATTCCAAAAAGGAAAAGGATGAGAAGAAGAAAGCAATGGGACCAAAGCAAGACTAAAATCCAGCAGAGTAAACATTGAATACTGTAGTTTTGTGTTCAGGATGTGAATGCCAAATGACTTGAGTGACCTTGGACTCACAGCACATCCTGTTACAGTTCCCACAGCTTCTTTCTTGGGCTGACTCTGCTCATTGCCTATGGCCTTCCTCTGTAGAAAGTCCCTACCTCAGCTGCCCCAACTTTCATGGTTCTTCCCTGCATTTTCAGCTGCACTCCCACAGCTTCACACACTGTGCTCTCAGGGGCATACTGCCTAGATTTGTAGATCTTTCTCTGAAATCTGAGTAGGAGCCTCCATGACCCCACAACTCTTGCATTCTGCAAGTTTAAGAAACTAGGAGCGCCAGAATGATGCTGTCCCTGGCTCAAGAAATGAAAAGGTTTCTGTGGCTCATGCCTGGGAACTCCTCAAAATATATGAATGGCAGATGTGTGGGAAACATTTTACCCTTTGATCAGACAGAACATAACACATTGGGGTTCTCTAAAGCAAAGTCTCTCATTTTCATAACTTTGAGCCTGAGAAGGGTAGGTAGGGCCTTGCTTATTCCTATTGTCCTTATGTAAACAGATTCATTCTAATAGGTACCAAATTTCACTGTACTTCCTTTCTTGATAAATGTAAAAATTTTAAAACTATTTTTTTTGTTTGTTTGTTGTAGTTCACTTCCCTTTCACTGTTTAAATCTCTCTAAAAGCACTATGCAATATTTTTGCTGTAGTCTGAACAGTGGGCTGCCTTAAAATTTCTTCCATCAGAGTAATTAGTCTCCTGCCCTTAATCATAGTCTCCTGAAAAGTTGTGGGATATGAACAAAATGTAGACAAATTTTCTACCAGGACATAACCAGATAGCCTACAATTCAGCTGAGAATTAGGTCATTGTGCCTGAAGAAAATGCTGAGCATGGCTTTTAAACCTCTGCCTTTTTATCATTTTGGTTTTCTGGTCCCTGATCAGAATCTCCCATTAATATCAGCTCATAGCAGTCTAAGGGTTTTCTAGACAGCATCTTCAAACTTTTCCAAACTCTTCCCAAGAATCAACTCTAAAGATTTCTAGGCAGCATGATCAGGTATTCACACCAACCCCATTCTCAGCACCAAAATCTGTCTTAGTCATTTTCCTGTACTTGAACATAGTACAACACGTACAAAGTAAAGGAGAGGGGTTTTTTTTCTCACAGTTACAGTCTGTGATTGACTGACTCCTAGAAAGAAACAAACCTGTAGAGACAAAGTGAAGGAAAAGCTGCTCACGTCATAGTGATCAGAAAACAGAGACTAAAGGGCACAGATGCCCTTCCAAGCCCTGCACCAAATAACAGGCCTGCTACCAAGGTCAGCTCTCCTAATAGCAAGTCAGTCATAGGGCTTCCATAAAACAATCATCTTCCAAATCCTCTGCCTCTAAGTACATGACTCTCTGAGGGATGAACTAGATATAACCCAGGTTATAAACACTTGATATAACAGAAGATTATTTCCCATCATTTCATCTTTCATTCTGTGAATATCTCTGTGAGTAAGGTACATTTCTTGCAGACAAAACTAGTATGATTTTGCTTTTCATTTAGTCACACAGTCTGTACCTTATAATTAGAGAATAATACCACTGACACTTTGGATTATTATTTAAAGGTATGTACTAGTTCCTGTAGCTTTGTAGTTTTTCTTCTGTTGTTTTAAATGATCTCCTGTGACTGTACCTGACTGGCGATCACAGAGAAGACTACAGAAAAATATTATATTTGCTCTGCCTATTTGATGAAGCATGTTTTGAGAAGGGGCTTATGTCAGCCATCGACTCTGAGTGGAATGGGCAAGTATTGTGCTGATCTATAATGAACTCACTTGCAGTATGAGCAAGAACCAAATTTTGTTCCTGCAGAGCCACTGTGACTTTGAAATTGCTTGTTTCTATGGTATATCCAGTATTTCTTCTGCTTGCAATTTAAAAAACAACAGAGGCTGTCTTTTAACAATTAGTTTTGAAGACTAACGAGAAAATACTACAAAGTAGCTTAGCACAACAGTGGAATCTTCCCAAACAGTTGTTAAAAAAGAAGGTAGAGTACTAAAAACATTCATGTGAGAAGAAACATGAACAGTTATCAAACACCTAAGGGACTGCAAAAAGAAGATTATCTGGAGCAAAATCTTGATCTAATGAACCCTCAAGGAGAACGATTTCTTCCTACTGAAATTGAAATAGTACTTTCTCCATTACTAGCTTTTTATTAATTTCTTTCACATTGAAATTTAAATTACCTCTAAGACAATTTCCTATATTTTTCAAAAATGAGTCTTTTTCTATTTTGAGAAAATTGCTAGCTATGCCATTTGAAAGGAAATATTACGAATCTAGATAGGATTTTAGGGTCACATTTTATATTACTAGTTTCAACATTATTGGAGCCAATATTTGGCAAAGTTGCACAGTAGGAAAAGTATATCCTTCTTACATAGACGCTTCTGAAGTCTCTTCTTCCAGTACCCATATTTATGGTTGTTGCTTCAGACATGCATTCATACTCACTCCGTAAACTACTTCGATTTTATTCTGCTATTACTTTTAAATTACATTTGCTTCATTTTATGCCAACCTATAAACTGCCTCCATTACCTCTGCAAACAGGAAAGACATATATTGAGCAGCGTATTTCTCCCATAATCTTGATTTAAACAGTAAATCACCATGACTCACTTCCATAAACTTCCGTCACTCTTTCTAATAGCATCTATGCTATTAAGTCCTCATTAAAAGGATCAAAGTTATATTTTCTCTCATAAAAAGTATACCTTGATCAGTTACTTTATTTATAACTCCTATATTTTTCTTTAGATCTATAGTTAAACTTTCATTTATGTCTTGCATCTTCCATTAGATAATCCTCTAAAATTCATGGAAATTGGCGAAACAAAATATTAACTTTTCAGCTGCCATGCTATTATTTTTAAAATAATAATTTTAAAAGTAATGTATGCCCAGTAGAATGTTTGAATTATATTAGCATACAAAGACAATCTAAAAATAAATCATAATACCATCTAGAGATCCTTTCTAACTTTTTAAATAGTCTATCTATATGTACATCCTTCCATGTAGGGGTGTGTGTGACAGAGAGACAGAGAGAGAAAGACTCAGAGACAGACAAAGACAGAGAGACAATGACAGACAGAGACAGAGAGAAACAGAGAGGAGCGAAAGAGACAAAGGTGGGGGGGAGAGGTCTGAATCATATTATGTATAGAACTTTTATATCCTATTTTATCCAAACTCTGTGTTATAGTCTTTTTCACATAGTATAAAATCTTCACCAAAAGCTACCCTTAAATACAATTCACATAATTTTCTGACAAGTTTCATTGATGTTTAAACTAGTTTAAAACCAGTAATAGATCATCATGAATGCCAAAGGCCGAGCCCTTTATAAAAATCGCTGACAATTATATTCATGTGGCTGAGGAAATGTCACTGGGCTACTGCAACCCAGTCTATATCCAATGACTTCAAAATTTAATCGTCTATTAAACTAGCCCCTGTGAAATGATTTCTTGGTTACAATACCTATCAGAGTTCTCCAGATATTTGACCCAGAAATCTCCTCAACTTGAATCTTGAGGCCCTCTGTGACCCACCTTTTTCCACTCTGAGTCACATATCACACTCTACTATTTCTTTAGGTAGGGACATGAGACCATAAGTACAACAAGATATATTTAGTAAAGTTTATCAAAGCCAAGATCTTATTACAGCTTCAATGTGACTGAATAGGGATTTCTTGCTTAGAAACAAATTGAGAGTAAACCATGTACATATGACTTTCCAGTACATTGGGTACCTTTTAAATCAGGATAAACATATCTGTCTCTTCAAATATTTGTTATTTCCTTACAATGAAAATATTTGCAAAAAGTCCATTATACTAGCTTTCCAAAGAAAACACAGTACATTACCATTATCTGTGTTCACTCTACCATGCAGTGGCACACCAGACCCTTTTTCTCTTTACTATACTTACTTTCTGTTCATCATTCTTTCCACTTTTTCTTCTTCCTGAATCTCTCCAATCTCTGGTAGCCTCTTTCTACTCTCAGCTTCTATGAGATTGATTTTTTAGACTCCACGGATGAGTGACATTGTAGGCCATGTATCTTTGTGCTTGACTTATTTAACTTAACATAATGATCATCAGTTCCATCTATGTTGGCACAAACGATAAGACTCCCTGTCATTTAAGCAAGTACAACATTCTGTTGTGTACATGTTCCAAATTTTCTTTTATCAGTTCCTTCACTGACAAACACCTGATTTGTTTCCAATTATTTTCCATTATGAACAATGCTGCAGTGAACGTGGGATTATGAATATATTTTTAGCATACCGATCTTGTATTCTGTGACTATATATTCAACATCAGAACTATTGGATCTACTAAATTCCAGTTTCAAAGCTTTGAGAAACTTTCATACTATCTTCCAGAGTTACTAAAATATTTTATACTCCCCTCAATAATATCTTTCTTCAATAATTTTCCCCACATTTTCCAGCATTTATTATCTTCATATCTTTATGATAACAACTATTCTAACTGGAATGAAATGAAACCTCATCCTGATTTTGACTTGTATGTCCCTATAGCTTAGTTATGTTGGCATTTTTCACATACCTAGGATCCATATGTATGAAATGAAAAATCTCTTCCTTTGAAAAATTTCTATGTAGTCAATTCCCCACTTTCAATCATGTTTGTTTTTTGCTACTGATTTCTTAGAATTTCTTATGTATTCTGGATATTAATCCAGTTATATATGCATTACTTGCAAATACTGAGTTCCATTCCTTACTTTGTCATTTCCTTTGCAGTGGAGAAGCTGATTCATTTGCCTTTTCCTTTTTACTAAAGTTGTAAGTCATATCCCCTTTGTATTCTCACATTTTAATAATTATATTTATTGTAGTTAGCTGTAAAATAACATGTATTTTTTCTATTATGGGTGTAAAATGTGATATCATGCAATACACATATAGTAAATGATATTCTTTTTTATTATTTTGAAGGTAGTAAAATACAACAGAACAAGACAGAACAAAGCCAATTGAGGCAGTGTAGTGAAATTGGTACAGAACTTCACAGCCCGTTACCGGGATAACAGTAATAGGTATCACAGTGTATCTCTCATTATTTTCACAATAGTTGTTCTTTCAATCATGTATAACAAAATAAAATGAAGTGCAAAACATTATAGAACTTATCAAAACAGAATATTGAATAGAGCAGTACCATTAATCATAATAAAGCAAAACAGTAGTAATAACATTTGCTTTCAAAAAGATGGTAGAAGGAAATTCCCTTATTTGCTATATTGCACATGGTCAACCTCCCAAGAGATGTTCAGACCTCTGGTTCCCATTTGCTAAAGGGGGCAGGGGAAGCGGGATGTTTGACTCTCAGCCTGTGCACTGGCTCACTATTGCTTAGCAGGGAGGCAGGCTGGTTGCTTGGTTTCCCAGTGTCCTAAGTTCCACCATGGTGTGGATCTCAAAGACACTAGTAGCTCTCCCCGGGGGGTGGCCATAACAGCCTGCCACACCACAGCCACTTACCAAGGAGGCGAGCTGGTTGCTTGGTTTCCCAGCATCCTAAGTTTCAACATGGCGTGGATCTCAGCAGATGCTGGTTGTTCTCCCCCTTAGGTGGCTGCAGCCTGCCACACCACAGCTGCTTACCAGGTAGGCAAGCTGGTTGCTTGGTTTCTCAGCATCTAAATGATAGATTCTGCCAGCCTGAGGCTTAGTTATGTCTAATACAACATCCACCTAATTGGGCATCACCCAGATAAACAATCTCCAAAAGTAACTTTTGTGTTTTTCTTCTAGTTCTGGGGTAAAAAAAAAATCCTCCACTCCCTTTTTTCACATGTGTCAAGCCCTCTCCAATCTCAAGAATCCCATCACCCAAGCACCCACCCTAACACAACAATGAAAATCGGCTCCCAGCTCCCCTTTTTGAAGGATCTTACATGCTTCTGAAGACCTCCTGTGCCCACAGTAAAGGCCTCTCTCTCTCTCTCTCTCTCTCTCTCTCTCTCTCTCTCTCTCTCTCTGTCTCTCTCTCCCCTCTCTCTCTCTCTCCCTCCCTCTCCCTTGCCCTCTCCCTCTCCCTCTCCCTGTCTCTCATACCTATCAACTGCACCAAAAAACCATAAGTGACATATCCATTATTGCATATAGTTACCCATTTTAGCCTTGTAATAAGAGCAGTTAAAACAAGCTCTTTTAGCAAAAATCTGAACATAGTACAAGATTTTTAATATATGCATATAATATATGCATATGGAATGAGTAGGTCAAGATATTCACATCCATAATCACAACCTGAATGTCCTGAGAATTCTCACTTTTTTGTTATTTTTTTATTAGTATGGGTCTACATTATAAGATACCTATATTTTTTATGGGGAGTTAGTATATGTACATTTCAATTCTTTTATCAAACCTTCTGGACTTCTCACTCCATCTCTTGATCCACTTTCTAATTTGGTCCTCTGGGCTGGGGATTTAGCTCAGCAGCATAAGCACCTGCCTGGCAAGTGCAAGGTCGTGATTTCAATCCCTAGTGAAAAAAAACAAAACAAAAAAAACAAAAAACAAAAAAACCTATTCAATTTGGTCCTCTCACTCCATCTCTGTCTGCTTCTAATTTGGAAAAAAATCTCCCTACTTCTTATTATCTTTTCTTTTGCTCCTCATTTATATTTTGGGTTTCTCAAATAAAAGAAATTATACAGTATTTAAGATGTGTGTCTGATTTCACTTAATATTATATCTCAAGACACAGTCATGTTGTTACAACTGATTCAAGCTTTTTCTTCTGTGTGGCTGAGTAGTACTCCATTATGTATAAATACCACGTTCTCTTTATTCATTTGTCTCTTGATGGGCATGTAGGCCATTTCCAATATTTAACTATTTAATTGTGCTGGATAAACATGGATGTATGAGTAACACTGCAACAAACTGTCTTTACTGCTTTGGGGAGGATATTTTGAAGGAGAACAGCTGGGTCAAATGTAATTTCTAGTTGGAGTTTCTTGAGGAATCTCCATATTGATTTTTATAGTAGTTATTCTAATTTACAATCTTATCAACAATGTGGAAGAGTTTTTCTACCACTGCCTTGACAGTGCATTTTTTATTACTTGATTTCTTGATCACAGCTATTCTTTTTGCGGTGAGACTGAACTTGAGTGTTTTGTGTTTCACTAATGGCCAGAGACATTGTTAGTTTTTCATGTATTTATTGCCATCTATACTTCTCTTCTGAGAAATGTCTATTCATTTCAGTTGCTCATTTTTTGATTGAGTATTTTTTGGGGGAGGACTAATTTTTGATTTATTTGTGTACTGTAGACATTAGTCCTCCATCTGAAGAATAGTGGGCAATTTTTTTTCCCATTCTGTAGGTTGTCTGTTCACTCTGTTATTTTTTTTCCCTTGCTGTGCAAAAGCTTTCTAACTTCATAGGACATCACTTGTTGATTACTGGTGTTACTTATTGTGCTACTGGGATTCTGTCATTCAGCTTTGAAAACTAGTAACCTAGAAAGCATAGTCATCAAATCTCAAGCACCACTCTGTGACTGCTAAAAATATTACACACTCCCTTCACAGAAGTCGGTTGTTCACTCCAGACAACATCAGTTCATCAATCAAAGTGTTCTAGTTTGCAAATGAAGAAATGCCCTTAATGAGCATAAGCACTAAAACAGTTCTATCTCAAAATATTTCTTTTTTATATATCTCATAAAATAGGCACCATAGCACCTGAACTGCAGTTGACTATATGCTAAACTTTGAATTTCAAGTCCAAAGAATAAAAAGCACAGGGAGGGCACATAGCTAACTTGGAAACGTGAGCCTTTTTCCAGTTAGTTTACCTGTCTGTAGAAAAAAAATTATGGAACTGAACTGAAGATACATCTAAGCCTAATTAGGTGCTTTTCATGTAGACCCCACTGCTGTTCAATGTTCAATTTACAATTCTAGCACAGCTAGGAAAATGGAGAAAAACCTTTCCAATGAGAAAATGAACTGAGGTCAACTATGGGTAGAGAGAGATACATGGGACAAGCGAGGAATGCAGAACTATTTAATCTGAGAGTCTGTCCTTTCCTCTGGCTATCTATAGAGCTCACAAACCTTGCAACAGGTTTTTTTTTTAGCTCAACCTGAGTTCTCACCTCAGCAAAAGCTAGGATAAGCAGCAAAATACCTCTCACCAAAGTGAGAGGGGCAGGATTCATTGCTGAAGTTAAAACTTGCATGGAGTAGGAATCATATAGACAGGTAGAACAAACAGGGAAAGTTTTTAGTTTTAAGAACTCATTCATCAATATATTTATTGTTAAGCAAAGATACACTATTTATTCCTTTAAGCAAAGTAAAACCAGGGAGTGTCAGTGATGAAAGCAAGTAGCATCAGAGTCTGGAGGCAACACAGTAAGCTCATCACAAATGGCATTCTGTTCAGGACATAGAAACACTAATAGATCTGCTAATGTCTTTCCTGTAATCAAAAGTTCAAGCTGTGCTTTCATGAATTTCCCCATTAAGTTTCTCCTGAACACCTTCAGTGTGCTAAGTACTGAGCTGGCTTCTGAGGAAACAGATTGCCTGATTTCAACAAACTCACAGCCTATTAGACAAAGTAGACGTGCAAATGCATGGCACCTGGTAATGTAGCAATGACACATGCAAGATAAAGTGGTGGTGTAGGGAAGATAGTAACTGTGCTATCTTGGGTTATTTTGAAGTTTATGCAATAGAGGATAGAGTTCTTAATCTTGCTTCAAAAAGATTAATAAAAGTTTGTCACCTAGATGGAGGAAACACCAAATATACAGCAATGAACAGGTACAAGGGCACAGTATAAACAGGCAAGTCCCTCTTGAGAAAACACAATAGCATACACCAATCAGTGGCAAGTACTGGGTAACATGTACTAATGCTAAATAGGTATACAAAAGTAAAAGCAAACTGCTTGAATGCTAAGAAGGTGTGTAGCATTATCAGTTATGAGCTTAGAGGTTAGATAAGGGTAACACAGGAGGAAGATCAGTAGGGAGAATTCTGTAATTATTTTGAAAAGAATAAAAATTGTGGATTGACAAATACTTACATATTTAAGATATAGATATCTTTAGAAGGCATAAGTAGTAAGTGGTAGTGAATTAGATTTGGAGAGAGATGGATAAGAAACAATACGTGATTTGGGTGATTGTTTGTCCCCGGAAAAGACAGAAAATTAGAAAGAATGAGAGAAAATTGACCCAGTATACTGGTGCATTTGTGTGTTTAAGAAAGAGAACGAGAGAGTAAGAGAAAGACAGAAACAGAGACACAGAGAGAGAAAGAGAGACTGACAGATACAGAGAGACACAGAAAGACTGGGGTTCTGGTAGTAGATGTAATAGTTTCTATTGGTTTGGACATGCTGAGTTTGAGCAGCTACAGGCTCTAAGAGAAATTCTCAGTAGTTGTTGGGCATAGAAATCAGGAACATAGGACAAAAGTCAGTTATCATCTCATCAATTTAAAACATTGCCAAATGCAATAGATGCAGAAGCTCTGAGCGCTGATGGGGAATTTCTTCCCTGTTCTTGCACTGAATTACATGGTCTATTGTCCATTTTATTTCCTCTTTTTACCACTCATCATTTTATTTTATGTTTTTACCAATATTTCCCCACTGTTTCTACTTAATTCTTTTCCAGCATCAACAGTTACTTTTCAATCCATTTTTCTTTGTGACTTCTTTATGTTTATATTTTTACTTGTCCATAATCTTTTTTTTTTTTTTGTAAAAAAAGAAGAACTTTCTCCCTTAGGCCTATTCCAATTATGAAAGAATTCTAAATTGCAGGCCTGTATTTTTTTTAACTTTTAAACATTATCTTGTAAAATTCAGACATAGAGGAAAAGAAAACAAAATTCTAAGAAATTCCCATATGATTTAACAGGTAGTTATAATCTGAAATATAATTGTGTAGCTACTAAAATTTTATATGAATTTTGTGTTCTTTTAGCACTGGAAGATAAATCTTGTTGTCTATAGATGATCTATTTTTCATCTTTAAACTTTGTGGTTATCTTAGCTTTATAACTACCTGCATGCAATTAGGTGGTATTAGTTTATTCACTTAACATGAAAAAATCAAATTAAAATTAAATGAGTCACCCAAAGTCATATACAACCAAAGTCTGTACCAGATAACTCTGATGTATGCCTTCCATCCTGATTCAGTACTTTAAATTCATTAAGAACTCCATGAAATATTACTCATTTGTGATGATGTTTTTCTATCAACAATTCCTTGACTTAGGATTTCCTGAACACTTAATACATGTAGGGTATACTTGACAGGCACAACCATTTAAAAAACAATTAGTTGCAGAACAACTCTTCCTTGACAGGAGCAGTGGAGTCAGTATTTTACATTTTGTCTCATAAGATTTTAGTGTAACTATCAATCAGGGTGGTCATTTGGAACCTCAAATTTCTAGCGCTGTCTTTCCACAGATCAGGATGACATGAGGTCAGAGCCCCAGGGTAAAGATGAAACTGTTGACATCAGATAACAGCTCTTCTTCATGTGTGGCCTGGATCCCTGTTTTCTATTTGCATTTGACGAAACAGTCCCTGTTCATAAGGCCAGCACACCTAGAAATAGAGGCAATGTGTGATCAGAATGTAAGTCATTTATGCTTCAAAGAAATTGCAAGATGCTGCCAACTTATACTGGCATAAATGTGAAGAATATATGTGCAAATGGATTGTAAGTGTGTTGAACCAAAAAAGGGTGGAATTGAGTTCTGAATTAAGTTGAATTTGCTGATAGGATGTCACAGATAGAGACTGTGAACACCATGTGTTTTTTCTAATCATTAGAAGAGTTTATAAAAGTATTCTTGGTGAGACTGAGAAACTAAAACTTCCTTAGAATAATATAAAGATGGAAACCTAAAAGTTATTAAGATAAAACTATCATAGTGATATTATCTTGTGAGACTTACCCATATCTCATGAGCAGCATATCTTCCTGGAAAACAAACAAATAAACAATTACAGTGTGTTTCTTCCATTTGGACACCAAAAAACACATCAGCAAGAGGAGAGAAACAATATCTTGCAAAGCACTAAGGAAGTTGATTGAAGAGGCCAGAGGAAAATGGAATAAGCCACTAGTGATAGACGCTCTCTGACTGTAGGTGATATGATGGCTCCTCAAGTGACAAACATACATGTGGCACAGTTACCCACCAGAAACAGAGCAGACATATTTCCATAGTGGGAAGTGGAATGAAGAAACATTGTGGTAGTTTGAAGGTTTGACCCTCATGGAACTTATAATGGCTCAATAATTACGGTTTCCCTAGAAATGATACAGTTGGAATGTTTTAAAATAGTGCCTAACCCATGTAACAGAAAGCACAAAGCCAGAAACTAGATTAACAGGTACAGACAGCACTTCATGCAGTTTCCACGGTGGATTTATCCTGGACTTCACATGTCCTGGCTGAAGAAAACTTTGAGTATCTTTAAAGGAAAACGATTACATTGTCCAAATATATAGTGAAAATTTTCTCTCTAATCCTTCCTTTAAGTAATTTCAGGCCACTTACTAATGTGACCATATACTGGAAAAGAAAAATACCATCTTTCAAGGATTTATGGACACTGGCTCCAAATTAATGCTTTGTCCAAAGCAACACTGTGAACCACCAAAGTGGGGGCAAACAGTGCTTGGGGATCCCCAGAATTGTGCCTCAGTTCTTCTTGCAATATGCATACAAGGCAAAACAGATAACCCTGCTCATAAATATGTAATTGAAATGTTATGTACCTAGCACTTGGTAAAAGCCCTACACTGGTTTCCAGCTCTCATACACTTATAAATGGAAAAAATGTAGACAAAAGTAGCAATAGATCCTACTTGAGAACATTTCGTCATTACCAAAATGTCAATATTTTGACAAAATGTACATCTTATAGCATTGTCAAACCCATTGATGCTTTAAAATATGAAACCTAGAAATTACTTCCTGAAATCAAAGCCAGTTACATGCAGTATATAGATTTCTCATTTCTGTGCCATGAAGATCTGCCAGCATTTGGTGACTACATTGTCAATGACAACCTCAATATAATGTCTGTTATTCGTCCTTTAGGGAGAGCTAACATTTGATTTTCATTCATCCATCTCTTTGTAAGCCAGTCTTCTAGCTTTTAGCCTTTAAAAATAGGCTCATTATTCAAGACTTGACCATTTATTTTCTATGTCAGAAAGTACTATTTCCGCTGGGGCAAAAGTCAAATTAGTTCTATGGTTTATTTCAAAGAAATATATGAATGAATAACATATAATTGCTTACTATCCTCAGCAATTTAAAAAGGTATCTTGTAAGAATATTCATCTGTTTCATTATTTGAGGATTCAGAAGAATGTCAATGGCATCTCTTTTGTACAGGAAAATATAAAGAAAAATTGGCATAATGGAAACTATTCAGAACAAAATTCCTAAAAGAAATGTATTGCTTTGAAATAGAATAATAATATCTTTGAATCCTTACCATCTTTGTGCCCAGTCATACAAAACAAAATTGAGAAAGAGCTATAGAAATTTAAAGTAACTTTTTAAAGACTTAAATGTTCTGAAACACAGGATTTCACTAGCACTTGGGACGCTGAAACAGAAGGATCACTGTGACTTCAAGGTGAACCACAGCCTGAACCACATATTGAGAGTATGCCTCAAAAAATAAATAAGATAAAATACAAGATTTCAAACATATGCATAAAATTATGACAAATGTTGCTTCCTATATATTATCTAAAAGGGAAAATAGTAAATAAGAATTACATTAATGACTGCTTTTTTAATTTTTTAAAAGGAAAGAAATTACATTTCTATATATGTGTTATTTCAGCTCCTTTTGCATCTAATCACATCTAATCACAGCAAAACTGTGATATATAGCCACGAGTTTAGGGTGAAAATTAATTATTTGATTTTATGTACAGGCAGCTCCCTGTTTATCATATATCATGTACTTCTTGAGAACATGAAAAAATCTCATCATGAAAAAAATGTTTAAAAATGTAAGGATAAACATTTCATTCTTAGAAGTAAAATGAACTATAAGTTCAAATTATATATCATCATTGAAAGGCAACCCTTACCAATATGTAGATTCTGTAATTCATTCATATATATATATATATTCCCCCCCCCCACGGTATGTGAACTCAAACTTAAGTTCAAAGAATGTATAACTGAGTTAAAGGATTTGCTCTTGAGGCTTATATATGAAAATTCAACTTCATTCCTTTAGTTTTGTAAAGCTAAACATTTTAGCACAATATGAACACCGTAACTTTTGTTATTTATCACTCAAAAAGGGACAAATAAATAAGATACTCAGTAATTGTAAATTTTTCTACTAATAAATAATCATAACATCAAATTTTTCTGAGAGATTTTGTGTCAACTATAAAATTAATTTTATATACATAATTTCATGTAATATTGCAATTCTGTAGATACTATTATTATGCCATTACAATTGGTAGATTGAATTTGATTTTAGAGATGGTAAGCAGAGAAACCATTCAGAAAGATGGCACGTTGTCTTAGTTACTTTTTACTTGTTGCTGAGACAAATACCTGATGCCCAAGTTGGGAAAGGAAAGGTTTATTTCTTACAGTTTCTGGAGGTTTCAGTCCACACTCAGTTGGCTCCAAGACTGGCGGGCATGGCTGGGCTGTCTTTCATGGCAGCTACAAACAGCAAAAAGGAACTAGCAAAGAGCAAGACACACCCTCTTCCTGCCATTACATCACATCCTGGCTCCACCCCTATATGGATGTAGCACTGACACCATCAATCCAAGCACTAGACAATGAACCAATCACAAATGCACAGTGCAAACTCATGAGGCCTGGGGGACACAGACATAAACCATGACACACGTCAACATTCATTCATGATAAAATAAAAAAAACCTTCAGAAAATGAACTCAATTCACCTATCAAAAGAAATAGGTTGGCCGAATGAATCAAGAAACAGTATCCCACAATGTGCTGTATACAAGAACACATCTCACTCAAAAGGAACTCATAGATTAAAAGTTAAACACTATTCCATGCAACAGGAACCCAGAAAAAAGCAGGGGTAGCTATTCTATTTGCAGACAATGTGAGCTTCAAACCTAAAATGATTAAAAGAGACAAAGTCACTGCACACTTGTACACTGTACACTTCAAGAAGAAGAACTAACAATTACAAATATATATGCACCAAATACAGGAGCATCCAACTACATAAAACAAATACTAATGCACATGAAAAATCAGATCTACAAGAACACAATTGTAATAGGAGACCTTAATACCTCACTGTAACAAAGAGATAGATCAACTAGACAGGAAGTCAGCAAAGAAATAATACAACTGAATCGTACCTGTGAGCAAATGGACTTAGTAGATGTTTACAGTGTTCCACCCAACCACATCAGAATATACATTCTTTTTAGCTGCACATGGGACATTCTCCAAAATAGACCATATATTAACCCATAAAACATCCTTAAGTAAATGCAAAGGGATTGAAATTATCCTATGTATAATATTTGATCATAGTGCACTGAAATTGGAAATTAATGGCAAAAGAAATTACAAAACTGGCATAAATACATAGAAATTAAACAACAACCTTCTAACCAACCAGTGGGCTACAGGTAAAATTAAAGAATAAATAAAGCAATACCTACAATTCAATGAAAATGTGGATACAACATACTGTAACCTGTGTGATGCAGTGAAAGTGGTCCTAAGAGGGAAATATATAGCAATAAATAGTCACATCAATAAAATAGAATGAGCACAAATAGATAGCCTAAAGCTACATCTCAAGCACCTAAAAAAGGAAGAGCAAGCTCATAGAAAAGCTCATAGAAGAGAGGAAATTGCAAATATCAGAGCAGAAATTAATCCAATTGAAACTAAAAAAATACAATGAATTAATTTATCAAAGAGCTGGGTTTTTTGAGAGAATAAACAAAATTCATAAACCTCTAGCCACTTTAGCAAGAAAAAGAAAAAAATCAAATTCATGCAATAAGGACTGAAAAGAGAGAAATCACTACAGATCCCATGGAAATTCAAAAGATCATGAGTATGTACTTTGAAAATCGCTACTCACAAAGGGTGGAAAACACAGGGAAATGGACATACTTCTAGAAACAAATGACCTACTAAAGTTCAATCAAGAAGATATAACAATTTTGAATAAGCCAAAATCAGCTATTGAAATTGAAAACATGATTAAAATCTTACCAACAAATAAAAGCCCAGGTCCTTATGAATTCACAGCTGAATTCTATAAGGAATTTAGAAAAGAGTTGAAAGCAATACTCCTTAAACTTTCAATGAAATCAAAAGAGAAGTAATCCTCCCTAACTCATTCCTAAAAGCAAGTATCACTCTGATACCAAAACCAGAGAAAGACCCAACTAAAAAGGAGAACTATAGGCCAGTCTCACTAATGAACATTGATGCAAAGATCCTCAATAAAATGCTGGCAAATAGACTGCAGCAAATCATCAGGGAAAGTATACACCACTACCAGGTGGTATTTATTCCAGGAATGCAGGGATGGTTTAACATACACAAATCAATAAATGTAATACACCACATCAACAAAGCCAAAAACAAAAATCACATGATCATCTCAGTAGATGCAGAAAAAGCTTTTAATTAAGCCCAACACCTGTTCATGATAAAAGCTCCACAGAAACTCGGAATAGATGGTATCTACGTCAATCTTATAAAGGTCATCTATGACAAACCAACAGCCAACATTATACTAAATGGACAAAAACTGAAAGCTTTCACTTTAAAGTCAGGAACAAGACAAGGATTTCCACCATCACTGTTCCTATTCAATATAGTTCTAGAAATATTAGCCAGAGCAATCAGACTAGAGAGAGAAATAAAAGGAATAAACATAGGAAAAGAAGAAGTTAAATTATCATTATTTGCCGATGACATGATACTTTATATAGAAGACCCAAAAAACTCCATTAAAAGACTACTAGAGGTAATAAATTTAGCATTGCAGCTGGATACAAAATCAACCCTCAAAAATCAATAACATTCCTGTACACAAACAAAAAGCTCACTGAGAGAGAAATTATGGAAATACTGCCTTTCACAATAGCACCTTAAAATGATATATGTATAAATCAACCTAACCAAGAATTTAAAAGACCTATATACTGAATATTATACTACAAGGAGATTGAAGAGGATATTAGAAAATGGAGGGACATTCCTTGCTCTTGGTTAGGAAGAACCAACATTGTGAAAATAGCCATTTTCCCCAAACTTTTATACAGATTTAACTCAATCCCAATCAAAATACCACTAACACACCTCTATAGATCTAGAGAAAACACTTCTAAAATTCATTTGAAAACAGAAGAAATCTAGAATAGCAAAGGCAATTCTAGGTTACAAAGGCAAAACAAGAGGCATCCCAATTCCTGACTTGAAATTATACTACAAAGCCACAGTGATAAAATCAGCATGATGTTGGCAAAGAAATAGACCTGAGGACCAATGGAACAGATTACAAGATGCAAACACAACTACAAAGACACTCAGCCTCCTGATTTTTGACAAAGAGGCTAAACAGTTTCACTGGGAAAAGGATACCCTCTTTAATAAATGGTTTTGGAAAAATTGACTTTCCACATGCCAAACACTGAAACTAGACCCATGCCTGTTATCATACACTAATCTAAAGGAAGAATGGATCAAATATTTAAATATTAAAACAGAAACACTAAATCTATTGGAAGACAAGATAGGTAGGAAAGTTGGAGACATAGGGATAGGCAGAAAATTCATGAAATAAATGCAAACTGTATGAGAAGTACTTCAAAGAATTAACAACTGTGATCTCATATTATTAAATTTTTGCACTTCAAAAGAAATCATCAACAAAGTGAAAAGAAAATCCACAGAATGAGAAAGAATGATAGCTAACAATCTCTCAGACAAAGGATTTATATCCAGAATATATAAAGAATTGAAAAACTTCAAGGCCCCCAGATTCAAAGATCCTTTCCAAAAGTGGATGAGCACAGATTTCTCAGATGAAGATATACAAATGGCAAATTAATACATGAGGAAATGTTCACCATCACTATCATTCGAGAAATGCAAATTAAAATAGCATTGAGATTTCATCTCACTCCAGAAAGAATGGCTGCCATCAAGAAATCAACCAATACTAAATGTTGGCAAGGTTGTGGGAAAAAAGGAACACTTCTCCACTGCTGGTGGGAGTGTAGACTGGTGCAACCACTGTGGAAATCAGTATGGATATTCCTCAAAATACTAGGATTGGATGTTCCATTTAATCCAGCTATTCCCCTCTTGGATATTTTCTCCCCAAAATTGAAAAAATCATGTAACAGTGATATATGTGCACCTGTGTTTATAGCAGCACAATTTGTAAGGGCTAAATCTTGGAAACAACCAAAATGCCCATCAACTGCAGAGTGGGTGAAAAAGATGTGGTATTTTTATACAATGGAATATTATTCAGGTATAAAAAAGAATTATCTTGAGGGCTTTGTAGGTAAATGGAGGCAACTTGAGACTATCCTCATAAGTGAGTTAAATAAGACCCACATCTGTAAATACCACATTGTCTCTCTAGTGTAAAAAAATAATTAGGGGCTGGGGATTTAGCTCAGCGGCATAAGTGCCTGCCTTGCAAGCAGGCAGTCATGAGTTCGATCCCCAGTACTGGTAAAAACAAAAAAGACAAAAAAAAATTAAAAACTGAAAGGTAATTAAAAACTGAAAAGGTAATAAGTTCTAAAATATATAATAGAAATTGTGAAAGTGAAAGAGAGGGAAAGTACTCTAAAGGATATAACTGTATGAAAGTTTAAGTGTGTAAGATAGAAGACAATATTTCTAACTTTTCATTAGATCATTAAACAGAATGTTTGTAATGTGAATGTTTAAATATCTGTCCACCTTTGATCCTTTGATTTTGTAAGTTTAACAACTATTTCTAAGAGGACAATATGTAATTCATCAACTAGTAATATTTTAGTGTTAAGATTTTTCTTCAAAATTATGCATTATTTCTTCCCTTTTTTCTGTTTTGTCTTTTCTTTCTTTAAATAAAAAAAAACCAAGGTCTGGAATTGTTAGCTAGAGCAATGAGAGAAGAGAAAAAAAAATACAAGGAATAAACATAGGAAAGAAAGAAGTTAAATTATTATTATTTGCAGATGGTATGATACTCTATATAAAAGTCCCCAAAAACACCACCAAAAAATTGTTGATTTAATATCCAAATTCAATAATGTAGCAGGATACAAAGTCAACACTCAAAAGTCTATAACATTCCTATATACAAGCAACAAACAGATAAGAAATTATGGAAAGCACACCCTTCATGATGACATCCAAAAACATGAATACTTAAGGATCAATCTAATAAAGGATATAAAAGATCTGTGCTGTGAAAATTACAGTACCCTTAAAAAGGAGATTGAATAAGACATCAGAAAACGTAAAGCCATCCTTTGCTCTTGATTAGGAAGAATCAACATATTGACAATATCTATACTCCCAATACTTGTATATGGACTTCCAATCAAAATACCATTAACAGAACTCACAGATCTAGAGAAAACATTCCTAAAATTCATTTGAAACCAGGAAAGAACTAGAATAGCAAAAACAACAAAATCAAGTCAGAGAGCATTACAATCTCAGACCTGAAATAATGCTACAAAGCAATGGTGATAAAATCAACATGGTATTGCCAAAAGACTGAGGATGACTGGACTAGAAGAGAAGATGCAGACACAGTCACCTTATCTTTGACAAAGAAGTCAAACAATATTCATTGGAAGACAGAGTCTCTTTAATAAATAGTATAGAAAAAACTGGCTTTCCATGTGCTGTAGATTAAAACTAGACCTATGTCTGTCACTATGCACTAAAATAAAGCCAAAATGGATCAAAGATCTAAATGTTAAAATAGAAACACTAAACCTACTGGAAGACAAAATAGGTAGAAATCTTGAAGACATAGGAGTGATACAAAATTCATGAACAAAAACCAACCTGCATGGGAAGTATTTCAAAGAATCAACAACTGGGATTTCATCTTATTAAAAAGTTTTTGCACATCAAAATAATTCCCCAACAGAGTGAAAACAAAGCCCATAGAGTGGAAAAAAATTTTAGATAACTGTCCATCAGAGAGAGGACAAGTGATCTAGAACATATAAAAGACTGAAAAAGATCAGGCCCCTCAAATTCAAAGACACATCCAAAAATGGGCATCTGAGATGAATACACATTTCTCAGTTGAATAAACACATACAGCAAATAAATATATGGAAAAATGTTCAGCATCATTAGTCATTTTAGTAATGTAAATTAAAACACAAATTTCATCTTACCCCAGAAAGAATGGCTATCAAGAAACCAACCAATAACAAATGTTGGCTAGGCTGTGGAGAAAGAGAAACCCTTCTCCACAGTTGGTCAGAGTAAAGACTGGTACAACCACTGTAGAATCAGTGTAGAGATTCCTCAGAAAATTAGGATTGGAGTTACCATTTGATCCAGCTATTCCCTTTATTATAATTTCCCCAGAAATGTTAAAAACATCATATCACCTAAGTTTATAGTAGCACAGTTTGTAACAGACAAATCTTGGAAACAACTCAGGTACCTCTAACCAAGAAATGGAAAAAAAAATCTGTTTTTTACATATAATAGAGTACTACACAGCCATAAAAAGGATTAACCAGAGACTTTTATAGGTAAATGAATGCAACTTAAGACCATACTCAGACCATTCTCAGATCACACAAGACCATGACCCAGATCCCGGGTAAAAATCATATAGTCTCACTAGTGTTAGAAACTCAACAAGTAAATAGAATCCAAAATATACAATAGATATTTTGAATTAGGAAGAAATTGTTTGAAAGTAAAGTCAAACTGTGATAAGGAAAAAGGAGAAAGGGAAGAAAAATATATACATATGTACAAGACAGTTAAGATAGCTATACAGATAGCTTCTCTCTGTTCTTTGAAAAGGATTTTCTGTGCTAATATTGTTTAGAAAAGATATGCCTATGTCTTGTACTCTGAATAACTACTATGAAGACAATAATACACGATACATCAACCATTGTAACTGTCATAACATATTTTCTAATTCGGTTTCATTGTTTATCTATTTTTCTCCTTAAAATAAAATAAAAAAGAAAAATGACATGATTCTTGTCATCTCTGAATAATAATTTGAAAAACTGATTGTCTACATGTCATTAAAAATTTTAATATAGAGGGGCTAAAGAAGTTTAAAGATGTTTATGGTGATTATATTAATGTTGCTTATGTGAATGTTAAATGATGAGAGTAGAAGATTTTGCATTTCATTAAATAACTATAACATACTACTTTAATAGGAATATATTTATTATCTTATGAGTGTTTGGTAGAATTTCTGGAATTTTAGAGTCTATTGGTATATCCTAGTTGTTTAGCACCAGATTGTTTTAGCCCCTCAGAGTGTATTTTGAGATTACAAGTGAAGTTAAATGCAGAAACATGTGCTACAAGGCATGGAAATTTTATCAAATATTCTCCATCTTGGCCTAAGTTGAAATGTGTTGTATGTTATATATAAATAAAAATGTACATAAGGCATCTCAGTCAGACAGTCATGACTTTTCTTGGATAATTTGACTAAAATGAGAGGGCCTATATTGTCTTTGTAGGTATGTGTAATAATTATATTAGTTAAAATACTCTAAATGCTCAATAATATCTTTTTAACATAACTATCACCATTTCAATATTCTTATTATGTCAAATATCAGTTTTTTAACAGTGATTTTATTTCAACTGCTTTAAAAATAAACCAGAGAAAGTGTCCAAATAAAGTTAACATTTAGTGCTTAATGATAAAAATTTGAGAGCCTTAACTTTAGTCTTCTTATGGATTTGTGTAAAACTTGCTAAATATTACCTCACTTTTAAAAGCTTTCCATACATATGTACCTGTATGGTATAATATAAATGATTAGTAGTATATTTTGCTTGAATATGCTATCTTGACTAAAAGCTCATATCAAATCTCAAGTATATATTCACACAGACCATAACCTATTCCCTAGCTGCAGTTAAAACATCTCTTCCCAGCCTTTTAAAATTCCTGAATCAAGCGGCTAGGGATTTAGCTCAAGAGCATAAGCTCCTACCTAGCAAGCGTGAGGACATGAGTTTGATTCCTGGTACTAAAAAATAAAGTAAAATAAAATGAAGTTCCTGATTCAAATGTACACTTGTATGTTGTTAAAAACATCTTACCATAATCCTCTTAACACTTTTCTTTTGTAGCATGCATTTTATAATGAACAGTCATAGATATTTGGTTTATCTATACCCATGTTTACTTCAGTGTATACAAGTATATATTAAATATTGAATAATAAAACAACAAATATTTTAGATATAAATTTGCAGAAAGAACTATTCTGCAATATTTCAATCCTGGAAGAACTATTGTACCTATACACAGAGTCATAATGAATGGAACAAGAGCAGTAAAATAGACTAATGAGTTGCAGTGTACTAGTTACTACAACATTGCTCTAAGCAGCAAGCATTTCCACTGACTACATGATTTAGCAAACATCATGGAAAACACATCTTCATAAAATTAAAACTAAAACTAAAATTTTTCTCCTGTATATATGGTAATTGTGTTTCTATAATATTCAGTGTATACTACAGCTCTGAAAAATCTATTGATAGAATTAGTTAGGTTCTGGGCACGAATAATTATACAGGGTGTTCTTACTTACAAGAGTGGTCAATAGATTATCCAGGAGTTGTGAAGTAAAGTATATATGGGAATCATATGGCTTATAAGAGCATCCTCATCATTAACATCTTAGTCCTACCCATCAAGTAGCAGTAAAAATCCTCAGTCACAGTGACAACACAAAATGTACCCATGAATTTCTAAAACAATCCCAAGAGGGTCGCAATGACATTGGTGAGAATCACTTGTCTAAAGCATATTGGATAACTGTCTGCGTGACCCAAATTCACTGCAAAGCTGGCTAGCCTATGCTTCTGAGAGAATTGTAAAGTCCTTACAGGGGATGTAATCAAGAATTTTAAATTAACCTTCCATGTGTGTTTTACAGTTCATTACAATCTGCTGTCTCAAGAATGTGGGATAAAGGCAAAACTAAATTTATGAGTTTGAGTATCTTTATTAGCTCTTTTACAAGTGAACCAAAAGTAAAATGAAAATTAACAATAGGTTCTAGTGGGGCAGCTTCTTTCATACCTGAATCTCACTTTGAAACACATTTAGTATTCTGTTTTTCACTTGAAGCTTCTATTATAATTTGCTTGCTTCAAATGTTTAACTGCATGACACGGCATTTGTAAACTTAATTAAATTTTTTACTAGAAAGAAAGTCTGCCCTTTTGAGAGAATCGACTCCCCGTTTGTAATGTAACCCCCCCCCCGAGCTATAGAACAGAGCTATAAGAAATGTTTCACTCCCTAATTCCTCCTTGAGATATCGGAGCAGGACAGGAAGGAATGCATCTGCTAGTCATTAACCACAAGATGTTCTGTCCTCTGTAAAGGTAAAGATAAGTAAAGGAATGTGCTGTTCAAACGAGACCGAGTTGTACCTGGCACTCTGAGATCAGACCAGGACCCTCAGTCTCCATGGTTACTCAGCCCCAGACCCCTCGAATCAGCATCTGCCAAGTCCTGCGCCGTTCAAAATTAACCAATGCGATCTGCTTTTGTAAACCTGCTTGCTTCCCGCTTGTGCCCTTAAAAACCCTGCACAAATTCCCCTCGGGGCCCTCCGCACTCGTTTGCCTGGGGGACCCCATGCGCATGGAAATAAACTTTTTTTTTCCTCACCAAGAGTTGAGTCCTTGGGGTCTCTTTCCCTGCGGCGTCAGCCCTAACACTTTAAGGAAAGGAAGTTCTTTTGCCTAATCTGATTTTCATATGAAAAGGAGCTTGTAATATCCTTAGTCTCATTTTAAAAAGTAAAAGCAAATACTGCTTACCTATAAATGAATAAATCAGTTATTAAATGAACGCTAGTTTCTTATGACTTATAAAGGGAAAAATAGTTTCTGGCAGTGAACACAATTTGATTTGGGAGGAAAATGAGTCAAGTATGAGGCCATCTATTCTAGAACTACATATTTCCTCAAATTCTAGACAGCAAAAAGCTATACTTCATATTGGAATCAAACTACTTGAAATTATTCAGATACATGGTTCTCCTACTAGTTATTATGTTTCCCAGGTCACAAAATTCTATATATAATCTATATATTCTATATATACTTATCCAGACATTATAAAATATATATAATGATAATCCTGAATTTAATGAAGTGATTATTATCTTTAGATTTTATTTGCCTGACAGAAGAATCACTTTTCCCCTATTTTTAATTGCTTCCGTATTTTTGTGACTGCTACCAGTTAGTAGCAGTAAGAGGAAAACCCACAGAGGAGAAGCACGGTCTCTGCCATAGTCATCTCAGCCTGCCTTTTACTATTTTATTTTATGATTTTATTTGTAAGTGCTAAGGATTGTAATCAGAGCCTTAACACTGGATTGTGTTTGTTGTTTGTTGTTTGTTTTGTTGAGACATTTGTCTCACTATATCTCAGTTGCCTGAGCTGGGATCCAATTTGCAATCTTTCTACTTAATCTTCCCTGAGTGCTGGGATTGCAGACATATGTCACCATGCCCAGCTTTAGCCTAGCTTTGTTTCCATAATCCAATTTTCAAACATTCCAGAGCTGATTTACCCAGTTCCAAACAAACAAACAAAGCCATCAAGTGAGCCACCCCATACTGCAGCTCTGTAGTCAGAGAAAAGAAGTCATGCTTGATGCTTCTCCTCCCCTTAACAGACCCATCTAATATGCAGTTCAAAGCATCTTAGAAATCTTACCAGCCAAAAATTTTAAGTGCCATCCACAACCACCATATTCTGCAGCAACATTCTTTTCCAAACAAACATCACTACTTGCTCAACATGGCACAGGGACCCCAGTGGGGTCCACCCCGTGAACTAAATAAACCTATGTCCTATGCCCGACTGAGAAAATCATCAAAACTAATTATGTAATAATATGATCTTTTTAATGAAAATTCTTTAATATCTTATGATTCATTTTTAAAATGCAGACTACATAGTGCTATATCAGAGTGCTTTATACTTCTCCTACTTGCTGCTTTTGCTTAGAAAACACATCTTATCTCAGTTCCCCACTGTAGACACACTTCCTCTTCTGCCTGGAATTCTCTGCCTCATCTGGGCAAACGGAATAAGGACAGAGAAAATAGCAGCACTGAAACAAATTGCGAGTTTGTACGCCAGGTGCCCTCTTTACTAACTTTATCACTTAATTAACCCCTTAGAGTCCTTAGAATCTTGCTTCAAATGTTGGTTCCTAATGAAAGAATTTCCTAATCTCCATAACTATCAGGAAAAATGCCTGGTTTGTTGAAAAGCTTCTCAGAACTTCATATCATTCATCCACAGACTGCCTCACAGAGGGAATTTTAAATTTATTTTTGTTACTAACATTTCACTAGATATAAACTCAAGGATAAGAAATATTTTTTATTTTGATTAAATTACATTCCCAACAGACTATCCACGACGTAGTATCACTCCACAAATATTTGTTAACTAAATGAACTTTCCATCTTCTTTCTCCTTGTCTGTCCTTCCCATCACTTGTTTTCAATTTATCAAAGTACTTTTCATACATATTTAGTGGTCTTCCCCAAATCTCCCAAAAAGGATAATCTTTTCACTCTCTGTTCTCCTATTGTAGTATTTCTTTTAGCATACTCATCACTGTCTTTGTTACATCATTATATTTGCTCTATATTCACGTAGTGCTACCTCTTTCCCTGTGTCTTTTTCAATTGTCATTAGAGTAAGATTTCTAAAACATAGATCGGGTATATACAAGTCCAATGCATTCAAAGCATCATTATGATGATCCTCAGAGGTTGATGTCAACCTCCTTAGCCGGGTAAACATGTAATTCACAACCTGACCCTAGTCAATTCTCCAGCCTCTTACTATGTTTTATAGTTCTAACTCCAAGGTTGAATTTAGAAGTTTTTTTTAAATGTAAACAGCACCTGATACCTTTATGAAAAAACACATGTCCATCACAGTTCAGAGTCAGAAAAAAGAAACATGTAGTAATCCCCCAAAGCACACAAATAAAAAATAACACATTTTTAGAAACAAGGTGTACTTTGTATAGTTCTTGCATCAAAATAAGTGAAACCTTCATTCTTGGCCTTGAGTGACTTCCTAACTAAAGCAACGGTTCTTTCCAACTTTTGTAACACTACTGCCTGAAATATTTGTGTGTGTGTAAATCACAGTGTTCAGTTAATAGTTTTCAATGTGATTCGTCAGCCTAGCAGATTGCACTACTCTTTTTAGTCTTTATCCCTTTACCCTCCCTCCATTCTTGCCTTTTGACATGCGACTTTGCAATACACACAGTGGAGGTGTGTATACTTCCTTCAAACTACTGGCGCTGGGTTTAACCACACAGCTTATTTTGAGCAATGGCATGCAAGTGAATGCGACAGCTTGCAAATTTATACCTGAGACCTCCCGGGACATCACATTCATCTCTTCTGATCATCAGAGAATAATATCATCCCGCTCACTTACTAAACCAAGAAGGTAAAGTTAGAGACACAGGAGCAGACTTGAGCCCGAACTGAAGCTTGAATTCACCAACACAGCCCACTGGACACACTTGCATGTTGGTAAGCCAATAGGTTTTGTGCTGATTTGTTACACCATATTTGGACCAGTTATAACACACTGTGCTCAGCTGCTGGCTGAGAGCTGCTTCCAGTAAGTGAGGCATTAGTATTCTCAGGGTAACTTCTGGAGGCTCTCAGTTAATTGTGTTCTACTCAGTGGGGTCTTTTGGAAGAGTTGTGAGTGACAAGTCTCCATGGATGCCCCAAGTGAATCATGGAAGAGCTACAAGTCAGGCCGGTGGCTGTGGAGGAGGGAGGGATGACTCCTGGGCAGCAATCCCACTGCAGAACAGAACCATTGTGGGTTTCTCCTGAAGCCAATATTCCTTATGCCAACTTCTCTGCATAAATGACAACTCTGAAATGTTTTGAAGAGAGCATTGTGAAGGAGGTACCAATCTCTCTAACATATTCTTCATATGCTTTTGAGGTTTTATTCAGGGGCAAGAGGGGGTAACTGCCTGAGAGGGAGTAATTAGCATCTTCACCTGCGGAGTTTATGTCTGAATCTACACCCAGTGCATTCTACATTGTCACTGTCTGGCTGTCCAACAACATCCACAAAATGTGGCACTGCCATCACACAAATGCAGGGAAAAAGCAAGGCAAGCTTAGTAGGACTCCTTTAGCCTGCAAAGCCCCAATCAGTCTCACATTCTCATTGGTTCTTTCCTCATTGGTAGCAGCTCTCAGAAGTCATTTGATTTTGTTTCCTTAGTTTCTGAAATTTCCATTTCTCTCATAGGTTCTTCATGGTTGATTTTAATGCAAAGAGAGCTACCCATGCTTTTTGCCTCTACTTCTCTCTCTTAACAGCAGGTAAGTGAAAGTTACCAAGAACAGAAACATTTGCTTATTCACTAGTCTTAATTGCAAAATGTATTAGTCACCTGTTCAGCCTATGGCTGGCTCATGAAGACCATTGTTACAGCTTTTATCTAGATGACCTGGAAAACCCTCCTGAGGCCCTAAGCAAAAATGACGTAAGTAGGATGTATAAGTATAGAATAAAGATGTGATAATGGAATTAAGGGTCAGATTCTGGGATTAAAGTATCCCACTTTGAGTATGAGTGGCACCAAGCAGTAGGTTTGTAAATTGCATGGGATATAACAGGACAAAAAAGGACAAAAAGCTTCTGCTTCTGCTGCTATCTTTGCTTCTGCTGCCATTACTTGCTGCTCGCTGCCTTCTGTCTCCCCTTCTGCTCTATGGACTGTTTTCCCACTGCGATGTCTCTGTGCCGTGCCACCCTGCCTTAGAGTCAGCCAGCTATGGACTAAAACCACTGTACCCCGTGAACTAAATAAACCTTTTTCCCCTTACCCTGTGGGTGCATAGTGTTTTGTCTCAAAAATAAAAAATAATAATAATTAAGACAGCCATGTGCAGCGTGGGGAGGATGGAGGGGAACAGTGACTTCCAGCTGGAGCCTAAGCCACACCCAGCCTTGGGATTCACATGTACATGGTGAACTGGTGAAACACACCTCCCAAGTTTATTTTCATAAGGGTTTCAGAATTCTATTAGAGAGAACAGATATTAAGGAAAGATAGGTATATCACCTTAAAATAATGACAAATATTTATGAAGTATTAGGATATTTCTGAGAAACTCTAGAATCTCAGATTTACTCCATGAAATCCCATACTACTTGTTAAGGCTGTTTTCTAAATTTTCCACCAAAACTCCTGTGTTCATATGTGGGGCTTTAGCAAGTGACTGAACATGGCTGTGTGACACTAGACTACTCACTGACTGGTTTAGCTTAGTTCTGGGTGTGGATTATGCACTTACTGAATAAAGAAGACCTACCCTGGATTTGAGTGTGATGAAACAGTAGATTTTTAACCTGGATGGAAAAAAGAAGGAAGCCTCCCAGCTTCCTGCCTACTATACCATTAATTCTCTTCTGTCATGCCGTCTTGCCTTGGTGCTAGCCAAACATGGACTGAAACCTCTGCAAACTATGAGCCAAAACAAACCATTCCTCCTTTAACTTGTGGATCCCAGAAATGATAAAATAACAGAGACATTACTCATATGGGAGAAAAGGTTATAAGAAAAAGTAAAAAAAAAAAAATCTGCTTTCAACAAAGTTGCTTTAAAACACTGAACTTCAAAATGAAAACACATTGGTATCTCTCAAGAAGAATAACACAGAAGGAGGAGGAATAAAGTATTCTGTACCTGCTCTGTAGTCAGGTTTAGGGACATTGTACTCTAGGAAACTGGGAAAACTCTGCACCCCAGAGTTCCAGGGCACCCAGAGCCCCCAACAAGTGTAGCCACTCCCACTGTGTTGAGGAGCAGTGCCTGGAACATCTTGGCAAGAACAACAATAAGAGTAAACAGAAGTTGTGGTACCATTTGAATGAGAGGGTAGCATTACAGATGACTTGCAACACAGCTGAAGTTAAAGATAGTCTCTATGGAATGAGCTTGCACACAGTTTTACACAGTACACTCTACTGTCACCCCAGCACAGACTCCATAATCTCCTGCGGAAGGACATCAAATGGTCAAGCTCTCCAGGAGCACACAGAGTGTGAATCAGCAGAGTGAAGACTGGGGAGTACAATTTCATGATATATATGAGCTTCTCAGCCCCACTGTTGCTTTGGGGTTTTGGGGGGAGGTAGAGGCTACCTGGAAACAAATGCAGGACTTTGTGCTTGCCAGCCAGGTGCTTTTGCCACTGAGCTACATTCCTGCCACCTTCCCTCCCTCAATTGCATCACTTTCAGATGACAGTATTGGAAAATATTGGAGGAAATGAGGTTACAAAGTAAAAGCATTCAGAAAGGAAAATTTTGATTACTAACTATATCACTCTGTAGTAAACACCAATATAAATCATTGTTGTTTTAATTATAAAAATTGGACAGGAATTAAACATGGGAACTAGTATGTACCCATGGCACTTCCTGACATATATGATTTAATAAAAGTTTGTTGATACTAATTTCCTATCAGAAACAAAATACTATGTTAGATACCAAAGAAACCAAAGACCTTTAACCACAAAAATTGTCCTGTACAGAGCAGAAGAGATGTTTTCTTATTATTGTAGCAAAAACTACCATTAAATCTCCAGTTTCAGAATCAGTAAGGCTATCAGGCTCTCTTTTTCTCTAAACATTTTTACTCTATAGGAAATATTCTCATAGAATTATATGTATCACATATAAAGTCATAGATTTCAGCATTTTAAGTTTGTGTGGAAACTTTCTGGGTAAGCTCAACATGGTAATTCCTAAAGTTGCACAAAGCTCACAGGTCAAATGTTGTTGCTGAAACAAAAACATTAAACAAGACCTCTGATCTAAGCACCTCTACAGTTACTAGCTTCTACATCTCTAAAGAGAAATTCTACACAGGCTACTTGAAAATTTTGGTCCTTGATATTTTCACAATGAACTATTCTTTATCCATTGTTCTCCAGGTATAGTCCAAAGTGCCTTAGAAAACATTAAATTTTGTAAACAGTGCACTTTGGCAACATAGAATAAATTGTATAAAAAGCATGTTGGTCTTTTTAGGATGGATCAAGATCACTGAAGTCAAGGAGATAAAAAAAAAATAAAAGGAATGGTGACACCACACAAACTGGGCAATAGACTATTCTTGCTTTAGTAAGCTCAACTGTGACCCTGAGTCAAGCCTACTTATAATTTTTCTGAAGATTAAGAGTTCAAAATATGGGGCTGGGGATTTAGCTAAGCAGCATAAGCACCTGCCTTACAAGCAGGCGGTCATGAGTTAGATCCCCAGTACCGGAAAAAAGAAGAAGAAGAAGAGGAAAAAAAAGAGTTCAAAATATTAAATCTATCCAATTATCCTTAAAACATATTTTGCACAGTATATTAGTTACTTTCTCATCACTGAGACCAAATATCCTATACCCTTGTCTTAATGGAGGAGAAACTCACTTTGGCCCACAGTTTTAGTTCATGTTTGCGTGGCTCCAGGGCAGAAACAGGATGGTAAGGAGGCCTGGCAGAGGAAAATGTGCTTAACCTATAGCAAGAGGAATCATAGAGAGAAGAGAGGAGCTACAGACAAAGAAATACCGTTCCAGATCACAGTCTCAGTGGCCCACCCTCAATCAGGCCTCATCTTCCTACAGAAGTCAGCTATGAACTCATTGGTGGTGCTCCATGATCCGATCACCTTCCCCACACATAAGACTTTCAGTGAAACATTTTAGATTCAAATAGAAATTAACATAACTTTTATTATCTTCTTGTAACTGATGACAATAAGAAAAAATACAAGTAGGGATATAAGTATGAAGGCAGAGATATAACCCTTCCTAGTATTTTCATAGTTCAAGTGTTTCAATACATAATCATCTTAGTTCCTTCTTCCTTTTGAATAGTTTCTTCCCATTTCACAATATCTGCTGTACACTTCTGACTTTATTTGCGCTTTGAATTTCTCACACAAGGGAGAAAATATGATGTTTACACATATGAGTCTGATTTATTTCACTTATGAGTATGGTCTAGTCTCTATTATTTTGTTATAAAATTTTGTTTTACTTTTTTCCATAAAATAAAAAAATTAAAATACATAATTCATTATGCATACAAATTTGGTTGACTTTTTCATTAATACAATCACAAAGAATTTTCCTTATCAAACTACTAATAGGAAATGTATAATTAAACAGCAAGATGTACTAATGTGTAATTAACTCTCAAAACATCATGATTTTATTTTTAAATACTGTTTGATTTGTATTCTATTTTTTACTAAAATCTAAAACATATGTTTATCTTTTTCAGTTATATTTTTTTATTAAAAAGCCTAAAATAAGATAGTTCAAGCCAACAATTTAGCACATTTTATAATTGGGATGTTTGTTCATAGTCTATCAGTTTTCCATGTATTGCCTGAACAAATTATCCTAGCAAGTGTCTGAATAAAGTAACATGACTATCTTTGCAGATGTCAGTTTAGAACCCGATTAAGATAACATTAATGTTTGAATGCATACTGTCTCTTGGTCAGTATTGGAACTTAGTACAATAACCAGATATACAAATGATCTGACTCAAATCTACATTTCTGTTTCAAATGTATTTAAGTACAACTTTTTTGTTATAATTTTACCAACAAAGGAATTTTTCAAAAAGTTACACTTCGGGTAAACTAGTTACCAATTTGCTAAGTGCTTAAATATTTCAAATAATTTCTTCAGTTGGAACGGGCTCTAGAATTACATTGTCATTCCACTGGTTTTGTCCTCGGTACTATTCTAGTTTCTGAAGTTTTATCTGTATTTCAACAGAGCTTTCTGTAGAGGTCTGCAAAATTTCAGCGAATTATCTTAAACTTCAAATGCTGACTTAATTATAAAAAGGATTTCCATAAACCTTTTCTACTATGTCTGTTGTCCCTTGATACCTTAGCTTTCTCTGACTGTGGCTACAGTCACTGCTACAACATCAGAGCCACAGCCTCACAGCCACACACTGACAATTATAACTTTATATGTGCTTGCACAATTTCTTTACAGAATTTAAGGAAATTTTTGTCTGTTACTGTAGTTTCTAAAAAAAAATAAATTCTTTGCTGATGGTCACAGTTGGTACATGGTCAGCAATCCAAATATTAAATATTTTAAATTGTTAATGTTCTAAAGCAAGAGGATTAAAAATTAAAAAACAAACAAGTCTACAGGGGCTAGCAGAGTCAGTTAACAATTACTCATCCATAAACACAGAAGAAACTTCATAATCAATTACTCCTTTTCCATTAGTTTACAGCCCCAGAAACTGAGATATGGTTGAATTCAGGCAGTCATCACGGATTAGAGCATAGTACAAAAGAGCATAATGTGTTATCTGCCATGGCATCCACCTTGATGTGTTCACCTCACAGTAATAAGCATCTCTGCTTCTCTGTGAAGTATAATTGGATCTCAGGTGTAGCATAATCTCTTTGCCTACAAACATAGAATCTCTGAAAACACAAAAGTAAACTCAGGCTCTGTAATAGACTTAAAAATTTCTCCTGTGTGGCAGCAGTGTTCAAATGGCTGTCTAGAGACATAATGGATTCTGAAATCCAAAGGAAGTTTTTAGGTCAAGGTTGAAGAAACTTAGATAACGAAGTCAAAGGGCTGAAACTTCAGTAAGGACCTAAAATACAGAGAAGTATTCATCCCTGTGGATATGGGACAATATTTAAATTTAAGTAGAAAAGTGTTGTCAAAGTTAAAACAAAGAACCCTTCTTTATTTAAAGCTCCTGATTCATTCTAATGGTGAGTAATATATCTTTAGGTGGGAGGGTGATTGGCGTGCAATTGTAGATCTCTTGCAATGGTTTTCCACTTGCACCTGCCTATCAGACTACAAACAATGTAGTGTGGCAAATTTGGAACACAAGGAAAAAATAAATGAGAAGACTATTTAAAATTACTTGAATCCCAAGGTGACTAAAGTACTTATTAATATCTCCAATTTCTGGGAACAGAATAACTAGGTTTCAAAATAAGAGTTGTAATTGACCAGTTATTACCTCCAAGAAGGGCCATCCTTGGAAACTGGCAAAGCAAATGGCTGGAAAAACTGCTTTTGTGTTGCCTCTAACACAATGTCATATGAGATAGGTATTTAATAAACATGTGGAAGATGAGTTTCTGCTAGGAAGAAGGATGCATTGGCTGCTGGATTCCAGATGATGTGTGTTATTCACAGGCATAAAATTTTGTCCACATTTTACTCATGTTCAGACTTTGCCTGAGACTGAGGTTAAGGGCACCAGACTAATGAACGTTGTAGAAGACATTTAAAGGCGGTCAAGTATTGAGGTGGTGGAATGTTGAGGGTCATTTAGTCCTACTTATATTGAGATGAGTTCTACCTATAGTGAGTGTGTTTCAGTAACATCCGTCATAAATAAGAAAGTGAAATTTTCATTATAGACCACAGGATTATTAGAAGAAATAATTTTTATATTCAAGGTCAGAGAAAATGTGCTAGAATACCTTTTTCATATTTCAAAAGAGTAGAAAAATTTAATGGAACAAAATTTGGGCACATAAATTGTACACTAATAAATATTTTAGAAAGAAATGTGATAAACACACAAAAGTGTTTAGTCTAAATTATAACTCAAAATGCAAATTAAAAATAATGACCAAACTAGCACAGGTGAAAAAGAAGGTAGTACCCAAGGCTGATAAGGGAATAAAAAATGGGACAGTTCTTTATTTTTCACTCTTCCTAGAAAGAAAAATAGTAATATTCACCAAGAGACTAAAACTGATTATAGCCTTTTTATATAGAGATATCTTAAAGTTTTAAATATAAAATTTTATGTAAAATTTGCTCATACTAGCATTATTTTTAATACTGAAAAATCAGTTTAAATGTGTTAAATTTCTAGAACAGTTAATTTTCTAGAATAAAGCACCTAAGTGTATAAGGAAAAGCTTAAAAAATATTGGAAGGAAAATTTAAATATTCACAAGGAAAGATTCTCCAAATTCTATTGTACACATTGCTGTGGTTTGTGTTTAGATGCCTCCACTCCCAAATCCTTATGCACTTTTAGATGGAGCTGTTTCAGAGATAGCTGAAACTAGAATCTGTGATTGATTCATGGTTCTATGCTAGGATAGAAAGTGCTGGAATTAAGTATGGATAATTGTTGGATCAATCCACTGATTGGATTGGTACCACCATAATCCCAGTAGACTGAGGGCAATATAGGGAAACGGAAAGAAGTTTGTCTTCTTTTTTCTCCCATATAGCTTTTGCTGTCTTCTGCAGCCATGAACTGTTTTCCACTGTGTCATGCATCACTCTGCCTTACAGCCAGTCAGTTATGAACTGAAACCTCTATAAATTGTGAGCTAAATAAACCTTTCCTCCTTTAACTGCCAGGTATTTTTATTTCAGCAACAAGAAAACTAGCTAAGACATAATTTGGTACCAAAGAAGTGGGGCCACTGCTGTGACTATACCTGATCATGTGGTTTGAAAGCCTTTGAAAATGGCTTATGAGAAGAGTTTGGAATGATTTGGAGATGCCAGCTAAAAATGTAGAACTGGAATGCCTTAGGCTGTACTGTATAGGAGATTCTGTTCAGAGCTCAGAAGACCAGAAGACTGATAGAATCCCTGCTAGTAAAAACCAGGCTCTGGAGATTTTTGCTAAGAATAATTGCATTGGCTGCTGGATTCTAGATGATGTGTTTTTCTCATGCTTAGAGATTTTGTCTGAGACTGAGGTTAAGGGCAATGGACTAATGAATTTACAGAAGAAATTTCAAGGCACTCAAATGTTGAGGTGGTGGCATGACTACTGTTGGAGAGTTTTACCTAAATATACACAGAGAATCAATAGCAAAGAGCACAGCAAAGTAATTTAAAACATTGTGAATTTAGCTAGAAAGGAAATTCTAGTAAAACTGTGGATTCCAAAGATAGAACTGTGGAGATCTTGATTACTGAGAAGAATAGGTAAATAGAAAAAAATGGCCTAAAGGCATCACAAGAACAGAATTCCACTCTTCGCATCCTCAAACAGCAAAAGTGAAAGATTGCTTTGAGAAGAAAGTCCCAGAGAACCAGGTTCCACAAAGGTATAAGGCTAGACAATTTGTTCCTTGGAATTGGATTCAGTGATGAGTGATCCAGGAACTCATCCCCTAAGGTCAAGAGAGAGGAAAGCCTGGCTACAGTTTCTGCTGGCAGCAGACCTTGGCATCATCCATGTGGTGCTGATTTTAGACACAAGTACAATGTAAGAGTTGTGGGGTCCAGAAGGCTTCTACCCAGATTTCAGAAGGCCTGGGAATCCACACAGTGTGCCCTTGAGCAGGCACTATGTGTACTTGTGAGTGTGAAATCAAAGGTACAGTGGAGACCCCAGAAGTTTGGAGAAGTCAGAAATGTGGATCATCTGAGGAAAACTGCAAGGATAGAGAAAAACAGGCCCAAAGGAGAAGCCATTGGAACTATAATCACCCAGAAGTACCACAGGGTGGAGACACCAAAACCCTTTGGAGTTCACATCTCATCATAGATTACTTCAAATGCTGCTCATGGAACTACAGGTCTTAATTTTTGGCCTGCTGGATTTTGAATTTGCTTTGGTCCTATTCCTTTGTATTCCTATTTGTAAGTTTTGGAATGAAAATTTTTATCTTGTGCTGCTGAATCCTGGAAGTGTTTTGCTTTCTTTTCATTTATACAGGGCCTCAGAGCTAAGAACTGATCTTAAGCTCAGAGGAAAGTTTGGACTCAGACTTTTCAGCAAACCTGAAACAGTTAGGCCTTTGGCAACTCTTAGAGATGGGCTAAACACCTTTTGCATAAATGAATGTACATGAGTCTTTGTGGGGACCAGGAGTGGAATGTTATGCTTTGTGTCTAGATGTTCCCCTAAAGCCTCATACACTTTCAGATAGGGCTTTTCAGAGGTAGCTGAATCTAGCGTTTGTGACTGATTCATGATTCAATGCTAGGATGAAGGGTGCTGGGTGGTAGGATGGGTGATTGGTAGATCAGTCCACTGAGGCTTGTCTTCTCTTCTCTCTCTTTTTGCTTTTGCTGTATTCTGCAGCCATAAACTGCTGCCCCTTTGCTCTGTGCCACCCTGTCTTATAGCTGGCCGATTACAGACTGAAATTTCTGTAAACTGTGAACTAAATACATCTTTCCTCCTTCAACTTTGCATGATGGGTATTTTGTCTCAGCTATGGGTAAAGTAATTAAGATATGTATGACACAGTAAAATTATAAAGAAATAGCTGTTTCTTAAAACAAAAAGATATCTACTATAAGTACTTCGGAAGCAGACTTTTATGCTACAATATTATCCCATGACTTTATTTAAAATGGAGTTAAATGTGAAAGTCTCATATCAAAAAGTACTTCAACCTGCCCCTCTATCCTGATAAACCATATGGAAACTTGATATTCAACTCATTATCTGTCCGTGTATATACTCCCTGGCCTCTCTGGTAAATTTGATGAAACTTCCAGGGCTAACACTCAACATAGAAAATGCTCTTCATTGTCTTCATTTAGGATCCTTTTTATTAGTTAAAGCCATGCTTTCTCAGTCATTGATTGTATTAAATATGCTGTTTTCATTCCTACAAATCTCATACCCAACTGAAAATATACATCTTATTATGCTAAATGTTCTTATTCTATTATTCAGTTACTCTGTTTTATTACTACCAGTTAGAATATTAGCCTCCTACCAGAGCTTTTTCATTTCTGGTACATTTTATAAAACATACTGAAACATGAGAAATCAACCTGGTAACATCAAGTAGCACACGTAGGTAACCACATCCCTAAAAACTTCTGATGAAAATAATAAATTTCCTTCATTCTCTATTCACTGGTCTTCATGGACAAGACATCAAATGGCACCGGGTATCAGCACAGCTGGTAAACATATTCGATTTGTGCACAAATCTAAAACAATAAAACCTGTGATTTGTCCCAAATATGACTTTCCGAGGATCCAGCTATGGAATCAAAGTGAAAGCCAATCTTCAGCTTTTATTATTTTATTGTTCCTTTCAGGTGGTTGCCATGAACTATGGGAATAATTCATGCAACAGATAATCTCATGCAATATGAAATTTTACCATATTACAAAATGGAGTAGGCAGTCGAAACTCACATGCTTTAGTCAAGGTGTAAAAATAACCTGATTCAAGTGTAAACTTGTTATAAATATATGGATTTTTACCATAATGCTCAAAACAAATTTTCCCAAGGCATTACTACATTTTAAAATCATAGAAAGCTTTGAGAACTTGACAAAAAATATGGAGGTGTGGGACAAAATAATATTTTTCCCTTAGACAAAATAGTATTTTCTATCACTATTTTTGATAGTTTAGAAGGAGATTCAGTGATATTCTGAGAGGTACACCCCCTCTCTCCTTGTATCCTTGTCACTCGTCACAAAAGGGCATTTTACTTCAGTACTACAGAAGTTTTTACTTGCCTTCCTGACCACAAATTTATTACTCTCATCTATTAATTGCCTAAATATTTTAAAGTATAAGATTTACTTTGTAAACCCTATTTATATTCACACTGATAACTGCTTTTTCTGAGGAAAGAATGTTGCAAAGAAAAAAAGTGTTTTTATTACTGGCTCAGGCTAGAATCTGAGCTGGAAAAAAGCAGAGGAAAAGAAAGCAACAAAAGGGTACCAGAAGCAAGAGGGAAACTAAAAGAAAAAAAAAATGTCCCCAGGATGTTGGAAAAGGTGAAATTGCTGTAAGAGCTCCAGACTTTTGAATAAACACTAAGACCTGGAGGAAAGTTAATTAGAATGAAAATAACTTTCATAAGAAAGTGGAAGAGAAAGGAGTGTAATGGAAAAGGGAATGCATACAAAAAAGAATGAATATTTAGTTTAAAAATGTGGATTGAAGTGAAGTAGACAACTGAAGCAGGTTATGCTCACACTGATCTTTTTGGTACTGTGTTTTTCACTTCAATTAGCAATGTTCCACAGGACAGGACAGCAGAACTTGCAACACAAGAGTAAGAAGAGAGGAAAAGTAAGTGGTGATCCATAGTCCAATTATAAAATAGCCATTCTGCGCCACTTTCACATTGGGACCCACGAACATGCAATTCTAGATGAAGCACTTTAAAAATGTCACACTGCCTTCCAGTCTAGTGGAGGCGTTTCTTCATCTTTCTGATGAAGATTTATGGTCATTTTATGCATTTTCCTGTTCATTTTTCTGTAGCAACTTTCTGAAAGTTGGAGTGCACACAGGAGGGTCTCCCAAGTTCATCCTGTTTAGGATATTCTGAGTTTTTGAGTTCATAGGTCTGTGCCTTCCACTACATTTAGGAAGCTTTCAGCCAGATATTGTTTCAAAAACATTTTTTAAAAATTTTTATTATTTTGAAGGTAGTAAAATACAATACAGTAAGACAGAACAAAGCCAATTGAAATTATACAGTGAAATTGGCACAGAACTTCACAGCAGGTTACTGGGATAACAGTGAGAGTATCATAGTATATCTCATTATCTCCACAAAAATTATCCTTTCAATCAGATATAGCAAAATCACACCAAACATGGAACATTATAGAACTTATCAAAACAGAATATTGAATAAGCAATACAATTAATCACAACAAAGCAAAACAGTGATAACAATATTTGCCTTCAAAGAGATGGTAGAAGGAAATCCCCCATATTTGCTATTTTGCATATGGTCGACCTCCCAAGAGATGCTCAGATGTCTGGCTCCCATTTGCTAATGATGGGGGGGGGATGGGATGTTTGATTCTCAGCCCATGCGCTGGTAGGCTCACGGCTACATACCAGGAAGGTTAGCAGGTTGCTTTGTCTCCCAGTGCCTTAAGTTCCAACATGGTGTGGATCTCAGGAGAAACTGGCTGATTCTCTCTCTGGGGCACCCGCTGCTCAAGCCACAGCTGCTTACCAGGGAGGCTCACAGGTTGCTTTCTTTCCCCTCAAAAACTTTTTTTAGTACCAAAAATCCTTGGGTATGGAGCACTGCCTCCTTCACAGTGTTTTCAGGTCTAGTCATAGTACTGGGATAGAGAGGGAACTAGGAGTCATGACAAAAGATTAAACTCTCAGGCCCATCTCCACACTGTCTCAATATTTCTCTGTGTCTGGGAGCTAGAATAATTCAGATAAGAAAAAACCCTCTCTATCAGTGCTTAGGAGCAAAATAGTGCCCCCCCCCCCCCGCTTCCCAATAGATAATATCAGGCCTTCTTGACAGGTAAGAAAATATTTTAAAATAGTCTGTATTTAAGTCACTGTGTGAATTCCTTTGCTACAAGTGATATTGGGTTTCACACTCTCCCAAGATAAGAGCCTAAAGGAAACTCCTGGTTATTGTCTGCTAAGTATTCTTTGTATCTCACTACTGTTTTCAAGGCTCTTTTATGACATCCCTCCCATATCACTGCTGCCACCACACCACCACTCCTGCTATGCATTCTTCACAGCTTACTGGCTGGCTTATCATCTGGACCTCTGATTCATAACAATTTCTCTTCTATAGATATTATTTCTGGAAAGTTAGTTCTATTCTATTATATTACAGAATCAAATTCCAATACATTTTAACCAGTTCAAAAAAATGCATGCACTAAAAATTATCTTGGCTTAGAAGAGCTGCTGACCTACTTATGGAGTTCTTGGATGGAAGGAGGGAAGTAAAGCTCAAGGGACAAAACCAAGCCCAAGTTCTCTCAGGGATCCATGAGTGACCTAAGAACTCAGACTGCCTCTATTTTCAAGAAATCTGGTCTTCCCTAGCTCTACACACTTTTCAATAAATTTGCCAGGTGAATTTAAATACAGGGAAAAAAATCTTCACTCAAAGATGGACAGACCCAAAGCATGACTCCACAGAAAGAAATTTGTAAAGGATGCTTGACAGTAAATCTTTATAAAAGTCTGAGAATTAATTACATTCTCCACCATCCAGAAGCAAGAACATCATTGCCCCAGAAAAATTATCTGGCTAATCTGACAACTGTTTATATGAAATCATAGAGAATGGAGAAAGAAGGCATGATTTTTAAAGAGTGAAAAGAACACTAAAGAAACAGGATAATGCCAAGAATACTAGGCACCCCAGTAGACATTTTTGGTCAAGAATTGTAATATTTTCTGTAGGAGAAATAATTGTAACAAGACACAATCCTGTGATTTTTTTCTATAAAAATTAAATTAGGAAGTCATCAATTTGTGTTCAAAATTTCACTTACAGTGATTTAGCAAAACTATGTCTCAAAACATGGTAGATACATAACAGCAGCTATGGAGGCTCTTTGAGTTAGCCAGTTTACAATCAAGGAATGGTGTGGTGTTAGGAGTCCTAATCAAGGGGAGATATACCCTGCTGACCCAGGAATGAACTAAGCTGAGAGAAACCAACAGGAAATGCAATATCAGAGCTATAAGCAGAACAGATAAAATCTCAGTGCTGAACCTGAAACCTGCACCTCTGGAAGCCGTGATTTGAATTTGTTGCTGTGTCTGAATCAACACAGCAAGGACAAAGAGGTGAAACCTCTGGGAGCAGGACTGGCAGGGAGTCCTGCATCAACCTGCAGTGAGTGAGAGGAACAGAGAGCCTGCCGTAGATTAGGAGGCTCCAACAGAGGACAATCTGGGAGCAGGCAGACTAGCCGGAACAGGACGCTGTAGTGACTTTAGTCTCATATTCCCCTTTCAAGTGGGATTGGTGGGAAGCACATGGCCTGGGTGATGGTGCAGACTAAGACCCAGTAGGCTAGCCCAAACCAGGTCCCAGTGCCTAATGGTGCACCCTAGCAGTGAAGCCTTCTGTAGGTCGACTGACCTGGAGGGGTGGGCCCAGCAGAGGCTGCCCAGGTCTGTGTCTTCCTAGTACACTGCAGTGGGGGGGGGGAACACCTAGCCAGCACAATTCAAACAAACTGAAACAGACAAAGCAAGAAACTGCCTCCTATATATGTTTGTAAGGAAGGAACAAAAACGATGGGAAGAGGCAGCAACAAGAAAGGGTTCTTGGCCCTTAATCCTGAGAACACTGATCCAGGAAAGATAAATACAAAGGAGAATGAGGACAGAAAACATGCAATATCAGACATGGCACCAATAGACATAAAGCAATATATCCAGAGCCTCATAGATGAGTTCAAAAGTGAAGTATTTAATGACCTAAAGCAAGATATAAGTAGAATAGTTAGAGAAATGCTAAGCACCACCCAAGAAAAAAACAGATGGTGGAATGGAAGAACAGAAAAAGGGGATAATAGATTGATGGAGAAAATAGAGAAAGCATAGAATACAAGAAGCAAGTTCAAAGAGATTACCAGGAAACTAAAACTCTATTGAAAACTGGCATAACAGCTTGAAAGAAACTAAGGATAGATTATCTGGACTGGAGTACAGATTTGTAATGTGGGAGCATGAAATTAAAATTTTCTTAAAAATAACAAGAAAGCAAACGACAATAATACGAAGGCTTGAAGATGATAAGAGGATCTATAATTTAAGAATTAAGAATGTAAAGAAATAAGTAGGGACACAAACAAATGAACTGCAAAGGCTATTCACAGAAATAATCCAGGAGAATTTCCCTAATTTAGCAAAAGGTAAAGATACTCAGATGTATGAGGCATACAGGAACCCAGTCACCTACAACCCAAACAGAACTACACGCAGGCATATAGCAATCAAAATTCCAGAAATCCAGTATAAGAACAGAATATTAAAAGCTGTCAGAGACAAGAAACAGATCACTTACAAGGGAGCACCCATCAGAATTACAGCAGACTTCTTGGCACAAACCATCAAATCATGAAGAGCATGGGGGGAAATAATTCAAGCTTTGAAAGAAAATAACCTCTAGCCAAGATTGATATATCCTGCACAACCATCCCTAGAAATTGATGGAAAAACAAGGTGCTTCCAGGATAAAGAGGAACTAGGGGAATTTGCAACCACCAATTCAACTCTACAGAGAATACTGCAAGACATTCTAAAAAAAGAAAATAGCAAGATTCCAGAAACAGTGGCAGAGAGGCCACAATGAATGGAGCAGAAAGCGAAATGAAGACAAACTGACAACTAATGACAGAAAAAGAGCTCAACAGAAATGAGGCAGAGAAGCTTGGATGTTAGGAACAGCTATTTTGGAGAAAACAAGACATCATAATAAGTAGTACTGATTTAATATCATCTTATTTTGAAGTTCCATCAAGCTTTTATTCTTCTGTCTCCATCGGTCTTAACATGTTGTGTCTTATTGGGTTTTATTATATGTGATAATATAAACAAAAACTTTTATAGACTAGGAGATTATACAGAAACCATTGTTCATTTTCTATTAATTGGTTCTAAATACCCTGTAATACTTTTATTCTCTTGAATGGTTTTACATTGCCTTGATATGTATGATGCTACAGTGTATGAATTTATACTCAAAGATTTCAAGGAAAGTGACACTATGGTAACTACTTTTATGTCGGGATATCTTGTGTGAAACACTATTTTACTTAAATGGTTATGTTTTGACCTGTGCTGTTATGTTGTTATGTCCTCTTTTATCTCAATCTCCTTTATTATTATTTACTTTTTTATTTTTATCTTTTTAATTAAGGGAAATTTTTTAAAAAGCATGATATATTATAGTAACCCATTTTGATTTCCTATTAACATTATTTGAAACTCTTTATTGTTCTCACCATCTTGTTTTGACTGATTTTCCTCTATTCTCTTTTGTTTGATACTACCAAGTTCAAGAATATAGGCAACAACTATGAAGACAATAAGATTCATTATGACACCCATTCTGGTTTGACTATTGTCTTCTTTTGAAGTCTTGTAAAGTCTCCAATGTTTTGGTTTTGTTGATTTTTCCTCTTTACTGTTTTGTTCAATTTTATTATAACTGATGATATAGGCAATTGTTTTTAAGATAGCAAGAGGCATTATGGTTACCAATGTTGATCACCTTGTATTTTGTTTTTACAGTATATATTATGTCCATCATTTTGATTTGACAGATTCTTATGTTTTATCACATTTGGTTTTATTCTCTTCAAAAAAAGTAATAAGAACTGTGGGCATAATAAAACCCAAAATGTGTAATTGTCATTGAATAAAAGAGAGGAAAAGAAAGTGCTCTAAAGGATATAACTGCATGTATATTTAAGCGTATAAGATAGATAACCATATTATTGAGTTTTGTTGGATCATTGAACAGAACTGTTTGCAATCTCACTGTTCGAATGTCCACTTTACTTGCTTTAATTTTGTAACTTATAACTATTTCTAAGATGACAATATGCAATCTATTAACTAGTGATTTCCTACTGTTTATTTTTTCTGAAATTCTGTATAACTTGTACCCTTTTCTGTTTTTTTTTATTTTTCTCCTTAAATTAAAACAAAAAATTTCAAAACTAAGAATGTACCACTAAGACCTAAAATTCATTGAACTCTCTTATTTTTAAAATGGCATTTATTCCACCCAGTGTCTCAATACCAGGCCATTAGGAATATGCTATGCTGCCCGAATTTAAATTTCATCCATCTAGAAGACCAAAGTGTAGCCTGTCTCCACAATAGTTAGAAAACTGAGCATTTATTCTTTACATGTGATACCATCCACAGTTATAATTTCCAGTACAAAACATTATAATGCAAGGAAAACCTTGACTACTCCGAAAATGTGTCTATTTTTTTGCTATAAATCTACAGTTCTCTAATTATATCTATGAACATTTTCCCAAAAATCACATCATTGCCCCAGTGTGACAACTATAGATGAGGCAATTGTGTCCAGACACAGAACAAGAGAATATATGTGTGTCATTGCCCAGGGCCTCAGTTTTGCCTACAAAGACAGTATGCACATTTTAAAATATACATTGGTATTTACTCAATTTTAAAATTTGTAAACATTTAGAGTGGGAATAGCCTAAACCAGGAAACTAAAATGAAAAGTAAATCATTCTGTTTCCAGATAAGCTGCAATTTATAAAAATAAATAAGTAGGGAATTGTAAGTACAAGTAAAGGGGAAAAAATGCCTCAGGAGTTCAAGGAAAGAAGATATTAATTTCTACTAAAGATCTAAGAAAGCATCTAAGATATACTATACATTGTCTGAGCTGGGAGAGGATACATAACTGAGAAGGCATATTGTTTATGAGAGGGAATACATTTTATACAGAGAGAAATGTATGATTAGAAGTTCAGTGCAAAGTTAAGAAACTTCAAGTTGTGTACAGGAAGAATCTCTAACATGATTTCGAGTTCAAGGTATGTGAAAGACTACTTTCATGTTTCATGTTTTAACAAGGTAGCATGGATAGAGGCCAAAAGCAAAGTTCATGGAACCAGACTGTTTACATGCACATCTGGTCTGTGCCACAATCTTACTGCATGCTTTGTGGTAAGTGAATAAACCTCTCTTGTCATCCTTTCCTATCTATAAGAGTTTACACAAGCACATATTTCCTAGGGTTGTCATAAAAATAGATCCCTGAGAGAATAAATGAGACACAATGAATACTTAGTGAATGTTAGCCAATATAACCGTTAACTGAGAGTCTGTAAATTTGAAAGCCAGTAAATAAAAATGTCTAATATTTCGCCTAGCTGCATCACTACAGTTTAATACACAGAAATCTGAGCGATTGAATTAGGAAAAGAGAATTTTAAGACTATCAATTTTTACTTTTCCCCTCTCACCCATCCCAGTTGCTTTTTTTTATTTTGAGCAGTTTCTTTCCCTTTCTAAACATCTATTGTAGATTTTAGATAGGATAACAAAAGATAGCTAAGATAGTAATACTACTGATTTCTTTTAGTTCATTGAAAAAATGTTTGTGCTTATATTGTTTGATCAATTGTGCGTGCTTAAAACTTGTAATCTGAGCAAGTACTTTGAAGATAACAACACTCAATATATTAACCATTGTTAATTTCTTATCATCTTGTTTGAAATTCTGTATTATTGTGTATAGTTTTTTTCTTTTTGAAATAAAAAATAACAAAAGACTATCAAATAACCTGAAAGCCTTATTCTCCTGCTCTCAACATGTTATAAAACAGCTCTGATCACTTTGCTCAACTATAAGAATATAAGCTTACTGTCTTGGTTTTAAAAAAAAAATTAAAGTTGGGCATTTATTTTTTGTTTTTTACTTTCCTCCTTAGCTACAAATATTTGCATCTCTGAGATTCCCAAATGTTTCCTCACTCATATAAATGCACCTGGGTCTTCAGATTACTAAGCTCACCATTTAAATCAGTTTCCACCAAGTATTGCAAACCTCACTTTTCTATGCGTGGATTTGAAGTAATATCTTTAAGAAAGTTTTGATAAATTTATCCTTTTTATCTGTAAGCTATTGGTATTCTTTTCTGTGCAACTGTTTCTATGGCAAAAATAGTTACTGGCTAAAATGAAACAAAAAGCAGAACCTTAATGCACAAATACATAGGTTGAAGCCTAATTTTACTACTAATCCATTCTGAATATGACAGAGCTCAAGTAACTAGAAGCCATGTGCTTGGTTAAAACACCAAAATAACACTGACTTAGATTCTCATGTTCACTCCCGGGACTTTCCTGCCCTTATTTTTCCCCAGAGTGAATGACCTGCCTTGCTATGAACTATTATGTCCACTTACTACAGAAAAAATATGATGTTAAGAATGCTCATCCAAGAAAGTAAATGATGGGCAGATAAATCTTTATTTGAGAATAAATCAGTATCTTCAACTAAGATAATTATGTATCCCATGCATGGTGATACAAACATGTAATCCTAGCCTCTGGGAGGCTGAGGAAGGAGGGTTGCAAGTGAGCCAATGTGGGCAACTTAGCAAAACTCTGTCTCAAGAAAAAAGCATTTTTAACAAAGCTGGAGAGTAACTTGGTGTAAAGGACCTTGATTCAGTCCAGAATGTGGGAAAGGGGATGGTGTGGAGATACCAAAGTAGACTTACAAAACCAAAGAATTTAAGACGAGGTTAGTGTTTTTTTTTTTAATTCATGAAGTTATTTTCAATTGTCCTTTCTCTTTTCAATTGTCCTTTCTCTCTTCTTTCTCTTCCTTTCCATGTTCCTCTCTATTTCATTCTCTTTCCCTTTACCCATATTCTTCTATATTTGGCTTTGTTTTCCAAATCTCTTAAAAAAAAAAAAAACAATTCTTAAACAAAAAAGTCACAATCCTTCCATTTTTCTGACTTCCTAGGAGTACTGGAAGGCACAAGGAAAAGGGAAAAACTTTGTCATCACTCTTTACTATAGGATTCAACATACCCTTACAAGGTAGAATTAGGTTTTCTTCCTGGAAATTGCATTTTAAGACATATGGAATTAAACAAAGATCTAGAAATACATTATCAGGATTTTCCACATTTATAGGTTTATTTCACTCAAGGGAATTATTTTTTTGAATTATCAAAAAATAATTTAACCAATTATACATTTTAAAATATATATTACTCTCTTCTGAATTATGTCTTAATTTAATTTATACTCACTGCTTATACATAACTCACATTTTTATGATTTTTTTACAAATGAAATTTGACAAAACATTTCTAGCTTTCACTAAATAATATGCTAGCTTGTATTTTACAGTACAGAATCACTCTAAATATTTTAAGGAATTTTCAGTCATTAACTTGCAATAATTTTATGAGATACAGACAACATTTGATTCTGATACAAAAATGCCACCTTCAAAAGCCTTCTGATTAGGAAGGTAACATCAAAAGTCTAACAATGTAGGCAACTGACATTTTCAGATTGTGCTATTTCAAATTTTAAATTCAATTTTCTTTATATTATTATAATTTTTCTATTTGTCAAGACTCACATCTGACATCAGTTATCACTGTGATCTTGACTATGTCAGGTAATTTCACTGTGCTATCTTTTGAATGGTTCCCATCAAAATTAAGCTATTGCTAATGTGATAGTATAGGGTACTAGGGATGGGTGGGCCATGAAGGACCTCCCTTATGAATGAAATTAAGTGGCTTCACAGAATATGTCACTTGCTTGACCCTCTTCTGAGACCTCAAACCTGCTAAAATCTTTTTTTTTATTTAAGGAGAAAAAGAAAAAAAAACAGAAAAAGGGTACAAGTAATACAAAATTGAAAAAATAAACAGTAAGAAATCACTAGTTAATAGATTACATATTCTCATCTTAGAAATAGTTGTTCAAGTTACAAAATTGAAGCACATAAAGTGGACTTTCAAACAGTGAGAGTGCAAACAGTTTTGCTCAATGATCAAAAAAAACTCAGTAATTTGGTTATCTATCTTATACACTTAAACATATATGCAGTTATAACCTTTAGAGCACTTTCTTTTCTTTTCTTTTCTTTTCTTTTCTTTTCTTTTCTTTTCTTTTCTTTTGTACAATGACAATTACACATTTTGGGTATTATTACTCCCAGAGTTCTTATTACTTTTTTTCAAGAGAGTAAAACCAAATGCCACATATCAGAACAGAGTCAGTCAAATCAAAAGGATGGACATAATAGATAATGTAAAAAAAAATACAAGGTTATCAACAATGGTTACCATACTGCCTCTTGCTATTTTAAGAAGAATTGCCAGTTATAATAATATTGAACAAAACAGTAAAGAATAAAACCAAAGCATTGGAGACATTACAAGACTTTAAAAAAAAATAATAGTCAACTGGAATGGGTGTCATAATGAATCTTATTGTCTTCACACTTTTGCCTATACTTTCGAACTTGGTATTATCAAGCAAAGCATAATAGGGGAAAATCAGTCAAAACAAGATGGTGAGAACAATACAGAGTTTCAAATAATGTTAATAGGAAATCAAATTAGGTTGCTGTAATTTATCTTGCTAATTTTATTTATTTTTCCCTTAATTAAAAAGATAAAAAGAAAAAAGTAAATAATTTTTAAAAAGGGGGGGATTGAGATAAAAGAAGGTATAACAACAGAACAGTGCAGGTCAAAACATAACCATTTAAGCAAAATAGTGTTTCACCACAAGATATGCTGACATAAAAGTAGTTACCATAGTGTCTCTTTCCTTGAAATCTTTGAGTATAACTTCGTATACTGTAGCACCAAACATATCAAGACACTATAAAACCACTCAAGAGAATGACATTATTTCAGGGTATTTAGAACCAATTAACAGAAAATGAACAATGGTTTCTGTATAATCTCCTTGTCTATAAAAGTTTTTCTTTATATTATCACATATAATAAAATCCAATATGATACAGCCTTTTAAGACTGATGGAGACAGAAGAATATAAGTTTGATGGGACTTCAAAACAAGATGATATTAAATCAGCACTAGCTATTATGATGTCTTGTTTTCTCCAAAATAGCTGTTCCTAACATCCAACCTTCTCTGCCTCATTTCTGTTGAGCTCTTTTTCTGTCATTAGCTGTCAGTTTGTCTTCTTCATTTTGCTTTCTGCTCCATTCATTGTGGCCTCCCTGCCACTATTTCTGGAATCTTGGTATTTTTCTTCTTTAGAATATCCTGCAGTGTTCTCTGTAAAGTTGAATTGGTGGTTGCAAATTCCCCTAGTTCCTCTTTATCCTGGAAGCACCTTGTTTTTCCATCAATTTCTAGGAACAGTTGTGCAGGATATATCAATCTTGGCTAGAGGTTATTATCTTTCAAAGCTTGAATTATTTCCCCCCATGTGCTTTGTGATTTGATGGTTTGTGCTAAGAATTCTGCTGTAATTCTGATGGGTGTTCCCTTGTAAGTGATCTGTTTCTTGTCTCTGACAGCTTTTAATATTCTGTTCTTATACTGGATTTCTGGAATTTTGATTATTATATGCCTGGGTATAGTTCTGTTTGGGTTGTAGGTGGCTGGGATCCTGTATGCTTTGTACATCTGAGTATCTTTACCATTTGCTAAATTAGGGAAATTCTCTTGGATTATTTCTGTGAATAGCTTTTGTAGTGCATTTGTTTGTGTCCCTATTTCTTCTTTTATGCTCTTAATTCTTAAGTTATAGATACTCTTATCATCTTCTAGCCTTTGTATTCTTGCTGTTTGTTTTGTTGTTGTTGTTGTTATTTTTTTTTTGTCTTTTTCCTTTTTATCAGTACCAGGGATTGAACTCATGACTTCCTGCTTGCAAGGCAGGCGCTTATGCCGCTGAGCTAAACCTCCAGCCCCCTGTTGTTGTTATTTTTAAGAAGTTTTTCATTTCATGCTCCCATACTACAAATCTGTCCTCCAGTCCAGATAATCTATCCTTAGTTTCTTTCAAGCTGTTACACCAGTTTTCGATGGAGTTTTTAGTTTCCTGGTAATCACTTTGAACCTGCTTTACATATTCTATGTTTTCTCTATTTTCTCCATCAAATAATTCTCCCCTTTTTTTTCTGTTCTTCCATTCCACCATCTGTTTTTTTCTTGGGTGGTGTTTAGTATTTCTCTAACTATTCTACTTATATCTTGCTTCAGGTCGTTTATAACTTCATTCCTGAACTCCTCTATGAGGCTCTGGATATATCGCTTTATGTCTATTGGTGCCATGTCTGATATTGCATGTTTTCTGTCTTCATTCTCCTTTGTATTAACTTTTCCTGGATCAGTGTTCTCAGGACTGGGGGCCTAGGACCCTTTCATGTTGCTCCCTCCTCCCATATTTTTTGTTCCTTTTATACAAGCGAATATAGGAGGCCCCGTTTCTTTCTTTGTCCCTTACAGTTTGTTTGAATTGCACCGGCTTGGTGTTCCCGCCCACTGCAGTGTACTATGGAGACAGAGACCTGGCAACCTATGCTGGGCCCACCCCTCCAGGTCAACCTACTGAAGGCTTCACTGCTAGGGTGCACCTCCAGGTGCTGGGATCTGGTTTGGGCTAGCCTACTGGGTCTCAGTCAGTGGAGTCACACAGGCCAGGCACTCCCCACCAATCCCACTTGAGAGGGGAATATCTGACTGAAGTCACTGCCACAACCTGTTCTGGCTAGTCTGCCTGGTCCCAGTATGTCCTTTGCTGAAGCCTCCAACGAAGGGTCCCCAATCTGCTCACTCACTGCAGATCGATGCAGGGCTCCTGGCCATTCCTGCTCTCAACTCCATTCACCACTTCCCATTCTCAGAGCTTTCACGTCTCTCTCCTTGCCGCGCTGATTGGGATGCAGCAGCAACTGCAGGAAATTCAAATCACAGCTTCCATTGGTGTGGGGTCTAGCTTCCACGCTGAGACTTTATCTGTTCCTGTTATATCACTGGGATTGTTTCCAGTTGTTATTGCTTAGTTTTGTTCGTTCCTGGGTCAACAAAGTATATCTCCCCTTGCTTAGGATTTCTCGCCCAGCACCATTCCTGGATTTTAAGTGCAGTTTCTCAGAGAGCCTCTGAAGCTGCTGCTGTCTATCCACCATGTTCTCCCAGAAGTCACAAACCTGCTAAAATCTTGATCTCTTACTTCCAAGCCTACAGGACTATAAGAAAATAAATTTCTGTTCTTTATAAATTAACGAGTCTCAGGTATTTTATTATAGTACCACAAACTTATTAAGACATTTGTATCTGTGATTTCACAAATGTGAAGTGAGAATTTTTAGTTAAAAGCAGAAACTCAGCATACCTCACAAATGATAGTGAAGTGTTGTAAAGCCATAAATCCACATAAACAAGAAGTAAAAGAGGAGACAATAGATAAACAATGTCAAAAACATTAGAGTGGATGAGAAGCAGAGAGATGATCATTGCTGCACAGAAGCAAACTGTAGCCAAATTTGGCTGCACAGGAAGGAAATCAGGCAAAATTTCTTGACACAGGGAAACAAAGGGCTTCCACTTCAGAAAACATGTACAAACACCAGTACATCAGGACCTGTCAGAAATCATCTGGCTCATGCTGCTGCAACCAGCAGCATAAGGCTCCAGGTAAGTACTTAAGCTATGGGTTTTTCACTCTACAATGTGGTTGGGCAGACAAGACACAAGATGCTTGAGACAGACAGCCCAGCTTCATACACTCACTCCAAGCTTTCAGTGTGGTCACAGGGAGACATCCTCTCTCTCTCTCTCTCTCTCTCTCTCTCTCTCTCTCTCTGTCTCTCTCTGTCTCTCTCTCTCTGTCTCTGTCTCTCTCTGTCTCTGTCTCTCTCTGTCTCTGTCTCTCTCTGTCTCTGTCTCTCTCTGTCTCTGTCTCTCTCTGTCTCTGTCTCTGTCTCTCTCTGTCTCTGTCTCTCTCTGTCTCTGTCTCTCTCTGTCTCTGTCTCTGTCTGTCTCTGTCTCTCTCTGTCTCTGTCTCTGTCTCTCTCTGTCTCTGTCTGTCTCTGTCTCTCTCTGTCTCTGTCTCTCTCTGTCTCTCTCTGTCTCTGTCTGTCTCTGTCTCTCTCTGTCTCTCTCTCTCTCTCTCTCTCTCTCTCTCTCTCTCTCTCTCTCTCTCTCTCTTTTGTCTTTTTCATTTTTATCAGTACCAGGGATCAAACTCACGACTGCCTGCTTGCAAGAAAGGCACTTATGCTGCTGAGCTAAATCCCCAGCCCTGAGACAACCTCTCTTTAACACATTACTCATATGCATAATACAGAATGGTATTATTTTGGCTTCATAAAGGTGCTGTAAAGATCAGATGGTTAGATACAAATTATTCAGTGCTGAGTATAGTAAAAGAAGATTGTTAGGAAAAAAGGAAATAAAAACAAAGATACAAATTCAACAGGAGAGATTTATTTCAGAACAAACCTGTGAGGACCTGCCCTGTCTCTTAGACCAGATTGGTTACTCGTATACAGACTATGAGGTCTTTTTATAGGGTTATGAGTGGGAGAGTCCAGTGAAAGAGAAATGTGGCTGTCTACCAAGAACAAAGTTTGAGAAAGATGTGAGTAGTTTATGATATCAATAGCAGAGCTAGATAATGATGGTGATATAAAAATGATATCAGACCTCCAAACAATATAAGGAAAATAATATAACTTCCAGTTCACTGGATATCTGATATACCAAGTTCATGTTCTCCAAAATCAATGAATGAATACTAAGGAACAACAGAGTTTAAAAGGTAGGATATGTTTTTGAAGAAAAAACAGCTATTTACTGAGAGGCAAGCAGACCATGAATCCACTACTCAAAAGAAGTTCTATAGAGCAAAATTAGGAGATGAGTCCTAATTTTGATTTTATAGAGAAAAATCATGAGGTGAGTATAAGGTGAGACAAAACTCTAGCCAACAAATAAGATTGCTTAGGTAATATTAATCCAGTAGGGAAGCAAGTCACATAACAAATGTACATGAAAAGAGTAAGGACATGGCCTGGAAGAAATGGGTGCAGAAGTTTTGGTCACTCACTCAGGTGATTCATGCCTTATAGAATATTGATCATTATTTATCCTTCAAGGAGATAAGTAAGTGTAGTCATTCCATCTTTAACTTGTGGCCTGGCCTTCAGTGAAGCTCCTCTAATCACAGTTGGAATATGTTCTTATCTTCTACACTGACTTCTTCAAGGACCTTGCCATGTCTGACTGCCTATAATGTTTCTACCTAACAAGTTAGGTAGAAGTTACTGGAGGCAGCCATGCCCACTAGGCCTTACTAACTCATGTTTAGATGTCCCTAGTAGGTGCAAAAACATACTGGGCTGGTGAACTAGCATAGTCACTCATCAGATTAGGGTCATGGCAAGTCAGATTCCTTGAAAGACAAAGCCATAAACAACACAAAAAGAAGAAGTAATTCAAGTCTAAAAGCAATAGTAATGTAGGGCTGATAAGTAAACTTAATTAATAAATTTTTTAATTAATGTCTTCAAATTAGGTGCAAATAATATACTATGAAACTCAAAAGATCTCTTAAAAGTTGGACATATATTCAGAAATGTAAATTATCACAGACTGGTTGGAAGTTAAAGTTTAAATGCTCTCTAAAAGATATAAAGATGATTACGTAAGAAAAAATTAATAAAAATCAACAATCAATCAGTCCCCCACTATATTTGGCATAAACACCTGCACATTCAGTTTCATATAATTACTAGTGGTAATGCAAAGGATAATATCTTACATCTTAGGAAATTAATGCTTTCAAACTTGTTCTATGATTTCAAGACTGCCCAGGTACCAAAACCAGATAAAGATTCAACAGTAAAAGAAATCTACAGATAAATATCTTTGATGGAAATACATGCAAATTTTCTTGATAAATTTTTTGCAAGAATTCAAGAACACATTAAAAATATGATACACCATAATCAAGGTGGTTTCATTTCACAGATGTACATAAACATAAGGTGCCACATAAATAGAATCAAAAATAAAAACCACATGATGAGGTCAATGAAAGTGGAAAAACACTTTTAAATTCAACATCTCTTCATGATATAAAGCTCTAATGACAGTAGCTTTCAAAATATCTTAGGGAGAATTATCACCAGAATAGCATAAAAAGTAAATGAACAAGGAAATATTGCTTCTGATGTTTGTTGGTTTGTTTGTTGGTTGGAGGAGCTCCAGCCTTCAATTTCACCTTGTACATTATCTCCTGACTTCCAGCCAGACTGTTCAACCTCTAGCACCCACTCTTCACCTTCTGGTGCAGACCCTGAAGCCTCCTGATACACACTCACATGGGACACTACACTGAGTTCCAGGTCTTCAACTCAACACTTTAGATCCCTGTGCATTTTTTGTACTCTACCACACCAAATTCTGTGGGCAGCCATTGTAAACCAATCTTGTAAATTCTTATTTATTTGTATATCTTGTATTAAATCTGTTTCTCTAATCAGCACTGAATGATACAGATTTTGGTTCTGGTAGTGACTCCAGAAAGACTTAACTATAGTGATGAAATTCTTTAATGGTTTTAGGGTTACTATAGTTGGCTCACTAATTTGACTAAACCTAAAGATAATGTTGTCTCTCCTGATACTGTGGGGAATGCTGAGAGGTCTTGGTATGAACTGCCTAAATGTAGATCCATTTGATTATCCTAAGTCACTACTTGCGAGACGTAAGTAATTCAGCAGCTTCATACCTGAAACTTTTGAATATTTTTTGTTGAGTGAGAAGCACAATGATGCTGGTTGGTCAGTCTCAACATTTCTGGACAAAGTAATCAAGAAAAACAATGAGCTTGAAACAACCACAGAAAATCAAGTCTTCTGATTTTCAGGGCAAGTTAATAAAGGAAAATAAGGAACTAAAGGATTCAAATTTCTAGTTCAGAAACACATAAAAAATTAAAAGTTTCTAAGTTTGTCCTGAAAAAGATTTCTCCTTAACACAGTGCTAAGCTTGCAGAAATCCAAACAGGGGCCCTCATAATTCAATTGGATGACCTACAGCATACCTTCAATGCTCAGCCTCAAAGGGTAAGTGAAGTAACGATGAAGGCACTGAGGGAAAAAGAATGAGAGCCCATTAATTGGGACAGAAATGTGCAGGAGAATCTTGTTGAGGCTGAGCATGCTGAGATCCTGGACTCTAATGAGATTATTTTGCCAAAGGAAGAGATTTCTCCATCCATAGTAGTAGAGCCACCCCTATCTCCATCCCCTGTGGTGTTGGCCTCTTCTAGTATAACTTAGTATAACTGAGGAAACTATCCTGTGTTGCCCAAGCACGATAATGCTGACACTCCTCAGAACCCACGCTCATTCCCGCTTTTGCCTCTAGGCCTATAACTAGGTTCAAAATGCAGAAGGCTCCTATGTGTTGGTACATAGTGTAACCCATGAGGAGGTCCACTGTTCTTCCAAAGAACTTCTTGAGTTTTCTAACTCTTACAAGCAGACACCTGATGAGCAGGTGTGTGAATGAATTTTGTGGATGTAAGATAATGATGGCAAAAATATACACCCAGATCAGGCTGATTTTGTTGAAATGGGCCCATTAAGCAGAGATTCTGAATTCATTGTTGAAGCTTGTGGAGTAAAGAAAGGTGTTAATAATTTGGCTGGTTCAGAGAAGAATGGATCAAAAGATGGCCCACAGTGAATGAATAAGAGATGCCTGACATTCTCTAGTTTACTGTAACTAGGGTATTCAGAAGCTTAAGGAAATGGGAATGCTACAGTGACTCAAAATTAGTCTGCCACACCAGGGTGAGTTAGAGATTGTATTTCTCACTAACACTGATAAACAGATTGGTAAGGGGAGCACTGGCGTCCCTGGAGATCCCTGCCATTACTCTTTTCTGTATGGAAAACCTTACAATCGGAATTGCAGTTACTTAGTTGGTGAACTTAAAGGCAATGGGTTTGATTGGATCTCAGAGAGGAAGATGTAGGTGGCAGAGCTCAAGTGGAAGCACTTAATTCCCAGAGGCAGGGTGTGTATACTGGTACTTACCTTAATGCAAAGTAGAAGCAGAACACTAATATAAGTGATATGACACAGGTAGATCTAGGCATTGGCTGATCAGCCATGGTGTTTCCAAAAGTGAAGTAAACAAAAAGCCCACAAAATTTACTAGATTTATATAGCTTAAAAATTCAAGAACAAATGAACAGAAACCTACTTCAAATCATACTAAAAGAGAATCACACCCCTCAGCCACTTCTCAGAGTTGATAACAGTTTACAGACTCAATGCACCTTTGAATGAAGGGGAAACTGGGTTCTCTTGGGGAAGAACCTGGTGCCACCAAAATTTTTACAGTCAGTCCTTCACCCTCGCTCCCTCAATGGAATCTAAGGTCTTTTGCCTGAGTGACTGTAAATTAGGGAAATGGAAATGATCAGACATTTGGGGAAATATTGGACACTGGTTCTGAATTAATGTGATTTCAGGGAATCCCAAACATTTTGTGGCCTCAGCAAGAGTAAAGGCCTATGGAGGTAAGATAATCAATGGAGTTTTAGCATAAATCTAACTTACAGTTATCCAAAAGATCCTCAAATGCATCCTGTAGTCAATTCCTCTATTCCAGAATACATAACTGGGATAGTTATGCTTCGTGTTTGACAAAATCCTCATATTGACTCCTTAACCTATAGTGTGAGGGCTACTATTCTGAGAAAGACCAAATGGAACCCATTAGTGTTGCTTTTGCTTGGCAAAATAGTAAAACAAAAAGAGCATCTCATCCCTGGGGGGATTGCAGAGATTAGTGTCACTTTCAAGGACTTCAAGGATGCAGAGATGGTGGTCACCATTACATTTCTGTTTAATTCTCCCATTTGCTTTATACAGAACATGGTTGGGCTGTGGGAAATGATGATACAATATCATAAACTGAATTAAGTGTTGACTGTGATTGTAGCTGCTCTACCAGATGTGATTTCCTTGCTTCAGCAAATTAACACACCTCCTAGTATCTGATATGTAACTATTGATTTGGCAAATGCTTACTCCATATTTATACATAAGACCCATCAGAAACAATTTATTTTCAGCTGGCAAGACAAGAAATATATGTTCACAACCTTCCTACCTCAGGATTATATTACCTCTCCAGTCCTCTGTCACAATTTAGTTCACAGCGCTCTTGATCTCCTTTCTCTTGCACAAGGCATCATGCTGGTCCATTACACTGACAATGTTATACTGATTGGACCAAAAGAGTAGAAAGTAGCAATCATTTGAAAGCCAGGGAATGGGAAATAAAATCAACTACAATTCAAGGTCCTTCTACTTCAGTGGATAATCCAGGAGTCTAGTGTTGTGGGGCATGTAGATATATCCCTTCTAAGTTAAAATATAAGTTGCTATATCTGGTTCTCCCTACAACCAAAAAAGAGGCACAATGCCTAGTGGGTCTACTTGGATTTTGATGGCAACTCATGTCTCAGATGTTTTACCCTGGATCATTTGCCACATGACTCAGAAAGCTGTTAGTTTGGAGTGGACCCCAGAACAATAAATGGTTCTTCAGCAGGTCCAGGGACTGTGAAGAGTGCTCCAGCATGAAGGCCATATAGTCCAGAAGAGCCAGTGGTATTGGAAGTGGCAGTAGCAGGTAGAAATGCTGTTTGAATTCTCTAGCAGGCTCCCCTCAGTGAATTGCAGTGGGGACATTTAGGATTTTGGAGCCAGACTCTGTCATCATCTACAGACATCTACTATCCCTTTGAAAAACAGCTCTTGGCCTGCCACTGGGCCTTGGCAGAAACTGAACATTTGACTATGGGAATGAGATGAATTGCTTGTAATGAGGAGGGTATTACCTAATTCACTGAGTCATAAAAGTTGAACACACACAGCAACAGTGTATCATTAAATAGAAATGGTATATACACAATGGAACCAGAGCAGATCCAGAAGGTTACAAATAATCTCATGGAAGATAAAATAATTAAAACTCTTGAAGACGTAGGCATAGGTAAGGAATTTCTGAACAAAACTCCAAAAAAACAAGAAATAGTGCCAAGAGTTAATGAAAGAGGTCAAATCAAATTAAAAATTTCTGTAGAACAAAGGAAATAACCAACAGAATGAAAACATAGTCCCCCAGATGAGAAAAAAAAATTGTCAGCTATTCCTCAAATGACACATATCAGGACCATACAAAGAGCTAATAAAAAGAGAGAGAGAAAGACCTCTCAAATAGAGGACCTAATAAAATAATGACTGAGCACAATAAATACACTTCTCAGAAGAAAAACAAATAACCAATAAAAACATCAAAAAGTAGCATCTCTGGCCATTTGAGAAATAAAAATCAGAACAATATTCAGATTCCACCTCACTCCAGAAAAACATGGCTATCACCAAGAACCAAATAATAACAAATGCTAGCAAGACTGCAGGGAAAAGGAAATCCTGCATTGATGGTAGGATCATAAACTAGTTACAACCGCCATGACAATCACTATGGAAAGCCCTTAAAAACCTGAGCTTAGAAATTCCATCTGACCCAGGTATTCTCCTTCTGATATCTTTCCTAAAGAGTTAAAGACATCATATTGTAATGTTATGCACATGCCTATATTTATAGCAACACAAATTACAGAAGGTGAATCCTATAGAGCAGCCATAATGTCCAGCCACAGATGAATGAATAAAAAAGTGGCATTTATACACAATGCAGTATTATTCTTCCAGCGTACAAAATGAATCATTTATAGGAAAATGGATGCAGCTTGAGAACATAATGTCAAATAAAATAAATCAGACACAAGGCTTAAATGTCTTATAATCTCCTTATATGAGAAACTCAGAATGCAAATGAGGAGCTAAATAAAAGATAAGAGGAATTAGAGGATAAGACTTTTGCAAACTGGAAGGGAACCAAGAGATAAAAGGTAGAGGAATGGAGGGAAGAAGAGGCGGATGTACAAGAGGATTAAGGTGTGTTATGAGCATGTGTCAATTCCCCATAAAGAATGTAATAATTTTATACAATAAACATGTACTGGGAAAAAATAAATAAGTGAACAAGAGAAAGATGGAATTGAGAAAGGCACTAGAAGATGGAAAAACTTCCCATGTTCATGGATCAACAGAATTAATATTGTTAAAATGACCATACTACTGAATGTGATCTACAGATTCAATCAATCCCCATCAAAATACCAATGACATTCTTCAAAGAATTAGAGAAGGAAATTCAAAAATTAATATGGAAATTCCAAACACCAAAAATAGCAAAAGAAGTCCTGAGCAAAAATAGTAGCACTAGAAGAAATAACAATGTGTAATTTCAAATCATATTGGGCAGTCAAAGGAATAAAAACTGGCTGCCAGGGATTTAACTCAGTGGCATAAGCACTTGCCTCGCAAGAGTAAAGTCATGAGTTCGATCCAAGTACGAAAGAAAGAAAAATAGCAAGGTATTGGCATTAAAACAGACACACAGATAAATGAAATAGTATAGAAGACATAGAAATAAACTCACACAATGATAGCTATCTAATTTTTGACAAAGGTGAAAAAAATATACATTGGGGGAAAAGGTAGCATCTTTAACAAATGGTCTGAGAAAACTAGGTATCTATATGAAGAAGATTAAAACTACATCCCTATATTTTTACCCTGTACAAATTATAGGATTTGAAGGTCAAAATTAATAGGAGAAATCATAAAAGAAACACCCCAAGATACACGCAGAGGTCACAACTTCCCTAATAATTTCAAATAGCCCAGAATATTATCAAGAATTGACAAAATGGGATTGTATTAAGTTAAAAAACATTCACAGTAAAGAAAATAATACAGTGAAGAGACAGCCTACAGAATGGAAGAACTTCTTTGTCAGCTAGTCTTCTGATAGAGGATTAATACTCAAAATATATAAAGAAGGTTGTATCACAAAACAAATAATAAAATTCATAAGTAGACAAACTAAACAAACACTCCTCAAAAGAAGAGGTACATATAGCAAATATATATATATGAAAAAACAGTCAACATCTCTAGCCATAAGTAAAGTACACCTAAACCTACATTAAGATTCCTTCTAATCCCAGTTAAAATGGGATAAACACACACACACACACACACACACACACACACACACACACACACACAAATAAACAGTGGCAGAAAGATTGAAGAAAAGTAATACTTTAGACTGTTGGTGGGAATGTAAATTAACAAAACCACTATGCAAATCATCATGGAATTTCCTTTAAAAACTACAAATAGAAATTCCATGTTACCCAATCATACCAGAAATCAGTACATACTTAAAGGAATTAAAGTTAAATTCTGTAGGAATACTTTCCTACCTAACTCTGCAATGGTACAAATAACAATAGCCATGTTATAGAATGAGCCTAGGTGCCCATCAGTAGATGAATGGACAAAAAAAATGTGGTGTCTGTACAATCATTGGCGTATTATTCATTTATGAAGAATAGAATTCTGTCATTCTCAGAAAAATGGACAAGAATGGACATGTCATGATGACGACATGAGTCAAACTTCAAAGAAATTATTCCATATTTTCTGTCGTATCAGAACTCTAGGAAATAAAGAAAAAAAATAAAAGTAAAAAAGGAGGCCATAAGAAGAAAAAGATAGGAAGAAGGAAGGGGAGGATAAACAAGGGTAAGAGGGGTCATATAGGGACAAATATGTTATATATATATATATATATATATATATATATATATATATATTTTATAACACAATGGTCAATATAATTAATATGGATTAATAAAATGCATTTTAAAATACATTCACCTTGAACTACTATTGCATATTCTACAAACTCCATATATATCACTGCTATTATTTTACCTGATTTTCATTTCTTTTTCAAGAAATACTTAGGAGCTATTTTTTTAGTCTTACACTTTCAACTAACTTCATTTTGAGCAGTTAGTTTTCTTTTTTTTATTTTTATTTAAAAGGAAAAAGAGAAAAAACAAAACACAACAAAGCGCTGTAAGGGTACAAGTAATACAGAACTACAAAAAAAAAAAAAAAAAACAGTAAGAAATCACCAGTTAATAGATTACACATTATCGTCTTAGAGATCGTTGTTCAAGTCACAGTATCAAAGCATACAAAGTGAACATTCAAACAGAGAGACAAGCAGTTAGTTTTCAACCAATATTTCATTCCTAATTTCTACTATAAATGAAATAGAAAATGAATAAAAGAAAATGATAAAGTAATATAGTTTTAATAAACTGCTTAAGAACAGTTCTATTCAAAATTTTTATTAATTCTACACTTATATGATCCACATATTTCTAAGCCTGCTTTGTCCTATCTTCTCCTGAATATTACCTAAACTCTTATAACTTGCTCTCCCATCTTTTTAGTTAATATATTTTTCATTAGTTACATAAGCTCAGTCACCCACATAAGGTGTGATGGAGGGATGGAGTGGGAATAAAATGAAAAGAAAACAATTGTTGAAATTCAGAGAATCTTGTTTTCCTATATGAATAATATTGTTACCAGTCTCTCCCATCTCTTAATCTCACTTGTGGCTTCAATTATGCAGATCCTAAACCATTTCAATGTTCCTATATACATTTATATTAAATTATCCATTGTTAGCACTAATTACATGAGCACTTAACCTGATGAAAGCTAGTAAAAAGTTAACATCAGGAACAATCTTTTAAAAATTCATTTTTATGCAGAGCCCTGGAGGAGAAACAAGAAATCAATTCACCCTTCCTATGAGCCAGCTGATGAAGGGGCTGGGAGACAAGAAACCTATCCCATCCCACTCCCAGTAAGAAACATGCTGATTCAGAGGAACACATGCTGAGTTGATCACAACCAAGGTCCAAAACAACTTAATACTTTTATTATTTGATTGACTTTGCAGATGTAAAGCTGATAGTCTGTACTTCTATTGAGGATAACAATATGCAATGTAGCATCTATAGGGCATTTCTTTCTGTCTTGTTTGAAATCCAATATTGTTCTCACTGTTTTGGTTTGTTCCATTTTATTGTTTTATTTTACCCCATATTCTATATTGATTGGTTTTATTCTGTTCTGTTTTGTTTGATTTTATTATGTCTGACTAGGCAGCAATTTTGTAGATAACAAGAGGCATTACATTGTTGATTTTCTATTATCCTGTTTGGAAGTTCTGTATTACTTTCACTGTTTTGTTTTGATTACTTTTATTCTGTTTGGTTTCATTCTTTTTAAAATAAACCCATTTAAAATTTATTTTTAATAAACATTGTAAGTGTTCATAAAGATAGTTAAGAATTGGACTCCCACTTTCATTGCATATATTTGAAAGTTATATGCTTCCATTCATATTTAGTACCAGCTATAGCAGCATTTTTTTTTTTACTTTTTTTTTCTTCTGTCTTTTGGAGACAGGGTCTCACTACGCAGTTCAGGCTGACCTTGGGCTCACTTTGTAGCCCAGGCAGGTCTTGAACTTTCAATGATCTGCCTGCCTCAGGCCTCCCAAGTGCTGGGATTACAGGAGTGCACTACCATGCCCAGCCCTATAGCACCATTTTTATTACCTTCATCTTCTGTATTTTTCTGTTGTTGTGCAATTCAGTAATCACCTGATCTCTTTGCAGAAATGTATGAAAGGACATGGAGGAAAATATCAGACTGAAATCAATAACATTTTAGAATCATAGATGGATTACTCAGCTTTTTATCCCACATTTATTATTATCATTATAATCAAAATTTAACTCTCTCAGCATGTTAATAGGATTCCAGCCTAGTAAATCCTATCATTTAAATCAATTACACCTTCTGATCTTCAAATCAAAATCCCCAGATGAAATATGTATCAATTGCAAAACTTACTCTACATCTGAAAATGGATGGAATAAATATAATAAAACAAAAGTATAGCACATTTTATATTATCACCACACATGAGAGTGGAACATGATGTGTGACATCCCAGATCTCTGCACACCAGCATCCTTCCCAACTCCCTCAGTCCTGGATCACAGTGAAGCCGACCTTGGCTATGCAGTGTTTTTCCCAAGAAGAAATGTGATTAACTTGACACGTGAAGTAACTTTTTTCAAAAATCTCTTAATATTTAAAAATACAACAGCAGGATTTCTTTTTTTAAAAAATCATAGTGCGCTGAAGACAAATTTGAGAAAATCTCCCCATAAGAAAAATAAGATGACAAAGAAATGGAATAGAAAAGAAAATTAAGGAACAAACCCCAGAAAAAAAGCAGAAGTGATAATAATGCAAGTGGAATACTTTAAGTACTCCCACAATCTTGTTTTGACTGATTAGACTCTGTTCCATTCTATATGATAGTATCAAGTTTGAAGACATAGGCAACTACTTCGAAGACAATAAGATTCACTAAGATACCCATTCTGGTTTGACTATTGTCTTCTTTGGAAGTCCTGTAATGTTTACAATGCCTAAGTTTTATTGGTCTTGTTCTCTACTGTTTTGTCCAACTTTATAATATCTAATAAGATAGACAATTCTTTTTAAGGAAACAAGGGACAACGTTGATAACCATTGTTGATAAACTTGTACTCTGTTCTACACCATGTGCTATGTCTATCCTTGGTATTGACTGACAGCTTTGTTTTGCCATATTTGACTGTATTCTTCCCCCCCCCCAAAGAAAGTAATAAGCACTAAGGAGTAATAAAATCCAAGATGTGTAAATTTTGTTGTAAAAAAGAGAGGGGGAAAAAAAAAAGAAAAGAAAAAGAGCTCTAACGGATATAACAGCAAGTGTGTTTGGGGGTGTTAAATAGCTGACTTTATCAATGTTTTTGGAACATTGAACACAGCTGTTTGCAGTCTCCCTGTTTGAATGTCCACCTTGTGTTCTTTGATACTGTGATTTGAGGAATTATTTTCAAGAAAATAGTGTGTAATCTACTAGCAGGTAATTTCTTACTGTTATGTTTTTTTGTTTTGTTTTGTTTTGGTTTTGTTTTGTTTTGTAGTTCTGTATTGCGTGTACCCTTACGCCGCTTTGGTTTGTTTTGTGTTTTTCTCTTTTTCCTCTTAAATTAAAAAAAAAAAAAAAAAGAACTTTCCTGAGTACTAATACAATTTAATGACAAGCCTGAAAGAATTCATCATATTTAATGTAATTGAAAGAAACAAATATGCACCAAGGCTTATCACTTCAAAACTTCAAAACACTGAGATCACAGAAAAGATCACATAAGGCATCTGGAATTTCTTTTTTGGTGGTATCAGGGATTGAACTCATAACCTCATGCTTGCCAGGCAGGTTCTTAAGGCATCTAGAACTTAAAAACAGGTCATATATTTTAAATAGAGAATCAGGCTGGAATATAGTACATGCCTATCATGTGTAATGTTCCAAGTTCATTCTTCAGCACCACAAAACATTGAAAAAAGAAAAAAAAGGCATAAAAATGACTGATTACTTGTTAGCAACAAGGGAAGGTAGGAGACAGTACTTTCAAAATCTAAAAGTAAATTATTTCACACATATTCCACATATGTAAAATCATCTATTAAACACTCTCACTGGAGAAATCACTGGCAGTTTTATTCCACTAAAATGAGGAAGTAAACTGTGAAAGAAGAATATAGAAAAATATAAGAAATAGTGCAACTAAGTAAATAGAACAGGGAAGTGGAGTCTCCAAGATAATGGGGAAATAAAAGTCTCAGCTATATTCCAGCCACTGAAGGAAAGAGTATTAGATCAGAACATTTGAAAACATGTGAACAAGAGTGGCATATGACACTATCACAAGCCACTCAAACTTTCAGAAACAATAGGTAGAAACAGATAAGTTCAATGGGACTGTCATTTTGTTGATATTAGCTACAACACGATGGCACATGGTAGCAATGGAAAGATTAAATTATAGAGAAACTTGCTTCTAACAAGGCTTATAAAGAAGCTTAATGTTATTGTTTCACTGAACAAGCATCTTTTGCTCCTCAGGGATATGAAAGCCAATTAAACACAAATCTGTTTAGATAATTCATTTTATACATGTTTTAGTATGTCCAGATCTAAATGCTTATGTGCTTTGACTATCTCTGGAAATGTAAATAGGAATCTATAGCATTCATTATTTCAAGAAAAGACAACTGGATTTACTGTCATAAAAAGATGTAAGGTAGTTATATTTTTCTCTCAATTTCTATAATGCAGGCACGTTAAGTGCAACAACCCCTCCCTTCCAAGCAATGATAATATCAGTACCATTGGATGCATTTCCTGCCATTACCATGCCCTCACTTGGCTGTTAGTTTTGCTTACCCACACACTCACATTGTGACACTTTCCTTCATTCCACTCACTATTTAACTTTTTAAAAGCTCAATTACCCATAAGAAAAAAAGTTCCTTTTCATTTCATTTATGAGACAAAAATTACACTAATTATGGGTGATCAGAGGAGTGCTAATGATATTTCCATATCAAGGAATGGTAAATTCACAAGTTCTGAAAAGAAATTAATCATAATAAAGAGTCGTTGCCATCAGTTTCTAAAGACCTTGCCTCTGAGATTCAAATAATTCAGATTTTTAAAGCAAATTTTCCTCTATCTCTTTTTCTTCTCTGTAATTAAGACTACTTTACTTTTAGTGCCAGCTTTAAAGATTAAAGATTCCTTGCTCAGTTTGTTTCCAGTGTGGTTTAATTACTGAACAGCAATAGCCTTGTTTTCCTGTCTCGACATAAGTTCTCTAACATAGCTGTATCATGCCTGGGATGGAGTGAGGTAGCCAAGTTTAGTGCTTGCACAAGCCCACACTATATTACCCAGGACCTAGAGACCTGTCAGGGAAACGTAGGTTACTGATAGAGCATCCAAAAATAACCGTAAGAAAAAATTGCAATAAGCAGGTCTGCATAGAGACATCAGCCTGAAGGTAAAGTTGTTGATAACAAGGGAGGAAGTTGATGACAAAAAGGCTACAATGAAGAGCAAATGAATGTCCCTATGAGCCAGTAGGAACAAACACTTGGGAACCTGGGTTGATGTTTTTAAATATCAGATTAGATATCTGAGAATCTCAGATTAGATTTGTACATATGTCCTTTACAATTTCATCTAATTATGATAAACATGTTAGAGTCAGCTTGGAATTATGTGAAAGATTGCTTGATAATATTTTTTCCAAAATAGTAAAGGAAACATATGGGTGAGAGAATCTAAGACATTCTCAGCGTATTAAACTCATGCAAAGAAATACAAATCAATTAAAGGAAATCTGCCATGGATCATGAATTTGACAAATTACCTCTCAGCTTTACAACAGGTACCTGCTGCAAGTTAACATTCAATCAGTGCACTAAAGGAAATGTCTTCAAAATCACAATGCCACTATCCTCAAAGAAAACTTGTTGATCAGAAAAGTACCTTCAGTTTTACAAACAAGAGGACATATGCTCTGTGACTCCTTGGAGGACATGCGTCCCAGGCACTAGGAGATTAGAATGAACTACTCACCTGCTTTAGCTCATTAAATTCAGCAGAGGTGCTATCTGTTCAACAGAATAACAAATGCCACAAATTTGCAATTGACTGTAGATTTACTACAAAACACATTCACACATGAGGCTTCTCTACACTTTTAGCTCAGTCTAAAATACACAATCAAAGCCACTCAAAATGTGCCTAATCACTGTTTTTACAAAAGCATTTTTACCAAACAATTTTATAACACACACACATGCACACACACACACACACACACACACACACACACACACAGTACAAGGATCACTATCTTGCCGTTGAAATTTTTACTTGGGTGAAATTAATTTCTGAGTGGAAAATGTGTTATAAATTTTATTAAAAAAACTAGTAAACCATACTTTAGAACAATTTTTGAGTCATCATAAATAAACTGAAAGGGATCCACGAGCCCTTTTCTCAGTCTCCTGTCCTTCAACACCACCCACCCCACATAGGTCCTACCCACCTTCCTACTACATGTAACATTCAAGTTCTCTCTCGTTTTCTACATGAAATGGTTCTTAATTTCTCTCATACACATTTATCATATATTACAAGTGGTTATTATTGTTTTAAAATTACAAGTTTCGTGTCATGATTGTCCATATTCCATGTATATTTTACATTACTGCCTGTGCAGAGTAAGTGTGCAGGAGTTTGTTGGTAAGTTTATACTGTTATAAACTTAAAATCTAAAAAGGAATTGTTTGGAGTTCAACTTATTAGTCTCTATGTATCAGTGATTATTTAAAACAAGTTGATCAGACAGTTGCCTGGGCAGGAGGATTTGAAAGTATCTAAAAAGTTTATACCTGGATTCAAATATCTTGCTGGGTTACTGATTTTTCTTCTTTCCTGTCTGAATTTTTGCATTAATGAGTTCAAATAATAAAGCAAAGGTGCAGTTTCCAAAATCTTCCTGTTATGATGCTTTATCACTTCGTATATAAGCAAAAAATGGATACAATAATTGACCACTCAATATGCACAAAGATGCCAGAAAGAAGAAAATATTTACAATAGAAAGAGATCTATGGAGAATAGTGCTACTGATGAGCAGTACAGAATGACTTTGTCTCCTGTGTTCCTCAAGGTAGTTCTCATGAATTCCATTTGCCTTGGAATAATCACCCCTGAAGCCCCTTCACACTGGGAAGCGCTCCTGTCTGAATAATAAATTGTAGTCATTGTCTGCAGGATGGTTTGTCTTTAAATGGAGCCCCAGGTTGCTGTGGCACATGAGCCTCTTCATAGTACTAAACAGAGATTATTTTAAAAGCCTCTCTTAATTCACTGCATTTTTCTGGCAAGCCTCTGACAACAACACAGTTACCATCTGCTCTTTGTTCCTTTCACCTTCTCAGAAAGGTTGGCAGACCTGTGATGACTGATGCCATCTCTGGGCATTCTTCCATTTGGTTGTCAGCCTCTCAGCCCATGCTAAAACCAAAATTAGTAGACTATATCTACTTATTTACTGACTGACAGTCCTTTAGAAGATAAAGGGAATTAATGACATGCTATATTATGTGCTGAAGAGTAAGTTCTAGACAGTTAAAGGAAAAAACAAACACTGGGAATTTTAACAACTTGCCAAATTCATTTTTTATACTTTTCTCATTCCAACTTACTTTCTTGTCCATCATTAATAGCAGCTATCGCATTTCTATTTAGGTTTACTTTCATAATCGCTCCTGGAGTGTGTCTATACATGTAACAAGTCAGCTGGGATGTGGTTGCTGTGTGAGAAGCAAGGTGTACTAACCACCTAAAAGAAGTCTCATTTGCACATTATCCTAAAAACTCATAATGCTACGCTGTACCTCAGCGTGATAATAAAATATGAGGAACACAAGCCTCAGGGCAATAAGGCTATGTTGTTGCCACTCACATCATATAAAAAACCCTGAAGTTCAAATCTTTCCCTCCACTAGACAAAATCAGAAGTTTGGATTTGCTAATATCAAGGATCCACTGTACATTAAAAATATAGGTAAAATGTTTGTGAACAAGTGTATCTGGCATTGATCTCTGATTCCTGAAAGTATTAAAATACATTTTATTTCAACCATTGTTGTTTTAAGTTCTGGTTTGGTTCTGTCTCAAACAAATCTGAATTCAAGAATTTAAAGCTATTTCTTCTTCCCACAAATCTGCTCCTTTTTAATTTTCCAAAATCAAGCTCCATTCAAGATTCACTATGAATTATATGATGAGAAAGAAAATCAACTAGAATTTGTGCCAGAATTCTTGATATAGTTTTGTCACATACATAAGGATTTTAATGGATCTGTCACATATAATACCTTCAGACCTCTGCAGTCTCAACTGTTGTGAGAAAGTGTAGTGTGTCTGGCATTTGTCTTAGGTTCCTGAAAGAAGGATTAAACTACATTTTATTTCAACCACCTTTAATTTCCAATTATGAAAAATTTTATGATGAAGAATATTATTTTTCATGAATTTTAATGATTAAATCCCTTCAATTTTTTAAAAGATATCTTTGGGTTGAATATGAAAATGAATCCCAAGAAATACCTTGCAGAGCTCACGCACATCTATTGAGAACAGAATATACCCTTCAACTTGGTATGGAAAGACTCGGATTTTAAGTTTCTGCATCAAACTCTTTTCACAAAAGTTCACAAAGCCTAGATGTTTTAAAAGTGTAAAATACACAACTGACATCATGATACCAGTTGAAGTCATGGAATAATATTTAGTTTTCAGGGGTTCTCAAGATCAAATTTGGCAACTGTGAAATTCCTATTCATTAAGTGCTGCATTGAAAAATAGGACTTCTATCTTTAGAGTTGGGTGTTTATCTCAGGAGTACTTGATGTCTTATGGACAACTACAAAAATATTTATGGAAAATTTCTAATAGAAAAATAACTACAAAAATGATGTACTCGCTGTGAATTCCCTAAAGAACAGAGCAAATGTTCTAGGCATTGCCAGGTAGTGTCTTGAGGAGATTAGATAATTGAGTACCAACATATTCCTAAATGAGGAAAAAAGGTTTTTTGTCTACAAAATAGGCTTTGCCTGTATAGTACTCATACAATCTCAACTAAACAATTTCCTTTGCCTCTGATATATATATATATATATATATATATATATATATATACTACAATTTGAAAAAAATATATATATATACATACAGTGAAGGTTTAAATTTTTTAAAAATTGTAGTAAAAGACATACCAGTTCCCCCTCCTATACTAAACATTACTTTGAACACACTTATGCCATCATTCTTCCCATTTTCTGGAGCAGTCCTAGAAGTCCTCTTTTGTGTCTTTATTTGGCTGCCTTGATGTTCTGAATCAATTCAAAAGATTTACCTTCTGTGATTATTTTGATTCGGAGAAAGAGTCAGACGTTACACAGTGCCAGGCCTGATGAAAAAAGATGAATTGGGACACACCACCGTATTTTTGCAAGCCTGGATTTTAGTTGGTTGGCACATGGGAGCAGTTGCCTCTGTATTATCACATCTCCTAAAGACCCATATGGAAAAGGACTTCCACAACTGCTTCAGAAAGTGCGAAGAATTATGGGTTAATTGTATTCACAGTGAGGAGGAGTCTTTTGAGGGAATTAATGGCACGTGTCTCTTACTGTATTACATTTTAACATTTTTATATACCCGCCATGTTTATCAGTCACCTCAGACTTCTGCTTTCACAGGCCTTCAGGTAAAATCCTCCTCCCATGAGCTAGGGTCTGGTCTACTAGAGTTGTTTTATTTGTTTTGAATACATTTTTAAATAACTTTGAATTTTCTGAAAAGTTAAAATGGTAGTATAGAGTCTTTCCACATAGTATACCTTATCCCAGGTTTTCATAATGTTAGAATCTTAATTTAAAAATGGTACATTTCTGAAAAATCAAGATGTTACTATTAGCACAATACTATCAGCTATGGACTTTATCCATATTTTACCAGTTTTCTAATATTCTTTGTTCTAGGACCCAATCTTGGATGGTGATAGAACCTGTGGAAGAGTGCTTACCTACAGTCACCAAGGTCCTAAGTTGATCCACAGCATACCTGCAAAAAGCTGGTGGGGGTGGAGTCTGCCCAATCCACGATGCCTGAACGCGTGTTTAATCATTAGTTCTTCTCATGCTTTTCTGCTCTGCCACAATTTTTCAGTCTCTCCTTATTTCAGTGTACCTTAATACTTTGGAGATTATTAGCAAGTATGATATAGAATGTTTTTCAACTTAAATTCTCTGTTTTTTCATGAATAGACACTAAGTTTCAAGAGGAAAAAGCAGCTGAGGTAAGGTATGCATCTCAGAACATCCCTGAACTGCGTTGGAGCAAGACACAGAATGGCAGAAAGTTCTACTGTGTTGCCTAGTACAAACCCGTGATAGCTTGCAAGTAGATAACTTATATTGTTTAAATAGTCGGGGTGTGGTACACAGCTGTAACACCAGCATTCTGGAAACTGAGGCAAGGAAAATTTCAAGTTCAAGCCCAGCCTGGGCAACTGAGTAACTTAACAAGACCCTGTCTCAAGGTGGAAAAAAAAAATAGTGAGGATAATTAAATGTAGCTGTGTGTAAAAGCTCTGAGCTCAATTCCTAGTACAAAAGTTGGGGAAAACCATTAAAAAGTAATTATTAGCATGAAGATTCAGTTCTAAAGCTATATCTTTTGCTTTGATTGAGAATTTAACCAAAAGATCACAATACTTTGTAATCAGTTATCAAGTGTTTATATTTCCTTTAAAGAAACAGTATTAATGAACAATTGTTTGACTTACTTACCGTTAGTTCTAAAATTTAAAAATAAATTTTTAAAATACCTCCATAATGACACTACCCTCACAAACTTACTGCTTGTGTAAAAGAAGGTATAGAGTAATAGATAATATGCTCATGAAAACAGCATACAATCGTAAGGGTGCATGGCAGGTACAAATGTTGGAATCTGATGAGCTCATTTTAAAAACTTGATAATGGTTCTTAAGACTAATAGTTTACATAATGTTTACCTTATGTTATGGTTTTGATCTAAAATGTCCCTTTAAAGTCTCATGTGTTTGGATCATGGAGGACATGATTAAGCAGGGAATGATCAAAGGCTAGCACAGACAAGCATAATTAGGGAAGAATCTATTAAGCCACGGAGGCCAGTCATCGTACAGACTGTAGAAGGAGCCATACAGCAGTCATTCCATAACTATCTGGAACATGAGATAATGGTTTACCCACTAGTGCCTAACAGCCATTGTGTCAAGTCCTATCAGTTACATGTGTATGTGGTTGAGAGTGCTGGATAGAGTAGAGAAGAGTTCATAGCAATATGTGAAAGAGAGAGAGCTATTGATGTACAGTGCTGATATTGCACAGCTGATGCACAATGCCAATTTTGTGTACAACTGGATGTCATATAACAGATCACAAAAGTGAATCAGTGTGAGCACAAGGAGGTCAGGCAACACATGTACATCCATAGACAAGTTTTTATGATTACTATCAATCCAAAAGGTCTTACAATTGACTCACACTAAGCAAGAGTTCTAACTTGGGGACGTCTGAATAAATGATCTGACATTCTCCTTGAATGATTTAAGAAAGTTTCCCCTATTGGCTTCAAATATGAAAACTGACAATACAAAAAGAAAGAAAGAAAATTGACAATGGAGGAAATTAGAAACAGGAAATCCAGTTACAAAGCTCAATTAATTTAAACTATGGGCTTGTTTCCTCATGTAACCACAGTTAATCAATTTTGCTCCTCTAGTTCCAAATAGCAAAGACCTTTTAAAGAAGTGTAGAATTTTACAGTGATTCTCAGATTTCAGCATACATCAGAATCTCCTGTGAAATGAGTTTTAAAAGATTTGTGAAAACAGATTTCTGAATCTCTCAGACAGATCCTCATTCAGTAAGTCTGAGGGGAACTCAGAGAAGTTACCTTTCCAATAAGGAAATGCACATTTTGTGGCCTGGGAATGGAATAGCAGGAATAGAAAGTGACACAGTGTGAATACCACAAGCCTAGTAGGAATAAGATGGGCTTTGGTGTCAAGCAGGCCTGTGTTTAAACCCAGCCTTTGTGACATGTTCCTGTGAACTTCTCACAGTACCATCTGTAAAGCAAGAGCAGCCCTCATTGTGCAGAACTGGGTAAGAAGAAAAGGAGATGATGATATTGGTAAATGCTCAGTGTACCAGTGGGCATACTATATATATATATGTATATATATATATATATATATATATATATATATATATTGCATATATATGTATTGTATATATGTATATATACATGTATTAGGAAATAATTTTATATATATATTTAATAAATAAAATAAATAATTTAATATATATATATATATTGCATATATATGTATTGTATATATGTATATATACATGTATTAGGAAATAATTTTAAAAAACCAAATTTGACAGAATAACAACTTTTTTGCCAGGTACCTTCTTAACTTTTTTTTTATTTTGAGACAGAATATTGCCAACTTGCCCAATTAGGCTAGAATTTGAGATCCATGGGCCTCAATTTGCTAGAGTGTGAGATTATAGGCAGGTGTCACTATACCCAGCTTACTAGGAGCTTGTTTGAAAATTTGAGAATAAATAAGATTGGCATTCCAATTTTAATTTCCATAATCAGTTAAGGAATATGTTACTATCATTTATATCTCAAATTGCTCCTTCTCACTTCCCTATTTTCCCTAATCTTTATGCTATTAGCTCTTTCATAGACATGTATGAAAGATGAAAGGCAGGGCCTCAGAAGCCTGACCAACATGCAGAGATAGGTCCAGCATTGCACAAAGCATCAGGGCTTCCAAGGTATAAAAGACCTCATTGATCTCTCCCTTGCTATTTCAAAAATGAGACAACAAAATCTGTCAAATGTCCTATGGCATTCAAGATAAAGGTTTTGAATTGTAGACAAAATATTTCAGTTTGTCTAGCCTTTTGACACTATTTCCAACTCCATAGTTTATTCAAAATGTCTGTATGCATCTTAAAATTATTTTTATCATGTTGATTTGCTCATCTACAAATGTATGCTGCTTAAGTCATAGTTTAAATGTAAATTTTAATGAATGCTATGAATCAGTGCCTAATTTGCACATTTTGTTAATTACCTGTGCTTTGGGATAATCCATCCAAGATGTTCCCTATTACTCTGAGTAATTAAAAGTTGACCTATTTTCAAATTTTTGCAGCTCAAATACAATGAATTCCAGTCAATTTTCTTTCCTAATAGAAAATCCATCATTTATTTAAATAGTCCATCAGGCATAATTGGAATGTAAAATCTTGAGATGAAAATTAACTTTCAAAGGTCACAGAGTCCATCCTTTTACCTTTGGGTAGATTGTCAAATCAGCCAGAGGACGTATTGCATATCTTATAGCCTATTTGTAAAATGTAGCCAAAAATGTGGAGCAACCTACAGAGAAAATGATTTCTCTGTCCTCACCATCTGAATCCTAGACCTAGAGAAAGCTCAGCTTAGGAGTTGCAAATATTTTCATGTGTAAATGTATGGAAAAACACACTCAGACTCCATGTTCAAATGCCTCATACACAAGACTGACCGATGAAGGTTGGAATGTACATGTACAAATTCTCTTCCTTGATGTAACTCATGTTTTTGCTTTTTATGCTTAGAGAAGAATCAAATTCTCTATGAGATTAGCGCCCACTCAAAACAGTCAGTGAACTTTAAACTGTGGGTCACATTCCAATTTTACAAGATTCAGTGGTATAGACTCATCCTCAGGGTGGCAATGGGAATTTTTTTTTTTAAACTTACCATGCTTTGGTCTTTGTCTCATTTATTGTTAAGGACCTAGATCAACAAGAAGGAAATGGCCATTTAAGAATTTCTCTCAGTCTTTCTCCAAGGCTGTTCTGTCAGTTCCCAAATCACTACATTCCTGGCTTTTCTTACAAACTTATTCCTAGCTTCATCGTGGTACCTCCCTGTGACACTGTTTACCTCTTCCTTTCTGTGCTTTGCAAACTGTCACTATGTAGAACAATTTCACATGTTTGAATGTAGAGACTTTCTTTTCCCTTCTTTGACTTGCACTATTTATATCATTTTGCAGTCTTCTTGCTTGGACTCCCCACTTTCAAATATTAGTGCTTTCCATGGCAAGAGACCCTGCTTCAGATATCCCTTGCCTTAATATTAAGCTGTATGATCAGTGCTGGTTCATGGTGCTTACCCTTTAACTCTGTTGCCTGAACGCTGTTTTGTTTTTCTCATCCAGAACTTAATCTCTCTGGTGTCTTCTCCAGCTCTGTTGATAGAAACTCTTTCATGCCATTTGCTTGAACCAACAACTTTAGAGTTATCTTTGTTCTTAAAATAGTAAATACTTTTCTGATGTTTTCAAAACATGGGTACGAAGTCTTTTAATTCCAATCTGTAAACCTGTTTGCAATGTGACTTTTCTGGTCTTCTTCTCAAGTGATGAGGTCAGTCTCCCCATCATTTATGTTTGAGCTGATCTTGTGACTTGTTTTGAAAAACAGAATGTGATAGAGATAATATTATGTGACTTTGAGGCAGATCCCTGGCAGCAACCACCTTCCCTCTCTTAGAATACAGCCTAAGGCCACCACAAGAGGATCTGGCCTCACACTAGAGAAAAAAGAACTGTATTAAAAAGGATCCCTTGGCAGTGGAGCTCAGCCACTTGAATGACTCCAGAAGAATCCATCGGAGGAACCAACCACAACCCACAAAGTTATGATAAATAGTGAATTATTTTTAGCCATTGTCTTCTAGAGTGGTGTTTCTCAGCAGTGGTAATAATTCACATCTCACCACTTCCATAGCTATCTGCAGAGCTTCCTATTTGATTGGAACCATGAATCCAGAACCACATTGGTAGTTTTTTCGTGGCCTCATTAGTTCTACCTTCAGTCCCTACAATCTCTTCTCAATTCAGCATCGGAAATGATTCCTTTAAAGCAAGGCAGGTCATACCACTGCTCTCATCCAAATCTACCAGGTGTTCCTGTGAAAGTCCAGATGGTTATGATGGCCTGCATTGTCCCGTATGGCTCAGTCTCCATCACCTCTCTGACCTCACCTTGTTTCACTGTCTTATTCACTGTGCCTCAGCCCCCTTCTGTTCCTTAATGTGCAACCACTTTGCCTACAGTGCTGCTCTGCAAACTTATGCTCCAATGTCATGTAAGCAAAGAAGCTTACTCTGACCATCTGATTTAAAATCGCACTCTGTATCCTTCCCAGAAGACCCAGTCAGCCGTATCTTTTTAACATCTCTTATCATCTTCTGTCATTCATTCTACAGAATTAATATATTTATTAAGATGATTATCTGTCTTCCCCCAATAAAGCAGACAGAGTATTATGTCTATTTTGTTTAGCATTTAATATCATCTCACACTGAAGTCCTACTATGCTTTTGTTCTTCTGTTTCCTTTTGTTCTATCATGTTATATCTTATTGGATATTATTATGCATGATAGTATAAACAAATTTTCTATGAAAAATGAGATAATATAATAGCAATTGTTCATTCTCTGTTATTTGGTTCTGAAAGCTCTGTACTGCTTTCATTCTCTTGAATGGTTTTACCATTTTTGATAAAGGAAAACAAGTATGATTTTAATCACATTTTGTGTTAAATCAGCCTCATTATTGTTCTGGATTAAAGCATAGTAACTGTTTCTTCCCATTTTCCCCTCCATGCTTTCTTTCATAAAGCCTCTATCTCACTCCAGTTTTCTCTAACAAGTCCTTCATGGACTGTCCACACCTAATGCTGCCCCATAGGCAGCTGGAAGACTTGTTGCCATCAAAAAATGGAGAAAGTGAAAAGAAGAAAAGCAGGAACCAGCACAACATCTGGAAACCAAAAACAGGCAACTAGAATTTCCAGAATTATGGCAAAGAGAAGGACCAGAAGTTTCCAGAAGAAATGCTAATAATCTACAAGTACCTAAAATAGAACAGGTAAAAGGAGCTGATTCACTAACAGGATTTGACAATGGCAAATGAAGAAGCATTTTAGAAAACAGTTCACAGCACTGTTAGAGGGTGTGGGAGAATCTAATTTTAGGGTAAAAAGAAAAAAAAAACTAAAGAAAAATGAAGCGATGGTTAATAATTATTAACTACTGAGCAGATATAATAAAAATCATTCTTTTCTATAAAAATCCTTAAAAGAAATATATTATTTAATGGGATACATTAAATCTACTGTCTGTGAAATCAAGGTTAAGACAGAGAAGTTTACTATTTCTTCCTCTATTTAATTTTGACCTGGATATTGTAGCTAGTTCAATAATGGAAGAAAAAGAAATAAAATGTATAAGAATTATAAAAAGAAATTTATTACTACCATTTTTATAGACAGAAAATCCAAAAGAATCTATAGGTAAATTTTAGAATTAATGAGTAAATTTAGGAAAGTCTTACATTCATAATAAATATCTAAAACCAACTGTATCTCCGGATGCTAGAAGCAGAATAAAAATATTTTAAATTACCATTTACAATAACATAAAATATTAATTAAAAATACTAGAAATAAATCTAATTTAAATTATACAACACTTCTTCCTAAAACATGTTATGGACATATTAAAGCTACTTACTTGAATGGGGAAATGTATAGTTTGCAGATTGAAAACACAATGTGAAGTTTTAGATCTCCTCAATGCTTTATGGATTAAATGCAATTAAAGTGAAGACTTAAGTTTTTCTTGTCATTGTTTGTCCTGCCATGTTGACACTAAAAATTGTACAGATGAACTACACCTAATACTAACAACAAACTTGAAGAAAAGTTTAGAGGACTTTTAGATAGCAAGAGTTAATATTACATATCAGAAATTAGGACAATGTATAATGAATTCAAGTGCAGATATCAAGAAAAAAGAAACAGAGTCCAGGAAAAAAAAAAACCTATAAACATGTATTCAAATAGTGTACAACAAAAGTGTGACTGCTGCATTGTTCAATAAAAAAAACTCAAATCAAATTGAAGCTAAAAATAATAATTCCATGTGATAAGTAGGGAAAACTGAAAATATCACATAAACAAAGCAACTGTTTTAATGTTTGAGGGTTCTACCATGGACAATTGCTTTCATCAGCTTCAGACAATGTGCAATATTTCTCTTAGAGAAACATAACAGATACATTAATAAATAAGTAATTAAAATAAAGGAGAGAGGTCAGTAAATCATGAGGTAGCTACTGGAAACTCAAAAGTGGCCAGAGGGAAGGGAAAGGAAACAGGAAGGGGGCAAAGGGATTCAAATTGACCAAGATACGTTAAATGTATGTACATCTTCCCAAAATAAACCCCATCATCATGGAATATTGACATCCATTAATAAAAAAGGTACAAAAACAACAATGAATGCTGATGAAAATGACGGGGAGGAAGGAAACCTCCTACACTGACGGTGGTAATGTAAAATAGTACACCTGCCCTGAAGATCGGTCTGACAAAAAGAAAGAAAACACAGAACTTATTGTTTCTGCTTTGTTTTTAAGACCACCTTTGACTTTAGCAGAGAAAGAACTGGCAGGTATGTGAAACTCTCAAGGAGAAAGGGCTTTGTGGACATTTGCATGGACCTATTTTTCTAAATTTGGATGTATGTTTAGAGTAAATATATATCCTTTGTGGGGTTTTAGTAAATATGTATGATACATCTTAAATATTTGATTTCCTTTTCCCCTCCCTGTCCTTTCACCTTCAGTCTCTTGGACCTCTTCCCAATTTCAAAGGACCTTTATCCCTTACTTACTTAAATGAGAGATACCGTACAGCACTTAAGTTTGCATGTCTGATTTTTGGTTCCGGGTGAGAAGTGGTACAAGGAATCAAACACAAGACCTTGCACTTGCCAAGCAGGTGCACATACCACTGAGTTACACCCCAGCCCTTGTGTGTCTGACTTAATTCTCTTAACATTATATTTTCCAGGTGCATTAATTTTCCTATAAATGTCTCAAATGCATCCTTCTTTAATTTCGTTAAGTAATGAGAAAAATTCCTTTATTCCAAAGTTAAAACTTAAGAAAGAATGGTCTGTGTTCTCCTCATCATATTCCCTGGATTGTTCTCAATCAGATTAAACACAGTTTGAGAATTCATCAAAGGAAATATAGACTTCAAAAAGAATGCAGTTTAAGCGACTTGAATTTTCTCCACCCAAGTTCATAAATTAACTTTGAAACCCTATTGAACTTCTGTGTATTTCAAATTCTAGTTCCTAGTACAGTGTCATGCTCCCTGCAGACATTCAATAAATGTTAATTGAATTGAATTGAAATTTAATTTGAAGCCTTTGAGAAAATGAAATTCCTCACATTGGGGTAGCTTTTTGCTTTACACCAAGGAGGCTTTTCCCTGGATATATTGTAAATTAATTTCAGAACTTAATGTTTAAATGAAAGCAAAGCAATTAATAGAAAGCTGAAAATTCTGAATATAAAAAGTCTCCCTGTGAAAATCAAACTGTTTTGGTATCTGCGCAATAATTTTTCCCCAGTAAGAAAAAAATAAATAAAATGGATAAAAGTGTGTGTGCAGAACATATACCAGTCATTTTGATAATAGCTCTTTTAAAACATGTCTCAAAGGGAAATGCTATTGAGTATTTCATTGATTCACCATTTATAGTAATAGTTTTGTTTGAGAATATTCATGAAGCTTTGTGCTGCAAAGTACATTATAAAAACCAATAGCTACTCAAAATCAGATAGAGTAATAAAAGATCTTCAGCCCTTATCATGTTGTTTTTCAAAAATGAGTGACCTTTTTTTCCCCTCTAGACATAACATTGAGGCATATGCCTGTAATCCCAGCACTCGAGAGGCTGAGGCAGGAGGATCACTGAGTTTGAGGCCAGCCTGGTCTAGCTCAGTGTTGTTCAAAGTGATTTCAATGTCAGCCTGAACTACAGAATGAGATCCTGTCTCAAAAAATTCTGTTTCATTACTTCATGGTAAATTTATGTACATCTTACTCTAAATGTACTTATGCAGAGATGAGAATATCTACTTAAATTATCCATAAAGTATTTCCATTCTAATCTTAAATGTTTAAGATACTATTTCCTGAATTAATTCCATCACCAACAAGCACCTATCACAGGCAATGGAGTGGCTTGTTGAGTCTTTAATTCTCTAGCGGCCTCATGGAACCTTCTCAGCCTATTCGGAAGTCTCCAAGTTTTGCACCAAGTATTGTATTCTGTTCCTGCTGAATTCCAGAGTCCCTGTCACTTCACTTCTTTGTCAGCGGTTTTCAGGGTTGTTTTGTTATGCTTTGCTTTTTCATTTTAAAGCAGGATTAAAAAAAGATAGACTGCCTGGTTGGTTAATAATCATTCTCAAAAGTTAGAACAGGAATTTTGTCATTTTTATAAATCTTTTTTATTTCTATTCGGAAAAAAATGTATTCAATTTACATAAAACATAATCTTCAGTTTGTTAATAGATAACTTGTAATTAAAATCAAATAATGATCTACAAGCTTACCTCCTTCAGTGCCTCCATTAGTAAATTCCAAGATGTTTTAGAATTCTTCTAATTTATCCTTAATGCTCTCTGTCGGTGTCGCTCCCGGCCGGCAGGAAAAACACACGACAGATTCTGACGGTGTGCAACCTTGTCTTTATTTGTCTCCGCGTGGGCCCCGCGAGGCCTCTGCTCTGCCACCAGTCCTTTCTCACCAGTGGACTTTCTCTATCTCTACCTTTTCCGTGCTTCTCTCTCATGGCGGGAGAGGCACTCACTTTTATAGGGTAACAGTGGCCAATCAGTTCAAAGCGCGCGATGCGGGCTGATTGGCTAACATCAGTTGTTGCTAGGCAGACTATCTTACAGAGCGGGTTAAGTCGCCAGGGCAATCAGGGGGCAGGAAGCAGGCGCCAACTTGGCTCACTCGATGGGAGGGGTAACTTAGCTCAGGCTTTGCTCTTTTCTACAGGCCTCACGTCCGCCAAGTAAGGCGACCGGGCTCGGCCGCGGCTCCCAACATCTCCCCCTATTTTATTTATTTTGAATGAATGTACGCATCACAGCCCGCCCTGGATTGAGTGCAGAGGCTTATGCCCTGTGTTGAGGCCCACCGTAGGCCCTTGGCTTGGACCCTGGTCGGCCGTCCCTGGGTCCACCAAGGCCTTGAGACCCTCGTCCTTTTTCCAGGGCCAGGAGTGAACTGGACGGAACCTGGATGCACATAGGCATGCACTCATGCCCCTCCGTGCGATCCCCTCGGAGAGGCATCTAGATCTGGGCAGATTCTAGTAATCCAGCGGCTTTCGTGCAGTATGGGGTAGGGCCTGGCTTAGGTCGAGTCGTGCTGGGGAGGCACGCTCTTACCCGTCATTGACTCACCCACCCTGCTGTGTGGTGTCAATAGGGAAGGAATGCGGAAGACCCGCCACATCTAGACCCGGTCGTAGGCCAATCGAGCGAGCCATGCGTAAGCCTGGGGGTCATTGTGCCCATCACGGGCTGCTGCCAGGGCCGCATGGGCAACCAGGCGTACTTGACGCCGGGCCGCCGCAAGGCGCCCATTAATAAATGATGTGACCCATCGGAGCAAGAATGGTCCTATAAGCAGGAGCAAGAACAAGGAGCATAGAGGGCCTAACAAGGGTAGCACATAGGGGAGCAAGCCGTTCCAGGCCCCCAAAAAGGGATTGTCCTGCAGTTCTTTTAGGGCTCATCTTGTTGTTGGGTCTGCGGTTGGCCTCTGGTGGAACAGGCCTGATCTTCAGTCGAGGGACTTGTCGCGTCAACCTCTCTGGGACCCACAGTGGTTCTCGTCCCGGTTCCTGCGGAAAAACACAAACCGCGCCTCGGTTCCAGCTGATTACCGGATCCGGGCCCATCCATTGTCCTGTCAGGACGTCCTTCCATTTAACCCATCCTTTATTTTTGGGGGATGGGGTACAATGTGCCATAGCTGGGGAGCAATTTTCACTGTTTAAGTTTAAAAAATTGTATGTGAATAATGCCATAGATAACCGTGCCTTTGGAGGCAGGCCTTGGCTTACTCCCCCTTTTTGTTTTTTATTTTTTTATTTTTTATTTTTTATTTTTTTTTTATTTTTTTTTGGTCTTTTTCGTTTTTTGTTTTTTTTTTTTTTTTTTTTTTTTTTTTTTTATCGGTACCAGGGATCGAACTCGCTATTGCCTGCTTACAAGGCAGGCGCTTATGCCGCTGAGCTAAATCCCCAGCTCCCGTTTCCTTGACCGGCGTTTCTCTCAGCCTGCTCGGCAGAGAACTCTGCGTACCATGCTCGCCAATCAAGATAACTACCCGAAGGAAGGCATGCCTTGGCCAGCTGCATCCAATCACCCGGTGTAAGAGGCTGGGAGGCAAGATTCTCTAGCATAGCTATGGTATAAGGAGCTGTGGGCCCGAAGGTCGTGACAGCGCTTTTTAATTCTCTAATCTGTTTTATTTCAAACGGTTCCCAAACATTGCGCCCTTGGCCTGGGGCCATTTGCACAGGAAATACTCCATAAGGACCGTAATCTATTCCTTGCATCGATGGATCCCCTCTGGGCCATCGTTCACCCCTCCATAACCGCCCATGAAAATATCGTCCGCCCCGCGGCGCGACGTCATAGAACGGCGGTCGCGACAGAGTGGAATGGGGCGTCACTTCCTGTGCCGGCTGAGAGAAAGGGGGGTCCCCTGTAGCGGCCTCTCGGCGGGGAACCGCTTCTGGAAATGAACTCCAGGGCGGAGCGGATGGCTCTCTATCTCCTCCCCGCCAGAGGGCGCTCGGGGGTCCTTTCTCCTCTCTCTGCTTTTCTCGAGCGGCGCACGCACACAATTCGCGGCGCAACTCAGCATAGGGGTTTCGGGCCTCTCGGCTTCCTGCCCCACCTTCTAGTTCCTCCTCGCTATCTGAGTCGGAGGACTCCAGAGCTTGGGTGTTCTCTATCTTTCCCTGGATCTTCTCCCCCTGGATAGACCCCTCCCGAGAGCATTCCGATTTTGCCTGCTCAAAAGCCTTGCGTGCGTCCATGATTTCCGCGTCTCTAACTGCCGACGGGAACCCCTTCCCCTCCCCTTCAAGGCACGCATGTATCATTTCCCGTAGCGGGCGAATAGCCGGCGAAATATCGCCTCCCAATTCCGCCGAGGCGAGGTCCCCGCCTAACTTCTCCCATGATGGCAGGTTTAAATGCCCTGTGGGTAAAAACCAGGGAGCCACCCTATCTACCTCTGCTATGAATAGTTCCAGTGTTTTTTGACCTACCCTGAGGTCTCTAGCTTTTAAAAGCTTTCTAAGGGCCTTTACCAAGGGCCGTGCCTCCGTGCTCGGTAAATTACCCATCCTCAACCTCCGAGGGCTGTTACTCACCGCGTGTGACTTAGAGAACCTGTCACCTACGCGTGAGCCTGAGGGGAGTCTAAAAGCCCTGTAGGTGCGCACCACCCAGAGCCCAGGCTTATCCCCCACTCACCTGTCCGGCAGCACCACGCTGGAGCGTTGCACACCACCGAGGGGAGTGATCAGATCCCCGTACGGGCCACCAGATGTCGGTGTCGCTCCCGGCCGGCAGGAAAAACACACGACAGATTCTGACGGTGTGCAACCTTGTCTTTATTTGTCTCCGCGTGGGCCCCGCGAGGCCTCTGCTCTGCCACCAGTCCTTTCTCACCGGTGGACTTTCTCTATCTCTACCTTTTCCGTGCTTCTCTCTCGTGGCAGGAGAGGCACTCACTTTTATAGGGTAACAGTGGCCAATCAGTTCAAAGCACGCGATGCGGGCTGATTGGTTAACATCAGTTGTTGCTAGGCAGACTATCTTACAGAGTGGGTTGTTTAAGTCGCCAGGGCAATCAGGGGGCAGGAAGCAGGTGCCAACTTGGCTCACTCGATGGGAGGGGTAACTTAGCTCAGGCTTTGCTCTTTTCTACAGGCCTCACGTCCGCCAAGTAAGGCGACTGGGCTTGGCCGCGGCTCCCAACAGCTCTCATTTCTTTTTCTAGTCACAAATAAATCTTATGCTGCTGTGACAGACAAGAGCAGGGATTATTCTACTACTATTTCAGAGGAAAAAGTGAATCCTTGTGAAAGTTCCTTTCCTAATCATGCATGTGTTTATGGTTGCTTCCTTCCTTTACTTCTTCTTCTTTTCTTTTGTATACACAAAGCCCACATAATATGGGCTTTATGGAAATTCATATGCAGTAATGGTAAATTGAAGAGCAGCAATAGCCCTGGTGTTAGTCCCAACACTGAAAAAGGAGAAATCTGTCAAATTAGCAGGCAAGCACAAAGAGAAACACAGAAAGTCGAGAGACAGAGATGATAGAAAGCTGCATTAATTAAAGCTATCACAAAACAAAAATAGCAAAGTACTGTCTTGTGATGAATAGAAAGACTAGGACAGTGTTGTTCGAAGAACTATCCATAAAGGTATGGATATTTGCTACCTGAGATGAGACTAGTCCAACTGAAGAACTGAACTTTTAATTCTTTGAAATTTTAGTTGATTTAAATGGCCACATGGAGCTTTGGGCTAATATTTTGGTCAACTCAAGTCTATACACTAAAGGAGACTGTGGCTCAGCAGACAGGAAGAGAAGAGATCTACTTATAGAGGCTGACTGTGGGGAGGAGAGAGCATGAGAAGGCTTATCAGGGACCCTGGCTGCTTCAAGAGTTTAAACAAATCCTTTGGCCCTTAGTTTCTGGGAATGGGGAAAGTTACTCTCTTGTTCATTTCACAGATTTCCTTGAATACAGAAAATGAGATCCTAAGCAAGAAAGCTTCAAATTGAGGTTTATAGTCGGTCAGATGGAATGCCTATTATTCATTAACTGAGGGTAAGTCTGAAACAAGAAATTCAGAGGGAAAATGTTTGATTTTGTGTATAACCCATTCTTTTAAGTTAGGTTCCTCATAAGTAAACCATGAAAAGGAAACTCCCAAGCTGTGATTTATTAAGGAAGTGCTCCAAGAAGAAAACCAGAAGAGCTATGGGGAAGCCACACAGGAAAGTGGAGGAGAAGCCAAGAGCCAGGATGAGTTAGATCCTCTAGGCAGCTCTAAAATACACTGTACCTCACAGCTGGTCTCAGTTTCAGGAAGGAGTTGGGCTTTCCTAGCCCCTGTGGCCATATACGAGGTGTCTCGGAGGGTATAAACTCCCAGCAAGAAGTCATTCCAGTGGCACAAATGCAGACAAGAGCATTCTCTCAGGTAATGGCCCCTAGACGGAAAGGCCCACTGAGTCCATAGGAGTGGTAAAAAGACACGGCACAGGTAACAGGAGCAACTGGAGGATCTGGAACCCCAGCTGACCTACAGACAACAACAGAGTGAACAGTGGAGATCAGCCAGAGAAATTCTGGAAACAAAAATGATCTCTACATGAAGCCATTTACAGAAAAAGCAGACAATATTTGGCTGCAGGAAATAATCAGTTATGTTCTAAATATTCTAGGGCTTTTTTTAAAGTTAGGATCTTTTTATTTATAAAAAGATTAAATATAAATCTTTTTATATTTAATCTTAAATCTTAAATATATAAATCTTTCCATATTCCAGAAAAGAAAGAAAATGTTTCAGGTTTAAAATATTTTACTACCCTGTGAAACAAAGGCATTGCCCTTTGATTTAAGACAGAGTACGTAATTGAAAGTTAGATTTACTGCAGACAAGTGAAATTGAGTGTCTTGTCTATCAAGCAGGTTCTTGTTTAAGGCCAGCATGTTGTACTTTCAGCCTACAGCAGCTTTCCCATACCTTTAAACTTTTTGATTTTTTTAAAAGATTTCATTCAAAAGCATTATTGAAAAAAATAACACAACATTTCAATATACTCTCTTGGAATGTTGATTTTTTTTCCCTGTCTTGTGAGTTCTCCACTACAATTGCCTTATTCTTCTGTGTGTCTTCTCCTATAGCATGTTAGATAACAATTCAAGATATTAGTCTTTTGACCAGTATATTTCTTGAAGAGCTAAATTGTAAAAGGGACCTTCTTTCTAGTCACATATATCCTTTAAAAATTTATACTTTAAAACCACAAACAAAAATAGGAGTAAGTGTTTATTGTAGCTTAGATCTAGATGTCCCCCCAAAGCCTCCTGTGTTGATAGATGGGCATTTGGAGTTTCACACTAGATTATGGGGATGATAACTAGATCAGTTCACTGATAGGTTTAATGTAGTTCCGGGTACAGATAATGGAAATGACCACCTCGCATATGGATGATAACTAACCAATAGGTTTGTAGTGTAAATAAGAATAACAATGGAAAGGAAGGCTCATTGCTTCACTGCCTCCCACTTGACATGCCATGGACTGTTTCTCTTCTGTCATGACACTTTTCTACGCACCCTGCTCTGGAGCCAGCTGGCTATGAACGGAAATCTCTGTAAACTGTGTGCTAAAATAAAACCTTTATGAACTTGTGGGTGTTGATTATTTTGTCCCAGCAACAAAAAACTAACTAACACAGTATCATTTTAGAACGTTGGTGTGGTATCTTACAAAGTCATTCAGTTACTTCTAAGAGGAAAATGAAAAATGAAATACATATATCCATTTAAATGATGCAAATAATACTTAAAGTTTTACATTGTTCAAAAAGGATATTTTATATATTTAGCTGTAAACTAAATATTCAACACAATACACTTACTTCCAAGGGGAAATTGGTCTGAAAAATATCCTAAATATTAAAGATTATTTAAAGACTGTTCTCAGTCCATTTGTTAAAAACACTTTTCCAACAAATTAAATAAAATTCAAGTATACAATTTATCTTTTCTGTATACATACCTCTTGTATATCTGGTAACATCATAAAATTAAATGTCTGCTTCAAGAATGAATAAAATTAAACTGCACAACATTTTTATAAAAGATAATAGATGAGCTAAATCCCTATATGAATAAAATATCAATGTTGCTGGAAAATCAAATCAATAGCAAATTTCAATGAATAATATGAGTATTTTAAAATATTATCACAAATGTCACTAAATTAAAATAAGATGTAACAGCAGAAATAGAATCACAATCTAGTGGTGAAAGATGTATCTTAAATCCTAACAACAATAAATACCATCATAAGATACACATCTACCAGAAAAATTCTAGTAAATTTTTTAAAAAGGCAAACTTTCTAATTAACTTACATACATAAATACACACACATGCACAGGACCAACTGGCATATGGAAAAAAATTCAACTTAGAATTTTTAAGCCCAAATTTAAGAATTAACCATAAATTATAAACTTCAAATAGGGAGGGATCAAAGGATAAAGTATAAAAGGTTATCAAAGATGAAAAGAAATAACTTCTCCTTTTCAGAATGCAAATATGGTGTGTCTTGTGGTTTGGGTTTGTGGCTTGATATGGCATGTGTCTTGCTGTTCCGTGATACTGGGAACTGAATCCAGGATGCTTGCACTGATCTACATCCTCTTATGTTTTTATTTTTATTTTTGTCTTACTAAATTATTAAGTTGCCCAGGTTGGATTTGAATTTACAATTCTCCTGCCTCAGCTTCTCACAGTTCTCACAGGAGTGTGCCACAGTGTCTAGTCAGTTTTACCATTGCTGGGGCACAATACTTGACTTCCACAATTTAAAGAATAGTTTTAATTTAGCTAACAATTTCAGTGTACCCAGTACATGGTTAGCAGACTTCAAGGCAGGAACACCATAGCAGAATGGCCTGATGGAGCAAAGATATTTTGTACAAAATTATGTAGTGATATACTATAGGCATATTCATCTTATTAGGTATATAATAGTTCAAAAATAAAACAATATAAGTAGTGCCTGATAAATTAAATTATTAAACATATGCAACATAAGCATATTCTCTATACCCATTTAAACAAGAACTAATATAACCATTTTGCTGTGAAAATCCCATTAATGTTCCATTAAGTGAAACCTGATGTATATTAGTATGGTCTTGCTTGTCACACTGTAAAGTGTGTGTACGTGTGTGGATGTACATACGTGTGTGTGCAGTACATTTGTCACTAATTCCTAAAAAATGATTTGGGAGATGAGTTTAGATAAAAAGACTAATTCTAATTATTTGTCCTCCTTTTCCATAATATTCAGTATATTTATATGTAACTCTTTTATTTTAAAAAATCATATTATTCTGGAAGTAATAGTGGAACACAGAATGATGTAGAACTAACACATTCATTCATTCTCAAATATAAGCCTTGCAAGAATTAAGAACTGAGACACACAATCTTCCCATAGCTATACAAGCTTCCTCTAGGACATGGAGTTGCCTGATAATTAATATCTAATAATAACCTGCAAATTAGTAGATTCATCATTTGGACAGTTGCTGCCCCAAAACTAATGGTTTGTTTAACAAATGAATTTTGCTTTCCATTTGATGTTATTTTTATTTCTAAATGCCATTGTTTGAGCTTGGCAAGTGCTCCAGCATGGTTGTTAGCTGGCCAACACAGTTTACTTCCTGCAATTTCCAAAGTGGTACTCTGCAGCAGAGTGTAAGGTCAGAAGGGAGGAGATGAACCCAGAGTCTCCGAGTTTGGTGGGGTGACACTGTGCGCCAGATCTGTGGTTCTGGTTGTCTTCCCACTACCAGTTCACTTATTCAATCATTCATTCATCATTCATTCATTCAAGATATGCTTAAAGTATCATCTTCATGTAGATAATGTTCCAAGAGCTGGAGACTTAAAAAATCTCTAAAGCCTTCCTCATTGAACGTATATTTTAATGAAGTATTTAATAAAATATGGAATTTTTTAAATGTTCAATTGATATTGTTTTGTAATGATAAATGTGTGAAGAAGAAAAAAAGCAATGAAGGGTACAGTTTCAAATATGTTTTTAGGGAAGTCCTCCCTGAAATTGTTACCTGAGTGAAGGCCCAATGAAAGCCTGAAAAATAATAAGAAAAATAATGGTCCAGACAAAACAAGAAGCAAAGAAAAACCCCTTCAATGCCAGTATGCCCAGGACGGCTGTGGAACAGCAAGATAGTGAGCAAACAGCTGAGGGTGAGCCCACTCAGGTAGGGCACCCAGGCCACTGTAGGAGCTTTGGATTTTTTCTCTAGATAAGATGAAAAGATACAGAAAAATCTAAGCCATGGAGCAATTTGACACATTTTTAAAGGATCAGAGCTCATTAGTTCTCAGCAAAATGTTATTCCCCTAAACACACACACACACACACACACACACACACACACACACACATATCATGGAACATTTCACAATGTCTCAGGAAGTTGTGGATTGCATAATTTTGATGGAGGTTAGGAGATGTGCTCCTGCCATCTAGTGAGTAAAGACCAGGCATGCTGCTACCTATCACACAAAAACTTATTCGGCTTACAATGTCAGTAGTGCCCAGATTGAGAAAATTTATGCTGAGTTAAAAGTAGAACATAGAGAGGCGGGGGGGGGGGGGGGAGGCACACTATTAGGAGACTACTAGTACAAACTTGACAACGTGTCTTTGCGCAGTTAGCAGAAGCAGTGAGGACTGGTGAGCTTCTAAGGGAGTCTGTGCCTAGATTCCAGAGACAAAAGTGACTGGTCACAAGGATGGGGAGAAGTCAATGGTGAGTACAAATCTTTGCAATTACTCCTCCTGTCTTGCACTGCTTTCTCCTAACTCCAGCTCCCAAACTTCCTACTCTCCCATAAATGCTACCACACTGCCCAGCCATATCTTGTCCACATCCAACTTTTATCCTCAGTGTCACGGGGCATTCTACTTTGTAGCTTCCTCAAACCCGGTGCTAGGTTACCCCTGCTCAATCCACGGCCCACCTGCTATTTTTTTTTTAATTTTTTGTTGCACCACACACCTGACCCAGCTTCCACTGCTTCTCATATCATGCTCCTAATGCAGCAGTGAAAACTTGCTATCTTAATTTCTAATTTAAATCTTTCCTTCTTGTATTTTCCATTCCAGACATGCTGAGTTTTCTTTTTACATGGTATACATTTCATTCCCTCCTCAGGAATTTTCTCTGCAATCCTCTAAAGCAAAACTCGCCTATTGCAATCTCTGGATTAGTCAATCTGTCCATCTTTCTAAGAAGTCTTCCATGATGAAACTTATAATTCTATTTGCACCCCTATTGGAAGGTTAACTGAATGAGTGTTTGATGGCTCGTTTAAAAAGTTATTGTCCTGAAATTAATAGAATATTTCAAAATAACTAGTAGATAATATTTTGAATGTTCTCCACACAGGAATGATATATATCTGAAGTGATGGATATTCATTTATCCAAGCTGATTATTATGTATTGTACAGATCTACTAAAATGACATACTGTGCCCACATAAATATGAACATCAATACTATCAAGTAAAAATAAAAGCACATTTTAAAAATCATTTCTCTGTTGATTTCTTTGCATATGCCAGAATTATTTTTGTATGTTTTATGAGAGAAAAAATACTGACCTTCTTTTCTCAATGTAGCTAGTCTCTGGGATGTACATGGCATTCTCTACACAGGAAAAAAAGTAAATGAAATGTTTTAATTTGCTGACTGGTGAAAGAAAACTTGGATTATAAGATAATTTTGTATTATATGAACATTTTAAAGAAACGTTAACATTCACATCAAAGACTTACATAAAATATGCCTCGCACAACTCTGAGTTTCTCTATAAGAGAATGAATTTCCTACCAAAAAGAAAAAATAAAGCACCAAGAGAATTAGAAATACATGTAATCAATGGAAGATTTAAGAAAGGAGATAGAGAATGTTCGTGTTATAGAGTATTTCATAATACATGTATAGATACATATTATTTTTTATTTTAGTACTATCTAGCTAAATGTTGATGAGTAGAACTGTGAATATAAATCACTAAAAGAAAGGTTACAGTCAGCCTGCTTTAGTCTCTTTCATAGGTGCCCTCCCAGCTGCTGTTGGAACACAATGACAGTAGGTGTTGGAGCATATGAGGAGTTCTTCCTAGAGCTCTATGTAGCCAGTCTCCTCAAATGGTACTAGCCAGATTCAGAGTAGGTGGGCAGCACAATGGGCAACCTGCTCTTCTCCAGGTACTTTGATCTACAGCTGTGTCAGCCCTTTATTCCTGTGACCAAACCTGTACAATGACATCAATAAATATTGCCTTACTGTCATAGTACAATCTCTTAATTTATCTCTTTTTATTATCTTATTAGTGCATATTAGTTGCACAGCATGTTTTTATCTGGGTTATTCTTACATACGTACAGCATACTCTCATAAATTCCACTCCCAGTTCTCCCACTGACCTTCCCTTTGTCCTTAATCCCCCATATTCCCTTCATCTTCTCTAATAGTCCCCCTTCTGCTTTTCCAGTTTTGTATCCTCTCTCTTTCTCCTACATGTAAGATACAACACACGATATTTGTCTTTCTGACTCTATTTTCTTTTGTTTAAGTAATGATCTTCAGGTGCATCTACTTTTCTGCAAACGACATGATTTCATTCTTTTTCCTGGCTGGATAATTAACAGAGCTTCTAGAGGAATAAATGGCAATCAGATTATATCCCTCCTGTGAAAACCTCCAGTGGCACTTATGTCACTCAGAAGAGGCCACAGTCCTTACAGTGACCCTCCAGAGCTAACACGTCTGAACCCCAGTAACTCCTATAATCTCATGTCTACCACTCACTCTCCAGGCTTCAACCACCCTGACCGCAGTGCATCCCCAGGCGCCGCCATGCCCAGCTTCGGGGCTTCTGTAACTGTTTTTTCTACTTGAAATGCCTTTGCCTTAAGTAACCGTATGTCCACCTCATCCCCTCTGCTCACTTTTTTTAATAAGGTTGTGCCACCCACAATGCTCTTTTTCCTCTGTGCCTCTTTGTTTTACTCTAACACTTTCCAGCATATGACATACAGTATAACATACTTACTGGTTTTACTATTTATTCTTTCCTCCTTTACTAAACTCCATATGGCATGGATTTTTGTATGTATTATTCATTCATATAACCTCAGAATCTACAGCAATGACTTGAAAGTGCCCAATAAGTAAATATTGAGTGAATGCAACCTGAAGTTCCAACATAGGTGCTCATGTATGTTCCTTTGCACACAAACGCATGCACACACAAGTATTGTCATATATATATCTAATATGATTACAACTGAAGCAATGGAAGATAAAAACCCTAAAATATCCCTTATCCTTCTAACTCTTGGATTTAGGCTGAGTTTGTGTCCTAATGCAAAAGTTGTGGAAAACCAAACCTGCATAAGGATCAAAACGACCATGTCAAACATTTTGTTTTTGTGGGTACTTTTCTTTAGGCAGTCTCTACTCCTTAAGTCCCCTAGTTTTCCACATATTCACATCTGTTTTCAAAACCTGAAGTTTCAAATCTTTGCTACCTGAGATCCAAATAGCATCCCCATATAGTTGATAAAAAGAAATAACTGGCTTTATCTCTGATAGGATATGGAATTGACTTTTATGCATTAGTCATTCAACCTTGAATTGAATTTTGACAGGCTCTGCAGTGTATTAAATTGCTCCCAAAAGGATAAGAAGTATATATTTCTTATTAAATGTGTAACAGAACTCAATAATACCTGTCATTTTCCACTGCCGAGATGAACTTGAATTAAAGCAGAATTAATTCAGCTAACTTAAGCAGAGGTCTAATGCCAAGTTTATTTCAGTTAAGTAATAAGACAAATAAACCAAATTCCTATGTAAAGTTCTGCAGTAGTTCAAACAATAATCTCTGATTCCAAATGATTGCTAGAAATATGTCAAAACCAAGAAATTTATTAATGTTTTGCAGAAGCACACAGAAATGCTTCCGTGAATGGAATATATTAAAATAACTGTGTTTCATAAGGATATGATGCTGTGGAAATCAGTCTGTTCTTAGGCATCTGTATGTGTTTCCATAGGCAAAGTGGAAACTGAAGCTAATGTGGAGTAGGCATCTAAGGTTTTGAGCACCTTCTAAATAGCAAGCACTGTTCTAAACAATTCACATTATCTCAGTCATGGTTTCTAAAAATTGGGTATGCATTGACTCCGTTTTTAAAAGTGAATAAATAGACAAACATTTATTTGCAACTAATAAAATGCAAAACCAAAGTTTGAACCCAGAGCTGCCTGAATCTAAAGATACATTACCACAGCTGAGTCCAAAGTTGTTATCCTCTGACTGTCTCAATAATGTCCTACTTAGTGGAAGACCTCAGAGAGAGGAGGCATCTGATAATATTGGCAGGAGATGAGCAACGAGAGTTCAGTAGGAAGAGCCCTGAGCTGGAAATCAGAGCATAGTTTGCTAAATGACTTTGGTCACCTTCTTGCTTTAGTTTCCCAGCTATAAAATTGAATGGTCCCTTACTACATACTACAAAGTTTAATAAAGTAACACTAAGAGAAAAATGTATGTAATGAATTTCTGTGGAATAGGCTTCCTACCTTGGTAAAAGCTTGGGTCATACTTCCCTGATAGTTCTATCAGTTCCAAGACTAAATTTTCCTAAGAATGCATGACTAACACTGAGAAGAATACTTTTCTGAAGTAACCAATCAGCTTCTAGTCTGCATGTTTACATATGCAAATGAACAAGTTTTTACATAGATTTTTTAAACAGTATAGAACATCTCCTTGCGGAATAAAGGATTACAGCAATTGAGTTCAATATTGAACAAGCACAATGGTTTCATACAAACTCTGTTCCTACAAATATTTTGTTTAAGTTTATAATCCCATATTTTGACTCTATAAATACTGAATACCTCCTGGGTCTTATGTTATTTTTTCCTGAAGTCATTCAATACAATGCTTTAAGGCATACATCATTATATTCTTTTACTATGTGTTTCTTTTTGTAACTATCTTGTCCCACAAAAATGTCTAGTCATGGCATTCTTTTCCCTAGGACTCGGTACATTTATAACTCTTACAGTCCCACTACCTGAACAGTTATTCTACTCTCAAATGAACCCATTTAGATCATCTCCCTTGTGTAGATCTTCGTCTAATTTAATCCACTTACACACTTCTTTTGAACAACAATGCAAAACCACACATTTATACACACAGAATCAGGACTCCTCTTTCCTTTGTGAATGAATGTTACTTAGACTGGTGAATAATTCTTGTATGGAATAGTTGTTTGTGACATTCTGAAGTAGCTGAAGTTTGCCACTGCAGTGTCCCTGTTTTCCTTCACTTTTCTGTAGCCTGCGCAATTCCCCAGCTGTCCAGTACCACTCTTAACTCAGGCAAACATTCTCTAGTGAATCAGTCTAAGGGCTTTATTCTCCTGTCTACCTCTGCTCCTGCATATATATTCTGTGTCCTAATCTCTCTTGCCTTGGTCTGTGATAAACTAAAATATGTCGCTTTAACCCATTAGGATTCTTTTTTTTTTTTTTTATTTAAGAGGAAAAAGAGAAAAACACAAAACAAAACAAAGCAGTGTAAGGTTACACATAATATAGAACTACAAAAAAAAAACATAACAGTAAGAAATCATCTGTTAATAGATTACATATTATCATCTTGGAAATAGTTGCTCAAATCACAGTATCAAAGAATACAAAGTAGACATTCAAACAGAGAGACTGCAAACAGCTGTGTTCAATAATCCAAAAACATTAATATAGTCAGCTATTTAACATCCCTAAACACACTTGCTGTTATATCCGTTAGAGCTCTTTTTTTTTCCCTCCCTCTCTTTTTTACAACAAAATTTACACATTTTGGATTTTATTACTCCTTAGTTCTTATTACTTTTTTTTTGGGGGGGGGAGAGAATAAAGTCAAATATGGCAAAACAAAGCTGTAAGTCAAAACCAAGGATAGACATAGCACATGATGTAGAACAGAGTACAAGGTTATTAACAATGGTTATCAACATTGTCTCTTGTTTCCTTAAAAGGAATTATCTATCTCATTAGATATTATAAAGTTGGACAAAACAGTGGAGAACAAGACCAATAAAACTTAGGCATTGTGAACATTACAGGACTTCCAAAGGAGACAATAGTCAAACCAGAATGGGCATCTTTGTGAATCTTATTGCCTTCAAATTAGTTGCCTATACCCTCAGACTTGCTACTATCGCACAGAATGGAACAGAGTCTAATCAGTCAAAACAAGATCTTGGGAGTATTACAGGACTACAAAACAAGTTAATAGGAGATCAAAAAGAGTTACTACTATATATCCTAATTTTTTAAATTTTTCCCTTAATTAAAATAAACATAAGAAATAGCTAAATAATTTTTTTAAAGAATAGTAGTTACCATAGTGTCTGTCTTTTTCCTTAAAATATTTGGATAAAACTTCATATACTATAGCTTCAAATATTTCCATATCAAAAAGCCCAGAATAAAGCCTTTCTAATTGATAAGTGAAAATTTTATAAGGCTTCAAGGCCACATAATGGGGAATCATAATTATCACATATTTTTATATATTTGAATCATTACATTAGGGAAACTATTCGGTATTCATACATGCGAGATTGATTTATTTCACTTATGAGTATGGTCTCAAGCTGCACCCATTTATTGATAAATATCTCAATGCGATCCTTCTTTATAGCTGAATAATACTCCATTGTATAGAAATACCACAACTTTTTTATCCATTCCTCAGTTGATGGACACTTGGGTTGTTTCCAAGATCTGGAGATTACAAATTGTGCTGCTATAAACATAGGTGCACATATATCCCTGTGGTATGATGCTTTCAGTTCTTCTGGGAATATGCCTAGAAGTGGAATAGCTGGAATAAATGGGATTTCCAATCCCAACTTTTTGAGAAACCTCCAGACAGACCTCCACAAAGGCTGTACCAGTCTACACTCCCACCAACAGTGCAGGAGAGTTCCTTTTTCCCCACATCCTCTCCAGCATTTGTTGTTGTTGGTTTTCTTGATCCTGGCCATTCTTTCAGGAGTGAGATGGTATCTCAGTGTGGTTTTAATTTGCATTTCTCTAATGACCAATGATGATGAGCATTTTTTCATGTATTTATTTGCCATTTGCATTTCTTCATCTGAGAATTGCGTATTCATCTCAGATGCCCATTTTTGGATTGGATCTTTGAATTTTGGAGATCTGAGTTTTTTTAATTCTTTATATGTTTTAGACAAGAGTCCCTTGTCTGAGAGAGAGTTCACTAAAATCTTTTCCCAGTTTGTGGGTTTTCTTTTCACTATGCTGGAGATTTCTTTTGACATGCAAAAACTTTTTAATAAGAAGTGGTCCCAGTTATTGATTCTGGGAAGTATTTCCCGTGCAGTTTGAGTCCTATTCATGAATTCTCTACCTACTCCTATGTCTCCAAGGTTTCTACCCAATTTTTCTTCCAATAGATTTAGCGTTTCTGTTTTAATATTCAGATCTTTGACCCATTTAGATTTTAATTTAGTACATGGTGATAGACATGGGTCTAGCTTTAGTTTTCGGCAAATGGAGAGCCAGTTTTTCCAGCACCATTTATTAAAGAGACTGTCATTCTTCCAGTGAACCTGCTTGGCTCCTTTATCAAAGATAAGGTGGTTGAGTGTGTTTGTAGTTGTGGTTGTATCTTCTAATCTATTCCATTGATCTTCAGCTCTGTTTTGATTCCAATACCATGTTGATTTTACTACTGTTGCTTTGTAGTATAACTTCAAGTCAGGGATTGTGATGCCTCCTGCTTTGTCTTTGCTGCTTAGAATTGCTTTTGCGATTCTAGGTCTCTTCTGGTTCCAGATGAAATTTAGGAGTGATTTCTCTAGATCTATAAGGTATGTTGATGGTATTTCTATTGGGATTGCATTGAATCTGTATAAGAGTTTTGGGAGAATGGCCATCTTCACAATGTTTGTTCTTCCTATCCATGAGCAAGGGATGTCTTTCCATTTTCTGAGATCATCTTCAATTTCCTTTTTCAGTGTATTATAGTTTTCACTGTATAAGTCTTTCACTTCTTTCGTAAGAGTAATTCCTAAATATTTCATTTTTTTTTTGCTTGCTAATGTGAATAGTCCAGTTTCCCTTATTTCCCTCTCTGTGGTTTTGTTGTTTGTGTATAGGAATGCTATTGATTTCTGAGTATTGATTTTGTATCCAGCCACATTACTGAATTTATTTATTGTATCTAAGAGTCTTTCAATGGAGCTTAGGGGGTCTTCTATGTAGAGTATCATGTCATCTGCAAACAATGACAACTTAACTTCTTCTTTTCCTATCTTTACCCCTTTTATTTCTCTTTCTTGCCTAATTGCTCTGGCTAGTACTTCCAGTACTATATTAAATAGGAGTGGTGATAAAGGACATCCTTGTCTTGTGCCTGATTTTAAGGTAAAGGCTTTCAATTTTTGGCCATTTAGTATGATGCTGGCTGTTGGTTTGTCATAAATGGCCTTTATTATATTGAGGTAAAGACCATCTATTCCAATTTTCTGTAGAGTTTTTATCATGAATAAATGTTGGACCTTATCGAAGGCTTTTTCTGCATCTATAGAAATGATCATGTGATTCTTATTTTTGGCTTTATTGATATGGTGGATTACATTTATTGATTTGCGTATGTTGAACCATCCTTGCATTCCTGGGATGAATCCCACTTGGTCATGGTGTATAATCTTCTTGATGATTTGCTGGATCCTATTTGCCAATATTTTATTGAGGATTTTTGCATCTGTGTTCATTAGGGAGATCGGTCTATAGTTCTCTTTTTTAGTTGGGTCTTTCTCAGGTTTTGGTACTAGAGTGATATTTGCTTCCAGGAATGACTTAGGAAGGATTGCTTCCCTTTCAATTTCATTGAATATTTTGAGGAGTGTCGAGATTAGGTCTTCTTTGTATTTCTTGTAGAATTCTGCAGAGAATCCATCTGGGCCTGGGCTCTTCTTGGTGGGTAAGGACTTAATTACATTTTCAATTTCAGTAACCGAGATTGGGTTATTCAACAATTTTACATCCTCTTGATCTAGCTTTGGCACTTCATATGCTTCTAAGAAACTGTCTATTTCTTCTGTGTTATCAAACTTTTGAGAGTAGAGGTTTTCGAAATAGGTGTTGATGATCTTCTGTATTTCTATTGGGTCTGTAGTGACTTCTCCTTTTTCATTTCTTATTGCATGAATTTGAGCTTTTTCTTCCCTTTTTTTAATAAGGTTGGCTAGGGGCTTATCGATTTTATTTATTCTTTCAAAGAACCAACTCTTTGATTTGTTGATCCTTTGGATTGTTTTCTTATTCTCTATTGCATTGATTTCTGCTCTGATTTTTATAATTTCCTCTCTTCTTTTGGCTTTGGGCTTGACTTGCTCTTCTTTTTCTAGCTGTTTGAGGTGTAGCATCAAGTTATTTATTTGTATTCGTTCTGTTTTCCTGATGTGGGAACTCAGTGCAATAAATTTTCCTCTCAGGACGGCTTTCATTGCATCCCACAGATTCCGGTAAGTTGTATCTGCATTTTCATTTTCTTTTAGGTATTGTTTGATTTCTTCTTTAATTTCTTCTGTGACCCACTGATTACTCAAGAGTGTGTTATTCAGTTTCCATGTGTTTGTGGGATTTTTGCAGTATCTTTTATCGTTAATTTCTAATTTCAGAGCGCTGTGATCCGATAACATGCAAGGGATGATTTCAGCTCTTTTGCACTTGTTTAAATATGTTCTATGAGCTAATATATGGTCTATTTTAGAAAATGATCCATGTACTGCTGAGAAGAATGTGTATTCTGATGTTGTTGGGTGGAACATTCTGTATATGTCTATCAAACCCAATTGTTCACAGGTATGATTCAGTTCTGTTATTTCTTTACTCATTTTCTGTCTGGTCGATCTGTCCCTTGGTGTCAATGGCGTATTAAGGTCTCCTGTTACAATTGTGTTACTGATAATTTGAGTTTTCATTTCTGTTAATAATTGTTTTATATAACTGGGCGCTCTGGAGTTTGGTGCGTATATATTTAAGATAGTTATCTCTTCCTCTTGGAGTTTTCCCCTTACGAGTATGTAGTGACCTTCTTTATCCTTTATGGTCATTGTTGGTTTAAAGTTCACGTTGTCTGCAAACAGAATGGCTACTCCTGCCTTTTTTTGGATTCCTGCTGCATGAAGAATTGTTTTCCATCCTTTGACTTTCAGTCTGTGAGCATCCTTCTGGGTTAGATGGGTTTCCTGTAAACAGCATATGGTTGGATTTTGTTCCTTGATCCATTCTGCTAGTCTGTTTCTTTTGATTGGTGCATTGAGACCATTTACATTAATGGTTATTACTGTTAAATGTTGGTTAATTGTAGGATTCTTATCTCTCTGCTGTTGCATCTTTATCTTTCTGTTCTGTTTAATTATTTGCTTTGCTTAGTGGTTTTTTCCTTTGTGTATCTAAACTGTCTTTCAATATTTTTTGCAGGGTTGGTTTGGTGTTCATGAAGTTCTTCAGCTGTTCTTTGTCATGGAAGTATCGTATTGCACCATCTATTTTAAATGATAGTTTTTCAGGGTATATCAGTCTAGGTTGGAAATCATTTTGCTTTAGGATCTGGAATACTTCACTCCATGCTCTTCTTGACTTTATTGTTTGTGATGAGAAGTCTGCTGTGATTCTGATAGGTTTTCCTTTATAAGTTTTCCTTTATAAGTCTGTCTTTTCTCTCTGACAGCTTTTAATAATCTATATTTGTGTTGGATTTCTGGGATGGTGATTATTATATGTCTGGGTGTAGTTTTATTTTGGTTATGACTATTTGGAGTTCTATATGCTTCACTGATCCTGATGTCAGTTTCTGATCTCATGCTTGGGAAGTTTTCAGCTATTGCTTCTCTAAATAACCTCTTGATATCCTTTATGTTGTCTCCTTCTTTTTCATTAATCCCTATCATTCTTATGTTATTTTTCTTTGCATCATCTTGCAGTTGTTGAATTGTTGTTTCCTGATTCCTTGTTATTTTTAAAAGATCTTTCCTTCCTTGTTCACTAGCTGCAATCCTGTCTTCAAGGTCTGAAATTCTATCTTCACTTTCATTAAGGCGGTTTTTACAACTTTCAGTGGAGTTTTTTATTTCCTGTATATCTCTGTGCATCTGCATTATGTATTCTGTTTGTTTCTTATATTGCTCATCTAGGGATTCTATCTTTTTGTTTAGTTCCTCCAATTTTTTATCTGTGTTTTCTTTAGATATATTTAGAATCTCTTTCATTTCTTTTATCATTTCTTCTTTTATCTGGGATATTATTTCGAGTTTGAATTTCTTTAAAGCTTCCTGGAGTTGCTTGTCAACTTCAGTAGCTATTGTGTCTGATATATGAGGAGGATGGGATATATTTTTTTCTAAATACATTTCTCCTAGGGTTTCCTGAGATGGGCTGGAGGTTTGAGGTTGTAATTTTGTCTTTAATTTTGTAATTTTCCTATATTTTTGTGTTTCAAGTGTTATTTGAAAGCCTCCTCAGGATCTGTTGAAAATCCCCTTCTATGTTTGCAGCTACTGAGACTCTGGCACCACTCTACCCCAGGCCATTGGGCCTGCAGAACCAATGGCCCTCCTCTGCTTGTTCAGAACTCCGTGGTTCCAGACAAGCTGGGCCTCAGGGACACTGTGTGCCCACCTGCCCCTTGGTAGATCCACAGCTCTTGGATCGCAGCCGGGTTAGGGTACTCACCATAGACCGCAGTGCCTCAGGAGCCTGTGATGCCTCCCTGATTGCAGAGATATCCACAGTCCTCCAGACAAAGGAAGGGCCTCCTGCGGGCACTCCGGATCCACCCAGCTCCTCCTCTGCACGCAGATGGCTATGCGCGGTTGGGCACAGGCCGAGGTGCCTCAGGAACCTGGGATCCCTCCTCCTCCAGACAAAGGAAGGGGCTCCTGCAGGCGCTCCGGATCCGCGCAGCTCCTCCTCTGCACACCGATGGCTAGGCGCGGCTGGGCACAGGCCGAGGTGCCTCAGGAACCCGGGATCCCTCCTCCTCCAGACAAAGGAAGGGGCTTCTGCAGGCGCTCCGGATCCGCGCAGCTCCTCCTCTGCACACCGATGGCTAGGCGCGGCTGGGCACAGGCGGAGGTGCCTCAGGAACCCATTAGGATTCTTATCTATGTAAAATATCTATATAGTATAGGTGATCACTTAAGAATGGATAAAAATCTATGTAAGAAGAAAAAAAGGAAGGAAAAAAGGAGAAAATGAAAAAGAAAGATGAAAGAGAGGGGAATGGTGAGAGGAAGGAAGGGGAGAGGGAAAGACAGTGAAAATCAGATAAAGGAGAGAGAAAGGTGGAGAAAGGGGGAGGGGACACCGGAAATACTATGTGAGATTCAGGAGCTAATTGTGTTAGATGATCTTTTCATCAGTTATCAAGCTACCTCTTTAGATGACGGACCACTCTACAAGTTATAAGGTCAACCTTAGTAAATGTCCATCAGTGTCCCTGCTACACCATTTCAAGGCAGCTCACTGTCCCTAGCTCATTCTAGACCCCAGAGCTCCAACTACATTCTTGGCATCTCACTCAACAAATCATCCCTGCAGAAATGTATGATCAATACCTGACAGTGATAAATGACATCTTCAAATTCACTCTACCTTCAAGAAGGACAACTACTTAGCTTTGATAAACATGAATCAGAGTCCTAAGCTCATAATTTCCCCCAGACTGTCTTGTTGAACTCCTGAAAGTGATTTGTCTCTGTAATCTGATTTTCAGGATTTGAAAATTGTTTGGATCTCTGTTGCCATTTTCTGAGCCCTCAGTGCAGATGTTTCCCTGATTAACCTAAATCCTTTTAGACAGTAAGCTCTGTTTTGACCTTCTCCTAACTCCTACAAGATGATTCTTACTCCAACCATTAGTGAACTTGCTTGCACTTGACTAGGTAAGTCTATTTTCTGTTCTTATACTCTAAATCTGTTTCTTTCATGTCAAATCCTGATAGTTAACAGAAACAACAAATTCGTCTTCCCTATTAGAATTTCGCTGCTGTCTAATGAAATGACATCTGAATCCACACAGCACCTTCTTCCACTCTGTTCACTTTCCTGTGGTACTGCTATGGGTTAATTTATTGAAGTCACACATCAGTTCTTTTCTTCAGATGTTAAAATAAAAATCTCAAGGTCATTTGGAGGTATGGGCACATTTCCACAGTGATGAGCAAGGGTCCTCATGTGCATTCCTATCTAATTTATCCAACCTTGGTGTTACAGTTTGGGTCTGAAATGCTCCTCAAAGGTTCCTGTGTTGAAGCTTGGTCCCTAGCTGGTGATGCTATTGGGTTCTGGCAGAAAATTTACAACAAAATATGGAGCTGGGGGTAAACCTTTGGAGTGGGTATTGGTACTCAGGCCCATTCTCTGCCTCCGCTTCCTGGATGCCAAGAGTTAAACAGTTTTGTGCATTTCTCCCTGTCTTGGCTCAGTGTAGGTCCAAAGTGATACTGAGAAAGTTAATGAGAGGATAGGGATAGGTGAATAAAGTTAAATTACAAACTCATGCAATGCAAAATCATGTGTATCCATAGCTTATATAATATAAATCTTTATACTCTTCAAGGTACTTTCACAAAAAAAGTTCAGTAAAATTTCTATCCCCACTCATTGATCCAATAAATCTCCACAGCCTGACCTTGAGGGAAAATATCATGAACCTGAGCCCTTCCTGCCAAACTCCATCATCTGTATTCAGGCCTGTATGGATGTTTTCTCTTCCAGGTTTGCTTCCTCACAAGAAGTGCAGGTGATCACCATTTATTTATCATTATTTCCAAAGCAGTCTGGAAGATTAGAAGAGATGAGAATTGATTAATGTTCTTCATGAAAAGTTCAATAACTGTTTAATCACAGCTTGGAAATAAAGCAATGCATCTGATCTTTTACAAATTAATTTAATGTTGCATTAAAAATAAAATAGACCATAAATTGTGCTGTGCAGGGATAATCAATGGCTCATTATCCTTGCTTCAAGCAAAATGCACTGATTCTTTAAAAGTCATTAATGAGTTATATTGGGCAGTACATAGCCGCAAATGTGTTCAAGTATTATTGATCCTACGTCTATAAAACTAATCTCATCAGGGCACAATTTATGAGTGGTAATAATGCAAACTGTTCCACAGTCCATATTAAAGAAATAAAAAAAATTTCATGTCCATAAGGCAAGATTATAAGATCACTAGGGAGGAACAACTTTCGAGTCCTTTTCCATTGTGCTGCTAGCACAATGTGGCACTTAATCACTGCTCAATATAAATCTAATAAAAGAATTATCAGTAGTGACCAATGAGGTGTTAACAAGCTTCTTATGTAACTAAACCACTATGATAATTCTGTAATTTGAATTGATGTGAACACTTTCCTTAGACATTAATAGAATATTACACACAAATCATCTACAAAGTTACTTCTATATTAGCTAAAATTTTATGACACAATGTTCACAAATATTTCACTACTAAAACAGAAAAATTTGAGGTGATAGATTATTTTCATTATTCATCTTTGTAAAATATATGTTTTGTCCATGTGTTCCACTGCCTATTTTGTATGTCTGCCTTAGATGTCTGTTAAACCCCTCAAGTCTAACATATGAAAAAATCTTGGTGTAATTGCTAAGAAATTGGTATAGTTGCTGAATCTTAGGATCCACTTTATCCTAAATGTCAGAGGGCAAGGAAAGGATGAGCTGCCCTTGTAACTTCCGTAGAAGGAGAATGGAGAATTCTTTACAGAGAAAAGAAGACTGAAATGGATAACTAACCAGTATAACATGTATCAGTGAGATTCTTATGCTTTGTTTTATTTTAATTGCTACAAAGCAGAAGTAAAGCTAAATTAATTTTAGGTAAGAGTAAGGACTACCTTAATACCTACCTCATAGAATGAAACTGTCATCACTAAAAATGTGTTAAAACAAAGAGGTTACATGTGACCAAAAGCTAACAGACAAATATTCCTGTATTGATGTGAAACTTTTTATGTTTATAGAGATAAATTCTGAAATGTCAGATTTAATATTTTCCTTTACTGGCCTATTCTTTCTCCAAGCAGCAATGGTAACAAATAACACCTTAGAATATATATGCTGAACTTTCTAAAATTCAATTTCTTATGAAAAATTCATTTAAAAATTTTAAACTAGTCATATTGTATTTTGCAGGTTTTAAGATTGCCCTTGGTACTGAGTGGCACTTCACTGACCTGAGAATTCACATGGGAAAAGCAGAATTTGCTCTCTCCTCTCAACTCTTCAAGGCCTCAATAAAATTTACATCCAAAGAGATGACACATTTCCAGCCAGTTTCCTTTTACAGCATTTAATTTTAAAAGAATCTTTTTACCTATTTATAAGAACATAGTTTTATAATACAATAAGTAAACACTCACTGCTTAGAATTTCCAAAAAATATTGTTGCACTTGTTTTGTTAAACTTCCAGTGTTTCAGAGCTAGGCTTTGTCAACAACTCTTACATTTGGCAAGTCGAAGTCATAAAACACCTACATTTCTCAGGTTGCTACAAAAAAGGAGACAAATTCAGAAGCAGGGGTAAAGCCAAGAGAAGGACAAGTGCCTGGAAAAGCAGTAAATCCCAACTATACTGAGGGGTGCTCTGGGGAGAAGGGTAGTGATGCCCATATCAGCAGTGCTATCAAGCGGCACACTTTGATATAAGACATCCACAAACTCCTAACACAAAGTCATTTTATCATTTACTGCCTTTCGAGGTTGAATGTCACAGTCTCATGGGTAAGAAAACACACTGATAGAGAGTTTCTGAGTCATGTACACTTGTGATGACTGGCTTAACCATAAGGACTTTTACTGTGTTAGCATAGGCTGGTTTAATGTAAATAAACCAAATCCTATAGCAGGGGATTACACTGAGTAACCATTTTGAATCACAATACATCTACAACATTTGCTCTCAAATATTTATATGGACAAAAATTACTTATGAATCTTGTTTTCAAAACACAAGTATTTATGAAAAAATACTCAACATGACATAATGCAAATCAAAATCCCAGTGAGCTATTTATTAAGGCTCATAGCATATCTAAAATAAAAAAAGACAGGCAATAAAAATTGTTGTCAGGGAGAAATTGTAGATAAACATGCTGTAATCTTTTGAAAAACAGTATGGAGGGGCCTCACAATATTAAATACATAGTTATATGACAGCAATTTCAGCCCTGATATATACCTATATTAGTTTATTAGAGCTATCATAACAAAATTACATAAAAGCAATTTACCATAGTAAATTACTTAAGTAACAGAAACTTATTCCCCCATTCTGAAAGGTGGAGTCCAAAATCATGGAGCCAACAGAGCTGTTTTGCTCTAAGTCCTCAATCCTTGACTTATAAATGTTGGCTGACTTTTTATATGGTACTCAAACTCTGTGTACTCAAACTTTGTTGTCTCTCTGTATATATTAATATATTCTTTGGTGTGAGGACATCATTCAAATTGGATTAGAGCCCATCTCAATGGTATCATTATCACTATATTATTTCCTTAAAGACCTTGTCTCTAAATGTAGACACAGTTTGAAGTAACAGAGCTTCAAAATAGTCATGGGGGAGGCCATAATCCCAAGATAATGGAGAACTTACAGATACATAAAATCTATACATGAACATTCGAAGTAGCATTATTCATAACCAAAAGTGAAAGCAACCCAAAAGTCTAACAGCTAACAAAAGGAGAAGGAAAATATGTTATCTCCAAAGAGTGAATTGTTATTGGTCATAAAAAAGAATGACCGACTGATTTATAAGAGATGCACCTTAAAATTATTATGTCAAGTAAAAGAAACCACTTTATATTATTTAATTTGTACAACATACACAGGTATGGAAAATCCATAGGGAATATGTGAGTATTTTTGGAGATCTGGATGACTGCTGCTGGCTTCAGGTTTCATTTTAAGGGTAATGAAAATGTTCTAAAACTAGTTATTGATAATGGTTGCACAACTTTGTGAATATGCTGAAAATCATTACACCACGTATTTAAAGGGGTAAATTTCCATTGGGTAGAATTACATCTTAATAAATTAATTGTTTAAATTAAAAACTACACATAGATTATGGGTCCCCATTTCAGAGATTCTGATTCAAAATCTAAGAGAAGAATTAAAAACACTTATTTTAAACAAATGTTTCCCCAACCTCAAAAAAAAAAAAAGGGTCTTGGATTCTGAAGAACAGTCAGCTAAAAATTGGTGACATGGACTTCAAGAGGCTATTCTAAGGGACAGGAAACTTCTTAAGAAACAGACACTAGAAATCCTACACTCTGTTGTTTGCAGTAATAGTTGTCTTTGCATCAGAAAAGGGGATCACCCTGGGCCAGAAAAGGGCTGAGGAAAGGAAGAAGCTACAGCATTCATAATGACACAGAAGGCCTTTGGGGCCCTAGATTTCTTAGGAAGATAGAATTATAATTCAAAACCAACCTATTCATGTGTTCATTCACTAAGAACTCATGTACAAAAATAAATATCCATGATCTAAATAGATTGTTTTGCACTGGGGAAGAGTGTATAGCCTTAATCTCTTGGCTTTAACTGATATAATTGGACATAAAATAAAAATGACCACAGTCAAGGAACAATAGAAAAGTTATTACATTAGAGTAGAAAAATGGCCCTCCTTTTTATCAGGTAGTATTGGATTCATTTTCAGGGAATATTTGTAAGTACATAATACCAAGATCAGTTAGGAGAAGCCAGTCTCCATGTCATGAATAACATGAAGTAGAGATTCTTGTTGTCAGAAACTGGGACATCTTGCTAACAGCCATCTTGCAAGCATATGTTTTAGCCCCAGACAATCTCTCAGATAGCTGTAGCACTAGCCAACAATCTGACCAATGTAGAAACAGAATTATCCAAATAAATAGTACTTGGATCCTTGACTCTTAGAAATTATAGTCTCTGAATTATAAATAATCAAGTTGAAAACTTTCACAAGCATGATGTATAATAATCACAGGTATACTGTGTAAGACTCACTTTGTTGGATTATGGAAGAATTTGATTTCTCAATGAATTTTGATTTATTCTCCAGGAATGCAACTCATTCATAAATTGAGGACTTATTGTATGTGAAATAAATGTTTATTATCTTCATATGATGAGTTTTGGGGTAATTACATTTGTGCTGTAACAAAAAAATGGCCCCTCCAGCCAGCATACTTCAGTTTCTTAGTTGGCTAGGTAATAATACCTGTTCCATTTCCAGTAGCTTCTGTCTCAGAAATAGCAGGTCACTGTGATATATAGCTAGTCACTGTAATGCATACTATATAAAGCAATCCTCAATTGACAAGCCTTTCTGTCTCTGTACTTCCTGTTTGCTTATCTCGTATAAACTCTAGACCACCAGAGATCAGGGCCTATTATTTGGGGAATGATCCCAATCAGTGCCCAGTTACATAAATACATCTAAATTCTGAGTGTCATTTCAGTGTTTCTGTGTGCTGCTGCATCTGGCATGTCAGCTGGGAAGACTGATCGTCCTGACTTCTTTGGTCACTGATCATGGTCGTCACAAATAGAATGAATACCTCTTCAAGTCCCAATGGGAAGGTGCACCCTCAAGATTTGTTGAGTCACCCCAGAGATCTGAGGAGGATTCCTGGTTTCCTGCTAGAGTGGCTCACATCAGACCCCAAAGAGAGGAGGATGCAATGTGTCTGTCTGTCTATCTGCCTGCCTGCCTATCTTCCTGATTCCAGTAATACCTGAAGGTGCACCCCAGTTATTCTGTCCATCAGCTCTGATCAACTGGAGGAGAAGGAGAGATTGATCACCTCTTATCAGTAAGGGCCATCCTTGACAGAAGAGGGGTGGAATATTTTAACCTTGGAGTGCCTGGTGGATGAATGTGTGAGTAAATGAAATGGAGAGTGTAAGCAACAGGCTGCCCCATCGGTGCACCAAGACTGGGAAGTGCTGGTCAAAGTGACCGATTGGGCCTCAGCTGAGGTTCCTGTGGCAATCAACATATGGCATAATGAGCCCTCACATCCTCCTTAGCTAAGTCATGCCAAAATCCCCACAAAGGGCATGGCCAGGCAGGCATCTGAATGGTCTCTCTCTGAGGGATACCTACCCTTTGTCTGTTGCATCATAGTTGAAGAACATACAATACACACATAGAAAGTCAGAGATGGGAACTAATTAGACAAAACCCACAGTCCCTAAATGCAGAAGAAAAGGCTTTGACAGAATTAAAAATGAAACCAAACCACATCCTAAATCTCAAAGACAAAGAAATGAAAATGAGGCCCATTTTTCCTGAAAATCCTGCCTTGGCACCCTCATCAGCCGCTGCAGTTGCTGCCAACAGTTTCACCACCCCTCTACCACTTCCAGCTCCTCTATTTCCAGCCAAATGAACTGGTTCCAACTATTCATTGCCTGCATTGGGCTATAGAACTCCCACCCCCAAATCTTATGCTTCATGGCTACACCTACCTGAGCAGATGGTATCAACTACTGCCTACCCAAGACAACTGTCAACAATTTATGCTCAGTCTATTCAACACAAAAGTATCTACACTTTGAGAAAAATTAGACTCTCAGCCCTGACAAATGAGTTGCCATGGATTTTCCCAAGGGTTGCCTCACCTACAAACAACCCAGTGATGTGCTTCTCAAAAACAGGGAACAAAAAGCTCTTGAACCAAAGAAGTTACTCACTAAGCTGACAAAAAAAAGTACCTGATGTCCATAATAAAATCTAGTCTGATGGATGATCCTACCCTATGGCTATCAGTTATAAGGACTATGGAAACTAAAAAATTAATGTTTATTTAGATTAAAAGATAAGAACTCTAAAAGGCTTCAAGCTGGGTCATATTACAACACTTTCATCAGTTTGATGGGCTCAGAACAGGCCAGACTAGGCTTCCTTCTTCAGCTGTGTCAGTGGGAGCTCATATTACCATCTTTGGGTCAACTAGGACTCTTGTCTGTTGGCCCTTTTGCCAGGCACAAACTTGCAGCTGAGAGGACATCTCACGGAACATAAATGCCTGTATAAGCTGGTCCCCATACCACTTCTAGGAAGAGACCTTCTCTTCATGTTAGAAGTGACTATCTCCTTTGCACCAAGATACTCAACCTACCCCTGGTTTAATACTTCACTTTCAACTTTGACTGTTCTCTAAGAGGAAGAAAACATGGGCATCAGTCTGAGACAGCAGCAATTCTGAAGTTCTGAAAATTCTCCTCCCCGAAGTATGAGCCAAGACTCACCTTGTGACTCATCAATCAAGTCATCTCACCACAAACCCCATTGCTGTCAGATGTCATGGAAATTACAAATAGGCATACAGCTACATATCAGCCTAAAACACTCTTAATCATCTTTCTTGCCTGTAAAGTCAGTTCAAGATCTCTGAACTATCAATGCTGCCATGATTGCCTTCAATACACATTGCCTCAGTTTTCTGCCTCCCAAAGCCTGCTGTACACCTGTCCAAAGCTAAACAGTGCCTTCTGCCTTCAATTGGCTCCTGTTGACCAGTTCCTCTTCTCCTTTAAATAAAAAGACCCTAACCTGGACTCAAAAGCCAGTTGACCTGGACTCAACCTCCCAGAAGTTCAAAAACTTGTTTACTTCTTTGGAACAGCTCTTATAGATGACCTCACTAGTTTATCATTATATTTCTGAATTAATGACATCCAAACTACCTGCTAGAATGGAACAAAAGCTCTGCTACAATATCTGGCAGAAATGGGCTATACAAATTTCTTAGGGCTTCTGCTTCTATAAAATCTGGATGCTTGAAATCACAAAAACAATGATGCTTACTCAGACTATCAGCCCCTGTACACAGTGAGTGGTCTACCTGTGCAAATACTTTTATCCAGTCACTAAGGGCTGGTCCCCTGACCCCCTTTGCCTCCACACTCTAATAGCCATTGTCCTTCTGTTCAAGAAAGCTTACAAGTTCACATAGAGTGAGACCTAATAGTCCAGGTTCCACATGCTGTACTGGAATGAACTTTTCTAAAAAATAGACCCCTTCACAGGTACTGAGTACATCCTGCTTACAGATGGAAGTAGTTCTATTAGGAATTAAGCCTGACAGGCTAGATAAGCTGTGGTCACCTTGGACAAAACTATTTTGGCCAAAATTCTCCTGCAGGGATGATCTGCACAGTAAACTACTCCTTGTTACTACCTATAAACTTCTACCAATGACACAAAATAATCCAGTTCAGAGGCCTAAGCCCCCCTCCATGAATTTGAATGACTGAAATATCAATCGCAGGAACAGACTTCCTCTACCATATGTTCTGCAAGGTCAAATCACTATGCTGGCACCCATATCCCTGCAGCCAGCTCAGGCTTCAGTGTCTGAGTCACCAGCCCTGAACTCCATTCCCTATCAAGAAGACAATAAAAGTTCACAGGGTCCTTCTGTAAAAAATCATTCCTAGGTATGGCCTATCCTTGATCACTGGCAGTGACAATGAGCTTGCATTTGTAACAGAGGTAACTTAAAAACTAAACTAAGTAAAAACAACATATGACATACAGGTCACAAAGCTCTAAAAAAGTTAATAAATTTTTAAAACGCTTATAACTGGTTAAAAGACCAGTTACATCTGTAGACATTCCTGCACACACATATAACTAAGGTACATATTAACTACCTCTACAAGTTTCAGAAATCCAGCCTTAGATAAACTAAAAAGCTTACCTGAACAGCTCCTCTGAAGCTCTCTGTGAAGATACAATGCACTCAAAACTCTGTTCTGATGCCACTGGATGCTGACCAGTAGAAACATGGCTGAAGCCTGAGAACATCATTCATAAGATTGCTCCACACTTATTTCCCTTGATTTTGTGTCTTTTCAGGGTGCTTGCTTTCCTGTCCCCCTACTAGATGTGGTTTTTGTTAATTGACTTGAATTCTGCTTATGCCAGTCTTTACTTCCCTGCCCCCTGCTAGCAGTGTTTCTTTGCCTTAACCTTTATGAACAGATGCCCCAAGAGAATAGAACAATCAATCAAACACTTGGACAAGATTTGATGAGTATCCAAGACACACTGGACACTCTCCTAAAGCAGATTAACTCCCTTATTCCCTTGCCAAGATAATCTTACAGAACAGAGAGAGCTAAACTATGCTTCTTTTAAAAACAACTTAACGGAAAACTATAATAAAATAGGGAATCTTGGCTAAGGCCCAACCTAGGATAACTGTCTGCTTCTAGTTGGGCCTTGTTTCAGAGGGGCACATATAATATGACCAGCAGAGATTCACTGGGGAAATTAAAAGAAGGAGGAAATGCCCCCCCACCAATGCATTTCAGTTTTTTAGTTGCATAGATAATAATTCCTGTTCCAGTTCTGGTTGCTTCTGTCTCTTAAAAACGGCTAGTCAACTGTGTTACATAGCTTGTCACTATAATGTGTATTGTATGAACAAATCTCCACTTGACAAGCTATTCTCTCTCTGTACTTCCTTGTTGTGTATTTCATATAAGGTCTAGATCACCAGAGATCAGGGCCCAATATTTTGGGATTGATCCCAATCAGTGCTCACCAATGTAAATAAATCTGTCTCCAAAACCTGGATATCATTTTGGTGTTTCTGCTTGTGATTGAAGTGCTACTTTTTAAAAGAATTTTTTATTTATAGAGGAGCTATAGGTTCCAATGAAATTGAGAGAAATTTACACAAATATCTCTTATTCCCACACACATGTAATGGCCTCCATTATCAACATCCCTACCAGAATAAAGGCATGTGCTATTAAAAATGAACTTAGACAAACACATTACTATGGATCAACTGCATATATTTTGCATAGAAATATCTAACCCATACATAGTTAATGCTATATTGTTTTAATCAATTGTTAGCATACAATATCTGTCATTTGCCATAGATGCAACAACATACGCAAATCAGGTAGTTTCTGAAAAAGTCAGTCAGAAACTAGCACCCATAGAAAGAAGGAATAATGTGGTTTGAAAAAGTTTGGATTCAATTTATTCTACATTTCTTTCTTCGTGTGTGACTTTGGGTAAGTTCTTTGAACTGTGCTATCAACTAATGTCTTCATTATTTTTCTCATTACTAAAAACCAAATACCCAACCCCCAAAGCTAGGGGAAAAGGTTTATTCAGCTCACAGTTTGTAGAGGTTTCAGTCCATAACTGGCTGGCGCCAAGACAGGGTGATACATGCAGAAGGACAAGAGCTCATGGCAGTAGAAAACAGAACATGGCAGTAGAAGTCAGGTGAACTTTAACAGCATCTTTCTGCACCTTTTATACTCTACCTAGACTGCTGTAATAAGGGTAATGCCAAACTGATCACTGAAAAGATTCATAAATCACCCATCCTTAATCCCAGAAGTCACAATCCCATCATTGCACTATGAACCAGTTACATATTCTAGCTTCCGCCACTTCTGTAAAAATTCTATCATTGCATGATGTATGGGGAAAGGAGCATTTAGACACAAACCATAAAAACTAGCAACAATGCTTTTCTCATGAGGTCTTTGTAAACTTTACAGAAATAATCATATATATGAAGTATGCATAGAAAGTGTCCAGCAGGGCTGGGGATATAGCTCAACAACATGAGTGCCTGCCAGGCAAATGCAACTTCTGATACAAGAGTAAGAAAGAAAGAAAGAAAAAAAGAAAGAAAGAAAGAAAGAAAGAAAGAAAGAAAGAAAGAGAGAGAGAGAGAAAGAGAAAGAAAGAAAGAAAGAAAGAAAGAAAGAGAAAGAAAGAAAGAAAGAAAGAAAGAAAGAAAGAAAGAAAGAAAGAGAAAGAAAGAAAGAAAGTGATCAACAGTTGTTTATATACCTCCCATTTTTTTGATTTTTGCATCTTCAATTTTGGACCTGAGTCATTACTTCATAGTCATACTTTCCTTCAACAGAAATGATCCTTATTATATATAATTAAATAAAACCTATCAATTTGTCCTAATACTTTATGAAGGTAAACCTCAACTTTTAAGCACATCATTTAAATTCTGTGAGAGTGACAGAATCTTAACATGGAATACATAGTTATTCATCAATCATAGGAAAATTATAGGAACAAATAACATTAAAATTATCTCAAAATACCAACTGCCTTTGTTGCAGTCCATTGTCAGAGATGACCATATTTCAAGTCACACTGTATTCCATATACTTAAAGACAGAAAGCACTGTGGTGAAACTCAAGAAAATTATATCCTAATCACACCATCAGCAAGGCCAATGCTTTCCTGTGCAGAGAAAAGTAGAATTCAGAGGCTTGAGAATTAAAAATAAAAAACTGTCTTTTTCATTGTTTTTGAAGATGGTAACTCTTTTTTTCTAATTTTATTTAAGGAGAAAAAGAAAAAAAAACAGAAAAAGGGTACAAGTTATAGAGAATTTCAGAAAAAATAAACAGTAGGAAATCACTAGTTAAAAGGTTACACATTGTCATCTTAGAAATAGTTGTTCAAGTTACAAAATTAAAGCATATAAAGTGGACATTCAAACAGTGAGACTGCAAACAGTTCTATTCAATGATCCAACAAAATTCAGTAACATGGTTATCTGTCTTACACACATAAATATACATGCAGTTATATCCTTTAGATCACTTCCTTTTCCTCTCTTTTGTACAATGACAGTTACACATTTTGGGTTTTATTACTCCCACAGTTCTTATTACATTTTTTGCAGAGAATAAAACCAAATGTGATATAACAAAACAGAGTCAGTCAAATCAAAAGGATGGACATAGCATATAATGTAGAAACAAAATACAAGGTGATCAACAATGGTTACCATAATGTATCTTGCTATCTTAAAAAGAATTGCATATATCATCAGTTAAAATAAAATTAAACAAAACCAATAAAACCAAAACTTTGGAGACATTACAGGAATTCAAAAGAAGATAATACTCAAACCAGAATGGGCATCATAATGAATCTTATTGTCTTCAAAATTGTTGCCTATACTTTCGAACTTGGTACTATCAAGCAAAACAGAATAGAGTAAAATCAGTCAAAACAAGATGGTGAGAGCAATACAGGGTTACAAATCAAGTTAACAGGAAATCAAAGTGGGTTACTATAATATATCCTGCTATTTTTTATTTATTTTTCCTTTAATTAAAAAGATAAAAATAAAAAAGTAAATAATAAAAAAGATTGAGATAAAAAAAGACATAACAAGACACCACAGATCAAAACAATAACCATTTAAGCAAAATAGTGTTTCACCACAAGATATCCCAACATAAAAGTAGTTACCATAGTGTCTCTTTCCTTGAAATCTTTCAGTATAACTTCATATACTGTAGCATCAAACATATCAAGACAATTTAAAACCATTCAAGAGAATGAAAATATTACAGAGTATTTAGAATCAACTAACAGAAAATGAACAATGGTTTCTGTATAATCTTCTTGTCTATAAAAGTTTTTGTTTATATTATCACATATAATAAAATCCAATAAGATACAAAATGTTAAGACTGATGGAGACAGAAGAATAAAAGCTTGATAGGACTTCAAAACAAGATGATATTAAATCAGTACCAGCTATTATGATGTTTACTCCAAAATAGCTGTTCATGCCATCCAACCTTTTCTGCCTCATTTCTGTTGAGCTCTTTTTCTGTCATTAGTTGTCAGTTTGCCTTCTTCATTTCGCTTTCTCCTCAATTCATTGTGGCCTCTCTGCCTCTGTTTCTGGAATCTTGGACTTTTTCTTTTTTAGAATGTCCTGCAGTATTCTCTGTAGAGTTGAATTGGTGGTTGCAAATTCCCCTAGTTCCTCTTTATCCTGGAAGCACCTAGTTTTTCCATCAACTTCTAGGGACGGTTGTGCAGGATATATCGATCTTGACTGGAGGTCATTGTCTTTCAAAGTTTCAATTATTTTCCCCACACTTTTCCTGATTTGATGGTTTGTGCTGAGAAGTCTGCTGTAATTCTGATGGGTATTCCCTTGTAAGTGATCTGTTTCTTGTCTTTGACAATTTTTAGTATTCTGTTCTTATATTTGATTTCTGAAATTTTGATTATTATATGCCTGGGTGTAGTTCTGTTTGGGTTGTAGGTGGCTGGGGTCCTGTATGCCTCATACATCTGAGTATCTTTACCTTTTGCTATATTAGGGAAATTCTCCTGGATTATTTTTGTGAATAGCCTTTGTAGTTCATTTGTTTGTGTCCCAGTTCTTTTATGTTCTTAATTCTTAAGTTATAGATCCTCTTATCATTTTCTAGCCTTTGTATTATTGCTGTTTGTTTCCTTGTTATTTTTAAGAAGTTTTTCATTTCATGCTCCCACATTACAAATCTGTCCTCCAGTTCAAATAATCTATCCTTAGTTTCTTCCAAGCTGTTATGTCAGCTTTCAATAGAGTTTTTAGTTTCCTGGTAATCTCTTTGAACCTGATTCACATATTCTATGTTTTCTCTATTTTCTCCATCAAACAATTCTCCCCTTTTTTTCTGTTCTTCCATTCCACCATGTTTTTTTTCTTGGGTGGTGCTTAGCATTTCTCTAACTATTCTACTTATATCTTGCTTTACTTCATTAAATACTTCATTTTTTAACTCATCTATGAGGCTCTGGAGATATTGCTTTATGTCTATTGGTGCCATGTCTGATATTGCATGTTTTCTGTCCTCATTCTCCTTTGTGTTAACCTTTCCTGGATCAGTGTTCTCAGGATTGGGGACTGAGGACCCTTTCTTGTTGCTCCCTCTTCCCATACATTTTGTTTCTTCCATACAAGGTATATAGGAGGCCCAGTTTCTTTCTTTGTCGGTTACAGTTTGTTTGAATTGGCTGGCTAGGTGTTCCTGCCCACTGCAATGTACTAGGGAGACACAGACCTGGGCAGCCTCTGCTGGGCCCGCCCCTCCAGGTCAGCTTACTAAAGGCTTCACTGCTAGGGTACACTGCCAGGCACTGGGACTTGGTTTGGGCCAGCCTACTGGGTCTTAGTTGCAGCATCACCCAGGCCAAGTGCTCCCCACCAATCCCACTTGAGAGGGGAATATGAGACTAAAGTCACTGCAGTGTCCTGTTCCAGCTAGTCTGCCTGGTCCCAGAATGTCCTCTGTTGGAGCCTCCTAGTCTATGGAAGGGTCCCCTTTCCTCTCACTCACAGTGCTCCCTGCCAGTTCCACTCTCAACTCCATTCGCTGATTCCCACTCTCAGAGATTTCGCATTCTGTCCCTGCCATGCGGATTCAGATGCAGTAGTGGTGGCAAGAAATTCAAATCATGGTTTCCAGAGGCATGGTTTCCAGCTTCCACCCTGAGATTTTATCTGTTCTGGTTATAGCACTGGGATTGCATTTCCAATTGGTTTCTCTCAGCTTAGTTCATTAATGGGTTGGCAGGGTATATCTCCCCTTGCTTAGGACTCCTCATATTGACCATTCCTGGATTCTAAGCTGGCTACTTCAGAGAGCCTCCATAGCTGCTGTTATCTATCAGCTATGTTCTCCCAGAAGTCCTCTCTCTCTCCAACTGTTTCTCTTCTTTTAGTTGTTGTTCTTCATTTAAAGTGTCCTCTTCCTCCTCCTTCTGTGAGGGTTCTGAGTCTCTCAATCAAGTGAGTCCCTGCCAATGTTTCTTCTGTTTCTTCTTATTGAGCATGGCCCTGTACTTTTTGTGGCTGGGTTTCTCAGGAAACACCAGCAGCTCTGGTGCTGCAGTCTTGCTGGCCAAGAAGGTAACTCTTAAAGCATACTTAAATTATAAAACTCTAAAGGTCTTCATTAGAAGTGAAGAAAAAATTAGGAAATATGCATTCTAGTTTTATGCCATGAGACAAGATTACTGATAGTTTTCAGGGCTGTTGGTTTCCTGCCTCCCACCCACCTAAACTGCCTGTCTGCTCCTCAGCATGCTTGTGTAGGATGCTGTCAAACCCAACCAGTGAGAAACAGGTGCCATCTGCCTCACCAGCTCCATGACTCACCTCATGACACATCTACTGCTGCTGAGATGATGAAGAATCCACTGAATCAGTGGGACTCAAGGTTATTCCAGGCCCATCTGCTATGCTGCATGGTCTTTTCTACCAGATATGAGGAAGAATGGGGAGGCCTCATGAAGAGGACCCACATACTATTACATCAACCAATTTCATAATACTGAGGTTTCAGAACCATTTGCTTCTTATTAAGAGGACACACACTTATTGTAAAATTAACTTTGAGTTGAAAAATAAATATAAATAATCTGCTTAATATTAAGGTTTTTCCCTAGCCATGAATCCTGGGGATACGACCATCACTTACACTTTTCCTGAAGTTTTTGTCCAGGTATCATTTTTCTTATGTCCTTTTCCCAAACTATCCTGTTTAAAATACAATGCACGTACCACAGGAATATACTATATTCGCCTTTTCTAATTTAAGTTCACAATACTTACCATTGTGTAATATGCTACCTCATTTACTAATGTATTTGACACCTAACTCCCTCCACTACAATATTTAGTCCATGAGATATTTGCAATATCTAAAATAGTACCCAATGAAATAAGCAATTACTAGATGTGCCTCAAGGGCTACTAGTTGTTCTCTAATTTTCACATACAAATACAGCATCTTAGTGTTGTCTCCACCTTCCAACTTTACTGCCTTCCCCTACACATAATAGACTTACACCAGTACTAAACTCACATATGAATATGATAAATATTTAAAACATTGGTCAACTAATTAATCATTGATTCGACTTTTGACACATAGGTGACTAGGGTATAAAGAGAAATTAAATCTATCATTTGTATTGAGAATATCATTATAGTATTATTCATATGTTTACTGGACAAATATTTATTGAGAAGCTTCTATTTTTGCTTTCACAAATGGTTCTGGCAGAGCGAGGCTAAGCAATGTAAATATCTTCACACAGTGTAGGCATCTCAGGATGCAGCTAGAATCTGTGAATTTGCTTCTGCACAATGTTCCTAAAGCAATAAAATGTAAGTTTAAATATATAATGAGCTGCCTAAGGATCTGGGACAATTATATGTTCTATTCCCTTAAATCAACCACTTAGCAATGGCAGATAGCTCTCCTGATTTATACAAGGAATATTTTAGGATTCTATTTGAAATGCAGAAATACTTTAAAAGCTTGATAGCAAGAAAAGGGCTGGTGGCTTATAGGAAGAAAAGAGACATAACAGAAACTGGAGTGTTGCTTTAAAATTGGACCCAGAAAAGGCAGATTGAGCAGAACAACACAAAGAGAGAAGAACCTCTGAGACCCAAAAGTAAAAAAAAAAAAAAAACCCTTCAGAAATACTGCCATGCTGATGTCTCTGGAGATGCCATTTAGCACATTTCTTTGCAAGAGTATAAAATAATTTGATTAACTTACAAGAACTAGCCCAGATTTCAGAAGGTGCCTAACTCACCTATTGAGCAATACTTTAAGCAGGGGGGGAATCTAATTCGTGATATAATGACAGAGGACTTTTAACATATTGTCATGGTTAGGCCTATGTAACATGTGTGTTACGTGATGCCAAAAATTTCCTGATGATAGAAGTGTGTGTGTGTGTGTGTGTGTGTGTGTGTGTGTGTGTGTGTGTTTATTTACCAAACATTAACCAAACACCTTTCCCAGTAACCTTCAAAAATATAGTGGTGATAAATCAGACAATCTTCTTCACTTCAGAGAGCTGATTTTTGAGATGGAGAGGAAGATAAACTTAACAATAATAATAACATAGGTATAAATTGTATTGAGTACTGTGAAAGGAATATATAGTCTGTTGAGAAAAATAATAAAAAGAGGAGCTCCTCTAAGGAGCAGATGGAGGAGCTGACTTGGATATTGTACTTGAAGGGTAAATTAGTTAACCAAAGAACTACAAAAGATTCCAAGCAAAGGAACAGTAAATATAAGGCCTAAAGTCAGGAAAGGGCTTATACTCTGCAGCAGACAGGAAGCTGGTTTAACCTGAACAAGGGCAGAAATTCTATGAGATAAAAGTTTGAAGAATGCACATAAGCCAGTTCACATAGAATAATGTGGATAAGACGAAGAAGATAGGAATTTAATTGAAGTGCAGGTGGAAATAGTCTTTTCCTAGGACTTCCATTTAGGCTGTGTTTTCAGTAAGGTAAAATGAAAACTTCCAGCTGCAAATACCTAGAAACACTGCATAAAGGGACACATGATTTGTTTACTAAACTAAGTACTGTGCTGAACTCATAAAGAGATGTGGAAGATTCCCAGGTGCCGGGGTGAAAGAGTGGATATTGACATAAAACATAAGGAAACATTTTGAATACTTGAAAGTTTTTACACTTCCATCAGATCTTGTGGTTAAATGAGAAGATATGTTTATAAAATACATATTTTTATGATTTGCGTTTATATTATCTGTATTTAATACATCAATTAAATTGTAAAATAAATAAAAGCAGTCAGAGAGGAAAAATAAAGACAACAATTGAAATAACAATAGATTTCCCAACAGCAGCAATAAAAGGTAGGATCCAAAGGAATTCCATTAAAGCATGAAAGGGAAAATATCTGCCTTCACCTCTGCATCCCATGAAGTTATTATTCAAAGCACATGAACAAAATAAAGACACTTTTAGACAAAGACAAAGATGGATAGATCTTCATTGTAGATTAACTTTAAGAGGAAGCTACACTTGGTAGAAAAGAGTGGAGAAGAAGGAATGACTAATAAAAAATACATGGCAGATGTCCCTGATTTCCAGTCCAATGTTTGGGGACTAACAAATTACAGGATGGGCAAGCTTATTGGTCTGTATTGTGAGATAAAATACTCTGTGCCTTTGTTTTCTCATTAATAAAATGGAGATAAGTAAACGTTATATGTTTAATAGTTATAAAGAAGAGAGAGAGGCAGAGATGTAGAGAGAGACAAATAGGGAAAAAAAGACTTTGTTCATGTCCTTAGAGCACTGCCTGAAGATGCTGGGTGATTTGCATTGCACGCTAGATAGCCAAACGCTTTAAAAGCCGTACTTACAGACCATGAAAGAAAATTCTAGCAAAGTATTTTATTGTTTCCCTTTATATCACAAATAATTTCTTTTCCTTAGATGTTCTCTCTCTCTCTCTCTCTCTCTTTCTCTCTCTCTCTCTCCTCCCCATAGTGGAGAACAAACGCAGGGCCTCATGCACATTACGTAAGCATACTAAGCGTACTATAGCTATGCTATATCTCCCAGCTATAAATATTTTATTTTTTATTTTAACATCTTTTAATTTTTTGAAACAAGGTCTCACTGTAGTCCAGGCTGGTCTTGAGCTTACTGTGGAAGCTACACTGGCCTGGAACTCTCAGTGATCCTTCTACGTCATCCCCCAGAGTGCTCGGATTGCAGGCATGCATCACCATGTCTGGGCAATTGTTCTATATATTTATTTAACTATTTTAAAAAATAGTAGCAGGAATCCACTGAATGATTTCAAATAGAAAATTCTGTTTTATTTTTAAATGGCCACTCTAGCTATTGTATGGATAAAATTTGGAGGAAGGCAAAAGTAGAAACAAAGAATACACTTATACTACATTTCAGTAAGACATGTAGGAACTAATAGTGTCCTAACCTAGACATGAATCATTTTAAAATAAAATGCAAAAAAAAAAAAAAAAAGTTAAGGAAATTATTATAATGCAAACTCTGGCATTTAAATAATTGCTATGATCCTGATGTGATGATGCAACACTGTAATCCTAGTATTTCAGGGCCTAAGGCAAAAAAGATCTCAAGATTAAATCCTGTATGGTCAATTTAGCAAGACCATGCTTGAAATTTTAAAAAGGGACTGGGAATGTAAATGACAGATACAACACCTATCTGCACAAGCCACTGGTTTTAATTCCTAATACAGTAATTACATAAATAAACACTGGAAACACTGAATAAAAAAGTTAACCCAAATCAGAAAATACATTTTTGAATACTATATTGTCTTTTATTTATGCAGTACTTTTAGGAACCCCAGATTTCCATCCAAACATCTCCAATTTTGCAGTTTCAGACTATACAATTTTACTCCTTTGCCCTCGATTATAGAGTCACATCTACTTAAATTTTTCTCTTCTTCTCAGCATGAAGTCTTATGCATACTTCAAAGACCTGATTAGATTTCATCTTCTCTAGCCTGGGTTTGCCATTGGAATCAATATTTCTTTCACTTCTTTTCCAAATGCCCTGCGTCTGTCTGTTACTGGGCTTTTCCTGGTGCCATGCTGCTTTGTCTTATAATCAACTGCATGATCAGACTTGTTGGATTACAAAACCCTGAAAATTAATAAGGATGTCACAATCAATCTGCATCCCCTACACTCTCTACCACAGTATCCATGAAAAATAATAAAGGAATCGAGTTGAAATGAAAAGCAGTCATCATCACTGAGATTTTTGAAAAATGAGACCTCTGAAAAAGAGAAAGGAGCCAACTGTCAGTGAGATTTCAGTACCTACGAGCTATGAGGTCCCTCTGATTGCATTATCCCAAGAAGTTTATCTTTTGTGTTCTAGTCCTGATTTCCAAAATGTTTCTTTACCACTAGAAACACATGCCTACTCCCAAGTACCAGAGACGTACAGAGGTGGGGGAAAAATAAAAAGCTGAAAGCAGTAAGTTTTCAACTGCCTTAGGCAGCTCAATTTGGAGCTATGTTTCTTATTAACAGGAAAATATCATGTTTAGCATTTGCTAGTTTGCTATCTATTTCTGTATTTTTATGCTTAGCAAAGTTTTGCCCTTCATGGAAATAAACAAGGAAACAGTATTCTGAAGAAGAAGGTCCAATTCAAAGACAAAATCAAATAAAATGGAAACAGGCTTTCTTACACAATGAAGTTGTTTTAATTGCATTTTGAATTAATGAAATTATATAACAGTTTTTAAAGCTCTTGTAAGTATCACTATGGCTGGTGGAATCAGGACAAGTTCCCACTGCTCATGCACAGTAAATGAAGAACTGGACATAGCATTCAATGACAAGAAAACAATAACAAAGTTTAGAAGACAATAGTGCATTCAGAGTGAGCTAACTTGTGGGCACAAAAGGAAAATAGCACAAGCACTGAAGGCATAGGGTGTAGGAGTTTTAAATGTTCCAATCCTAGAGTGCCTCTCATTGGAGTCTTCTAAAGCATCATTGACAACATGGTTGACAGGGTGCTGAGTCATGTGAACTGCATCTGTTGTGTCTGCCCTTTTCCATACTTTGCACTGGTAAAAATGTTTTGCATAAAATGCAATCTACATGCATGAATTTTCCTGAGTTCCAGATGTAGCTTGCTGAAGATCATGCAAGGGAGTCTGGTACACGTAAGTCCTGTTTTAGAATTTTCCAGGGTAGACTCTGTAATCTATGTTTTTATATCTTGCCTTGGAGCTAGGGCTGGATGGGAAGTATGCATGATCCATTATTAATCCTAGGAAACATGGGAAAAACAGTTTTCCAAGCCCTACATATGGTCTTCTCTAGAGAACTCCAGCAGGATTTTGATAGGATGACCAGCACAAGATGCTGGCATGAGAAATGTAAAACAAGGAGAGTTGTATTTAAATGTGTGATATTGTGTTTCTCACACCATATAACTGTAGGGTATATTTTTATCTCCCTATTTTCCTACCTTTACTAGTCCCAAAGTTATTCTGCAAAGCATGTTTTTTACTACCTTTAATAAATGTGATGCATGTTTCAATCAATTGTTTGAGATACAAAGAACATAGAAATCATCTCTAGAAGGACACTCCAGCACCACAAAGTCTGGGGTGGCAATACTTAGGATGAGTGGATATAATGCAAGCCTAGGTGAGTAGAGAGAAGCAATACAGGTCCCCTAGCTGTACCAGCTATAGTATTACAGAGGTTATAACAAACTGGACTAAATGCAGCAAACCTTTTCACCAGTATTCATCCTGGCATGATGGCTATTTTGAGACTTGCCTATAAAAGCTATATAAGAGCTCCTTTCCAAGGGCCTGTCACTGTTAAATTATGAGGTTAAAATTAAAACCACTTTTTCTCAAATAGCACAAGCATAATTTTTGCAAATTCCCAAATTGCAAAGTGTGGAAAGCCCTCTTCTTTCCTACAGATTTCTATTCTTTAACATGTTTAGGACTCCATCTCCTACTCAGCTGACAACACAGCAAATCAAAGTCTTTAGCCTCAAGCCATGAAATACCCTTCATAACATGTGAGGGAGTATCTAAAATAAGCAGAGAGAATACCAGTAAAAGTCATAACTAAGTGCTATAGTATTTTTTTTTTCTTTGCAGCTTCAAAACGTTCCCTCCTTAGTTGGTTTCCTATGGATAACAGGTACCATGTGACTGAGGGCCATATCCCAAAAAAGGACAATCTGAACTCCTTAACTCATATGGAACATCTTATCCCTACCTCTCCTCATTTGTAAAATGGCATTTAACAAAGTTCATTCACAATGTAGTTGTTGATGAAAACAATATTAAAAGAAGTACCCATAGGGCTAGGCATGTGAGAAGATGCTTGCCAAAAGTGTATGCTTTCCATATCACAGCCGCAGAAAGAAAAGACTGGACAGAACTAAAGGGAAGACTGATCAAACAAATGCCAAGGCAGTGAACCCTAAGGTCTAAATAATCTTTATGAGAAAAGCAAACACCTGCAATCTCAGCTACTCCAGAAGCTAAGAGATATGGGCAATTTAGTGATATAAAAAATAAACTTCAAATGACATAATTGTACATCTATTTGGCAAAATATAAAAACTTGGTATCAGTTACTTTCCCATCACTGGGCTAAAACGCTCAGTGCCCCAAACTTAATGATGTGTGTTTATTTTGGCTCATGGTTTTAGAAAGTTCAGTCCATCGTCAGTTTATTGCAAAGCAGAAATGGAAGGACACAGCAGATGAAAAGCAGTTCAGTGAGAGAGAGAGAGAGAATGAGAATAAATCCAGGAACAGGAATAGACCCTCCAGGATTCACTTCCTTCAACCAGGCTCCACGTCCACTGATGAATGTAGCTCCCTCCCAAGGTCTAATCACCTTTCACAAGTCCCACATGAGACTTTTGAGGAACATTTTAGATCTAAACCATAGTAGTTCTGCTATATCTTGGATCTTAAATGTTACTCCAAAGCCCATAGGTTAAATGTATGTTCCCCATCTTGATGCTACTGGCAGGTGATGGAAACTCAGACATTCAGAAAGTTATTATCAGTGTCAAATGCTGTAGTGAATAGAAGACAGTGCTCAGGACACATGCTCATTTGATGGCAAAAATAAAATCCTTCTTAGGGAAGAAAAGAGGCCACAAGTGATATCATAGATTAACCTGGAAACCAATTTACAAGGAGTTAAGAGTCAGAAAAGGGCTGTTTGAGGCTCTTGCCCCTCACACTCTGTGTTGTCTTAGATGAATCCATCTATTTGTATGATATCAGTTATCTTTTAATGGATTCTCTACCCCAAGTCAATCATTCTAGCCCAGACATCTTTCTCTTCTTCCTGCTTTCTATTCCTCTTTCCCCCTGCCTCCTTGTGACACTTCTTCTCCTTCCTCGCTCCTTCCCCATCAAGAATCAGACCACTTTTCTTACACATATCAGATATTTGCAGTGACATGCATTTCCATTCAACTACATCCAACAAAGAACCCGTATATTCCCCCCAAGCTGCTCTTCCTTTTACTTTCTCTTTCAGTGAATAGTGTATATTGATGCCTCAGAGGAGCCTAGATTTCTCCTCTGTATTCCCACTTTTACTTCCCTTTTCCTAAAACTACCAATCAAATGCTACTGATTCTTGTAACTCCACGATGGCTCATTAATCCATCATCTCACTTCATCCATCATTCAGTTGCTGTTTAAATTAGGTCCTTATTTCCCACCTGTGTTAGTCCACAATTTTCCTACAGGTCCTCTGTCTATCCTGGCACTGCTCAAAAATACTGCTCGATCCCAATAGCTTAGCTTCAAGTTCTTTCTTTAGCATCAATAATTAACAAGGATATAAGATATGAGAAAAACTACCTCATCTTTTTGCTTTAATTTTGCTTCTGTATAAAGAGGATCATGCTGAATTTCTTTACCTACAGAAAAGGATTTCTGTGATGATTAATTCAACACTGCTATCTCTAAGTTTTCAGGATTGTAAATGTCAGAGAAAGAAGTCTATGATATAAAACTAAGTTTTAAAGTTTTAACTAGCAGGATGGCAAATTATGTTTATATTATGCTATCATCAATGCAAAGTGGTTAGTAAAATCCTAGAGGGAAGCAAACTAAAAGTTTAATGATATTTGATTCTTAATGATGTAATCAGGCAACTTATTTTTTCATAATGTATTTTCTTTTTCTCACAATGAGCATATAATTCATCTCCACTAGAAAGAAAGAATTCAATTTTTTTAAACTAGAGCTATCTGAAAGAGGCACTAATACAGAAGAGAATTCCCAGTAGTTAAAACTGCTGTCATGATTCAAAGAAAAGCAGCTAGACTGCATGACTTCAGAGCTCCTGCAAAGAAGATCATCTCTTTGTATTTCTCCCAGGTCAGCGTCTAAGACATTACAAGGACAATTGTGAAATACCTCCACACTACCTGGCTTTGGAGGATAAAAGCAATCCAGAACCTGACAGTTAATTAAAAGAAGCTGTCACAAAGCTAATGGGCCTGTACTAGTTGGTAACAACTATAGCTCTTGTGGACCTCAGAAAAACATTGCAAATACTGAATCATGCACTAAATAAGGTAAAATTTATACATGTACCTTAAACAAAACTGCTAAGTAAATATGTCTATTTGCACCTGAATGATCCCAGCTGCCCTTAAGAATCTTGGCTGCCCCTCACCCTCACCCTGACAACCTCAGCAGCTGAAGGGAGCCTTGGCCACCCCTCCCCTATACCCAGATGACCTCAGCAACCAACAGAAGGAGCATCAGCAACCCCTTCCACCATCTGCAGTACCTTGGTTGCCTGGTGGGAGCCTCAGCAACTCCTCCTCCCACACGGAGGACTTCAGAGAGTGAGAGCATGGTGAGTTCCCCCACCCAAGCAGAGGATCTCAGTGGGTCAGCAGGAGCCTTGGTAAACTCTCCCCTAACCAGAGGACCTTGGCAGGCTGGTGAGAGCGGCAGATGAGCTCTTCTTCCATACAGAGAACTCCAGTTGAGCTGGAAAGTGCATGAGTGAGCTTTCCACCCACCAGGAGCCTGGATAGGCCTATGAGCTTCCCAGTTATATAATAGGGTCCTGCCTGGAGCATATACCATGGATAGGTGGGTCTGGCAGCCTGAACCAGTCTGAAGCCATAGAAACAATATAAGATAAGGCTTAGTTAACATCAATACCCCTAGGCTGGTCAGCTTAGCAAGAATATAGGACTCACTCAACTGGCCCACAGGAGAAATTCAGTTGACTGACCTCTCCCATACTGTGGAACCCAGAAAAAGGATGAATGTCAGCCACACAAGAGGATACTAATACACAGACTATGAACAGTCCAGACTAGCAGGATTTAAAAGACCAAAATATTAACCAAGAGGTGAAAATGACTAAATGAAAAAGCAAAATGCAGTCTCAAACCCCCAACCCATCTGAAACAAGTACAGGGGACATCAAAATAGAGAACACTAGAAGTCACACACTTGAAATTTCTGAAAACGTAGCAAGTGAAGTAAAGAAACAAATCCATGAGACTATAAAAGAAATCAGCCTAGAAATGTTTTTCAGGTAAAAAAAAAAAATGACAACCTTAATGAAGAAGTTACTCAGGATACCCAAAGGTTAAAAAAAATAACCTACAGACTCATGGGGAAATGATGGAAATGTTGAATGAAAAAAACAGGCTAGAATTGTGATTCATTGCTCCTCTGGATCTGGTGGATCCCAGTATGAAACACCAACCACTCACTCAAATGTGGAGAAATATTTTGCAGTCATTTCCTTTTATGTTTTATTGGGGGAACGTTTATTTTGTTCTATCTTTTTCTCTTTGTTAATTTTTCTTTTAATGTTTTCTTGCCTCTTTCTGTTACTTTTATCTAATTCTATTAATTTTATTATAGTTTAAATGGATTTTATTTCATTCTCCCATCTTTCTTTTCTTTTTAAATCTTATTTTTACTTTGCCCTCCCCCATTCCATCCATTTTCATTATTTTTGTGATTAAACTTTATGAATTTTTATCTATTTAGTTGACTCTATGCTATTCTTGCTGAATTGTTTTATATTATTAATGGTTATTTAGTTACTTACTCATTGCATGGACAAAATACTTGACACCCACAGTTAAAGGAAGAAAGATTTATTTTAGCTTAGTTTGTAGAAATATCTATCATTAACTGGCTCTAAGGAAGGATAGCATGGCAGAGTGACCTTTTGATTCTCTACAATCAGCAAATAAGCCTATTGGTTGGCAACATCTACACCCAAGTTCCGTCTTCCTTCTTAGTAAGACCATCATCCACACCCAGTACCAAACTCCTTCAGTGGTCTAATCCAATATCACACACCTATGATTCAGTGACTCCTAAAAGCCCCTTCTGTTAGCTCATGAAATTTTGGATATAAATGGTAACAGTGGTGATACTGTTGCTGCTTTTAGATATTTAGTGTATATCAATATTTGCACTGATTCTATGACTATCTTATATTTCAGATATCTTGTTAAGAGTGATATAATTTTAGCTAATATCAGTTCTTTTGTCAATCACCAGTTTGCCTTTGACTGCATTGGTGATTCATTTTCTATTTAATTATGGCATAGTTGTTACTTTGAATTGGCTTTCACTATATGCCAATATCTGGTTTGTCTTTGTGTCATCAACTGCAGATGTATTTCTCCTGTCTTTGTGGTGTTGGAGATCCCGCCTCCAGAAAGATGTACATAAAGATTATCCTTAAATATTACACTGAATAGTTTGAAGAAGATTATAAACATCAAAACATAACCGAGCCCAAGGAGGCATCACATACATAAATTTGAAAAGCTTTTCTATCACAATGTCAGAGTTTCTCTATTCTAACTGATCTTTGATCCACAGCATAAAATAATGGACGTGAGAAAGAAAAGTAACAAGATGACCCCAAAACTTCTAGGTCCCCAAAAAATAATTTCATGGATGATGAAGAGGAGGAGGCTATAGGCAAAGAACTCAAAACTCAACTGTCAAATAGTGTGAAGATATTAAAGAAGAAAATATGTGCAAATCCATAAGATGTTTAAACAGCACAAAAGGAATTTAATTAAACAAATAAAACATTTTACCATAAAAAAGTTTGATGAGCCTCAAGAAGAAAAAAAAAGTAAACCAATTAAATTTTTTTAAAAAAAGACAACATAAAATATGAATGGACAGCTTGGAAAAGAATTAGAAGCTGTTTTTAAAAGGTGGTAATGAAAAGCAGTGTGTTTGTAAGACAGTAACTATGTTTTGCTCATATCTCTCTATAGTCTTTGACCTGCATCACCTACCTATAGAGCATCTTCCTACAGGTTTTGCCTGCTTCTGTCCTTCACTAAAACACTGAGTTCATTCAGCAAATTCTTACAAACACAAGCAATTTTTACTTTCAGAAAAAAATACCATCTCCTCACCCATTTTTTTATTGCTATGGATTTTTGCTGCAGTAAGACAATAAATAAAGTATGAGGGGAAATCTAAGGTTAATTTCATATTTTCTCCAAGAATTAATTATTGGATAGTCCTTCAGCACTTCTGCTCCATTCTCTTCGCCAAGATAGCGACTTATACCATTTTCTATCTTCTTCCTTATGTGCAGCTTAATATTCACCTCTTACATTGTATCTGTTCGCCTATCTTCTGCAGTAGACACTAAGCAGGTGCTAAGTAGGATACTTAGCATAGTTGAAACTAAGCAGCACTGGCTCTCTTCTTTCTATAATCTGATGCACCACATGATGTCATCCATTAAAGATAGCTATAAGTATTTTTAATCTAATAATACCTAAGATATATGTCTTTTTACACACACAGTGTAACACAGGAAAACCCTGAATAGAGAAATTTATCAATGGGCGTTATTACCCTAACTCAAACATCAGATGAACACATAGTGAAAATTTCAGTTTGTCTTTTAAGTGATTGAAAGTGATGGAGCCAAACAGCAAATTCATTAGTGAAACAGGACTGAGAAAATTGATGTGAAAGGAACTTCCTTTCTTTTGGGAAGCACAATTTAAATAAGCTCCAGTTATTACTATAGAATGTGATGTTTTTCTCATTCCCATAAAATCATGAACCCTAAACACTCAGAAAGATAGTGCCTTCTTTCAGATGTTTGTGGAGTAATGTATTTGAGACCTACTTACCAGTGAGTAGCCAACTATAAGACTCATGTGCCAAAAGCAACAAATGAACATCTACATGCATGCAAGTGTACTCAAGATCTGTAGGAACAAGAAAGAAGTGCAAGAGAAATGCTTTATGGCTTTACAATCCTGTGCACAGTGATGTAGTGACTGTTGAAAAACAGTATATCTGACAAAAATAACACCTAGCTCATTTTCAAGAGTAGAGATGTTCTTGAAAATTAATGAGATTCTGCTAATAGGATAGTTGTTATAATCAATAATTCATGAAAAAGTTGATGTTTAATCAGCTTTAAAGACTCGTAATTTTGTGAAGATCCAAATTTGAACCACTGCTAATATTTTTTAGAATCAGAAAGTGTAGCACTAAACAATATTTTAAGAATTTATCTACTGCAAATCTGTAACTTTCCAAAGAACCCAAAACTAGTAGATTAATGTGTTTAAACACATCTGTAGTTTAGTTTGGCACTTTCATTTATCTATTTGTACTTTAAAATGTTCCAAAAATGATTTAGGGTAGTTTACCCTAAATATATTAAGTCAACAAAATAATGTAGAAGGAAGATACAGAAGGAAGGGCAAGTTAAGAGTGGGATCAGCGTGTCAGGAAACCCTGAGGATTGGTGGGCAACCACATTGCTCCCAAGTTTTCTAATAGCCAATCAAATAAGAAAGACGCTCAGCTGTCTTCATGGCTTTGGTAACACTGAGCTACTCAGAATGTTATTAATACAAGATCACACAACAATTTCTCCTTTATGTTCTTATACAGAAAGCTGCAGACTTCACCGAATGTGCTACACTTTCACCGGACTCTTTGTGATAATATCCCCAAGTAAAATGATAACATCACACTGGAAACAATTCATAAAAGTGATTTTCGGAAGGCTAAGACATTCCAAGAACATACCTCAATACAGGGACAAACAAAGGACTCGATGGACTTCCTGCCCTGTGGCAAACCTCAATACCTAACACCTTTCTCAAACATTATTGTGATAGATCTTGAGTGGCTATGACTTAGTACTTAGGCTGCCCCATTTTTATTGTGCCTTCTTGTAGCATGGAACTCCATGTTCAAACAAAATTTCAAAGCAATCCTTGATGTCTCCTATCCTTTTCCTACCCAATTATCTTAATAGTTCATTAGTTTTTTGTTGTTGTTGTTGTTTATTAGCTTTGTCTCTTAAGTATCTCAGTGTCTACCATTTCTGTCTACCCTGAATTTCTACACGAATCTGGCATCATTTCACTGCCCTCAAAATAAAATCCTAAGTCCTTACCAGCAGACCCAGAATTGCCTTTTCAGCCCCTGTGCGTCTCCATCCTGACTTAGGGCTACTCTCTCCGTTGCTGCACATAGATCTTAGCAGTTTCTGTAAGTGCTTTACCTTCACCATTCATCCAAAACTTTCTACTTCATTTAATCACTTTTGTAGAACTTTATTTGTAATTGCCATATGAAAGTTTCTTTGTTATTTGTATGGTTATGTTCTTAGTGTCTCTTCCTCACATACTATAAATGTCACTAAATACAGAAGTGCATCTTTCTAGTTCAATATTGTATTTCTAACCTAGCACAGTACTAGGAGCAGTATCTGGAGCTGGCATGTATTGAAATAGTTGAATGAAGAAATAATGGGCTGCTAAAATTGTTAAATTAAAACAATACTTAAAATTTAGGTATTCTCTCTAGATAGATTAAAAAATAGAGATAGATTATAGATAATTTTATATACTGTATACTGCCACATGTTCATACTCCACAGTTCTCAAGCTGCTACTTGTCAAAAAAAATCATGAACATTTTTGTTCCTAACTATCTCTATGAAGGAATTTATATATCAGACAGTCTTGGAAGACAGAAGTGGTATCCTTCTTTACAGTATAAGGCTTATTTTCTTACAGGCTAATGTGCATAGTATCTCCCTTGGAAGCAAAAATGAAAGAATTTGCCAACAGTAATTTTATGTTATCAAAGAATTCAAAAAATTTAGTTTCTCAGTTGTGACAAAAATCTCTATTTACAGCATCTACCTCTATTCCTTGAACTTATGCGACTTAGTGGTAAAGAAGAGCCAATCGAACACCAATTTCATGGTGTTTACTATGCTTTGTCTTTTAGTCACCTGTATTCTTCCAGTAGCTATGAATCTGTGGCAGGCCAATTTGGCAACAGAAAAAGAGGGTAGTGTGGCTTGAGTCTAGATGTTCCCTCAAAGCCTCATGCAGTTATAGGTGGGGCTTTTTCAGAGGTGGTTGGATATAGGGTGCGTGATGTGGGATTTATTCACGATGTGATGCAAGGATCAAAGGCAACTAACATTAAAGGTGTGAGTACCACCAACCCTAAATAGCCCGGATAAAATATAAAGGATAGAAAGAACGGTGGTCCTTCTTTGCTGCTTTGTTGCCTTCCGGTTCTCCTCTATGCTATCCTGCTGTGGAACCAGCCAATTATGGACTGAAATCTAAAACAAACTATGAGCTAAATAAACTTTTCCTTCTTTAACTTTGGATGTTGAGTATTTTGTCTCAGCAATGAGAAAAGTAACTAAGAAAGAATTTGGTGCCAGATGTGTAGTCAGGAAGGCTTCCATCAAGATTTTGTAAGGAGACCTGGGAGGCTTCCGGGAAGACAGTAAAGCTGTGAGTATAAACCCAATGGTACAGTGGAGACCCCATGCCTTAGACCTCTTTTTTGCTGAGACAAAATACCCAACACACACGTTAGGTAGAGTTCCCGGATGACTCTGCACTCTGAATCTAATTCCAAGGAACAAATTCTCTAGCTGATATGAAATACCTAACACCAAAAGTTAAAGAAGAAAAGGTTTGTTTGACTCACAATTTGTAGGGGTTTTAGTACATATCAGTTGGCTTCAAGGCAGGGTAGCTTGGCAGTAGGTCATCACAGAGGAAAATAATTCATGACACCCACAAGATAGCAAAAGCAACAGTGGAGGAAGGGACAAGCATTTTTCTGTCCCTTATATTTTATAGAGACTACCTGGCCTAGGTTGGGTGTCACATTCACACCCTTAATTCTATGCAGCAATCCTAATTTATTGATTGCACAACCTTGATCCCAGAACCACACCCTCTCGATATAGCCACCTCTGAAAAGCTCACTCCTGTGAATACATGAGGCTTTGAGTGGGGGGACATCTAGACATAACCCATAATAAGAGGAGAGGAAAGGGAGCATGAACATGAGAGAGAGAGGGTGACAGAACCAGAGAGAGAGAGGGAATGAAAATGAGTATATCAAAAAACAAAATAGACACAGTATAGTCAAAGCTCTTCATTTGGAACAGGAAAAGTACAAGATACATGAAAAGACATTTATAAAGTTTTACTATAACATAAAACAAATTAATCATCTTTTATTAAATTTATAAATGGAAAGTTAAATGACATCCTTAGAAAACAAAAATCTCATTATTTAATAGTCTTTATTGCCCAAGTAAGATTTGCATTTTCTGTTTCCCTTTATTTCACAAGTAAGCCCCAGAACTTGCAGTGTCCTAGTATGACAAGTACTGCTTGTTCAATGCCAAGAATGAAAGATCTAATTACTGATAGAAACTCCAGCGAGCACAACCTATTGAGAGCCACTAGCGAGGCTCATTTAGAGTCTCCTAATGGTTTTGATTCAAAGAACTCCCTGAAGATTGAATTGATTATATCAGGATTTCTGGCTGCAATGGTCAAAGTAATATCCACAGGATATGACAGGAGTTATGATGGCTTTCGAAAACTCTGCAAGTTGAAGAATAAAATCGCTTTTCTACCTGAGAATAAAACTCAGGATGTATCAACAGTGAAAAATTAATCTCTTTCAAGTGAAAGTAATGAAGATATTCAGCACACAACTCTGCCAGAAAAAAAGGAAAAGAATCTCTTCTGCAGGAAGATTTTTTTCCTGAATCTGGTTGGAAATTTCATATTATAATAAATAATCCATTTGATTAGTAAATAGACACAAGAGTAACACAGAAAAAATTTCAGTAGCCTTCACAGTATATATAAATTTGAAACATGTACTTTCAAATCAATATATTCTAAATACCAAGACTTATTTTTCTAAGTGACTAAAGTTTTATGCTTTTATTAAATTATTTAATTTAGCTTACAGAAATGATTGTGGGAAGTCATTATTTTCCTATTTTAGAATCAATATTTTGATTCACAGAGTAAAACCTAGAATTTTTAAAGAAATGGCCACTTAAGATGAAAATCAATTAAAGCTAAAATAATTTATATAAACGTTACCCTAAAAGAGATGAAACATATCCCAATTTTGTTTGTTTTCATTTGTTGACTTTTAATTGACTCATAATATACAAATTAGTGAAGTAGAATATTATTTTCCAATACACACATATAATGTTTAATGATTATATCAGTGTAACTGGCATAATCATCACCTTAAACATTTATCATTTTTCTGTGTTGATAACACTTAAGAATCTTCTTTACTGTTTTGAAATTTACAATTAATTTCCAACCCTGTAAACCCTGCTGTGTTATAAAACATATTTTTATAAATATAAAAGATATTTTTCCAATATAGCTGTATCCTTGTATCCATTAACCATCCTCCATTCATTCTCCTGATCCTTCATAGATTGGTAATCACTAATCTATTCTCTTCTTCTGTAACATTAACTTTTTTAGTTTTCATGCATAAGTAATAATATGCATTGTCTTTTGGGGACTGATTTCTAAAAAAAAAATGTTCTCTCAACTCTTTCCTGCTGCTGCAAATGACAGGATTTCTTTCTTTTAGTGGAAGAATGCATTCTGCTATGCATCTACACATTTTCTTTATCTACTTATCCTTTGATGGATATGCGGGTTTATTCCACATCTTACTAATACAAATAGTGCTACAACACAACATTGAGAAATACCTAACAGATTAATAGAGCACAGTTTTGTGTCTGTCTGTGAACTGTTGACATGTAGATTGCAAAATGAGGAGAGAAGGTGCACCAACCAATAAGCTTGCAACACGGATGGAACAAAAAGGAAATGAAGAAGGAAATTTTCTCTTTTGTTTATTCAGAGTTAGTTCTGTTCTTCGCCACTGCCTTGGAAATTTGTCTCTAGTACTTTCAGACTTCCAGTGCAGATCCTTGCTTCTCCAGACTCTGAAGTGAACGCCAGGCCTTTGACCTTCACTTCTGACTCTCCTGTGTGACTCTTCTTGTATTCTTCCACCCAAACTCCCCAGGCAGCCATTAAAGCCTGGTTAGTAAATCCTTTATATAAGATTATTAAATTTGTTTCTTTAGCGAATCCTAACTGATACACAATATCTACTAGAAACCAAAATACCAAATGTAACATTATGGTTTACCAAAAATATGTTCCAGTTTTAAAACAACTAACTTTGGAACACCTTTTGGAATATGTCTTCTAACACAGATTCATGCTAAGAATTTTACATGTTGCAACAGTGTCTAATATCACAATTAGTTTCATCTTCATAGAAGATGTATTAAAATAGTGACATTATTTGCCCTGAAGAAAAAATAAAGGTGATAAGCTGAACTCTTGTGGCAGAGTTATTCCATAACAATGTTTAGGAACATTATTAAGGAGGAAGAACTATTTTTTTTTAAAAAAAGGTTACAGAAATGAATATATGCTCCTTTATAATCATTACAGGATCATTAAAATAGATCTACAAACATACATAATGTTGGGAAAAAAATTTGTGATATGTAGTGGGGATCAATTAACTATTCTCAGATGATTCTCCATCTTTTGATCCATCTCACAAGGAAGGAACAACATTTCCTTGATCTGTGGCATCCAGGAGTTTCAAACAATGAAAGGCAACTACAGAAACTGTGTGTGGGTAAATTCAGTAATGTCAGCACTGCACTCAAATCCCTTTGTATCCTTCTTTCATGATTTTTGTTTGTTTCACCCACCCACTTTGATGTAACATCACTTGAAGAGAACATCTCTAGTTTATTTCTAGAAAACTGTTTTCAGACCAACACTACCAAGGCACCAAAGAACTAAGAATGCCTGGGAATGTATTTTCAGGGAGAGAGAGTAACCAGTGACTGAGAAATAGTAAAAACACCAAAGTCCTTAGCTTTAGTACGGAGAACTGAGGTGCAGCCTGCACTCCAGATTTTCCCCACAGAATGCAGCACACCCTCTGTCTGGGGAACTTGTCTGGGCTCTTGAATTTTTTCTGTCTTTCCTCTCCCACTACCCCATAAGACTTCCTAGTAATTTATTTTGCACAAGTCTTTGTTCCAGAAGAATTCTGTTACAGTAGAAGAAAAGAGCAAACCCACAGGGTATTTCTTCCCCTCCCTCTGCTTCCTTGATGTCCTCAGCAGAGGCTGGATCTCTTCCTTGGCTCCAACTGTTAGGGAGCACTCAATGTAGTTGGTCAATGTGAGTAAACCCAAGCTTCTCAGGGCAAGATCATGGCACCATTGGGAAGAATTGGACTCTCATATTGATGGAAACCTATGGGGGTCTCTCGCATAAACAGAAAACTCTTAAATCACTGAACTCTCTTGGACCTCTGTTGCCATTTCAGAGCATAAAGAGGAGTAGTTCTGCAGTGAACTTGAAACTAGGAAGCTCTAATTATATGACTTCACTGCCAAGAAGTAGCTGGCCTTACAGAGTAAGAGATGAGTTACACAAGACTTAATGATGTGGATGTGTTATTCCCCAAGAGGCAATGTGTTTTGAACCAGACACAAATGTGAGATGTTCTTTCTCCCATTGTTACTACATATGTACTTAAGATCAATGGATGGAAGCAGAAATCCCTATTAACCATTATAAGTTGTTTCATCATTTCAACCTTGTGTACTGAGGGGTTGTATATCTTGGTTTCCAAAAGAGAAAAGATTCCACAAAGAGATACACAATCTTCCTATTAAATCAGAAATTGAAACTACTACCTGAAAATTTTGGTCTTTTCATGACTTTGATCCAGCAAATAGAGAGAAATTACTTTATCAGATGTGATGGCTTATTCAATCTATCAAAAGGAAATATATTGTTATTAAAAAAGTAGGCCAGGGAAGACTTCGTTAGAATCCAGCAAATCACCTCATAGGACATTCACGTCTGTAAATCGGTGAGAGATTACAACCATTCAATCAAGGCAGGATCACTAAAGACCCAAAACCTTGAGGAACAAAAATTTGGGTCACTCTGCCAAAAAGTAACCCAATTTTGGTGTGCTTGTATGTAATAAAATATGGTAAAATAGTAAAAGAAAATTATTAAACCATGGCTTCATCACTAATTACAGAAATAAGTATTGTAGCAAGGTATGTATACTTTAGTTATACAAACATCTGCATATATTTAACGAAGACCCTATTTTTCTTCCTATACTATTTTGTCTGAGAAGCATTGGTGCATCCTAATTTTATAATTTAGTTCTCAAATGAGAGGATGACAATTGTATATCTAATGGAGGGGACTTCTTATCTCTTAAAGCAGAGGTAGATGACGGTTTTAGGGTGATTCAGAGGAGTGCACGACCTATATCCTCCACAGGAGCAGTTCATAGTAGAGTTAACCCTCCTATGGCAGTCTCTTCACACAGCTGCTGATCTCACAGGAGACAGAGCTCAGCCAGTAGCGCAACTGATGAGGAACAGCTATAAATACCTGTGAGACTTAGCCCACTACTCACCTTCTCAGCAGCCAGGCTGGTGGCCCCTGTAGAATAGCTAGTCCCATATAACACAGTTACTTTGCACCTCCACTTTGAGGGAAGACAGGCACATGTTTTATTGGGTAAATGACTGCTGGTGGGATGAACCTATAAACATACAGGCATTAAACATGGTAGAGGGGGGAAAATGTATGTCAACCTAAAGGACAAACTTCAACAGTCATTCTCCTTTTCACTTTCAAATACATTTCTCTGTTCTCTACCCTGCTATGTATCATAGGCAGCATTTTCCCCCAATCTATGATATTTAATCAGCAGAAGATCAGGGGACAGGAGGACTGGAGAAACCTGGTTAACTTTGCCCTTCCCTGTTTCCAATGGCTTCACCACAATAGCAACTCTGCCTTGTAGTCTCCTCCATGGATCTGGTTCATGCTAATGGCACCAATGCCTGTATTTTATCAACAACACATCCCTCCATTCCACTCAGGTCTTTATAAATACGAAATTTTTCCCACTGTCAGTAATTTCTGGGCTGCATTATATAACTTTTCGATTTCTCAACTTTTATATCAGCTGTGTAATAAGTTTTCTTTCTTCAACATCACTGTTTGAAACATGTACAGTGCTTTCTATTAATGGTTCTGACTAATATTTTAGGTGCAAAATAGAGAATGCCACATGGCATGTACAATATAACATCATCCTATTAAAGAAAATGCATACATATACACATTTTTTAAAGTCCTAAAAAGACATATTTTTATGCTGTTAAGTAACTAGAAAACTTAGACATTCCCAAACTCTGACCTTCAACAGCCATAACTGTCCTTTGACATTTCCAAGAGGAAACTATTAAAAGTCCATGATTCTAGCAAATCAAAACTCTTCAGTGTATTGTTGTTGTTACTATTATTGCTGTCAGAATCATTATATGTGGCTCAAAATCCTTTATGCAATTCTGGTGAATGACACAGACCATGGAGAGAACTGTTTTTTCCCTAGACAGGATAAAAAACAGAGTCAGAGTTTACCAAAAGTAGAGCAAGTGAGACACCATAGAAAGGGATAAAAAGAAATCGACTGATTATCAACACATTTTTCAAAGACAGACCATACATGGACCTGTGTGACCATCTTGAATTCTTAGATGTGCCAGTCACAAAAATTTTCAGCTGCATTCCTAACAGCTATTTCTAAAGAGCCTTCACAGAAGAATTATGTAAAAAATGTACGAATGGGTCAGGAGAGAATCCCTCAAGTCATGGGCCAAAAGAATCTGGAAACAGTGAAGGTCTGAGGAAAACCTATCTGCACCATGGCCATTAGGGATTATGAAGTGGCAGAGGTCTACAGTTGCAGGAGGTGCAAGGAGTTTGGAATGTCCCACCAAGGCATGGGCCCAAGAGGCTATGGAAAGGTTGGGGAAGCAGGGAGGAGAGCAGAAATGAACAAACAGCACCAAGGCACTCCATGTTCTGATGAAGCACAAGAGCGGCCCCGGTAACTAAGGACTGGCAGAAGAGGGAGAGAGACTTTAGAAATTCTCTGAGAGCAGAAAATAGAGCAGAACAGGACACTCACTTAGTAAAGCTCCCATTCTCTTTAGGAAGCAAATCCTTATCCAGGCATGGGCCAGAAACAGATTCCTTTATCAATCTCTATGCTGTACTTAAGGTCTTTGATCTCTTCTAGTGGCCTAATATTCATTAGTCTATCAATCTTACTGTGCTGAGACCCCTTCTCAGGACAAGTTTTCTCATCCTCCTTTTACCTTCCTAATGAACTCTCATTTATCCAGAGATCTACTTTTCTCAGGATACCCATGTCCTTAGAGGAATCTGGCAGTCATGGTTCTCATAGTTTCCCCTTGCCAGTGGCTGCTCTAGGCATCAGTGCTTGAAGTACCTATACTTCATGAAACATAAGATGTCTACTGTCAGGCTTCTGTGCTAAAAAGACACATAAACTAAGGAAAGTTTTTTTCTAGATGTGATCATGACCTTGGACTTGTGGAAGCCCTCAAAAATTGAGTGAACACCCCAGAATGCATACAAAATACTGCAGGTTGTAAAGCAGAAAGAATTTGGAGTCTTTTCTGGCTTGTATGTTATCAGTTTTATTAGTCAATCCTGGCACGATGGTTCTCTTGGTTTATGAGATGCTGAATATCCTTGTTTAAAACAATTAGATTTGGAATGTTCTATTACTCATAGAAAAATAGAATCTTAATTGGTATAAGAATCATCACAAGTGTTCTAGGAGAGAATTTGTTTTTTGTTCTGTCATTTTGTGATTACATTTTATTGTAATTTATTACATTTATTATACTATTCATATTTAGTGTGTGCTATTTGATGCACTTGAACATATAAAAACACTCACAATATCATCACCACAATCAAGGTAATATACATATCTAATATCTTTCAAAGTTTCCTTGTATTTCTTTGTTTTCCATGTGCATGCATGTTAATAATATAACATGACATAAGCCCTTTTAACAATTTTAAAGTGCAAAATATCATACTTTAAATTACAGGCATTACACTGCACAGCAGATCTCTAGATGCTATGTATTTTGCATAACAGAAACTTTATACCCATTGAATAAGAATTCCCAATTTTTTTGACCTGGAATGCAATAGTTTATGTTGTGGTCTCTGTTTCTGTGAATTTGACACTTGTAGATATTTTGAGTAAGTGGAATCATGCATGTCAAGCAAGTGAAATCTGTGACCAGCCTATTTCACTTATAGAAACATCCTCCTGGTTCACTCACATTGTCATATGTGGCAAGGTTTCCTTTTCTTTTAGAGTTGAATGATATTCCACTGTATTAATACACTTAATTTTCTTTATCTCATCATCTCTTGTTGGACACTGAGGATGGTTTGGAGTTATCAACACTAATGTGCTAATGTCTCTAAAAGTCCAGTGGTTTAACAAAATAAAGGCTCACTACAGGCGTATGTCACAATCCTATAAGATATTTAGCAGCTTAGTAGTAGTTTAGGGATTATTCATTCTATGGTTCTAGCATTTTTTGGTATTACCTTTCTTAGACCCTTTGAGTTCAGAAAAGCTGCCAAGTAAACTGAGGGGGTATAGAAGATGGCACAGGACATTGATGGGACAGGCCAGGCACAGGTAGTAAGATCCTCCACACATTCTTAAGCATGTCCAGCATGTTTTCAGTTTGCATTTACCCACATAGAACATTAGCATTAATAAATTAATGCACATGGGGAGAGAGAAAGAGAGAGAGAGAGAGAGAGAGAGAGAGAGAGAGAGAGAGAGGCAAAGAGAGCAAGCAAGCTCTAATAGTTAAACAAAATTGCGCCAGAAATCCAGACTCCCTGTCTTTACATTCTATTAACTTCTACATGTAACTTTCTTCTTCATGCTTCCAAAATGGTGCTATGCTCCTAGTCATTACAGAATCATAGAAAGTTACAGACAGGGGGGGAAAAGGCCACTTTTTGTCTCTTCTTATTGTCGGAAAAAGAAGAGACATACTGAAAACACACACACACATACAAAAAAATGATGTACATAAATACAATGGAATATATAACATTATACAGCAGCAAAGGAGATTGCTATAATAGGTGTTCAGCTAAAAACCTTGTGTGTGTGTGTGTGTGTGTGTTGTGTTTAAATTAACTTGTTAATATTAATGTTCTTTGTGGGTAAATGCAAATCAATAAAATATGCTGCACATGCTTATAGAATGTGTGGATGATCCTACTACCTGTGACCTGTCCCCTACTACCTGTGACCTGTCTTCTCGTTGTCCTATGCCATCTTCTATACCTCCTCAGTTTACTTGGCAGTTGTTTGAATTCAGAGGATCTAAGAAAGGAAATACCCAACGATACTAGAACCATAGAAAGAAGTAAAATTACCACTTTTCACACACTTGTTATACTGAACAAACAGTGCGGTTTTGGAGCTAATGGAGAGTGCAGTTGGATGGTGCACAGTGCCAGCCTTGAACGTCTCTCATCTAGAGACTAATCTCCAAAGCTTTAGTTGAGATCTCCGTTACAGTGATTTTCTCCTCCCGTTTCCTCTAAGACCTTTAACTTTGGATCCCAAACAATGAAAATAAAAATCTTCATTTTCTTTCAGATTTGCTACTTCCCTCGAGATTCAACTCTGCTTCCCTGTTTAAATCTGATGAGTTTGACTTGAGATAGAATATAGGGTGAGGCATCTTTCCGAAGGCATTTTCTTCTGTTCTGTAACTTCCTTCATGTTTTCCTGAACTGAGAATATGATTCAAGTGATTGCATCTGTAACTCTGCCTAGCAAGAACAATAATCAGCAGTTCTGATCTCTCTGTAAACTCACACGTGTAATTGAAGAGAGGTCTCTGGGGCAGGCAGTTAAAGCCACTGCTTACCTTTGCCTGTGACAGGGAAGGGGCTGGGGACACTGCTTTGCATTTACTAATATGTTTTAGTTCACTCACCTGACATACATCTGTAACACATTTTGACCACATGTAAGATTGATACGCTGTAACTGGGAACACACAAGGATTTATTAAACACAAATTCAACTTCAAACATTTTAAAAGATAATAAAAGTTGAATAACCACAGTATAAACTAGACAATGACGAGCATAATGAGTGTACTTTAAAAATACAAAGGACAGAAAAATTCATTCCCTTGTGGGTGTTTAAAAGGTTGATCATGACATCCCTTCGGGTTCTAAACACAGATAGAATTTTGATGGTTGAATATAAAAAAGATGAATTTCAAATGAAGGGAAAACATAAGCATATAACCACAGAAAGCAAGTGGTGAAGTTTATGTTCAAAAATATTGAAAAAGTTAGAAAATAAAATTACAGACATGAGCTGTGACTAAGTTATAGGATCAAGGAAAGCTAGTATCTGAGGTGGTTTGAGCATGGATACTTCCCCTGTGTTATAAAACTCATAAGGAGACATTTTTAAAAGTTACAACTTAAAGAGATAGAGGAAACATTTAGAAATGCAAGTATTTTTAGGCAACCAAGAGATGGAGAGAGGAAGCAGAAAGTGGAGAGGAAAGGAAAGTAAAAAGAATGAAGAAGTGTCATGTACCTGTACCAACTCCCCACAGTAAAAGTCATCATTATGTATTGCAAACATGTACTAATAAACATAAAATTAATTATTAAATAAATTGAACATCTGCACTTAAAAATTTTCTAAAGTTTTCTAAAGTAAATAGTTTTCTAAAGTAAATAGTCCATGGGATGCCTAGATTTAAGAAATTTACTCACACTGAGGGGCACACTGAGGTCATCTTGGTCAGTACATAAAGTCACTAATCATGGTGTATCTGAAAAAAACCAAAATAGGGCCTATAGTTGCTTTATGAAACATGGAGTGAAATCCTAATATTGAAATAAGCATAGTTAATACAGTATATATCTCTTTAATACTTATATGTAGGGATTTATACATATTAGTCTAACAATATAACAGTTTTTTGTGGCAATGACTTTATTTCAGAACTAAACAGCCTTGCTGTTCTCACAATTTATTAAACCAATGCACATTTCTAACTACTTACCAACAAGCCTGCAGAGCTGGGAGTTGAAAAAGGCACCAAAAGTAGAATTTTACTTCATTCCACCTGTCCCTAAAACCAAGAATGTTACATTTGCTTGTCGCCAGCCTGGTTATAACTTGCTGTTCCTTAAGAAATTAATGGCATTAGTATAGCAAGCACTGCCCTTCTGCCTGCGTAATCCTGAGGTACTGGTATCACTACTATGGAGGGAGATGTTATCTACATAACTGCTACCTACTGGTGGAAAGTTAAAAGTGAACTGCATTTTTTAAGTCAGTGAAAATATCATCTCAAACATATCACTTGAATGATTCATAAAGCTCAATGAAAGTTTGCCCTTGCTCAAAGAAAAACATTTAGAGAAAGACTCAATAGGCAGAAGACAATTTAAAAATAGGTTCTTAATGGGTGACAACAGGTGATGGTAAGTGACACTATCTCTAAATAACTTAGCCTTCACTATCCCTCAATTCTTTCAGAACACATCAGAAAATTTCTACTCATTTTCTGGTTTTTTCCAACTGTACTGATGGAAGTCATAGCAACATTTAGCATGGATGATATTTCAAAGATATATTTATGTAAATGACACTTAAAGAAAAATCTTGTATTCCCAGAGCAAGAAAATTAACTCTTAACCTTATCAAATATGTGGTCTATAATTGCCTTCCAAAATTAGGTATCAGAAGAACATACTTGGTCTAATTCCACTGAAGTATTTTTAATAGGTTATTTAAATCATCCTTGATTCCTGTTATACTCATTAACAATTTTTAAATAATTTTATGAATAATAATGGCAATCTTTAGAGATTACTTATGAGGAATTTTCCAAACTATGTGGCAGGAGACAAGACAAAAGTACCACATCACTTTTTAGAGCAATTTTCTGTGTATGTAAATGAGATAGAAGATTTGAACTTCACGAAAAGAAAATATTCCACTAAATTAAATTATTTAGGGATTCAGAGATAAAGCAAAAATATCTCAAATTTATATGTGACCAATTTTCAGATAGAAGTCACATGATTCCTTGTACTTCTGCTTTGAAATCTGCATAAGGGTCATGTTATAAAGGTAAGAAGTCCTACAAAAATGTTCTCCTTTATTAGACTGAAATCACAGGAGGCTTCACTTTGCGTGTCAAGATGAAAAAGAAATAAATAGACCAGGCATAAGTTAGCAGTCTTCTCAACCTTGGCACAGGAAAATATGGAAAAATTTGTTCACTGAGGATTTTAACCACAATCACAACCTCATACACACAGGCAAACCAAAAATATGCATCTGTGTGACCCATAAAACCCTAAGTGAAAATTCAGTTATTCTGCATTCATGATGACCTAAAGGAAGGAAACTCACAGGTTCTTTGTACAGGAGCAAGCACAAATTATCCCTAAATTAGGCCTCAAAAACATTCCTATAGAAAAAATTCAAGGTACTATTACCTGGTCAATTTTTTTAAATTGCAAAACTCACAAAGACACAATACTATAAATGAAAGCAGGCAAAAGCAAACCTTAGTATCAGACTTGCAAAGCATTTGACATCCTGAAATTAGTACCTTGAAAATACTAATATGCTTCACAAAATGTTACATACCTATTACTATGTGCATATAAAAATAAGAGGAATAAATTAAAAATATGAGCAATGAAATTATTAAAAATAACAAAATATGTGAAATTAATGTAACAGAATTTCTAAAAATATTTAATCAAAATGTGAACTTTCAGAAATACTATAAATAGTTCAACATAGCTAGAGAAAAAATAATGAACTGATAGTCACAAAGAAATTATTAAGTATTGCCATGAAATATAAAGAATAATTTTTTAAACAGAGAATAATTAAAGAAAAAAGACTAAGACAATATAATGTGCATATAGTAGATGTTTTAAAAAAAAATAAGTAGTGAGAATTTAGAAAACCTACTCATAATAGGTAATGAGAAAGAACATTATATAATTTTTTAGTCTCCAAATAGATATAGAAAGTACAGCAAATATTGAGTATGGTAAAGAAAAAATACAAATAGACACATGGAAATAGATAAGGAAGAGATAAAATCTCCACAGTTACATACTTCATTCATTTTGGGAAACTACAGGATATCAAAAATCAAAGATTCCTAAAATTAACCCGAGGTAGATCGTCTTAACTTTTATATTTCTCCTAAAAGCTATAAATTGTATGCATTCACTTATCCAAAAATAAAATACACCATACTGCCCATCTAGAATCTAATAACTGGTGACAAAATCCTTCCATAGTGAAGACAACATAAGTATATTTTGTGACAAAAACTGTAAACCTGCACGTATTGATTAAAGTGTCCTAGCAAAATAGAAACAGAAAAGAGAGTCAAGGGAAGGAAGAAGAAGCTAAAGTGACAATCAGAGATAGATAGATTATGGGAACTGGCTTATAAGATCATGGAAGATGGTCAGTTACCTGACGCTTGCTGCCCACAGGATAGAGAATTAGGAGACAGAGAGGTTATGATTCAAACTGAGTCACCAGGCCAAAGGCCTGATGTCCAAGACCTGGAAAAGGTAGGTGTCTCAACTCAAACAGAATCAAGAGAGCTAATTAAATTTCTTTGTCTACTATTTTTCTATTACTACCCTGAAAGGATCACATTGTGCCCACCTGCACAGGGAAAGGTGCCCACTGTTTCCTTAGTCTACTGATTCAAACCCTAATCTCAACCAGAACAGTTTCACAGACAGAAGGAGAAACAATGTTTGCACAGTGAATTCCTTAGGTGCATTCTGTTGACACATGAAATTAACCATCATGGGCTGGGGATTTAGCTCAGCAGTTTAAGTGTCTACCTGGCAAGTGCACGGTCATGAGTTCGATCCCCAGTACAAAAAAAAAAAAAAAAAAAAAAAAAAGAAAGAAAGAAAGAAAAAAGAAAAAGAAATTAACCATCACATTAAAGGATATCTTCTCTCAATACAAAACATCTCATATAAAAGAGCTAAGATCCATTGGGATGTGAAGGCAGTATACAATATGAAAACAAATCTTAAAGCAGTAATCACAAAGCTTTGTAGAATTTACTTTTTAGGATAGAATTTAAATATACCAAAAATCTTATACTTGAGAGGTAAGTAAATTGAGTGGGTTTTTTGGTATTTTATTGTACAAATTTATGGGCTACTGTGTTATAATTTGATTTAATGCATCATTTCATAATGCATCATGAATCACAGAAGTTAACATTCCCTGGTCCCTAAACATTTTTAAAATTTTTTATTATCAAATAACAGTTGTTATTTATGCTGTACAGTATGATATTTCAACACATAGCATGTACTTATCAAAACAGGATAATCAATGTTTTCATCTCTTTATCAGTATTTTGTATTTGTAACATCCAAGTTTCTCTCCTGCTGTGATTCATAAAATAGTCACTACACTGTACCATAGCTCACTAAAAGTTGTTACTTCCTTCTAATGAGCTTACAGTATTTTACGGATCTTGCTTTGTCCTGGAGGAGAGTATAGATTTTAATTAATAACTGGAATTTTAAAGATTCATGTTTTAATTTATACAAAGCAGTATAATAATGGGAAAATATTGTACAAATCATAAGCAAGTGGAGAAAGTGAGTTGATATTTAAATAAAAGAAATAAAGAAAACATAATGCATAACCCAGGAAGTATTTTTAGGAAAATAAAAAAAAAATGTTTATAGAGCTACATATATATATATATATATATATATATATATATATATATATATCATACTTAAATTTAAAAACGTGAAAATATAGAACTTAATGGAGAATAATACAAAACAGGATATAGGACGGTATATCCAAATCTATGTATATTCTTATCCTAAGTCTCAGACTAAATGCAGCATTTAAAAAGAAAAAATTTTAAATAAGGAAAAGGAGCTAAATATAGTGGTGCACACCTATATCCCATCACTGCGGGAAGCTAAGGTAGGAAGGTTTCAAGTTCAAGTCCCACTTGGGCAACTTAGCAAAACCCTATCTCAAAATATAAGAGATAAGAACTGGGAACATAGGGCAGCAGTACAACCCCAATACCACAAAAATAAATAAATATATAAATACATATATTCTTATAAAATAAACGTATTGTTGAGTCCACAAACACATACATATGAATGAATATATATATACATATATATATATATATATATATATAAAATCTAAAACAAAAATACAAATAAATTTCAGCCAAAATATACAAAAAGTAAACAATAACAAAAACAAAGCTGCAGAAGTACTACCAGGCAAAACAAATGGAAAAAATTACAAGGGGTACAGAGAGCAATAAAAATTATAAATTATCATGAATTACACAGCCTTATGTTTGTATTCATTGAAGAAAATGAACTCAAAGTATATTAAGCCACAATCGACAATTTAGAGAAATTCTGCCACCATAATGGTAGAAAAAAAAAAAAAAAACTTCACCATGTTTCTCACTAATGGGCAAGATAAAACCATAGCATGATATAATTTCACACCCACCAGCTCAGCAAAAATATGCAATATGAGCTCTTCTCAACTTAGAATTACTTAGAAAAAGAATAAGGAATATGCATCTCCTTGATCCAATTTATACTCCCATCACTTCTCAGCCTTTTGACTAAGATCAAATATAACACAGGTCCCTAACAATGTACCTTGCAGTGTACCTGAGAGAAACTCTTATACATGTAGATAAAAATGTACATTCACAGAGATACATTTTGGCATTATTCAAGAGTCAAAAATGTAGAAAAGATAAAAAGTGATGTTATCCTACAAAGCAGTTATTAAACAATAAATGAAAATGAAACATAGCAGCAACTACTATCCATGGCCAACCTTGACCTCCATATCTTTAGTGCTATAATTATTTTATTTTAAAATGATAAAAGAATAAACATAATAGAGAATTTTAAAAAATAATAAGAGATTAACAATGGTTAATATATTGCATGTTATCTTCAAAGTGGTTGCTCAGATTAAATGATATAGGGATAAAAATTATCAAACAATAAAAGCACAAACCATTCTTTTTTTGATGAACTAATAGATATTGGTAGTATAATTATCTATCTTTTATTTTTTGATTCCAGGGATCAAACTCACAACCTCAAGCTTGCTAGGCAGACACTTATGCCACTGAGGGAAATCTCCAACTCCTAATTACCTATCTTATATATATATATTGTTTCCCCTTCTTTCTTTTCTCCTTTATCACATCCCAGCAATTCTTTCCTTTTGAACAGTTTCTATACACTTTCACTTTCACAATCTCTATTGTACATTTTGGATCTTATGTACTATTTCAGTTTTTTACACGAGGGAAAGAGTATGATATTTACACATGTAAGTCTGATTTATTTCACTTATGAGTATGGTCTCAAGTTGCATCCATTTACCTATAAAAGCCTCAGTGAGATCATTCTTTATAGCTGAGTAGCACTCCATGGTATAAAAATATCACATCTTTTTTATCCATTCCTCATTTGATGGGAATTTGAGTTGTTTCCAATATCTAGCTATTACAAATTGTGTTGTTATAAACATGGGTGCACATATATCACTGTGGTATGATGTTTTTAATTCTTCTGGGAAAATAACCAGAAGTGGAACAGCTGACCAAATGGGACTTCCAATCCTACTTTTTTGAGTAATCGCCACACTGATTTCCACAGTGGTTGTAACAATCTATACTCCCATCAACATTAGAGAAGTGTTCCTTTTTCACTACAGTCCCACAAGTATTTGTTATTGGTTGATATCTTTATGTTAATCATTCTTCCTGGAGTGAGATGGAATATCAGTATTGTTTTAATTTAATTTCTCAAGTGACCAATGATGTTGAACATTTTTCCATGTATTTATTCACCATTTGTATTTCTTCATCTGAAAAGTGTATATTCATCTCAGATGTCCGTTTTTGGATTGGGTCTTTGAATTCAGGGTGCTTGATATTTTTCAATTCTTTTTATGTTCTAGATAAAAGTCTTTTTTTCTGAGGGACAGTTGGTTATATATCTTTTCCACTCTGTGGATTTTCTTTTCATTCAGTTGATGATTTCACTCAAAACTCAATAGCATTCCTTTATACAAACAACAAACTCACTGAGAGAGAAATTAGGGAAACAACATCATTTACAATAGCACCCAAAAATGAAATACTTAGGAATCAATCTAACAAAGGATATAAAAGATCTATATATTGAAAATTACTGTATTCTTAAAAAGAAAATTAAAGAGGATATTGGAAAAAGGAAAAATATCCCTTGTATATGGATAGGAAGAACCAACATTATGAAAATGACCATATTCCCAAAACTATTATATGTGATGCAATCTTGATCCAAATACTATCACCATACCTCACATAGCGATAGAAAACACTCCTAAAATTCATTTGGAAACAAAAGGGATCTACAATAGTAAAGACAGTCCTGGACAACAAAGGCAAGGCAGGAAGCATCACAATCCGTAACTTGAAATTATAATACTACAAAGCTACTGTGATAAAGCCAGCATGCTACTGGCAAAACAAAAACAAAAAACAGACCTGAAGATCAGAGGAACAGATTATAAGATGCGGACACAACTCCAAGCACACTCAGCTACCTTACATTTGGCAAAGGGACCAAATATGTTCTCTGAGAGAAAGATAGTCTCTTTAATAAGTGGTGCTGGAAAAACTGGCTTTTCATAGGCTGAAGACATGAAAAATAGATCCAAGTCTATAATATGCACTAAATTAAAGGCAAAAATGAGTCAAAAATCTAAATATTAAAACACAAACACTAATTCTACTGGAAGACAAGGTAGATAGAAATCCTGAAGACAAATATTTACAGGATAGATATCCTGTAGGCAAATATTTCATGAACAAAACACAAACTGCACAGAAAGTACTTCAAAGAATCAACAAGTAGTATTTCATCTTATTCATTTTTTTCACAATAAAAATACTTTAAAAGTAAGTTGTGTTACTTATACACATTAATTATTATACTCTACCTGTACCCCAAAACAAGTGCTTTTCACTCAGCAAGGCTCCAAGCTAAAAGGTTGGACATTCATGATAGACAATAATGGAACGTCAAAAATACAGCATTGCATAGAAAAGTCAACTCACAGAATATATAAATTATGAGTTTATTTAAGTAAAATATATAGATTGAGAATGTATCACAGTACTTACCTAGGGTATGCAAAGGCTCTAGGTTTGAAAATCAAACCAAAATAAATAAATATAGTTCAAACCAGACAAACAGACTTAATGTGTTAGTAATTGCTAATACTAATTATGTATATTCTCCTAAAATACTTACCATGAACTCTAAACTCATACCATTCATACCTAAACATTATACAGATTAGCTTATCAACTTGTGACTTGTAGGCTAATTATGTATAGTTTCCTAAAATACATATGTTGAAACCCTAAGCTCAGTATTCTGGTATTAAAAACTGGGCCCTTTGGGAAGTCTAGATGAATGCATGAGAATGGACTCCGTCAATGCCATCACAGAAAAGAAAAAGGCACCAGAATGTCCTGTCTTTGCAAAAAACAGAGAAAGAAATGACCATTTCACCAAGAAGTGAATCTGAGACCACTTTGATCTTGTATGTCCCAGACATCAGAACTGTATAAAATAAATTCCAATTGCTTAACCCACCTGCTCCATGCTATGTAGTTATAGCAGCCTAAACAAAGATAATGACTTTAAAATGCACAAACACTAATGCAAATTCTTATAGACATCAGCTGAGGAGCAGAAATGATGTCTGTAACAAAAAAATTACACAAAATAAGCAGCAAAGGCAGCAACCATATAAATACATGTTGAAGTTCCCCAGGGGACACATAATGCTGTCACTTTTCTCAGGAAAGGTAGACAGACTTCAACACCTGTTTCTACTAACAATTACTAGATATCTAGGATAATGATTCTAATAAATGCAGAGAAGTCAGCTTCTTTTGCAACACTAAATATACTGCTTAGAAATGAAAGCTACAAAAGAATGAAAACTGGAAAGAAGTGGCCTTCTAATGCTTCTCCACCTTATATAGCTTTATTATTTTTATTTATTATGAAAACTATGCAGGATGAACTGTTGCAAAGGAAATTGAGTTTCTTTGGGACTTTCCATATCTTATCCCAAGGATTATTATATTCTTCTGAAACTTCAGTTTCATCAGAAACCCTGCTTGTAAAGGAGGATGCACAGCTAAGCTACCGAATTGCAAGTGCTAGCCTCATCGCATGCTTGTTCAGCAGTGACCATCAGCTACTTAACAAACTACAGTTTAGTTCTCCCAAGATTAGCCTTGTCAGTGAGCTAGATGAGCAGTCTCATGGGAGACCTAGCAAGTAGAAAAACATATCAACGTGGCCATTAGAAATTACACAGTCAGCCTCCATACTTGCAGATTTTCCATCCTTCAATTAACCAACTTCAGAGAAAAAATATTCAGGGGGAAAATGTATCTATGCTGAACATGAACAGACATTTTCTTCTTGGTATTATTTCCCAAATAATACTGTATAACAAATATTCTCATAATATTTACCTGTTCACAGAACTACCTAGTATTAGGTAAAGTACAATGAATTTAATGTCTATGGGGAGATGCATGTAGGTTATATGCAAACATTGCCATACCATTTCATATAAAAGATTTGTATCTCTTCAGATATTGGTGACCACACGGGGTCCCTGGAACCAAATTTGCCTGAATCAAAAAGGAGAAACAGCTATACCACCCGGCAACAATCCTTTGAGCTCCTTCCAAAGCATAAGTTGAGCAAATTCATTCCTTCTACTGATCATAATCATGAGTCTAGTACACATGAGATCACAGGATTAAAAGGTATAACTAAGAAAGTACAAGTGCCACCTTAATAGGACTAGTTACTACCATGTCCCATGGTAGTACCCATACTAGGTACTACCATGCCCCAAGGTCTGATTTGGTTTTGGCCACAAGTTTATTGGTTGAAACCACATTTTCTGGCAAATGTCTTCTAGTTGGGGTGGACAGAGGATTCAGTAAATTATTATATTTAATGAAACTGTTCATTACTTTTATTTGTCATTGATTTGCTCCAAAACCTACTTAAAAATAAATTATTGATCACCGAAGTTGTCACAATGCCTTAACTACTAAGTCATATGTCTCAACAGCAACTCTTGGAAATTTCAAGTAAAGAGCTATTGAATTTAGTGTATTTTGAGAATGTAAAGCAGTACATTACAAATTGCATTTGTTGAAAATGAAAAATAAGTGAAACATCACTGGTATTGCATATTAGTTGCCAGAGAATTTAAGTGAAAGTTATGCTTATTGCAACCATAAAATTATTTTTCCTAAATATTTTTACTATAAGGAAAAATTTTTAAATATTTATGTTAATAGCTATAATAATCATTTACTTATGTACTTTGGGGGAAAGATAGAGAAGGGGATCTTTTAAAAAGGAAGAAAATTGTATTATGTATATGTACCCAAGTACATATAAATTGTATGTGCTACAAACCAGTACTATTAAAAAATAAAATTAGAAAATGTATTTTGTAGAAATCTTTGTTTAGACAACAATTGTCTTGAAGGTTGGCTTTTTGTACCTGCTATTAATAAATAATTCATGATTTCACTGCCCTTGCTCTAGCCCATGTAGAAGAATTGAATGATGCTGTTAGAATTAAAAACACATAAGGGAAATTCACTTTCAGAATGGTGGTGTGAGTATTATGGACTCTCTCTCTCTTCAGGATATACAACCATTCAAGTCCTGAAAGCATTATAAACAGCTCAATCTGTGGAATGATCCTAAGGCCACACAGCAAATGGAAAACTGTTCAAGAAAATCTACAAATCTTAGTAAGAACATCAAAAGCCTGAAGCACTGATTTCTGATGTGCTTACATCTCTTTACTTCCCCTAGGCCTCAGCTCAGTATGACAGACTCTCGTGTCTCCACATGCAGCCAAGAAGCCTAGGATCGTTCTCTACCTAGCTTCCTAGAAAGGAAAAACAGAACTCACAGACATGCATGGAACACTAATCAACAAAGTATAGTACATATTCTCCCCTAGCACATATGGAATATTTTCCAGCAGATCCATAAGTTAGGCCACAGGAAAGGGTCAAGAAGGGTGTAAAGAAAGAAACTTATGTCACTGAGCATGTTTCATTAACTGATGCTGGTCAGTGGTTTGATTTCTTTCACCTAGCTGTGAACACATTCATAACTAATGTTATTGCTGTACTACACAGGAGAGAAAACAGTGCTTACGATTTGGACAGGGAACCCTGAGGACAAATAGAGACAAATGTGGAATGCCACCGTGGAATCTGAGTTACTTTGCTGTTATTCCCCACCATACCATTCTCTCAGGCACCACACTGAGAGTTGCTGGTGCTCTGGCTGCCACAACCTCACCTGTTACTGTGCACAGCTCTGTGACCAGAACAGCCCAGTTATCACAGCAATCCTGTGATTGCTCGAGCTCTTGGTGTAATCATGGTCAATACCCCTTGTTAGTCTTCAAGGCTCTCAACTTAGTTCAAGACCTTTAAAATAATGATCTAGAAGTTATTTTTAAGTTAATCAACAAACTGAAAGTATTGGCATCCATACCAGAAAGTGGTAACTGGTTTTCCAAATCTCTTCCCATAACAGAGTATTTAACCCTAACAAGCAATGTTTCTCAAAGCATAGCTCTAAAACCAGCTCCAGCATCACCATCAGCATCAGCATCAGCATTAACATCATCTGGGAACTTGTTACTAGTACAAATTTTCAGGTCTTCACAGACTTCATGAACCACACAATAAAAGTTTGGGTACCCCTTCCCTCTACCAAAAAGGCACATCAGGTAATAAACTCTCTTTCCTCTTATGCCTGTACTTTTTCTTCACACCTACTACTAATATCCATTTTTCCCTTTTTGTCTGTTAGCGCTAAAGGTTTACAAAGGTATCCAAACATATTTCATCTATTGATAACCAAGATGATCACTAACTCTACACTGAGGCTCATGGAAGATTTTTCACTTCAGGATCAGAAATATATAACCAAAAAACCCATCCTCCAGTATTACCTGTATTTAACTGTAGACTGTCAACCCCAGAGTAAAAATAAAATGAAAGGTTACAGTCAATGTCTGCTCCCATCTCTAATAAAAGACACCATGCTTTTTGTTTCACTGAATCCATTCTTAATCATAGCCTAAACTTAACTATCTTCCCATTTTCCCTCTTTCCATTCACGAAGTAATACATCAACTCTCAGTTCATTTGGAAAATAGCTATCACCACCAACCCTACATCATTTCAATCTCAAATTATTATCAAAAAATATCTTGCTTCTGCCTGAATCTCATATCATTTTCATATTTTCATGCAGCTGGATAGTAAAGGCTGAGCTTCAATAGATAGATGATAGGTAAGCAAATAGATAGATGATAGATACCTTTGTTTATGACTATAATTCACTCTGAAACATACTTTTAATTCAAATGAAATACATTCATAATCCAAGGCATTTGTCTATCAAAGTGAATTTCCTAAAAAGATATAATTGAAACTTAAATAATTTGCTCCAAAACCCAAAAATAATCATATAAAAAGATTAAAATACTTTAACATAATACAAAATAATAAAGAAAAAGCAAAAGAAAAATAAATTTACCTGCACTTAGCTTTGGCTCACACTGCATGGCTGGTGTGAGGGAGAAAAGAAACAGGGGGGTTATTGTGCAAGATGATTTTCAGCAGCACAAACAGAATCACTACTATCTATTGGCTCAATGGAATCCTTTTATTTTTGTGCAGCCTTAACCAGAAACATATCCAGTGACACTTGCTTTTGCCTCTTTTTGAGGATTTCATGGCAATGTGACATCACATTGTCAAGCAGACTCATTACTCCCTGAATAAGGCTACAGCCTTATTTGCACGGTTTCCCAAGTCTCCCTAATCTTATTTGAAATGGGGGGTTCCTCCATCCTTTTCTTGTCTTTCTCTGCAGAGGAGCTCTCTTCCATAACCTCTTGCTGTTGGGTTACCATCAATTACAATCACACACACACACACACACACACACACACAGAATCAGTGGTTCAGTTGTGATCATGTAATGTTTGGGATCACATACTACTCATACTGCAAAACAAAACTTGTTTATCAAGTTAAAATTTATTAGAAATATCTGATTGTCTTGCAGAACACTAGCATAACAAGAGAACAAGTTACCATCCAAGGTGTGTGTGTGTGTATGTGTGTGTGTGTGTGTGTGTGTGTATTCATTTAGCCTAATTATCTTGTACTAAAGGTAATATAGACAATATACCATTATTTCATGTAAGTTTTTAATGTGGTGTTTTAGTTAGATGCCTCCCCAAGGCCTCATGCACTCATAGGTAGGGCTTTGGGGGAAGAGCCTGGATCATGAGTGTGTGATGCTGGAATTAAGGCTGTGTGGTACTACCTTTGCTCAATAATTGGTTTAGTACAGCTCCAGGTGAGGATAATGGTAACCTCCATCTTGGATGTAGGTGGCACCAATCAATAGGCTTACTGCATGGATGAAATGTAAAGAGACAGAAAGAAGGCAAACTCACTGCTTCCTGCTTGCTGCTTCCTGCCTGCCACACCATGGACTGCTTCTCCTTTGTGACACCCTTCTGCCATGCCACCCTGCAATATAGCTGGTTGACTACGGACCGAAATAGCTACTAACTGTGAGCTAAATAAACTTTTCTCCTTTAATTTTGGGTGCCAGGTATTTTATCTCAGTAATGAGAAACTAACCAAGACACCTGCACTGCAGCAAAACACTGTCCTGTTTCAAGAGGCAGTCAGTGTGACCACTCTCCTTTTATTAGACTCTAACACATAAATATTAACAAGGTTGTTTTATTTTTCTCCTCACTGTACATCCCCTAAGATATTTTTGAACAGATATTTCTCATCTATTCTCACTCTATCTTGAAGAATTTGAAAATGTGATGTTTGTTATGTGTTTGGAAGATGTCATATAGCACTAACATTCTAGCTAGAGACAGAAAGGGGAATGGAAGATGAGAAAATCCATGACACCTTTATCATATAGATAGATAGATAGATAGATAGATAGATAGATAGATAGATAGATATAGATATATATATAATTTAAAATCTTAAAAATATTTAAAGTATAATAGAACTGCCACCTCTCGTCAGGTGGCAGTTGTGCCAAGGAAGATTAGGAGAGCATAACAGAAACATAGATACATATCTGCCTATAGTAGGCTATGAAAAAAGCTATGCTTTACCAACTTTTAGATCCTCCTTTGACTTCCTGGTGCTGACATTTCTGTATTTTTATTTCACTGTGCCTTTTGAAGTCATAACAAATAGTTTTGGGGAAAAATCACAATGTCAATGATGTATTCTTAAAAATAGTTGCGAGGCAGAGGAGGGAGGGAGACCAACAGGCATCAAACAGCAGGGTCCTGAAAGTCCCATGCTTTGTGCTTTAGGCTTTTGGGAAGTAAAAGAGGAGAAAGGAGTCATTGTTAGAAAGGAAGCTGCTTGCAGATTATGGGAAAAGTGGGGAGTCAGTACTAATTTTTTTTTAATCAAGGAACATGTTTTAAAATTTTTATTTAAAGAAAGACAATAGAGACTGTTCAGGACCCTCCAGGCTTCCAGGTGCAGTGAAGTGGCTAAGTGGGTCTGAGGCATCTACATCCACCACCCCATTCCAATTGCACTCGGAGAACTGTGGAGTTTCTAGCAAGCAGGTGGGCCCACAGTGTCCCTGGAGCCTAGCCTATCAGGAACTACAGAGTTCTACACAGGCAGAAGAGGGCCACTGGTTCTAGAGGCCCAGCGGCCTGGGGGAACTGGGTACCAGAGTCCCAGGAGCTGCGAACATAGAAGTGGATTTCCAACAGACCCTGAGGAAGCTTTCGAGTAACACTTTATACACAGAAATATAGGAAAATGACAAAACGAAAGACCAAATTAAAACCTCAAACCTCCAGCCCATCTCAAGAAACCCTAGGAGCGATGTATATAGAAGAAAATATAGGCCATACACCTCAAATATTGGACGTAATAGCTACTGAAATAAACAAGCAACTCCAGGAAGCTTTAATGGAATTCAAACTTGAAATAATCTCCCAGGTAAAAGAAGAAATGATAAAAGAAATGAAAGAGATTCTGAATATATCTAAAGAAAACACAGTTTAAAAATCGGAGGGACTAAACAAAAAGATAGACTCCCTAAATGAGCAATAATAAGAAACAAACAGAATACATAAAGCAGATGCACAGAGATATACAAGAAATAAAAAACTCCACTGAAAGCTGTAAAAACCACTTCAATGAAAGTGAAGATAGAATTTCAGACCTTGAAGACAGGATTTCAGTTAGTGAACAGGAAAGGAAGGATCTTTTAAAAATAACAAGGAATCAGGAAATAACAATTCAACCACTGTAAGATGATGCAAAGAAAAATAACATAAGATTGATAGGGATTAATGAAAATAAGGAGACAACATAAAGGATGTCAAGAGGATATTTAGAGAAGTAATAGCTGAAAATTTCCCAAACATGAGATCAGAAACCGACATCAGGTTCAGTGAAGCCTATAAAACTCCAAAGAGTCATAACCAAAATAAAACTACAACCAGACATAATAATCACCATCCCAGAAATCGAACACAAGAACAGATTATGAAAAGCTCTCAGAGAGAAAAGACAGATCACTTATAAAGGAAAACCTATCAGAATCACAGCAGACTTCTCAGCACAAACAATAAAGTCAAGAAGGGCATGGAGTGAAGTATTCCAGATCTTAAAGCAAAATGATTTCCAACCTAGACTGATGTACCCTGAAAAACTATCATTCAAAATCGATGGTGAAGTATGACACCTCCATGACAAAGAACAGCTGAAGAACTTCATAAACAACAATCCAACCCTGCAAAAAATATTGAGAGACAGTTTAGATACACAAAGGAAAAAACCACTAAGCAAAGCAGATAATTAAAAGAACAGAAAGATAAAGATGCAACACCAGAGAGATAACATATCAACAATAAACCAGCACATAACAGTTATAACCTTTAATGTAAATGGTCTCAATGCACCAATCAAAAGAAACAGACTAGCAGAATGGATCAAGAAACAAAATCCAACCATATGCTGTTTACAGGAAACCCATCTAACCTCTAACCGAGAAGGATACTCACAGACTGAAAGTCAAAGGATGGAAAACAATACTTCCCACAACAGGAATCCAAAAAAAAAAAAAAAAAAAAAAAAAGCAGGAGTAGCCATTCTGTTTGCAGACAATGTGAACTTTAAACCAACAATGATCATAAAAGACAAAGAAGGTCACTACATACTCATTAGGGGAAAACTCCAAGAGGAAGAGGTAACTATCTTAAATATATATGCACCAAACTCCACAGAATCCAGTTACATAAAACAACTATTAACAGAAATGAAAACTCAAATTATCAGTAACACAATTGTAACAGGAGACGTTAACATGCCATTGAAACCAAGGGACAGATCAACCAGACAGGAAATGAGGAAAGAAATAACAGAACTAAATCACACCTGTGAACAAATGGACTTGATAGACATATACAAAACGTTCCACCCAAAAACATCAGAATATACATTCTTCTCAGCAGTACATGGGTCATTCTCTAAAATGGACTGTATATTAGCTCACAGAACATATTTAAACAAATACAAAAGAGTTGAAATCATCCCTTGCATGTTATCGGATCATAGCGCTTTGAAATTAGAAATAAATGATAAAAGATACTGCAAAAATCCCACAAACATATGGAAACTGAATAACACACTCTTGAGTAATCAGTGGGTCACAGAAGAAATTAAACAATACCTACAAGAAAATGAAAATACAGATACAACTTACCAGAATCTGTGGGATGCAAAGAAAGCCATCCGAGGAGGAAAATTTATTGCACTGAGTTCCCACATCAGGAAAACAGAACGAATACAAATAAATAACCTGATGCTACACCTCAAACAGCTAGAAAAAGAAGAGCAAGTCAAGCCCAAAGCCAAAAGAAGAGAGGAAATTATAAAAATCAGGGCAGAAATCAATGCAATAGAGACTAAGAAAACAATCCAAAAAAATCAATGAATCAAGAGTTGGTTCTTTGGAAGAATAAATAAAATTGATAAGCTCCTAGCCAATCTTATTTTAAAAAGGAAAGAAAAAGCTCAAATTCATGCAATAAGAAATGAAAAAGGTGAAATCACCACAGACTCTACAGAAATGCAGAAGATCATCCACACCTATTTCAAAAACCTCTACTTTCAAAGGTTTGATAACACAGAAGGAATAGACAGATTCCTAGAAATACATGAAGTACCAAAGCTAGATCAAGAGGATGTAAAACGGCTGAATAACCCAATCTCTATTAATGAAATTGAAAATGTAATTAAGTCCTTACCTACAAAGAAGAGTCCAGGCCCAGATGGATTCACTGCAGAATTCTACAAGAAATACAAAGAAGACCTAATGCTGACACTTTTCAAATTATTCAATGAAATTGAAAGGGAAGCAATCCTTCCTAAGTCATTCCTGAAAGCAAATATTACTCTAGTACCAAAACCTGAGAAAAACCCAACTAAAAAGGAGAACTATAGACCAATCTCCCTAATGAACACAGATGCAAAAATCCTCAATAAAATATTAGCAAATAGGATGCAGCAAATCATCAAGAAGATTATACACCATGACCAAGTGGGATTCACCCCAGGAATGCAGGGATGGTTCAACATATGTAAATCAATAAATGTAATCCACCATATCAATAAAGCCAAAAGTAAGAATCACATGATCATTTCTATAGATGCAGAAAAAGCCTTCAATATGGTCCAACATTCATTCATGATAAGAACTTTACAGAAAATTGGAATAGATGGTCTTTACCTCAATATAATAAAGGCCGTCTATGACAAACCAACAGCCAGCCTCATACTAAATGGCCAAAAATTGAAAGCCTTTACTTTAAAATCAGGCACAAGACAAGGATGTCCTTTATCACCACTCCTATTTAATATAGTACTGGAAGTATTATCCAGAGCAATTAGACAAGAGAGAGAAATAAAAGGGATAAAGATAGGAAAACAAGAAGTTAAATTATCATTGTTTGCAGATGTCATGGTACTCTACATAGAAGACCCCCTAAACTCCATTGAAAGACTCTTAGATATAATAAATAAATTCAGTAATGTAGCTGGATACAAAATCAGTATTCAGAATTCAATAGCATTCCTATGCACTAACAACAAAGTCACAGAGAGGGATATGAGAAACCACACTCTTCATACTAGCAAGCAAAAAAATGAAATATTTAAGAATTATGCTTACAAAAGAAGTGCAAGACCTATAAAGGGAAAATTATAATACACTAAAAAAAAAGAAATTGAAGATGATCTCAGAAAATGGAAAGATATCTCTTGCTCATGGATAGGAAGAACAAACATTGTGAAAATGGCCATTCTCCCAAAACTGTTATACAGGTTCAGTGCAATCCCAATAAAAATACCATCAACATACCTTATAAATCTAGAGAAATCACTCCTAAAATTCATCTGGAACCAGAAGAGACCTAGAATAGCAAAGGCAATTCTAAGCAGCAAAGGCAAGGCAGGAGGCATCACAATCCCTGACTTGAAGTTATACTACAAAGCAACTGTAGTAAAATCAACATGGTACCGGAATCAAAACAGAGCCTAAGATCAATGGAATAGATTAGAAGATACACCACAACTACAAACACACTCAACCACCTTATCTTTGATAAAGGAGCCAAGCAGATTCACTGGAAGAACGACAGTCTCTTTAATAAATGGTGCTGGAAAAACTGGCTCTCCACTTGCCAAAAACTAAAGCTAGACCCATGCCTATCACCATTAAATTAAATGCCTATCACCATTAGATTAAAATCTAAATGGATCAAAGATCTGAATATTAAAACAGAAACACTAAATCCATTGGAAGACAAATTGGGTAGAAACCTTGAAGACATAGGGGTGGGTAGAGAATTCATGAACAGGACTCAAACTGCATGGGAAATACTTCCCAGAATCAATAACTAGGACCACCTCTTATTAAAAAGTTTCTTCATGTCAAAAGAAATCTCCAGCATAGTGTAAAGAAAACCCACAAACTAGGAAAAAATTTTAGTGAACTCCCCCTCAGACAAGGGACTTTTTTCTAAAACATATAAAGAATTAAAAAAAAAAAACTCAGAGCCCCAAAATTCAAAGATCCAATCCAAAAATGGGCATCTGAGATGAATACGCAATTCTCAGATGAAGAAATGCAAATGGCAAATAAATACATGAAAAAAATGTTCATCATCATTGATCATTAGAGAAATGCAAATTAAAACCACACTGAGATTCCATCTCACTCCTGAAAGAATAGCCAGGATCAAGAAAACCAACAACAACAAATGCTGGAGAGGCTGTGGGGAAAAGGAACTCTCCTACACTGTTGGTGGGAGTGTAGACTGGTACAGCCTTTGTAGAGGTCAGTCTGGAGATTTCTGAAAAAGCTGGAATTGGAAGTCCCATTTGCTCCAGCTACTGCACTTCTAGGCATATTCCCAGAAAATCGGAAAGCATCATACCACAGTGATATATGTGCAGCTATGTTTATAGCAGCACAATTTATAATCGCCAGATCTTGGAAACAACTCAAGTGTCCATCAACTGAGGAATGGATAAAAAAGTTGTGGTATTTCTATACAATGGAGTATTACTCAGCTATAAATAAGGATCACACTGAGATATTTATCAATAAATGGGCTCAGCTTGAGACCATACTCATAAATGAAATAAATCAATCTCGCTTTTGTAAATACTGAATAGTTTCCCTAATGTAAGTAATGATTCAAATATATAAAAGTATGTGGTAATCATGATTCCCCATTATGTGGCCTTGAAGCCTTATAAAGTTTTCACTTATTAATTGGAACAGCTTTATTCTAGGCTGCTTGATATTATTGCCTGTGATGAAATGAACAGCTATTTTGAAGAAAATAAGTTATCAAAGTAGCTAGTGCTGATTTACTATCATCTTGTTTTGAAGCCCCACCAAACTATGGCTCTTCTGTCTCCATTGGTTTTATCATGATGTATCTTGCTGGATTTTATTATATGTGATAGTATAAACAAAAATCGTTATAGGCAAAGAGATAATATAGAAACCATTGTTCGTTTTCTGTTAGCTGGTTCTAAATATCCTACAATGCTTTCATCCACTTGAATAGTTTTACACAGACTTGATATATTTGAAGCTATCATATATGAAGTCATATTCAAATATTTCAAGGAAAAAGACACTATGGTAACAACTATTAAGTGGGGTTATTTGGTGGTGAAGCACTAGGTTGCTGAAACTGTCATGCTTTGACATGTACTGTTATGTTATGTCCTCTTTTATCTCAATCTCTCCCTTATTCCTTAAAAAATTAATTAGTTATTTTTTATGATTTTTTAATTAAGGGGAAAATAAAAAAATTAGCAGGATATGTTATAGTAACTTTTTTGGTTTCCTATTAACTTGATTTGAAGTCCTGTAATACTCCCACTATCTTGTTTTAACTGATTAGACTCTGTTCCATTCTGTATGACAGTATCAAGTTTGAGGGTATAGGCAACTGCTTTGAAGGCAATAAGATTCACTATGATGCCCATCCTGGTTTGACTATTATCTTCTTTGGAAGTCCTGTAATGTTTACAAGGTTTAGGTTTTATTGGTCTTGTTCTCTACTGCTTTGTTTAACTTTATAATACCTAATTAGATAGTCAATTCTTTTTAAGGAAGCAAGAGGCATTATGGCAACCACTGTTGATAACCTTTTACTCTGTTTTTACATCATGTGCTATGTCTATCCTTGGTTTTGACTGACAGCTTTGTTTTGAAATATTTGACTTTATCCTCTTCCAAAAAAAAGTAATAACTAAGGAGTAATAAAACCAAAAATGTGTAAATTGTGTTGTAAAAAAGAGAAGGAAAAAAAGTGCTCTAAAGGATACAACTGCAAGTGTGTTTCGGGGTGTTAAATAGATGACCATATTAATGTTTTTGGTTGGATCATTGAATACAACTGTTTGCAGTCTCACTGTTTGAATGTCCACTTTGTATGCTTTGATACTGTGACTTGAGCAACTATCTCTAAGATGATAATGTGTAACCTATTAGCTGGTGATTTCTGGTTTTTTGTTTTTTTTATTTTATTTTTTTTTTTTTTGTTCTGTATTACTTGTACCCTTACACCGCTTTGTTTTGTTTTGTTTATTCTCTTTTTCCTTTTAAATAAAATTTAAATAAAATAAAGAAAGAAAGACAATACAAAACAGAAAACGGGTAGAAATAGTACATACTTTCAAAGAAGAAGAAATAAACAGTAATAAATCACTAGCTGATGTTTACATATTGTCCTTTTACAAATAATTGTTCAAGATACAAAAGTGGAACATACAGATGGAAATTCAAACAGGGAGACTGCAAATAGTTCTGTTCAACTATCTAATAAAATCTTAGTAATATGGTTATTAATCCTATACACTTAAACATACACATATTTATCTGTATCTTCATTAATGTTGAGATTAAACACACCAAAGCAGACTAAAATCACTCTGACCAAAAGATAACAGTATTGCTGGATTTCACATCATGACACTCGGAATTAGCTTTGGGTTCTGTAGTGCCTTTTCTTTCTTCAAAGCATTTCTTCATTTCATCATGTGTCATAAGATCAGTTCTTGTAAACTGTTTATAGGTTTTACTCAGGTATGAGTCTTAACATGTATTTCTATCCTTTTCGTATTAGAGGGAGAAACAGAACAAAGCAGGACAGAACAAAACATATTCCTATAGACATTTAAAACTAAAAAGACATATAAGACTGCTGTATAAGGAGTTCTACCATGGTAACTGAGTTGTATCTTGTTATCATCAATAGAATTGGCCATATCATCGGACAAAGTATAATTGCATATATCAGCATAAAAATATTAATAGAAATACAACTTTGTAGGTAGTATAGAACCACAAAAACAGGTAGTAATCAAGCCAGGATGGGTATCATGTCATTTTCAGTATAGTTGTCTATACTCTCTGACTTGATACTATCAACCTTAACAATTTTGAATAAAATCTGTCAATAACAAACAGCAATCAAGCAAATCAGATTTAACTAAAATTAGTCATGATATAACAGTATAAGTTACACAGGGCTCCAGATTAAGCTAATAGGAAATTAAAGATGATTGCTGTGCTATATCCTGATATTTTGGGGATAGCTCTTTATGCCCTCAGATCTAGTGCTTGTATACAAACTGGGATGGAATAAGTTCTATCTAAGCAGAGTGGTGTGGGTCATATGGGTTTTAATTCCTGATACACTATTAGCAATATATTCTGCTGTCTTTTTTAAAGACTATTCCTCCCCCAGGTTGTACTGTGAATTTTTGGGTCTCCCCAACACCCTTGGTTTAATATTGGGAGGGAAACCTGCTATTTATTTAAGTGTTTATGAACTTTCTCACTCCTGGACTTGATCTCTAGTTGTATTTATTTACCTATTAAAGCCTGTCTTTCCAATCTATCCATAAAAAAATAGTTGCAGTAGTATGTGTGTTACTTTTAGCAATAACTGAGGTGACAATAGCATAGTTTATACTCTGATTGTAACTTTTCTAAGCACTTCATTCATGTTTTTATAGTGAATTTTTAAGTAAATCTAGGAGCAAGAATTAAAATCTAGTTATGTGACTCTCCAAAGTTTATGCATTTAGATGTTATTAACAATAACTGAAAATCATTAATGGCCTACCACATTTGGTGATTGCTAATAAGAACTTAAACACAGGTCCCACAACTCCAATTTCCATAGTTTTTTTTTTTATATATGTATAGTATTCCTGTCCTGTACCCTTTAGAGATAGTAACTAATTTGCTCAGGAAATCTAATCCATGGAGAAATGCACAAATGCTTCAGAGTTGAGTAATTCCCCAAAGCAGGATAAATCTTTATAATACTGAAAGCAGTAAAATTCGCAAATCCCCATAACACTAAAGAGTGATGGGATTCAGTAAAATATGTTGAAAAATTAAAAATCCTAACTTCTATTTGTGATTAATTCAATTTCCACAAGGAATTAAATTCTGGAGACACGACACTCCCAAAGGCAAGCATTAGTTATATGCAAGAATAATAAAAACATCTACAGCAGCAGCTTATTACATTTCCTGATTGTTAGCTTGACCTAAACCCCATTATTTAACTCTCTCACATGGAAAGAAAGGGTTCAATTGCAACAGAGGAAAAGTAAGCATGAATAAGTGACATTATTGTCTTTAAAAAAAATGGAAAGTAAGAAAAAGTAAAACAAATATGAACTAATAACTTATTAGAATGCAAGGTAAATGCTTTTAAAAATTATAAACATAGCTTGATACATGTTATAAACAAAATGTGTTATTCATGGAAAAGTAATTCTTGGAGATTCTATTACCAGGTATGTGTCCTAAGAGACCAACAGAATTTGAATAAGTGGAGAAAACATGAGACAGTTTGAGGACATACATGGGCTATTAAAATGAAGTAAAAAAAATTAAGTACACTCAAACAAACACAAATTAGAAGAAAAAATAGAAGAGATAATTCAATTTATGTAGCAAAATATAATAAAATAAGATATTTAGGCACAAACTGAGCAAACCATATCCAAAGCCTATATAAAAAAGTCTTAAGACTCCTAAAAGTCACAGAAGCAAACCTGAACAAGTAGACATTCATTCCATATTCTTGGATATGTCATCATAAATGTATCTATGTTTCTTCATAGGTATCATAAATTCATAAAGTTTATGTCATCTCAAAAAAAATAAAACCAATTTATTTTGACTGGCCTGCTGTAAGAAGGGTCTTCAGGCTGAGAGGAAAGTATCTGAGTGTTCCTAAGGTACTCAGCTTGAGAAGTTCAAGTTCCTGGGAGCTCCCTGGGTAAGGAGTGGAGTCACCTTGGGCTCTGCTCGGCTCAGGAGGGACTGAAGCTAAGCAGCGAGCCAGATCAGTAGGCTGGACCGCAGCCAGGGTCCAACAGAGCAGCACAACCACATCAACTCTGGGGTGTTTCGCTTGAAAACAGAACACTTACTTAGACCTAGAAAGCTGCTGTGAGTTCTCAGAACATCCAGGAGAAAGAGGAGAGGAGACAAGAGAGGGAATGTGGTCCCGGTAATCTACTGGGAGGGGATTCAACTAGCTCTAATCTGTTTAAGTTTTTAATTACTAGGACCCATTTTAACATAATATGGAGAAAGAGCAAGAGATATAATTATTGCCTTGCATTGTATTCCCAAGGGAAATAGCTGCAGAGATTTTTTTCTAACTGTTGTGTGCTTATTTGTTGGCCTGTTTTTTGTTTGTTTGTTTGTTTGTTTTTGTTGGGGCAGCAAGTCTCATTCGTATTGGAGAGAATTGAGAATGGTAACAGAGTGAATGCACAGAGCTGTTTATGCCAGTGTCACAGACACCTGGGCCTTGAAGGACCTAAAGAACTGTTTCAAACTAAACCTAAGGACCCAGGCCTGTGTAGCCCTTTGAGTGGCCAGTTATGCTCAGGCAGAGCATCTCTTTCTGCAGGCAAAAGGTGAGAGGCTCAGAGGGGACTCAGATATGAATTGCAAAGTAGCCATCTCTTCGGGGGCCTGGGAGGAGAGCCTTGCTCCTGAGGGTGTGTGGATAGTACCTCACAGCAGCTCTTCATTCATATCTGCTCCACAGTAGCTATAGCCAGGCATATGACTTAGAGAATCTTCCCATTTTTGTCAATGCATTTATAAAATCTATGTATGCATACATCTCTGTATCTCTGCATCAGTCACAAGTTTTAAGCCAACACCATAGAATGAAGGTTTGTGTTCTCTCAAAATTCATGTTACAATCCTGAACCCCGCTGCAATGTATGAGGAGGCAGGATCTGTGGGAGATAATCGGGTCATGAGAATGAAGCTCCAGGAACCAGATCAGTGCCCCGTAAGAAGTGGATAAGCCTGCTCTCTCTCCTTCTTGCTCTTTATCTCTCCCTTTGCCTTCCTTTTTTATGGGAATGGAGACATCATAGATAGAATCCATGCCCTTCAAGGAACACTTGTCTCTCCTCTCCCTCTTGCCATGTGAGAAAAAGACAAAGAGATGGATGGCCTTCTGCAAGTTGGGCTGCCAACTCTCGACACCAAATTCACTAGCACCCAGATCTTGGACTTCCCACATGCAGAATTGAAAAATATATTTCTATTGTTTAAACAATATTCTGTTACAGCAGTGCAAAGATATTGCATGTATTAACAGAGATGTTCGTGTATAAACAATTACCTGCATAACTATGTGCTTATTCTCACAGAATTTCCAGGACTGGCTGTCAGTGGGATGATAGACCATGAATAATGATAGAGCAGCTAAGAAGATAAGACAGTTAAGAAGAAAAGGAGATGAAAAAGGGTCATCTTGTATACAATGAATGTAAATGGCAACAGCCCAACTAAGTGGTCAAAAAGAGCTTGACATGTGGGGAAACAGTCTTGAGATACAACAGAATTTATAACATCGTTTTCCATGTATAAACAGTTGTGAGGTAGAAGGTCGAGTAAAGTCTTTCCCTTCAATTTTATGAAAGATACAATATAGTTACATTGTCTCCCTTTTGCAGAAAGAAAATAAAAGTTGTGACCAGAAACACAAAAGAATAACCCTCCTTTATCTGTTTGCTTTAGAATTCAGTCTGAAAACACAGGGAATAAGTAGAATACATATGTAAGAATAACCCCGTCCTTGGGCTAGGGATTTAGCTCAGTGGCGAAAGTGCCTGCCTTGCAAACTTGAGGTCATGCGTTCGATCCCCAGTACCCTGCCAAAATAACCACAACCTCAGTGCTCCAAGGTTGTCCACTGACAAATGAAAAAATTGTCTCAGCTTTTTAAATATACTCCTTAATTGAAACAGTAATTGTACATATTTATGGGTGACAGTGTACCATTTAAATACACGTGTACAATGAGTAATGATCATATCAAGGTAACTGACATATCTATTGCCTTAGGCATCTGTCATTTCTTTGCATTTGGAATATTTAAAATCATTTCTATTTTTTATAGAACTATTGTCCCCAAATATTTGAACAATTTCCAAAATGTCCACAGGTGTCATTCAGTGAACCCTACAGCTCACCAGGGTTACATCCTTAATAACATCACTTTCTCCACAAGTTGTTCAGAGCCCAGCCCAGGAAAAATTTCAAGACTCTGTCTCAAAATAAAAAACAAAGTACTGTGGATGTAGTTCAGTGACAGAGTGTCCTGGGGTTCAATGCCATCTTGACGATGCTCACTGAGGACCACTGGCCCACAGATATCTGTGACTTGTCATTCTCTCCAGCTCATAGTGACATACTTTCTCTTCTCTTGTCCCCTTCTCCAAAGACCAACTCAGAGTAGAGCTGTTTGGAACCCTGACAATGGATGTTTTCCTTTCTGGTGCTCATGAGAGCTCACAGTTTTGTATGTTCATATTTCATGAGCCCTGAGAGATCACTGGCAGTGACGGTTGTCCTATTACACAGGTGGCCTCTCAGAGGCTCAGCCAAGTCATCTTTGCTATAAATGTTCACGAGCCACTCCTTACCACCACACTGTGCAGTGATTCCTTTTGCAATTCTCGTCTTCTCTTTTTCCTTTCCCTATAACTTCCGGCTATACAAAATGCCCCTTAAGTATGAACTTCAGAATAATGTACTCAATTTGCTACATCAAGACTGGTTCCAATATATTTTTTTGCACCATGAAAGTTCAGCTTGAAAACAAAAAGTAAAATGTATTTTAAATAGGAAGAGAGAATGCCTCAAAGCACAGGGTTAGCAGTTAAATCAATTGAAAATCAATAAAAAGCCCTTAAAGCATACCATTCTCTTTAATGATATTTTTCTTAATGTTGGATGTTCTATACCATCAGGCAGTGAAGCAATAGGATTGATTTTTATAAAATTCTAGTTCAGGAACACACATGGAGAGGGTGGTGAGACTCAGGAGAGCAGAAAAATTGAATTCTGTGCCCTATGTTGGTCAGCTTTAAATCACTGTGATGAAGCTTCTGACATAAACAAGAAAGATTTATTTCAGCTTGCAGTTTCATGGATTTGAGTCCATAGCCACCTGGCTCCATTGCATTCAGCCTCTGCTCAGGCAGACACATTATGATGAAAGAGTGATGGAGCAGAGAGAATGCAAAAGCCAGAGAAGGGGTGGGGGCCAAGAGGATCAGACATCATCCCCAGGCCCACAGGACCTACTCCCTTCATCCAGACCCCAGCTCCTGAATGTGCATAACGTCCCAGTAAAGCCATCAGATTATGAATCCATTGATGGATTTATCTAGTTAGAGCCTCCATGATTCAATCATCTTCTAAAACCCTCACCTCTGAATACATAGACCTTTTAGGGGACATCTTAGATCCTTAGCTGGGCCCCAAATATCTTTCGCAAGAAATAACATTTGTATATATCATTGTGGAGCAATGATTTTCAACCACTACATATGAGCGGTGAGTACCCAACTCATGGTCTCAAGAACCTCCCAGATTCCTAATGCTGCCATTAATTTGCATCAAAAGGAGCCCTCAGTGAACTTTCTGACTACAGAATGGTGACACCATCCCATCTTGAGTTAGCACCATGATAAGTCACATCTATTGGTGACTTTATACAGTAGGAAAGGCCTTTCAAGAGTACGGATTTTTTAAAAAATAAGTATGTTAAAAAAAATTCACAAAATTATTGAAAATTTTCAAAAGCAATTTTAATCCAGGAGTAGGCACAACAAAGTACTTTCTCCCAGTAAATGGCCAAGCAAAGGGGAGGACAAGCCATTCACTTTCCATCTGAGAAGCTGGTTCTAGGCCAGTGACACTAAATGCAAAACCATGTTTTATTTCCACAAATGTCCATGAGTTTTTACAAGCAAATTACTTTTTTGCCTCAATTCTGGTTTCCACCTTTGTCATGAGACCTTCAAATGAGACCTTCGCAGCTCACATTTTTATTATGACTGCTCTCTGGTTTGGTTTACATCTGGTTGTGTCTCCAAACCCTCATATTGCTCATCGATGGAGTTTCTAGGAGATAACTGGATCTTGGAGAGGTGATGCTTATTAGTACATTAGTCCAGTGATGGGTTTATAGCTCGCTGTGATATTGGACAATGAATCCTGGTCAGAAGATGTGGGTCACCATGGTCATGGCCTGGAAAGCTATATCATCCTCCACTTTCCCTTGATCTCTCTCTCTCTCTCTCTCTCTTTGCTTCTTCTGTCATGTCTTGAGCTGCTTTACCTCTGCCATACTGTTCTGCCTTGCAGCCAGCTGACTGTGGACAGAAACCTCTACTACCTATGAGCCTTAATAAACCTTTCCTCCTTACAGTTGTAAATGTCAGTAATCAGTCCCAGTAATGAGAAAGTAATGAAGACACTCTGACATCTAATAAATTTTATCACTTTGCCCTAGGACTTCTAGGAAGCCAGCAGTCTTTAAGATCCATCAAATTATGACAACATAGTAATTCAAAAATAATGCAACTTTTCCTATGACTAGGAAGTTCCTTCCCCGTAAAAACAATAACTGCCTCTCCTCCTAAAAATATCTGTGTGAAATATCTGGAAATAAAAGTTTTGAAAAGTAAATATTTGGGCGATGACCCAATACCACTATAGTGCTATAACATTTAGCTTCTAAATGCTCACCTTCACGTTACAGTCAGTTCTGGACCTCATTTAGACAATTTATGAAGAAATTGCTGCTACTTTTACTTGCCCTCCTTTTTCCTTCCCTCACTGCTAAAAGTCCTCTCAATTAGCAGACTTTCTCAAGCTCTCTCAATCCCTGGTTTTCAAGGGATTTCAAATACCAACATTCTTCACAGAACTAGAAAAAAAAAAACCCTAAAGTTTACATGGAATCATAAAAGACCTCCAAAAAGTCAAGGCAATCCAGAGAGAGAATTGACTCAATTAAAAATGGTCAGATGTACCAAATAGACATTTCTCAAAAGAAGAAGCACAAACAGCTAAATGTATATTGTGATTTTAAGTGTGCAAGATAGATAACCCTATTAAGTTTTTATTAGTTCATCAAACAGAATAGTTTGTACTGTCATAGTTTCTCTATATTTTATGCTTTGATTTTTTAACTTGAACAACTACTTCTAAGATAACAATATGTCATTTATCAACTAGTGATTTCTTACTGTTATTTTTTGACTAGTCATTTCATTTCTTACTTTTTTTGAAATTCTATATTACCATCATTTTTTCTGTTTTGCTTTTTCCTCTAACTAAAGTAAAAAAAATTATAGCCAAAAAATTTCAATATCTTTAGTCATTAGAGAAATGTAAATCAAAATTACTTTGAGATTCCATCTTAGCCCACCAGAATGCTATCATCAAGAAGACAATAAAATAGTGATTGATGGCAAGCATATGATGAAAAAGGAATCCTCTTACATTGTTGACGTAAGGTAAACAAGTACAAACCAGTATGGAAATCAGCATAGAAACTCAAGAAACCAAAATAGAAATATCATTTAACCTAGCTGTACTGTGTTCTGGGTTTATACCCAAAAGAATTAAAGACAAACTATTCCACCAATAATATATGCATACCAATATTATAGTGGCACAATTCACAGCAGCTAAGCTCTTAAAATAGCCTAGATGCCTGCCAATACATGAATTCATAATGAAAATGTGATTATGTATAAATAATGGGACATTATTCAGCCATAAAAATGTGAAATTATATTACCTTCAGGAAAATGCACAGAACATAAGATCATCATGCTTAGTGAAATAACCCAGGCACAGAAAATTAAACATTACATGATTTCTCTTATATGATAAACCTAAAAACTTTTTAATTGAATAATATAGTACAGCAATAAAACTAGAAGGTGGTCTTATAGAGATGGAGAAATGTGTTAGGGAAAAAGGGAACAGAAGGGAAAAAGGAGTAATATAATTTTAAATGATCAGATGAGTAAATGCAAATCCCAGCGTCTTATGTACATGGAATATTTATTCTTGGGAATGGATGAGGTGCCAAGGGTGAGAATGCAGACGAAGCAAAGCAAGGGAAGAAGACGCCACACCTAAAAGCCTAAAAATATCAACATTTAGAAGGGTGATTATGCTCTTCCCACATTTATCACACTATTCAGAAGTTATTTGAAAGCACTGAGTGTCTTGGTTACTATTGTTACTCCCCAAAGTGCGTCTAGACCTCCTTAAAAAGTAAGCATCGAACGTGCAACTGAAGCCAAAGTAAAACATAAAACCAGAGTGAGTGACGCAAAAGAAGCCAGATAACACCATGTCTCTATAAACAAGGGAAGAGAGAACATTAAGAATAAAACTGTCTATGACATCATTTCCTACAGCAAAAGGACAAAGAATAAAGACCAACGGAAGACTCTTGGATTTAACTATGAGAAAGTCATCTGGAATCTTTAAGAACAAGTCGAGTGGACTTGAATAAAACAGTCAAGGTAGAAACCATCTTGCAAAAGATTATCTGGAACAAGCAGCTTTAGTTTTTTTTTAAAGCTCAGATAAGAATTGTACTCTGGACTTGAAAAATAAATCAGCTATAGAAGAAAGAAAGACAGGATTTGGCAGATTCACATGATCAAGGGAAACCGAAAATATATTTATAGACAGCAGTAAGCCTACAGAAGTAAAGAGAAAGGATCAGTTTTGGTGAAATACTTTTGAAATACAGTATTATTTATGAAAGTAAATGGATTTAAATTATTGTAGAACTTCTTGGAACCCCTAATCAGCTATTTTGAGATCTACATATTCAAAAATAAATAGAATAACTAAAACTTGCTTTAAAAATGTTTTCTTTTGCCACTGAATACCTCCTAAAATTACTGTTAGGTAGATAAATCTTGGAAATAGCACTTAAAGAGTACAGAAGACAACTTTATAAGCTGAGAAGAAAGAGGATGTAAAGCAAGAGAGATTAAAAAAGCAGAAGTGAAGGATGCCTGGTTGGAAAAAACCTCAGAAAATGTAAAAAGAGAATCTCCTCAAAAAAAAAAAAAAAAAAAAGGTGGAAAAGAGAAAGCTTGCCCTTCTTCAGCTGTCTGGGAGACATAAAGAGAGACAGTAAAAGAGGTCAACAAATGTACATAGGAGAATACAAAGGAATTCACCGCAGAACACTTCATTCTTTTCAGAAAAGAAAGGGTCAATCAAGTACACAGAAAGGACAAGAGGCATGGTATACTGAGGGCAAGAGAAACATAAAGTCACAGGGGCCTTGGAGACACCAGGAACAAAGAAACTGAGCTGGATATTGGTTTCAAAATGTGTTTTTAACTAATTGGCCAAGTATGCACAAGTTTTGACCTAAAATGTCACTGTAATGGAAACTTGCATAAGTCTATAGACAAATTTGCATAAGTCTGTAATTATATATTCAAGCATGCTCATTACAGCGTTAGAATTAGCTGTGTACAGCAGCAGAAAATTTTTACAAACACGCATATGTTAGTTAATTGATGATAGCTAAGTCATTTTTTCACATAAAAGTACTAGGTAGTCAGACGATAAGAATATACCAACATGAAACACTGTTCAACACATTTTATTAAGTAAATAAAACAAATTAATACACATGATACAAACCTATATGAAAAAGTGTGTGTGTGCAAGAAATATTTGGTGGTTGTACATCAAAGAGGTAAATATATCTAGGGCACAGATATGTAGGCTGCTAAGGAAGGGGACATTTTCACTTTTTGCTTAATATCCTTCTGCATGGATATTTTACAGTGAGCACACTCACATTTATCATGTTTACGGTTTGTTCGTTACCAGGCCTGCACTCCCAAGAGCCTCCTCCTCTCCTATGTGTCACTTTGTCACCCAGGTCCAAAGAATCAAGCTTAGCCCATGCTCTCCAGCTGGGCAGGTACTCCCAGATGTGAAAGCTTTATGCAAGATAGAGAGCCATCTTACATGTCTGATAATTCATTCTGGGATCTTTTGGTGGAGGGAAACCCTTTCCATGTTAGACTACAAAAATCTTATCTAATTCTAATATTGATTCCAATTCAAAACAAACTATAAAGGGATATACTGGAAAATTAAAACCATTGTGTTTGGAGGAAAGAAGTTTTAGATGACAATAAGAGGACAGAATGGTTCCCTAGAACATACATAGATTTATAAGTGAAACCAGATTGCTCCTGATTTAAAATCAGAAAAAAAAAAAAAAATACTTTAGGAAATTGTTTTCATAGAAATACAATTTTCTTCAATTTCTGTTATTAGTATTTCTGTGACAATCTCGTAATTTTCTATTTTCATATTCTATTTACTTTCAAGGAAGAAGTAAGACACTGCTTGAAATTTACTTTTTGGAAAACCCAGTCAAAATTTTCTCCCACAATGAGCCATGTAAAGACTTCTTATAACCACTAGGGGTCAGACTACTACATTAATACAAGGCAAACCCAACTTAAAAAGTATTGTTTGAGGAGCATGCTAACCTATTTTTCTGCATAAAAAGAGAAGAGAGCTGATTTAAATTAAACATTAAATAAAGAAGATAATGAGAAAGAATGAATTTACAAGGAGACTCAGAAAGTTGAAACTATCATATATAATAAATATAATATAATAAAGAAGTTTCATCCTTGATAAAAACTTCAATCATTCACTTTCTCATTATAGTTGGCAAGATATTTCTCCAATCCAAGTGTGCTCAGATCTGAGGACTGATCACTCAACTGGACAAATGCTAAGAGAGCAGAAACCGCTAAAATCATGAAACTCTCAGCAAAACGAAGAAATGTTCATTTATAAAGGATGGGCCGTATGACAAGTGGAGGATTGAAATAGTTGGCAGAAACAATTTTCCTAGTGGATCTCAGCCATGGTAATAATAAATCTGAATCAGCTTACAGCAGTGAGCACATTCAGGGGTGGGCAGAAAGCAGTCCTGAAACTGGGCCTCTGTTCCAGTCTGGCCTCTGCCACCAACTGGCCCGGTGCCTGTGAAGGAGCTCCTTTGTTTCTCTTGGTCTCAACACATCCTCAGAATGAAAAAAAAAATGTAGTAAGTCTTTTCTTTGTCTTAGTTACTTCATTGTTGCTGGAACAAAATACTTGACACCCATGGGTTAAAGGAGAAGAGGTGTAATTTATCTCACAGCCCAGAGCATTTTCAATCCAGACACAGTTGGGCATGTTCAGAGTAGTAAGGCCACAGACAGTTTTAATTCATAGTTAGCTGCATCCAAAGTGGCATGACTGAGGGGCATGGCAGAGGAAACCCCGTTTAGAACATGGTGGTAAGAAACAGTGAAGGAACAATGGAAGAGGGATATATATACATATATATATATAGGTTTTACCCTCCAACATCTCCCCAGATATTAACACATCAGTTGACTAATCTGGTGCTGAGTGTCACACACTCATGACCCAGTCACCTCCCCAAAGCCCAACCTATAAGTGCATGAGGCTTCTTGGGGACTTGTAGGTATAAACTACTACTATAATCTTGAAGCCTTATAATTAAGCCCAAATATTCAACAATGTTATTATATGGAATAATAGAAAAAGAGGGCAAAATTTACCAAAAGTAAAAGTTAAAAAATTGAAGGTATTAACTGCAAAGACATGTTATTACAACATTTTCCCCCAAAAAATGAAATAAAGTGAGATCATAGACTATATCCACAGTCAGACAAAGCTATAAACCAAAACACAAACTTTGATTTATTTATATATTGGTGATAGTGTTCCAAAGTAAGTATACATAGTGAATCATATGCTGATCATCCTCTGGAATGATTTTTAAAAATGAAAACGTTCGCTGTTTAAGGTAGGGCAGAACTGGATGGGTATGGTTACTGTGGATGTAAGGACAGAGCTGTATTTACTTATAAATTGTTTTACTACTTCTACCCATATGAATGTATTATCTATTCAGAGTTTTTAAAAGTTAATTTGAGCATCTCAGAGTGGAACAAAAGTACAAAATCAGATTGAAATTTAAAAATTCTCCCATGATTGGAAAGTGAATTAGAAATTACATGGGGATATCCGTTGTTACAGTGGACAATAAAACAGGGATACTGTGTTTTAAATGGGCTGTATCAAATTCCCTTAATCAAGTTGACCACATCAGAATGCAAACATCCACCTGGCAGTCTTATCACATGGGTCCTCAACCTCAGTGAGCTGCCTAGGTCTGGCCCTTTATCCAGAAAGTCATTAACTCAAGACAAGGGAAAACTTCCTTATTCTTAATTAACTCACACATATGTTTCTTAATGAATATTAATGCAAACAAATGCAAGACAGGACCACAGACAGATCAGTTCCACAAATAGCTAAGCCTCAATTCACAGACTTCTCAAAGTATGCCTTTAACACAATTTTTATTAAGATTTATAAATATAACAAAGATTAATTTAAAAGCTAATATGAAACTATGAAAGAACTAGAATAAACAAAATAATTTTTGAAAAAGAATAAAATGAGAAGAGTCAATATTATTCATTTCAACTTATTATGTAGTTATGGTAATCATGATTGCATGGTATTGAGAATGGATTATAGTGGTCAATAGAACTCTTAGGTCCAGTACATTTTTCACAAAAGTTCAAGGTAATTCAACGGAGAAAGGATGACCATTTCCACAACAGTGCTGAAGTAACGTACAGTCAAAAGACCAAAAAGGTGAACTTTGGCCTAATTTTCACTCATTAAACCCACATTAACTCCTAAAAGGAATAAAGACCTAAATACATGTTTAAAATTAAAAAACTTTTTGGAAAAATCAAAGAAAGAAATACTTCAGAATCAGGATTAGGCAAAGAGTTCTAGAACTAGACACCAAAAGCACAATCACAGAAGGAAAAAAATTCATAAATTGGACTCCAGCAAAATTTAAAATTTTTACTGTTTAAGAATCTATTTAAGGAATGAAAAGACAAGTTACAAACTAAAAGAAAGTGTTTGCAGACCTTATTTTTATCAATAGGCTAGTGTCTAGAATAAACAACTCTCAAAACTTAATAAAAAAATCCAATTAGAAAATAAGCAAATGAAGTAAACAGACACATTACTGAAGAGAATATATAGATGGAAGATAAACACATTACAGGATGCCTAACACTGCTAATGAAATTTAAAATAAAAACAATGGAGATGTCATTGAACACCTATCAGAATGACTAAAATAAAAGGTCACGATAACCCGAACGCTGACAAAGATGTAGAAACATGGAGTTATTCATAGACCAGTATATGAAAGTTTCTGTAAAACTGCCATATTATCAGAAATTACACACCCCTCTCTTAGCCAGAGAAAAGACACTAACATTCATATGAAAACTTACACATGAGCAGTTTCAGCTACTTTATTCCTAGTAGCCTAAGGCTTAGTTACAAAGTCTGGTGGCGTTATGCCATACAATACTATTAAAAAGAAAGAAAGAAAAATGATAGAGCATTGATATGCACCAATTCAGAGAACTGTGCTAAGTAAAACAAAAATTCCCCAAAGACTACATATTATATGATGCCATTTATATAATGTTCTTGAAATGACAAAATGATAGAATCCGAAACAAATTAGTGATTGACCGAAGCTGAGAGTAGAGTAGAGGAATCAGGGAAAGCAAGGAAGTTTCACTACAAAAGAGCAGCATAAGAACCCTTGCAGGGATAAAGAATTTTATGTGTCTTTATGTCAATGTCTTGATTGTACTATTTTACTACTACTATGCAAGATATTATCACTGTGAGAAAAAGAACAAGGGTACATGGAATTTCTTTGCATTATTTCACACATCTGTATGTGACTCTGCACCTTACAATGTTTGGCTATATATACTTGTGTTTATGTGTATGTACAATACATTTGCAAGTTTAGTTTTATATGCACATACAATCATTTGCATGTCAAAATAACAGTACCACACATTCTGTGAATTGTGTCATTATGCAATTTCACCATTTTGTGAACTTTACAGAATCTAATTAATTATACAACCTAGATGGTAGAGGTCAATCATTCATTATGCACTCAGTACAATCAAGATAGGAGGTAAATACAAGATGTATGAGACTGCTCCTGGATTAACTGTTATGCTGCTTCTATGTAGGTAGAAGAAATACATTTTAACATACTGGCAGAAAGTACAGTATTGTAAATAAATAAAAATAGTGAGACAGTCATTTATTATTATTTATGTGTTACATATGCAGTGTTATGTACTATGAAAAATTGTACTTGCTATACTTTTCATATGACTGGAAGTACAGTAGATCTGTTTAAACCAATTTCATCCCAAGTGTATGAATGATTGGTTGGGCTCACACATTACCATGGCCATGACTTCATGAAGCAATAGGAATTTTTCAGCTCCATTATAATCATGGGAGCACCATCATATAGGTCATGTGTTGTTGACCAAAACACATTATTGTGCTGTGTATCTCTCTTCTTTGATATTTATTTACATTTTATATGTATATTTATAAAATTATTTCCATTTCAGTTACAAAATGAGGGTTACAGGAGCTACACATATTTTTTCTTGCTGGTTATGTATGTATGTGTGTTCTTCTGTTAGTAAGCTGTTTTCAGTAATTTCCAAATCTACCCTTCTCTCTGCTTTGTGTTTGTGGGATTAGAACTCCATAAACCATATTTCCTATAATATATCTTTTTTCTCAAGCTCTATAACAGCAGGCCACAAAGAAAATCTAAAAGACAGAAGGAGAATAAAGAGCCTTCCTCCTTCTCACTAGCTATGTCCCTCTGGTCATCATGCAGTAACATTTCTTCTTCACCTAGGAGTAGAAAGTGCATCCAACAGCAATACCTGACTCTAATTTGCATTTCCCCAAAACTTGCAAAACTAGCTGCACTGAACAGAAACTTTTGTCAAGAAACTTTTCCTATGAAGAACCATACAGTAAATGTTTAAAGCTTTGTAAGTCATATATTCTTATAGCAACTTTTAACTTCTGCCACTGTAGCAACACCATAGACAATATTAAGTGAATGAGCTGCAAATATAATTTTACTTATGAATACTTACATTTGAATGTCATATAATTTTCCTGAGACTTGAACACTGTTGTCTTATGGGTTGAATTGCATCTCCCAGAAATGTACTTTGTAGTTTGATGCTCACTCCGAACCTCCGTGAATGTGGTCTTCTGGAAACAAGGTCTTCACACAGGTAATCAAGTCAGATGAGGTCCTGAGGGGGGCTCTAATTCCCCCCCACTTCTGTCTTCATACGAACAGGAAACTATCTCTTACAGCCATGACACCCCGATGTGAAAGTGCAAGCAGAGGTTGCAAGTGCTGCAGCTGTGACCCAGGGCTGCCCAGGGCCCACAGCCACCAACAGAAGCCAGCAAGGGCAGATCTACACTCAGTCCCAAGAGGAGCACGGACTTCCTGACAGCTAGAATTTAAACTTTTAGCCTCTGGAACTGTGAGAGAAAAAATTTCTGGCACTCAAAGCTGTTCAGTTTGTATTGCTTTTTTATAGTAACCAAAGTAAACATATAACAATTTTTAGGTTTTTTTAACCATTTAAAAATATAAAAGCCATTTTAAGTCGCAGGCCATCCCCCAAACAGGCTAGGCTTGAATTCTGGGCAGTGCTATACAGAATCTTGCATGTTGTCCAGTCCCAGTCTCCCCCAACCTGATTCTCACTAAAATACCAGCCAAGAATTTCTCCCAGAAGTCAGAGTTTTATCTCCATCCTACTAACTTTCAATAATTCCAGCTCCTTTCCTTTCTTGTTCCATTAATGATTTAATGGCCTCTTCCATTATATTTTCCCGTTCTTTTCTTCTTCAGCCACCTAGGTGACAACTATATAAGTAGTTATTATTTTTTATAAAATTCTCTCAGTTGGGGTAATTGTGTGATTTCTTTCTCCTGATTGGTCCCTAACTGTCATAATTTCTTTTCTAAGAAATTTTTCAAGGTTTTATATGACATACACTGACCTTTGTTTTTCTTGGTAATTACTATATTTAGTTTTAGGCAATTAAGATAATTCTTTACAGAGTTGGAAATTCTGACATTAAAAATTGCATACTTTGACACAAAGTTTTAATAATAATCATCGGATTTTAATAGACTCATTCTCTCTGAGAATTTTTATCAAGTACTTTAAAACTAAAGAATGATAGCATGCTACCCTGAAGAAGAAATCAAGGCCGCTGGAATCCAACAAATTTAAATATACAGCTACATTTCACTGGGCAATTCCACCCTACTCAAGAGAACCAAAAACAAGTATTCACAAAAATGTACAAAATGTACAAAATGTTCACAGCAACTATATAATAGCTAAGACCTGGAAATAACCCAAATTCCTATCAACAAGATTTTGGCTTAACAAACCGAAGTTTTTTGGTTTTTTGTTTTGTTTTGTTGTCTTTTTCCTTTTCAGCGGTACCTGGGATCGAACTCACAACTGCTTGCTTTACAAGGAAGGCACTTATGCTGCTGAGCTAAATCCCCAGCCCCAACAAACTGAGGTATGTCCACACAGTGCAAAACTACTCATCAACAAATAAGAATGAACTACTGATATAGAAAACCACAGAAAAACGTTCAATAACAAAAAAAAAAAGGCACAGGACCAGGAGTATCCCTCATCGGCATAAGTACCTTCCTGGAAAGCACAAGGTCCTGAGTTCAATTCCCAGTACAAAAAAAAAAAAAAAAAAAAAGAAGAAGAAGAAGAAGAAAAAGAAAGGAACAAAATATTATATATTAATTAAATAGGAGGAATTAGTTATTTTCTATAGGATAATAAGGTAAATATATCCCACAACAATTTAGGGTATATTTCAAAATAACTAAAAAAGTGCAAAGTTTCACACAGAAATGATAAATATCTGAGGATATGGACATGTTAATTGCCCTGATTTGATATTAAACTGCACATGTTTTAAACTGGTGTTATGAACCATAAATATATATAATTATAATCTGTACATTAAACTTAAAATTTTAAATAAGAAACATGCATAATTTTGTTTATATTAGGTTCAAGTACAGATAAGATCATGATGACAGAAATTACAACAGTTATCTTTTAAAATACACTTTAATATACTTATTTAGATGCCACTTCTATTTTCTTACTAGTAAGTGTGTGGTCAGGTTTTTTTTCCATTTTCAGTTGAATTTTTATAGTTAAATGTTGAGAGTTGTTTATCCAGGAAAAGATGTTAACTAGGAAATGGTAGAACAGATTTGGGGTTGAAAGAAATATATTTTGATTTAAATATTTAACAGAGACTTATACATCCGTCAAAACACTTTAATCTTTTGACTCTTAATCTGTGCATTCTTCTCTATGTATTTAAGAAAACTTAGAGAATATATATGAGAGAATGAATTCAAAACAATAGGTGTCTTTAATAAGAAAATCAGTGGAATAATTATGTAAATATGCAGCTTTTTTTTCTTTTGTAATGGAGTACATTTAGTAAACTTATCATGAAACATTTTCCTGGATATATTATTAAAACTGGTAAAGTAGATAACTGGAAAAGAATGCAAAAAAGAGAGTGTACACACAAAGACTTATACTTGAATTTCATAATCGCCACATAAATTTAGATTTTGGGAACAATGGCTGATACAAAAGTAATAAATACTTGGTTGAACAAATTAATGGCTTAGTTAATAAATTAATAGTGTCTGTTGGGGACTACTACCCAGCAGGTCTGAGCAGGATTTAAATTTTACTAATTAGCTTTCTATTTTCTCTGTGAATCTGTCCTAGGCCTCGGTCCCTTGCCTGGTGTGGGAGCTGAATCATAGTAAGTGAACCTCTATGAATCACTGCTCCTGGCTGAGGCCTATAGTGGCCTGTGAGGCCAGGGATACCTCAAAGGGCAAGATAAGGCTGCAGGTGAGAACACCTTGGCTCCAACATTAATTAAGTATATGGAGACTCAGCTACAGGCATCTCACTCCTGCAATCTCAATCCTACCATAAATGTTTCTTGGAGATAAGATGGTTCTCCTAAATTGGCTTAACCTACTACTTGGGGAAGTCTTTGAAGTGACCCTTGAGGTCCGGCTCATTTCCTGTGCTTTCCTCAGTTTCTCTGCCTTTTGTCTTAGTTCTAATAAAAGTGGGCTCATCCAGAGAATGCTTTGTCATAGCTCTCAGAGTCGTGAGCTCAACTAAAAGGTTTTGACCCTCCGGGACCCCTAAAAATCATACAGTTTGTCTCTTTTTATTTAACTTCCACCATACACTCATTTGGAAGGTCAGGACATCTAGGTCAGGACCCAATAACTGGTGCCCAAATAGGGATTTTAAAATCTTTGGACTGGGGATTTTTTAGCCTGAATGTGTAAGTCCATCCAGAATGGAAAGGTTTGGTACAGAGGAGGCCTTCACAGGACAAAAACTTCACCGGGATGCCTGCAGAGAAGAAAGGGAAGAGAAACAGTGAGGCTTTCCACCATGAACAGCCATTTTATCTGGGAGCAAAATATGGGGCAAAAGGTTTCAGTTGAACTGCTCCAAAGCCTGTCTAAATGCTCAGGAGCTCATGTGTCAAAGAAAGACTTAGCAAAAATGTTAAAAGAGGTAACCAAATATAACCCATGTTTTCCTCAAACAGGCACTATAGAAATTGAGATTTGGGGATGAGTTAGAATTAATCTTTAAAAAGGCCATAGGGCAGGACAAATCATTTCCCCTAAGAGGTTCTCAACTTGGAATCTGATCCATTTGGTTTTAAATCCATTACAGAGCTCACATTCAGACACAGAGGGAAGAGAGCTCCCTGTTGAGGCATCTGCCTCAACAAAATCCCTAGAGGGATTACCTCACCAGGAGCTGGAGCTTTTGCAAAAAATATCTTATACAACTCTATCCAAAACTTACAGGTAGTAAGGGAAGAGGAAGCTGCATGGGGAGAAAATGATACCCTACCTGCTTGCTTCCCAGTTGGAATTGAAACAGATGCTAATGACAATGAGTATTTTGTTCATAAACCTTTTGAAATGCAACTGCTAAAAAATCTTAAAGTGTGGCTAAGAATGGAATCTAAAGTCTATTTATTGTGAAACTCTTACAAAATGTTTTGGATATGTATAAAATTAACACCTTTCCTCAGGCCAGCAAAACAAGGGGTGAGGTGCAGTCTGTGAGTCAAAACCTCAGTCAATTTTACCCAGTGCAAACTGGCCAGTAAATTTAAGAACAACATCAAAGGTGGCTCCCCAGAGAGATGTTAACTCACTCACCAGGGGAACCAGCCAGAGCATGGGATTAGACCTTCCTGTCCCTTGCAGAATCACTCTTATTGGAGGTGACAAGCCCACCCCGATTCCCACAGGAATTTGGGGTCTCCCACCTGAAGGAACAGTTGGTCTTGTGCTGGGAAAGGATAATTTGAATTTAAAAGGAATAACTATTTTGCTTAGTGTGACTGATGGTGATTGTAGAGATGAAATACAAGTTCTTGCATGTGCTATGGATATCTGGGTTTTTGAACAGGGAGACTATGTGATGCAGCTGATTTTGTTACCTGTAGAAAAGCCTTCATCTATTAAGTACAGACAGCTCACGAGGGAAGAAGACCCTCAGAGCAAGACTACAAAGAGAGAAATTTATTTTACACAGGAAGTGACTAAAAACAGGCCTATGTGTTTTATAAAAGTTAATGGGAAATACTTTGAATGTCTGATAAACACTGGTGCAGATGTGTCTGTAATTGCATTAGTACAGTGACCTGCCACTTGGCCAACACAAAGGGCACTTTCCTCCCTTATCAGAGTGGGGGCCCCTCAGCACATGTTACAGAATGCCTCACCTTTTCCTTTATGAGTGACCAGACCAACAATAAGGTTTCTTTTTACCTTATGTGTCACCTATTCCAGTTAACTTGTGGGGACAAGGTTTGTTACAAAAGTGGAAATTGGTGCTGACTAGTGATTCTGATTTTAAAGCTGAACAAACAAGTTCCAATTTGGAAACTGAACAAATAGATTCAGGTCCTAAGGTTCAAAAAGTGATGATTAAAATGGGATATCAGAATGGTAAAAGACTAGGAAAAAACTTACAAGGATTTAAAGAGCCCGTTAAGATTGCACCTAAAGATGACAGGCAAGGTATTGGATATCAGCAGGTTTTCTGACAAGGGCCATTGATGCTTCTCCCCCCAAAACAGCTCTGCCTTTACAATGGAAAACCAAAGAGCCTGTTTGGGTAGATCATTAGCCCCTTAAGAAGGAGAAGCTAACTCAATTATACAAATTAATTGAAGAACAATTATGGCTAGGACATTTAGAAAGCTCAGTTAGCCCCTGGAATACTCTTGTCTTTGTTATTCCAAACAAGTCAGGCAAATGGAGGTTGTTACAAAAATTTAAGTGCTATAAATACTTGCTCACTTCCTATAGGGGCACTGCAGCCAGGACTGCCAGATCCACCTGCAATTCCTAGAAACTGGCCTCTCATCTTAATTGATCTAAAAGATTGCTTTTTGAACATCCCTCTTTTTCTTACAAATAGGCCACATTTTTCTTTTTCTGTGCCTAGCCTAAAATTTAAAGAGCCAATGCAATGCTATCAATGGGTCACATGTTAAGGAATGAGAAATAGTCCAACTTTATGTCAGTTTTTTGTGCAGCAAGCCTTACAAAAGTCAGACAAACTCATCCTTCCCCATATGTGGTCCATTATATGGATGACATTCTATTGTCAGCTCTAATTAAAAATAGTTATATGATTTATTTATAGCAACAACATGAGATTTAATATCCTTTGACCTCTTCATTGCTCCAGTCAAAATGCTGTTATTCAGCCCTTACTGTTACCTGGGAACACTTGTAAATGACAGAGCAGTAAAACTGCAAAAGTTACAGATTCATCAAGGTCATTTAAAAACTCTTAATGACTTCCAAAAATTATTAGGTGATATAAATTGGATAAGACCAAAGTTGGGTATTGCTATTTATCAATTGAAACACTTGTATGATATGTTACAGGGAGACCCAGCTATTGATTCCCCTCATAATTTGTCTACTGAGGCACAAGAAGAGCTAGCTTTGATTGAAAAGGTGTTACAACAGCATCAAGTTTCTAGAATAAATACAAATTATCCCCTTGTTCTTTATATTCTAAACACTCCTCATTCTCTTACAAGTCTCACAGGACAATATTACAGTAAATAGATTTACCCTATTGAGTGACATTACCTATGTAATCTGTTAGCCCAAACCCTACAATTATACTTAGAACAAATTTCCAAGGTTGTCACCATGGAAAGAATAAGATCTAAACAACTTTTTGGGATTGATCCTGCTACAATTGTATTGCCTATTGATTTAAATCAATATTTGATCCTCTTACAATAAGCTTTATATTGGCAAGAAGCCTTTGCAGATTTCATAGGACTAATTGATAATCATTTTCCCAGTGATCCTGTCGTTCAATTTTTTCTCAAGCATTCATGTATTATTCCAAAAATTTGGAACATCCCTCTTAATAAATTTGAACTAAATTTGAACCTATACCTGATACAAAATGTTATTTTACTAATGGCTCCTCCAAGGGCAAGCCTGCAATCTGGAGTAAAGACTATCAACAGGTGAATAAAACTCCAGGACTTTCTACAAAAAGATCTGAGATCACTGCTATACAACAATTTAATTATAAACCTATTAATATAATCAGTGACTCAGCATATGCAGTTTACCTTGCTCCACAGCTCCAAAGCGCCACCCTACGGTCTAACTTAGACCCACCTTTATTTAACTTGTTCCTTAGATTTCCACAGGTGATTCCTAATCAAACAGCACTCTTTTATATTGATCACATAAGATCTCATTTTAATTCGCCTTGACTTTTAACATATGGCAATCAACAGTCTGATTCGCTAATCGCTTTTGAGTGAAAAGACCTACCCCAGGGTGGGCAGCCTGCATACAATATAATGGAAGAAAAGAGGCTACCTCTCCCTCTTTTTGCTCTTGTTGTCTTCTGTTGCCATAAACAGTTGCCTCTGTGCATGTCAGCCTTCTTTGGAGCCAGATGATGATGGGCCAAAGCCTCTACAAACTGTGGGCTAAATAAGCCTTTCTCTCTTAATTTTGAGTGTCAGGTATTTTGTCTTGGCAATGAGAAAAGTAACCAATACAGGTGGTATCAGATTCTACTGAAGAATAGTGCAAAGGGAAGTCCCTAAAGGTGTTTTTATTATTGTTTTGTTTTGTTACTATGGCTATTTTCCCTTCCCCACCCCTATCATCATCATGTACAGATGTACTTACTGACAGCAGAAATCATTGTGGAAGAAGAAATAAATGTACACAGATGAATGAAATGAAGGTTTCCTGGCTTGGAGGAATATTAAAGAATGGAAGCAGCTATCCACAAGTAAGTGTTACAGAATTATTTGGCAAAGGAACGTGATACGAAGGGGGAAAAATGTCTTTGTGGCCTTAGAAAGTACACAATATTTTACATAAAATTGTGGGGTGTTTGCAGAACCCTAGGTAGAAAACCAAAGTGTTAAAACATATCCAAACTGCCTTATCAAAAGTACTGAGTAGTAAGTGACCTGTGTGATGATTTGTAGGTTTGCAGTAGCTTCTGGGGTTCTGCTCTTGCTTTACTTCTTGCCTCAATTCTCTGCCCTTTGGAAGGCACCAAGACCTAAGGAGCCGTGCTACAGTCAGCCACTATGTAACTGGCAAATATACTGTGTGACTGCGTAATTAAGCTAATTAATTATGCATTTCTTCACATACCTTTCTTTTGTGTGTGTATATGGTAAAAACACTTAAAATCTATTCTAAGCATTAATACAAATTTGCATTATTTGAGTATCTTTGGGCTCCTAAAAGACAACCCAAAAGGAGTGTGCTGGGGGCAGAAAAAAAACAAAATGGATCCTTTTGTTAGAATATACTGTTACACACTCACTGTTAGGTGATGAAATAGCTCCCAAACCTTTTCTAGTTAACATTTCCTGTCTGGCTGTTTTTTGTATGTAGCACTTCTATCTTGCTAAAAATGGTTTTGCAAGCATACCAGCAATAATTGAGTCTGCTTTCCTAAACCTTCAGGGAGCAGGAGGCTGATATGAAATGGAAAGCATTAATTCTGAATAGAAAGATGGTTTTGTTGCTTACTTTTGAATGTGTTCTTCAACTGACTTTTAAAATAAAAATAAAAGGTCATTTCTCTCTCCCTGGCTAGGTTCTATACCATACATATTTATAATGTCCTCTAAACACTGGAGAATATGACATGTCTTTTGCCTATGGAATAAAGGAGAGACAATTTCTAGTGACCTTAATAATTGGGTGCCTGTAACTCTCTGCTAAGAGGGCTAAAGGAAAGAATATGGGCAAATCTGAAGTTCTGTTTTTCACTGAAATTCCCATAATGCCTTTTTGCTGCTCCAAGCCTCTGGATCACCTCCTTTATACTCAGTCTCTGTTGGCTCCTTACCAGATTAAGTATCTTATATAGTAAATATCCCTGCCCTGGGCCAAGTCCTGGAAGAAATGCTCTCTTAATCTCTTCTATGTTCCCCACATAAAACTGGTACAGTGTTAGCTCACAGTGGGCATTTCATGATTATGTGTTCACCAAACAGAAAAGTTCCTAAATGTTGGGGGAAGGGTTGTGGACATAATCTTTCAAAAAGAAAGCATTCTAAAAGACAAGCTGTCAGAATGAAACCTTAGAATAATTCCATAGTCATTAGGTCATTCTACGAGATTCACATTGTAAGGCAGAGAACCTAAATGTGATGGAATCTTTAATGTTTTCCGGGAATCCTCTGGCTCTGGGTTTATCTAGATGACAAACATGAAGATGAAGATTCTACCCCAAAAAGAGTAAAACTATTGCTAAGAAATGCTGGTATGGTATGCTGGTACTTCATCACACCATCCCTGGCTTGGAGGTTTGCCCAAATGCATCTTGAAGAACTACAGACACCATAGAGGAGCTTCAGGCACCCAGAACACCTCCCTCAGAGGCTGCAGCAGGAAGCCGAACCAGATGTGCCTTTCTCACTGTCAACCTCATTTCTCTAAGCTTATGTTCAACCTGTCAGATCACTGCAACACCAACTGTTCCTGTAAGAATAGGCCTATGACAAGACATAGTTTAATTTCCATAATAAAAGAAGTAAGAAGCCCCATGAACTCAGCCCTGCACTGAGCACTCCCAGAGGGACATTCCAGGAGCTGCAGGTGAAGTAGATGATGTCATAGAAAAAGGAGACAAAAAGTGAGAAACCTACAAACAATATTTTGGGGAACAGGTAAAGGAATACAAGTGTTTAACCTAGAAAAAAGAAAGTATGTTAGCTGACTTTGAAGGAAGAAGGTGTGTGAAAGATGCTGATCAAGCCAGAGATAGTGAGATGGCAGGATAAAAAGGCAAATAAGGCTTGGGAGGAGTAAGACTGAAGAGTTAGCCCCTAGACCACACCAGCACAGCAAGTAGGATGCAAGTGTCTAACATCCCATCCCATCTAAGAGGAGAACACCAGTGCTTCTCAAACATGAAGTATACAGATACCCAGGAATCCAATGAAGACTTGATTCCGCAGGCCCGAGGTACCTCTCAGATTCAGCATTTCTTTTAACTCCCAGGCTACACTCAATATCACACAGATGTTCTGCTTGACAAAGTAGCAAGTTTCACATCCCTGCATGTGTTTTAGCAGATGCTGAATTGATCGATCTTCTGTCACAAAAAAGTCAGAATTTTGCAGAAAGTTCTCCTGCCTTGGTTCATCAAAATCTTGACTATGGAAGGTTCTGTAGGGGTCCCACTGTCTAATAAGTAAATCCAATTCAAGATTTTTATTTATTTTTCAAATCCCCAGCATTAAATCAAGGATAAGTGAAAAATAAAGAAGCAATTAGTTCTCACTCCTTGTTCACTTTTCAGTAACTGCTTATCAGCCCCAGAGCACAATTAGCCAAGACCTTGATTGAAACTTAAAGCTTTACTTAATGACAATTGACCAGGAACAGAAGTAATTCAGCCAGTAATTTAAGTGATTGATGCTTTTCTCATCATCTCCCTTTTAAGGTCTTTCCTCATACGTAAGTAGCATAAGGAGTAAATGCAGAGATGTTAAAAGGTACAGACATGACATTAGGATCATTAGAGACTTTGTCCTCTGGAGATTTATTGAACTTGAGTTAAATTTAAAATGAAAATTCAATCATTTCACTTCATTCCCTGAAGAATAAAAACAAAAAGTAAATCTCCTCAATCCAGGAACCTTATGGAATGTGAATCTCTGGATAGCTTAGTCTTCCATAAAGACAAATCATTAGAACTGCCTATATTTTTCTTTTTACACTATTTTATTCCTATTATCTCCTTAGAATCACTCTACAAATTTGAATTACACATAGTCATTTCTCTTTACTTACTGATGAATTTCTCTAGTGCTTATATTCTCTATTATCAGGGACCACGGTACTGGCCTCTCGAAGCCTCAGATGCTCTTACGTTTGGCTTGTGACCAAATGCTAAGGCATTCAAACCTGAGAACACTGCTTTCAAGGCTGGGCAGAGGCAACTGGAATCAAAGGGGTTTGGCTGCCGCTGCTCCTCTCGACCACGTGGCGGCGCTGTTGAAAACGTCTCTACCAGGTCTACAAGAGCATTTCCTGGTCTTGACCCAGCTAAAGGTTTCTGTGGTACCCTGAGAAAGCATACTGCCTGTCTCAGCGTGGAGTTCAGACGAATGGTTGCAGCTGCTGGTACTTTGCTCTTTACACACACACACACACACACACACACACACACACACACACACGCACGCACGCACATGCACACGCACACGCGCGCGCGCACACACACACATGCTTACTTCCCCAGGTGCTGGCCAACCTCAGAGATGTGTGCAGGAGTCATTCTGATATCAATCACCTCCCAGACTCAAAATCATTTTTTTCTCTCTCTAAGAAGTGTGTACATAGCTCTTAAAACCTCAAAAATACTAAAGGTCTTATAACATTCCTCTTTCCTGTACAGTCTACACCGAGCTATCTTAAGAAAACTTCAGTGATTCCTAGATGCCCTTACCCAGGCTAATCCTCAATCCTTGACTGTTTTTAGACAAGACACACTGAACATAATTTAACTTTTTATTCATGTTTAAAGTGAACCTTATGGACATGGCTTTTTTTGTCTTTTTAAGTATAAAAGTGCCTTTCACATTAGAAAAAAATATAAATTTGGAACAGGGATTTGACTTACCTCACATTACACAGCAGTATTTGGAAGAGTCTTGATTTCTAACCCATTTGGTCACAATCATGTGTTTTTTCTGTAGTTTATGGCAAAGCCTCTCTGCTTCCCTGGGGCTGGCTGAGGCTGCCACTAATTCTCCTCCAACTTCATGGTTCTTGCTCTATGTTTCCTCTATTTACATACACATTATGATCTGGTTAAACCTGATGATTACTTTTTTCTCCAAAAATTATGTATACTTCCCCATCTCTGTGTTTTTTTTTTTTAATGTAATCTGTATTTTCCTAAATTGTCCTCTATTTCAATTCTGCTCTTTGAATCCCGAGGCTTTCTTTCAAGGAAGTCCACACATTAATTCCTCCTTCAGTTCTTTTATAACTCCTCCTACTGAATATGACCTCTTTCTCCTTTAGACTCTCCTAATAATTTAGGCTTTTCTTATAGTAATTTCATTCCCCAATTGCAGACATTTGAGGAAATCTTGACTTCAGTGAACATAGCACTTTTATCTTTTATTTCCTGCAGTAGTATCAAAGAATAACATTTTATACTTAGTAGGCATTTAGCAAGCATGTGCTGAATGGAATTTCAGTGCCAAAAGCATCCCCAAACCTTTAGTAAAATTTTCTTTGATCTGAACTTCATCCTTCTTAGCATACTCTAACTGCATGAAAATTAAGTAGGAGATACAAAATAAGGAAAGAGTTATATTAAGGACAATTTTGATGGATTGAAAAAGTCCCAAATGGTTTTAAGTCAATCATTTCTGCAGAAAGATGAATGGAGAATTGAGGACAGTGAGAAAGAAGGTATCATTTCATACAGCTGATCATATGCTTATATATGAGAACAGTGACAATATTATAATTTTAATGTCTTGATAGCTTGCTAAGCCCCTCCTCAGTCTCTTGATGCTGTAGGATCACCCCAGGGCTTGGTCCCAGCTCTTCTATTATTCTCCATCTACACCTGTCCCCTAGGAAGAGAACTTCAGCAACATGAGCAACTTATAGTCCACTAGGAACTAGTGAGTAAGGGGCAGAAATGGGAACTGGTCAGTGTCATTAATCATTATAATATATTTCCAACTTCTGACTTTGGCAGAAACTTTCAGTTTGTGAGTGATAGGCACAAAGGAGAAATAATCAGAACTTGCTTCACTTAGGTGCTTCCTGGAAAATGTGATGATTTGTAAGACAAATAAAAATAATTTGTAAGATAAAAATCAGTTTGTTATGTAGGCTCACAAGGTATAACCAGAAATCATCCTGAATCAATGTATTCCTTTCTGCTTTTTTTGTGATAGTGATAGTGATCAGAAAACTTGAGACCTCATGAGGCAAATCAGTGCATGCTTATATATACTAAACAGTTTGTCCTTTTAGGCTATTTTAAAGAGAGAAGAAAATTAAAAATGCAATAGAGTTTTATACCTACTTATTGTCTCACTGTTAATTAGAATTCTGTTACTCAACATGCATGGAATGCTGATTGCTATGTATTCTTCTACTTGAAACACAGTAATTAAGTATCTGGTTAAAAGCACTGCAAACCTTCCCCCCCTGGGATATGCAATGCTGGCCTGTGTGCATAAGAAAGTGTGTTTGTGTATTTATATAAAAGTATATGAGTATGTGTCCATGTATGGGACAGTAAGGAAATGTGCCTGGGTGTGCATGCGTATCAGCATGTGTACATGACATGTACAAGCTACTCTCCTTACCTAGGTTTAACTGCTGACCTTTTTGGTTTCCTTCTGTGCAAAACAGCTCATACCTTCCCAATGAATGCGTTGATATGGACCTTTCACTGTGTTAGGAAGCTACACTTGATTATCTTGCAATAGTGAAAATTTACCAAGAGTATTGACTCGAAGATAAGTGTTACAGAAAAAACTAACAAAATTTACTTTCTTTATGGAAAGAGATTTGATTAAATTATTTTAGAAACTATCTTTAAAGCTTGTAGTCCATCAAGAAACTATTTTATTTAAATCTTCATAAGAAAATATTAGTCACACAATTGAAATCGTTTTAGAGAAAAACTTGAATTAGTTTAGAACCTTCCATCATAAATTTGCTTATTATGTTAAATACCCAAAGATCACAAAATACTGAAGTTTGGAAAGGAAAACTACAAGCCACATTATCAATGCCCCTAAACATTAGTAGCTACCCTATCAGAAAACATACTTCAGCATTCTGTTATACCTATTTATTTGTAAATTATACACTTGTATTACAGCACTATCGTATCGCTTATGTAGTACAGTAGAGACAAATTCTTAGAAGTAGAATTAAAGGGAACATTTTTAAGTGTTTTTTAAAAGTGTGTAAATTCCTTTCATCATAGAATTTTTATTACTGATAGCAATATTTCAGTGACAACTGTGTGATTAAACACATTTTATTGGTTGTGAATTTGGTTTCTCTTTACTTTGAGAAATCTTAGTTTCAAATGGTTTTTAGGCTTAGTGACTTTACACTACCATTAACAAATATTTTAACACATAGTGCACAATCAGTGAGGTACATTGTTAGTGAGACTGGTAATGAATCTATATTCATTTACTAGGCTGTTGTAATAATACCAAGACTAGATGACAAAAGCAGCAAAAATCCTTTTGCATACAGTTCCAGAGACTGAAAGCAGAAAATCAATCAAAGTGTCAGAGTTAGCTCCTTCAGCGGAAGGATCTGTGTCTGGTTTCTCTCCTTGGCTATAGATGGTAGTCTTCTTCCTGGGTCTCAATGCTGGTCTTTCCTCTCATCATACCTCTGTACCCAATTTCTTTGTTTTTATAAGAACATCACTGATACTGAATTAAGGGCCACATTTACTTCTCTTATTGTTACTTATCCCTATAATGACACTATCTCCAGAAAAGATCACCTTCTGAGACGTGAGGGGATAGGATTTCAACATTTAAATTAGGTGGGGTGATTCAGCCCATAACAAAATTTACATCTCAGGTGTTGTCTTCATAATTTGGAAGTTTTGGTAAACTCTTTGTTAGATGTTATCAGCTCTTTCACTGACCTTGTATTGCTATTTAATTGTCTTAGTTACTTTTCTTTCCTTGCTTAGATAAAATACCCAATTCCCTAAGAGAGAAAAGGTTTACTGAACTCACAGTTTGCAGATATTTAAGTCAACAGTAGGCTGGCTCCAAGGCAGGATGACACATGGCAGAGGGGTAACAGTTCATGATGGCAGAAGACAGCAAAAGCAACAAGGAGAAGAGAAGCCCCATTCTGTCCCTTGTAATTGGACGCAGGTTACCTGCCCTAGGTTGAAGCACTCACACCTTTAACTCTGGCCAGAACTGTGCCAAACCAATCAGTGGACTGACTCATTAATCACACACTCTTAATCCCAGAATCACACAGTCCAGATTCAACCACCTTTGAAAAATCCCTATGACTACATAAGGCTTTGGAAGAACATCTAAACACAAACCATAACATTTAATATGAACCTGAGTTCATGGTTTCATTATAGAAATCTAAGATCCTTGCTCATTTAACCATGTTTAAATAAACCAAGACATCACAAAATACCGATACCAAAAGCAAACAGGTGGATACTAACATTATTATGCAGCTCCCACCCTATGCTATGGCACCATGACCATCTGTCATCCAGACCACTTGAGGACACTGTCTATTTCTTTATGGCATGGAATGAAGCTGCAATTATATGAACATAAACGTTGCAGTACATTCTTCTGATGTGCTAACGGGTTGTCTTATGGGTATAATCACCCCATTTTGAAGATCTCTATCTACACCACACTTTCAAGAAATTATTATACTTGTATATTTTCAAATTCAGACTAGGAAAGTTATTTGTCAGGAGGACTTTGACTATGAAGTAGGCCGTGAAATCATGTCTCAGTCAAACCAAATCCAAAGGGGCCACCAAATTTAGGATTCTCCCTTTCCTTTTTTCATAGTCTCCTTACATGAGTACTTAATTGTTTCAGAGGTTTAAGGAGTGAACTGAGATAGAGGCTCCAGGAGCACTTCACTGATCTATGAAAGATGTCACTCAATCCACTTGTTTGGAGCATTTCTGAAAATGTCATTCAGAAGATATCATTACTGTCTGAGTCATGGTTTGATGAAATCTGTAGGATAATGTAGCAAAAACTATGTTCTTCACAAAAGTCACAAGATAATGAGGACGCAGGTGGGAATGAAAGATGCCAAATAATCTGCTCAATTCAATAAAGCAATTTGACAGGCAGTGACTTCCTAGAATGGAAATATCACCTGTAAAAGAGCCACAGAAGTAAAAATCTCCTTTGTGTACAATTTAGACCAAATGTATTCTAGTTCTAGGAGATAAAATGGGCCTTCCAGAGAGCAACAATGCAGTGGCCAGATGCCATAGTCAGAAGAGATCTAGGGCCTACCAAAGGAGAGGAGCTATGACAAAGAAAGCCAGAGGAAACAGCCTGCTGAGGTCCTAAACTGCTCTCAGAACTGGTCCTGCAGCCCAAATACAAAGCAGCAACAAAAACTAATGTTATAGTTCACACATTGTGTCAATTTGAAAAGGTCAGAAGTTTAAGTGATTCAGCAGGGGCCAGGGGCCTTACTATGTAACATCATCAGTCTGTGCAAGAGGACAGCGCACAGATAATGGGAGTGCCACACCCATCCCTGGGGAGCATCCTGCAGAGTAAAAGGCAAATGAAGAACTGATAGCTGATTCTTTGGAGCAGCTCCAGTCTTCGCCTGCATGGACACTGTCTCTTGGATTCTGGCACAAACTGTTTGGCTTCCACCTGGAACTTTTCAGCCTTCATGGTAGACTTGTCAGCCTTCCGTCATAGATTCTTCAGGGTTCCCTCGCAGACTCATCAGCCTCCTGGACTTGCACAGGACACTGCAGGAAACTCCAGCCCTTGAGCTGGACCATTCAACTTCAGTGTGCAGGCACTCTGTGCATGATCCCTCATCCAACTTTGTGGCTGACCACTGTAAGCCAATCTAGTAACGTCTTATACATTTGTGTGTCTTGAATTATATGTTTCTCTAGTAAACCCTGAATGATACAGCTAACAAAAAGAGAATATGCTTGATGTTTCTCGTCCTCTAAGTGCATTCTCAACTGGCACAGACTACTTTTTAAAATTCTGTGTAGAAGGGAAATAGACTTGATGACACTACAGGCAAAATTACTAATGGTAATACAAAAGTACCATCTCTTTCATTGCACATATTTCTATAATTAGGCATATTACATTACACCATGATTTTTTTAAATGCCAGCCAGCCTTACTGGATTATAAATTCATTAAAATCAGGGACCATGGCTAATCTCCGTATTGATACAAATCTTGACACCTAATAAGTACTCAATAAGTGTTCCTGAGAACAGAATGAATAATAACCTGGTTTGCTGCTGAGCATGCTTAAAAGTCCCTATTGTCATATGTATGATCTGATGGACTCCTCACAATAAACCTATAATTTGTTAGCAACACTTTCATTTTAAAGGTGGGAAAAGTATACTCAGAGGAGATAAGTGACTTGCCCAAGGCCACAGAGCTTCTAGCAGCAGAAGCAAGATCTACCTTGAACAACTGGTGTCAAGATTAGGTAGTGACTTTCTACCACCCTGCAGCAAAAGCCCAAACAAAAACAAACCAAAAAAAAGCTTGCTCCCAAATGTGAGGGACGGGGGATTAAAGTTTTGGGTCTGTTGATGAGAGGATCAGGATCTGTGAGTGGCTTTCTTAAGCTTGCAGAATGCCTAGAAGTGTGGCCAGCTATACTGAACCATAAATTAAAGAAGAAAAAAACAAACATCTGCCAAACTTTAAGGCATAGATGGCAACTCTTACTCAACATAGCTCTGCCTCCAGTGTCCAGATAAGGCCTGAAGGGCTACCAGGTGATTCTGAGAGAAACTGTATGTTCAGTAAATGAGATCTCACTGCAATCGAGATCTTTGACTCTACAGAACAGACATCGCATTAGTTCAGCATTTGCCTTTAGTTTCCCCAAGAAACTGGAAAAAGGACGTGCATGAGCCCCTCACTGCTCTGGAGTCACTCAAGCAGTTCCCAATGATTCTAGGATTTTCTAGATTAAGAATGTTGAGAGATTTCAAAGAGAGAGTTTTGGAGACAGACAGACATGGATAAAACCCTCATTACTCTCTCACTGAATGGGCTGTGCAAGTTCCTCAAGCTCTCTGTGTGCCAGAGCTCAGCTGTACAACTGAATTGATGCTAATGTCTAACTCTCAGGTTTTGGTGAGAACAAATGAGGTGAACACTGCCAAAAACTTGACCAATATTTCTTCACTTGGAGTTCTGGGATCTCTATGCGTCCTCAGATTGTCCCAAAATTCAAACAGTCTATGAAAACATAACTGTGTGTTTCCATTTTGATAATGATCTAATATAAAAATATCAGTGCAAACATAATCATGTCATCTAGATGAGCATGTGATCCTACTGGCTGACTGTGTATGTGTTTATTTTTACATTGAGAAGTGCACCAAGCCAAGGGTAAGAGATGTTAACATATATCATGAAGTATGTTTAGCACTTTCAACAAAGAAAAGGGAAATCAAGGTACAATATGGTACATAACAGTGTTGAAAAGTCAATCATCCAAGACCTGTGCCCTTACTAAGTGTAATATTTATATTGCAAGAAAAAGCACAATCAATGCTTTCTTTAATAATATTTTTTTTGTTTTTTAGTATAAAGAATATACATTCTACGTTGGCCAACTCCTAGTAGTTTATCTGTGATGGTATGAACAGCTATTTTGAAGAAAACCAAACATTATAATAGCCAGCGCTGATTTAATATTATTTTGCTTTGAAGTCTTACCATGCTTTTGTTCTTCTCTTTCCATTGGTTCTATCATGTTGTATCTTATTGAATTTTATTATGTGTGACAGTATAAACAAAGTTTTTATGGACAATGCGATACTATAGTAGCCATTGTTCATTCTCTGTTATTTGGTTCTGAATGCCTTGTAATACTGTCATTCCCTTGAATGGTTTTATACTATTTTGTCATGTTTAATACTATTGTATATGAAGGTATGCTCAACTATTTCAAAGAAAGAGACACTCTGGTAGCTACTGTTACATTGGGTTGTCTTGTGGTGAAATACTGCGGTTGCTTAAATTTTTCAGTTCTGATCTGCTTTGTTATGTCCTCTTTTGTCTTAATCTCTTTAAAATAAAAAAAAATTAAAAATAAATAAAATAGTAAAATGCTTGTAAAATAAATGCAATTTAAATAATGATTGACAATGACTAGAGTGACCTTGAGCAACACCTAATTATGCCCCAAATGTCTTTCTACTCATACATTCAGCATTGACAATTTAAGTTTAATGAAAATTCCATTCCTTAAACTGTCATTAATTTGAATTTATAGGTCGTAGCTCTGTTTTTATTTAATTTGCAAATTTGCTTTGGTTTTTATGATTATATAACATATATTTAGCTGTATAGGATTATGTATCTCAAGAATTTTAGAATAAAAAGTAATGCATAATGCTAGAACTATATGACAATTCATTTCCTTTAAAAGAGAGCTATATATGCTGAAGATTACTCAAGCCAAACACTGAACTGGAGTCTAAAATCCTCTGATGTGAAAACTAATGACTCCAGGATACAGGAAGGAGGAATAAGAGTGAAGAGGTGATTTCAGGTCATTATAAGACTTTTCACTGTAATCATTATACAGTTTTTCTCAGCAGAGAAATTCTAGATGATCAAGAATGGAATGCTATCATGCAAATTCAGACTATAAAGGGAAAAAGCATCTCAAATTTTGCATGGCTGTATCTCATTACTCAGAAGTCAGTAAGAGGGAGAAACAGCTAGCAGTTACCACTTAGTCAAATAGGAAATGTCACCCACATGGGACTCATTGCAAAATTGCCCTTCATATTTTTAAACTACAAAAGATACACATCTGAACAATTAACACAGTGGCTTATTGCAGGAAATCAGCCGAAAAAATAGTTCTAAGCGACTGATGGCAGCTCCCATTTGTAAGCCTAACTAATGACAAGGATATTTCAAAGTTCCAAAGAAGGTGGACAGAGATGACTTTTTCAATGAGTATTATTTATTTTGGGGCTAGAATTCTCTTTCTCTCTATGAATGAGCAGTGTGTCTTCCTCACATTTAAGTCTCCTCCATTAAATAATCGTGTGATTCCATAGGATGGGGCAAAAGTGACAGTAACAGTGAAATAGGGACCCCATTTCTGTAACTTGTGTGCTATGTTAAGTTAGAAGGAGGTAGAATCATACAAAACTAGGTTTCTAAATTATGGAGTCAGGGAGAAACAGTATAGCAGGTGGTTTGACTGGTGATCTAAACTAAGGAAACAGCATCTTGAAGGACCCACAACCTTGGACTAGCCCCAGAGAGTCCTGCAGGTGGCGTCACATCATGCATGCCTTCATGACCTTTTTGTTTAAGGTGAAGGAAGCTTCTCAAGTAAATAAAATATTATAGATCAGAGGAGGGCAGCCAACCCAGCAGCAAACACACATGATGCCCACAGATTACTGGTGGGAGAGCTTGGCTCTGGAACCACCATAGTGACTCACTATAGCAATGTGTTTCTCTTTCTCAAACATTTGACTGAAGGTTTAGGTAGAAGCATAAAGGTCAATGACATTTTGATTTTGAGGGCAGTTACTGGGTCCTAGGACTGCCCAGAAACATGCTATAACCACGTTATGTAATCCTACAATAGGTCTATGAGATAGGCACAGTTACCACCATATTCCCATTTTTCAAGGTAAGAAAACTGAAGCCAAAGAGAGGTTAAAATGCCTAAATACACAAATAATAAACAAAACGTCAACTCTAGCAACCTCATTCCAGGACTTCAACTAAGCTGCCAGGCTGTCAGCAGAGATAGGGAAAAGTGGAGTCCTGAAGTGGTGGAGAACCTATGGTATGTGTGTTATTTGTTTTTCTTTTAAGTTAAAAGCTGTTGATGCAAGAGTTGCATTTTTTTCTAAACCAACGCCTCAGTATTCTGTTTTAATTTCAGTGTTTGTGCTTTGCAAGAAATAAGTAGGCTTCAGGTTGCAGTTTGGACACTTGTCTCTAAAATGTTCACCTTCACTGTTGTAAAGGAAGAAATGGTAAATTTCTGAATTGAAGCAAGCAAGACATCACCTACTCAGTTATTCTACATGCTAAATAACAATTCATGTTCCCACATGCATCCCAGTTCCTGGAGGCTTCCCTGTGTCTCAATGGCTTGTCACATATATCCAAGTTGTACATACCTGTGAAGCCCGATTTCATCTTCCTATAGCCATCCTTATAATAGACCTCTTTGTTGCTGTGGATAAACTACAGGATCTTTTTCTCGCCTCTCAAAAGTTTAACCTACAGGTAGACACCTGATAATTATTGAACAGAGGTTCTCAAACTGGTGTACATCAGAATCACCTGAAGGTTTTACTAAAACAGATCTCCAGGCTCCATTCTCAGAACTGCAGATTCATCAAGTCTTCCCAAGGGTCCAAGAATTTACTGTTATATTATACTATAGACCCAATGACCAAAATTCAAGAACTGCTGATCTAGAGCTTGCTCAAATATGGAGTGGAAGGCAAAGTATCCTCACTTGGAGCTTATTAAGAATGCAAGATCTCATGGTCCACACAGGCTTACTGTAACAGAATCCGAACTCCAACAAAACCACAGGTGATTCTTGTGCTCATTAAAGAAGCACTGCTAGAAATACCAGGGAGTTCTAAAAACACTGAATTGGCCACACCCAGAGACGCTGATCTTGGTGCCTGTCCCATTTCTCTGGGATAACTTTAAGTAGGTTGTGCACATGGCCTGGGCTTGGGGATTGTTTAGATCTCTCCAGACAGATATAATCTGAGACAGAGTTGTAAACCACTTTCCTTTTGCTGATCCACTGGGATTTTCCCTTCCCCCATACCAGCTCAATATATGAATTTCTAGAAGGAAAAAGATTGATCACTATAATCTTTATTAAACATAGAAAAAGAGGAAGAGTGGAAATAACATTATGTCTGAGGTGCCTATTTTGGCCAATACAGGCTTCAGCTATGAAATGTTAAAGAATAGAACGAGACCAACAAAGTAAAATAAAAAGCTCAGCAAATACTACTGCAGCACTGAGCTGCTGAACCAGCATAAGACAGTATAAGACAGAAAAATATACTCTCCCCAAATGAGTGTTTATTCTCTATGTGAATAAAATGCTTACTACCACCTCCTTTCCATGTAAAGCATTTCCCCTCTGTTTTATTTTCAATTAGATGTGTAGCTTCAGACAAGTTATTCTAACACTTTTCTACCTGAGATTTTTCAACTGGAAATCAAGACTCATCTCTTTAGTGTATAAAGGACTGGATTGAGTTCCATACAAAATGCCTGGTGCATGCCAGACCATCTGGAGATAGTACAATCAATGGTCTACTTGGGAGCATTCCTCAAGTAGTGACTTTAATGATTAGCTAGCTAATAATTGGTAAGGCCCTCCTCAGCACCTGCTAATCTCCCATTAGTAAGGAGTGCCTCCAGTCTTGCATAGGAAACAAGGGATATTTCGGCTCACAAAGATGAAGATGAGGCTCAATCCAAACCAGAGATTGGTCAGCAAATTCTTAGAAGCCAAGTGTGGCTATCATTTAGCAGAAAGATTTCCCATGGCTTCAGTGAACTGTGAATGGGCAGCAATGGGACTGTCAATCTTACTACAATAGGACAGCTCCGGATGGGAATCCACTCAGAAAGGCTGTGGCCTAACATTTCAAGTACTGTTTCATCACCTGGAGCGAAGAGTGGACTGTGAAGGGCTAAGTATTCTCACAAAAATCCCCTGAGAGATCATTTTACATTAAGACACAGGAAGGTGAATGGACCAAGATGAAAAGTTAAAAGTAACTCTTTTCAAGTTACTTTTCACCGTGCTTCTTCCTGTTTCTCCTTATTTAAAAAGATACCTCTTGTAATAAAGTTTTAGAATGCTTTAAAAATGGTCAGAGGCATTTTCCAATGTGAATCAATATCCTTTGTGTTCGGATAAGATACTGCAGGAATTTAATTAAGTGTCTGCAACTAGTTAATTAAGAGATATTGCAATACCTTAGCCTCGGGCATTAATCAAGTCTAGATAAAACTGAAATTAGCAAGAGGATTGACAGGGCACAAAAGGATAATGTGTCACTCATTTAAGAATTTGTTTCTAATCGGTAGATGATTTCAACAGAATCCTGTGAATGGGTCCTGTATAAGGCTCAATTATTATCAGGATAAAATGATCTGCTACTGCTAGAAATTGTGGCAGTAAATACTTTTCAAATTTCATTTTGTTGTATCTTTTTCCTGTTACACCTTGATCCTAGTTAGTAAAGTCACAGAGAGGGTGAAGACTGAGAGACTACCTTGTGTTTGCCACTAGTGAAAACTTGTGTAGACCTTTAAGAATGCCATAGAAGTAGCTACTCTGTCCACCAGCCATCACTTCTGAGTTACTGTGTCATGAAGTGATGGTGAAGCTTAAATATGTGAAGAAGATCAAAGTTAGCACAAAACTTTGGGAATTTACAGATTGCCCTTTAACCAGAGTACTGAACTTTCTGAACGATCTCTCTCCATCCCGAGCAGCTTCTAGCCATCTGTGCCAAGCTCCTGTGTTCTGTGTGACTGGCTGCATAATGATGACTTGGGGCACATGTCAAAAATATACAACAGGCTCTTCAATCAGAATTCCCAGGAGTAGAATAAGAAATCTATATTTTCTCACAAGATTCCCAGGTTACTTTTAGGTATTCTAAAATTTACAAATGATTAATCTACCAAAATAAGTATCTTATATAGTGAAATTTATTCATCTAGTTTATCTACTTATGACTTCTTTTACATTTAGAAAATAGAGAGTGAGTCCCCAAAGTAATTTACGCAAATATCTATTAGGTAAACCTAGCGTGCTATAGTTCTACCTGGCTATAAAGCAAACAATAGTAATCAAACTTCCACTGTTCATTTATACGCCTTTGCTAAGCAGTTCCCATTGAATTTATATGAGACCAAGATTCCAATTCTGTAGCTTCCCTAATGCCACTCATATATTGAACATGTTTCTAGTCATCATATGCATAGTCGCTTTTTCTGCTTTCACCTCTTAAAACAAAAGTAAAATAAAAAGAAGCTTTTTGCGGGAAGGAAGAATAAAAGGATAAGTAGGAGTGTGAGGGGAAACAGATGAGCAGGTCAAAATGCATTATTGAACAAGCAGTCCTTTTTCTGGCCATATGCAGAACCCTCCTGCTAGTGCCCTTTGAAGACTTCAAAAAGAATATTGAGGGCTTTGGGTAAGACCAGGATGATAATTTACTGTAAAATAGACAAATGTATCAAGTTTTTATTGCTGCTACAGCAAGTTATCACAAATTTAGTGGCTTGAAACAACACAATTTTATTATTTTATAATTCTGTCAGTTAAAAATGTGACCCAGATCTCAGTAGGCTAAAGGTAAAGCCATAAAAAGTCATGTTCCTTTCTTGCAGCTACAGATAGGAAGATCCTTGGCCTCTTCTGCTCCTAGAGCAGTGATAGTGAACCTTTTAGAAACCATGTGTCCAAACTGTAACCCAAAACCCACTATTTATCATGGAGTGCTAAACTGCACCTATGCATGCTGTTAAATGATGCTTGGCTTCTGAGATCATGCTGGGGTGACCTGGGTCCTATGCCATCAGCGAGGGCACTGCATGCTGCTGTACCAAGCATGTCAGAGATTCAACACCACTATCCTACAGCTGTCACTTCTTGACACATAAGCCACACTCCTCCATCCTCAAAGCAACCAAGGCCCTTCATTTAGATCACTCTGACCTCCTCAGTCTTCTATCTGTAGGAACCCATATGAGTACAACAGACCCATCCGAATATCTAAGCGTGATCTCCCCTTTGTAAGGTCAGCTGGTGAACAACTTCAGTTCCATCTAAACCTTAATTCCACTTCACCATGTAAGGAAACATAGTCAGAGGTTCCAAAAATTAGGATATGTCCAACTTTATCATTGTGGGTTTGTGAGAGGGATTATTCTGCTCACAGTACAGTAAAACCTGTCAGTTCTGGGGAGTGAGGTGAGACTATGAAGCAGTAAAGCAGAAATTAAAATGGTCAGTACCATGAAGGATTGGGGCGAAGCAAGTTGACGAACAGGGAAAGGCCACATATAATGCCCAGGAGTCTCAAGCAGGCAGAGAGTGATGTTGGGAGAGTTTTAAATTGAATTGTGGCACTACTTAGAAGCTTAAAGGAACATATAGATCCACGCAAAAATTCAGAATTCGATTCTATATTATCTCTCAGTATCTTATCATTTTCCATCATAATTATTCTTCATGTCCATCCTCTCATCTCCTCCATGTCTTCCTTTTAATCCTTTTGTTTCAAACATATAGCTCCATATGGCTATGGAATACAGAATATCTATGTTTTTGTATTCTTCCACATCTTTTAATTATTACTTTTCTTCCAAGATAAATAAACTATATATATATGTGTATATATATATATATATATATATATATATATATGGGACACTGCCTCTTATTCCTTTATGTAAATTTTTATAAGAATTTTACATATATTTTAGCACCTATTATTAAGAATCTGAGGGTATCATGAACTTATTGAGCATTAAATGTAAATTGATGGAAAGGGAAAAAGTCTAAAAATTGCTTCAGGGGAAACTGAGAGATTGTTCTGAAGTTCAGAGTCAAAGCACTGGTTAAGAGTAGATCCTAATGCTACTCAGAGTGCTGACTGGAGCCTGCTGGTGCATCACAGAAACCAGATGCTTGTTCTGCATGTTGTCTCTCTCTCTCTCTCTCTCTCTCTCTCTCTCTCTCTCTCTTTCTCTTGCTCGCTCGTTCTCAGTGGAGCAGATTTCAACGTGTTTGTTTCTGTGGTAGATACTGGTGCAGACTCGATGATGACCTCGCCATCATTTTCTGCTCCCAAGCCAGAAAGATAGTTTCCTCCTGATAACTGTTCTTCACATTTACTTTGAGTTTATTTTAAATTATGGCAATAATAAATCTTTAATATATCCTATCAAAATTCAAACTACATAGAAATATATGAAAAGCATGAGTTACCACTTCTTCCTCATCTTCACTCCACTTTCTCACATTCAAAATAAATGCTGAATGGTATGTACCCTTGCGGACTTTCCCTAATACACATAGCAGTGTCACTTTTCTTGTTTATTTTTCTTGTTAATTTTTTATATTTAATGTACCCTGCATACCCCTTCATATGTATATAAATATATAGATATATATACACACACATATATATGGATATAAAGGTCATGTAAATGACGTTTTGGTGGTTGACTTCATAATACTTCTTAGGGAGAAACGTCGTATGATGTAATTCTTTTATGTATAAATACTTACATTATTTCATGGATTTTTTATTTTAAAGAGAATAAAACAAAAAACATAACAAAGAAATTATAACAAAATAATGCAAGCAACACAGCACTTCACAACAAGACAATCAGATTATCAACAGTAGCTACCATAAGTAGTTACCATTTATGGTAAATACTTAAGCATACCTTCATACACAATAGTATCAAACATAATAAAATAGTATAAAACCATTGAAGAGAATGAAAGTATTATAGGACATTCAAAACCAAATAACAGATAATGAACAATGGCTACTACATCTCATTTTCCTTAAAAAATTTGTTTATGCTATCACACATAATAAAATCCAATAAGACACAACATGGTAGAACCAATGGAAACAGAAGAACAAAAGCATGGTAGGACTTCAAAGCAAGATGATATTAAATTAGCAATGGCTGCCATAATGTTTTGTTTGCTTCAAAGTAGCTGTTTATACCATCACACGTAACAAAATCAAATAAAACAGAATAAAACCATTCCAACCAATGAATGAATATATTATGACTTCAAAGCAATATAATGAGGAACCATGATTACCATAAACTCTTATGTACTCTTACCATTTCTTACATTAGGGAGACTATATGGTATTTACATATACGAGTTTGATTTATTTCACTTATAAATATGGTCTCAAGTTGCATCCATTTACTTATAAATATATCAATGTGATCATTCTTTATAGCTGAGTAGTACCCCCACTGTATAAAAATATCACATTTTTTATCCATTTCTCAGTTGATGGACACTTGGGTTGTTTCCAAAATCTGGCTACTACAAATTGTGCTGCTATAAACAATAGGTGCACATATATCACTGTGGTATGATGTTTTCAGTTCTTCTGGAAATATGCTCAGAAGTGGAACAGTTGGGTCAAATGGGACTTCCAATCCCAGCTTTTTGAGGAATCTCCAGAATGATCTCCACAGTGGTTGCACCAGTCTGCATTCAACAGTGGGAGTTCCTTTTTCCCCACAGCCTCTCCAGCATTTGTTGTTAGTAGTTTTCTTGATCCTTGGCCATTATTTCTGGAGTGAGTTTTAATCTCAGTGTGGCTTTAATTTGCATTTTCTCTAATGACTAATGATGCTGAACATTTTTTCGTGTATTTATTTGCCATTTGTGTTTCTTCATGTGAGAACTGTGTGTTCATCTCAGATGCCCATTTTGGGACTGGGTCTTTGAATTTTGGGGGTCTTTTTAAATTTTTTTAATTCCTTGTATGTTCTGGACAGAAGTCCTTTGTCTGAGGGGACAGTTCACTAAGATATTTTCCCAATTAGTGTGTTTTCTTTTTACTATGCCACAGATTTCTTTAAAAATGCAGAGACTCTTTAATAAGATGTGATCCCAATTACTGATTCTGTGAAGTATTTCCTGTGCAGTTTGATTCTTGTTCATGAATTCTCTACCTACCCCTATGTCTTCAAAATTTTTTCCTGATTTTTCTTCCAACAGATTTAGAGTTTCTGTTTTAATATTTAGATCTTTGATCCATTTAGACTTTAGTTTAGTACATGGTGATAGGCATGAGTCTAGTTTTAGCTTTATGATATATGGAGAGCCAATTTTTCCAGCACCATTTATTAAAAAGATTATCTTTCTTCTAGTGAATGGGTTTGGCCCCTTGATCAAAGATAAGGTGACCAGGTATGTTTGTAGCTGTTGTTGTATCTTCTAATCTATTCCATTGATCTTCAGGTCTGTTTTTATTCCAGTACCATGCTGATTTGATTATAGTAGCTTTGTAGTACAACTTCAAGTCAGAGATTGTGATGCCTCCTGCCTTGCCTTTGTTGCTCAGAATTGCCTTTGCTATTCCAGGTCTCTTCTAGTTCCAGATGAATTTTAGGAGTAATTTCTCCCGATCTATCAGGTATGCTAGTGGTATTTTGATTGGAATTGCATTAAATCTGTATAACAATTTTGGGAGAATAGCCATTTTCACAATGTTTGTTCTTCCTATCCATGAACAAGGGATGTCTTTCCATTTTGGGGGGGGTCCTCTTTGATTTCTTTTTTCAGATTATTGTAGTTTTCCTGGAATCTAACCCTCTTATCTCTTTTATTAGATTGATTCTAAAAAAATTCATTTTTTGGATGCTATTGTGAAGGGTGTGGATTCTCTCATTTCTCTCTTAGTGTTTTTTTTTATTGTATAGGATTGCTACTGATTTTTGAGTGTTGACTTTGTATCCAGCTACATTATTAAATTTCATTATTATATATAAGAGTGTTACAATGAAATTTTGTGGGTCTTCTATGTAGAGTATCATGTCATCTGCAAACAATAATTTAACTTATTCTTTTCCTATCATTACTGCTTTTATTTCTTTCTCTTGTCTAATTGCTCTGGCTAGTATTTCCAGCACTATGCTAAATAGAAGTGGTGATAATGGACATCCTTGTCTTGTGCCTGATTTTAAGGTAAAGACTTTCAGTTTTTGGCCATTTAATATGATGCTAGCTCTCGGTTTGTCATAGATGGCCTTTATCACATTGAGGTAAAAACCACCTATTCCAAATCTCTGTAAGCTTTTTATCATGAATAAGTGTTGGACCTTATCAAAAGCTTTTTCTTTATCTGTAGAATAGATCATGTGAGTCTTATTCTTGGCTTTATTGATATGGTGGATTACATTTTTTGATTCCCATATGTTGAATTATCTCTGAAGTCCTGGCATGAACTCCACTTGGTCATGGTGTATAATCTTCTTGATGATTTGCTGCCTACTGTTTGCCAGTATTTTGTTGAGAATTTTTCCATCTATGTTCATTAAGGAGTTTGGCCTGTAGTTCTCTTTTTTAGATGGGTCTTCCTCAGGTTTTGGTACTAGAGCGATATTTGCTTCCAGGAATGAGTTAGGAAAAATTGCTTCCCTTTTAATTTCATGAAGAGTTTGAGGAGTTCTGGCATTAAGTTTTCTTTGAATTTCTTGTAGAATTCCACAGTGAATCTATTTGTGCCTGGGCTCTTCTTTGTTGGTAAGGATTTAATTACATTTCCATTTTCATTAATATAAATTGGGTTATTCAGCAGTTTTACATCTTTTTGACCCAGCATTAGTATTTCATATGTTTCTAGGATTCTATCCCTTTCTCCTATGTTTTCAAACCTATAAGAGTATAGGTTTTTGAAATAGATGTTGATGATCTTCTATATTTCCACAGAGTCTGTAGTGATTTCACCCTTTTCACTCCTTATTGCATGAATTAAACATTTTTCTTTCCTTTTTAAAATAATGTTGGGCTAGGGGCTTATCAATTTTATTTATTCTTTCAAGAACCAACTCTTTGATTCATTGATTCTTTGTATTGCTTATTTAGTCTCCATTGCGTTGATTTCTGCTCTGATCTTTATAATTTCCTTCCTGTTTTCCTAAGGTGGGAATTTACCACAATAAATTTTCCTCTGAGGACTGCTTTCATTGCATCCCATAGATTCCAGTAATTTGTATTTGTATTTTCATTTGCTTCTAGATATTGTTTAATTGCTTCTGAGACTCACTGATTGTTCAGGAGTGTATTATTCAATTTCCATGTGTTTGTGTGGTTTTTGCAGTTTCTTTTATCATTAATTTCTTAGTTTTAGGGCACTATGATCTGATAACATGCATGGGATAATTTCAATTCCTTTGCATTTACTTAAGTATGTTCTGTGGGCTAGTATATGTTCTGTTTCAGACAATGTCTCACGTCCGGCTGAGAAGAATGTATATTCTGATGCCGGGTGGAACACTCTGTATACATCTATCAAGTCCATTTGTTCACAATTGTGATTCAGTTCTGTTATTTATTTGCTGATTTTCTCTCTGGTTGATCTGTCCCTTGGTGTCAATGGCATGTCTCCTATTAAAATTGTGTTATTGCTTATTTGATTTTTCGGTTCTGTCAGTGCTTGCTTTGTATAGCTTGGTGCTCCTGAATTTAGTACATATATATTTAAGATTGTTGTATCGGTAATACAGTACATGCCACAGCAGCTTGACTGATCCCCACGCTGCTGCCTCCAGCACCTCTGGGCCACAGGGGAGACCTTTGGCTGTGGGCCCACTGGAGGCTGGAGGAGCAGAGCAACTCGGTGACCACCAGCTGCCCGCACCCCTACCCCTGCTGCTGCCACCACCACTGCTGTGGCTGCTACCACTGTGGCTGCTGCCCAGAGAAGAGGCATTGCAAAGTAATACACTGCTGGCCACAGCAGCTTGACTGATCCAGAGGAGAGGGGCCAGCATATGCTGTCCCTGTCTGCAACTCACTAGCACATGGCAGTGTGAACGGTCATCTAGCCAGTGTACTTCAGAAGAATTGTAACCAACAAAGAAAGAAACTGGGGCCTCCTGGAAGAAGCAAAAAAGATGGGAAGAGGAAGCAACAACAAAAAGTCCCCAGGTCCCAACCCTGAGAACATGGACCCAGGACAGGTAAATACAAAGAAGAATGAGAACAGCAAACATGCAACATCAGACACAGCGCCAGCAGACATAAAGAGATATATTCAGGACCTCATAGGTGAGTTCAAAAGTGAAATATTTAGCAAATAAAGCAAGATATAAAAAGAGTAATAAAAGAGATACTAAGCACCCCTCAAGCAGACACAGATGGAAGAAGGAAGGAACTCAAACAAAGGAGAGAACCATTTGATGAAGAATATTAAAAAATATAAATATGAAGCAGATTCAAAGAGATCACCAGGAAATTAAAAACTCTATGGAAAGATGGCAAATCAGCTTGAAAGAAACTAAGGATAGATTATCCAAACTGAAGAACAATTTTGCAATGTGGGAGTGTGAAAGGGAAAACTTTTTTAAAATAACCAGAAAACAAGCGGTAACAATACAAAGGCTAGAAGATGACAAAAGGATCTATAACTTGAGAATAAAGAATGTGAATGAAGAAGCTTGGGTACAAATAAAGGAACTACAAAGGTTATTCACAGAAATAATTAAGGAAAACTTCCCAAACATAGGAAAAGGAAATGATATTCTGATATATGAGGCATACAGAACTCCAGCCAGCTACAACCAAAACAGAGATACACCCAGGCATATAATAATCAAGATCCCAGAAATTCAATATAAGAACAGAATATTAAAAGCTGTTAGAGACAAGAAACAGATAACCTACAGAGGAAGACCCATCAGAATCACAGCAGACTTCTCGACACAAACCATCAAGTCAAGAAGAGCCTGGAGCGAAATATTCCAAGCCCTGAAGGAAAATAACCTCCAGCCCAAATTGATATACCCTGCTAAACTATCTCTAGAAATTAATGGAGAAACAAGATGCTTTTAAGACAAAGAATAACTTGGGAAATTCGCAATCACCAATCCAGGTCTACAGAGAATACTGCAGAGAATTCTAGAGAGAGAGAAAAGTACTAGGATTCCAGGAAGAGTGGCAGAGAGGCCTCAATGCATGGAGCAGAAAACAGAATGAAAAAGATAAGCAGGCAACTAATGGCAACAAAAGAGCATAACAGAAATGAGGCAGAGAAGATTTTATTCAAAGCTGATATGGTTGATAGTATCAAGTATATGCAACTACAACTGAGAGTATAGGCAACTACACTGAAGATGACAAGACTCTTTGGTACACACATTCTGGTTTGATAACTGCCAGTTTTTGAAGTTCTATACTATATATAAAGTTGTGTTTTTATTAATACTGTTATGCACTGATATATTCAATTATACTATGTCTGATGATATAGCCAATTTTATTGAAGATAACAAGAGACAACAGAGGAACCATGGTAGAACTCTTTGTACAATGGTCTTATATGTTTATTTTGTTTCATGTGTTTATAGGAATATGTTTGTTTGCCTTGCTTTGTTTTGTTTCTCCCTCTACTGTAGAAAGGATAGAAACACATGTTAAGACTCACACTTGTATAGAATCTATAAAAAGCTTATGAGAACTGATCTTATGACACATGATGAAATGAACAAATACTTTTAAGAAAAAGAGACACTAAAATACCCAGTGCTGATCCTAGAGTTTCATAATGTGAAACCCAGCAATGGTATTATTCTTTGTTCAGAGTGATATTACCTGCTTGGGTTTATTCAATGTCAACATAATTGAAGATATGGATAATGGCATGTATGTTTAAGTGTATAGGATTGATAACCATATTTCTAAGATTTTGTTGGATAGTTGAACAGATTTGGTTGCAATCTCACTGTTGGAATCCCCACTTTTATATGCTCCACTTTAGTATCTTGCATAAATATTTGTAAGAAGACAATCTGTAATCATCAACTAGTGATTTCTTACTGTTTATTTTTCTCTTTGAAATTATGTATTATTTCTACCCATTTTCTGTTTTGTTTAGTCTTTCTTTAAATTAATTTTTTTTAAAAAGACAAGAATGTTATCCCTTTCTCTTGATGTTTTCTCCTAACCAGTATGTAGTGACCTTCTTTATCTCTTTGGATCATTCTTGGTTTGAAGTTCACATTGTCTGTAAACAGAATAGCTAACTCTGCTTTTTTTTGGGGGGGGGGAATGATCCTTCGACTTTCAGTCTGTGAGCTTCCTTTTGGGTTAGATGTATTTCTTGTATGCAGCATATGGTTGGATGTTGTTTCTTGATCCATTCTGCCAATCTGTTTCTTTTATTTGGTGAATTGAGGCTGTTTACATTAATGCTATAACTGATATATATTGGCTTACTTTTGACTTGTTATCTCACTTCTATTGGTTTTTTACATTTCCACTTTGTTTAATTGTTTACCTTCCTTAGGGATTTTTCCTATGTCTGTCTAAAATGTCTTTCAGTATTCTTTGCAGGGTTGTTTTGGTGGTAATGAAGTTCTTCAGCTGTTCTTTGTCATACAAGTATCTTATTTCTCCATCCATTTTGAAGGACAGTATTGTAGGGTACATCTCTCTGGGTTGGAAGCCATTTACCTTTAGGATGTTAAATACTTCACTCCATGCTCTTCTTGACTTCATTGTTTGTGTTGAGAAGTCTTCTGTAATTCTGATAGGCTTTCCTTTATAGGTGATCTGTGTCTTCTCTCTAGCAGCATTTAATATTTTCCTTTTATGTTAGATTCATGTGATGTTGATTATTATATGTCTGGGTGTAGTTTTATTTTGGTTATGGTTATTTGGAGTTCTATACACTTCACTGATCTGTATGTCAGTTTCCATTCTAACGTGTGGGAAATTTTCACCTATTACTTCTGTAAATAGCCTCTTGATATAGTTTGTGGTGTCATATTCCTTTGCATTTATACCTATCAATCTTACGTTGTTTTTGTTTGCATCATCTTGCAGTTGCTGAATTAATTCCTGGTTCCCTGTTATTTTTAAAGATGTTTCCTTTCCGTTTACTAGCTACAATTTCATCTTTGAGGTCTGAAATTTTATCTTTACTTTCATTGAGGCAGTTTTGCCAATTTTTGAAGAAATTTTTGGTTTCCTGTATTTCTCTTTGAATCTGCTTCATGCATTCTGTTTGTTTCTTATATGATTCAATCAGAGTTTCTATCTTTCTTATTGCCCCTCTAATTTTTTAGCTATGTCTTTAGATGTGTTTAGCACTTGTTTCATTATATTTGTCATTTCTTCTTTCACCTGGGAGACTATTTCTCATTTGAGTTTTTTTAATAGCTTACTGGAGTTTTTTGTTTACTTCAGTTGTTACCATTTCAGGAATTTCAGGTGTATGGCTTATATTTTCATCTATGTACATGGCTCCTAGGCTTGCTTGGGATGGGCTGGAAGTTTGAGATTGCATTTTGGTCTTTTGTTTTGTCATTTTCCTGTATTTCCAGGTTTTGAACTATGCTCCAAAGCTTAGCGAGAGCCTATTGGAAATCACCTCGCATGCTCCTCAAGACTGATTGGAGGTCACTGGGTGTGGCCCAGTCAGGTCCACAGGGATCTCGCGGGCATCCTCCAGTGGTCTAGGATGCTGGGCAGGGTCCTAACCTCCCTAATCTCATTTGAAGTGAGAGGTTTCTCCATTTTTTCTACTCCTCTGCAGATGAGTTCTCCATCATAATGACTTGTTATTTAAAAATGATCACACAGAATCCCACAGTGACAGTGGGAGTGTAAGAGGAAGAAAAAGGAGAGGAAGAAGAGATGGAACCACCATTGGCTCACGTTATAATCATGTGATATTCAGCATCGCATACTATTCATTTTATAAGATATCACTCATTTATCATGTTAGAATTCATTAGAAATGTTTATTCACTTTGTGAAACATTGGTAGAACAAATTAATCGCAATCCAAGATTTTACTTAAATATATTCATGACCCACTCAGACATACCCAGGGGAATGTGCTACTAATCAGCTAGAAATTTCTTAATTAATGAAACTGACATACCAGGATTCATGGTCAAAATTCATCTCTTGTCACTTCACATTCAACCTGGAAATAAAGACAATAGCAACGTCACAATTCTACTTTACATAATACAACCATGCCATATACAACTGAATCCTTTCCCCAAAACCTAGCATTTTGCAACAGTCCAGGTCCACATCTCTTCTCAATAATTTCCCAAGGCAAATTCTTAGCTATAAAACTCTGTGAAACTCAAAAACAAAATCCATAATCCCAAAGCACAAGGGCAGAGTGTAACCATTGTATTCCAAAAGGAAGGAATAGGGATTTAGATAAGAGTGTGACCAAAGCAAGATTAAAGATCATCAGGGAAAACATTAAATCCCATGGCTCTGTTTCCAGCATCCATGGCATGTAGTGGTAAAATGAAAGCTCCAAAGGGCTTATGTGGCCCCACTCTGTGTCCTTGCCAATTGCAGCCCTTAAGTCCTCTTTCTTGGATTGATTCCATTCACAACTTGCAGCTTTCCTCAGCTAATCTTTACTTTTCTGATATCTACAACTTGTTGGGTTATCTACTCTAGCTTCAGCTCACAAATTTATGCACTGCCTTCTCAAGGGCTTTTTGCCTGTCCTCCCAGGCCTTCCTTTGAAATATGAGTAGAATCTTCTCTGACCTGACAACTCTTACATTTGGCATGCCAGTAAAACCAGCATCATATGGATGATATTAATGCCAAAGTTGCTATCAATGAAAGTAGCAGTAAACCCCCCTAACCCTAGGCCATGCCTGTAGGGGATTTTGAGAGCATGGGTGGCTGAGTATGATTAAATGAATCTCAGAAAATTGATTCCCTTGGAGGTCCTTCTCAAGCAGGAATCCCAGGGATTCTATTATCAAATGAAAGGTTGACACTTTGAACACTTGATCCTGGAATCCATAGGGTCTCGCTGATTCCTGAGCACTTATAGCATCTTTCTTCTTGTATGTGTAAAAAATACTTAGCTTCTTTTTTAATGATACCATGTTTCCTGTGGCCCCAGCTTTACACATATTTTTCTCTGTGCCAAAATTCAAATTTTTTAATGTTTCCTTTTCTAACTGTTACCACTAATTATCACTATAAGTCTGGTTAAAAGAAGTCAGCAGCACTAATGCTACACCCAGAATGTTGGCTGGCTTGAAATTTCCTTCTCCAGATTAATTACTCCATCACACTTTATCCTAGGCTCCTGAAAATTCTCAGGACATAGCACTAAATTTAGACAAATTTTCTGGTAAAATATAACCTATATGCTCTCTAGTCTAACTGCCAATAGAACCTTTTTTCTGGCTGAAACTTTCTGAGCCTGGCCTTTACTAACCACTGTCTTACCAGAATCACTCACAAAGATCTGTTTCTATCATCCTACAGCTTCTCTAGACTATTTATCCAATTGCCTAACTTTTCCTGTAAACCAGGTCCAAAAGCTTCTAAAGTACATGGTCAGGTACAATCATAGCAGTGATGTGACTTCTGGTATCAAATAAATTTATTATCCAGCTTGCTCATTGCTGGACACAATACCCAATACTCACAACTAACTGAAGAAAGAAAGGCTTGATTAAAGTCACAGAAGGGTAGAGTCAATCCATAGCTGGCTGGCTCCAAGCCTGGAAAATCATCCTAGAAATGCATCTCAGGGTAAAGCTGCCTTGTTCAGGGAAGCTGGGAAGTGGAGCAGAAACACAATTCCAACAATATAGCACCCAAGCAATGAATGTGTGACTCACCCAAACACACACAGAAGCACACTCTACTAACCTCCTAGGATTTTCTTAGTCCAGGGATATTAACATATCAGGATTAAAGGTCACAGTGCCTAATCATCAATTCTATTTGTTTTTATCTAATCAATTATAAGACTGAAAATTTCATATATTATACAGCATTTCTTTTAAAGGCTATTAGGCTCCTGGGGATCCTTTGGAATGGTACTGTGGTTACTGACAATGGAAGACCACCTAGAGCTAATGTGGAACAAATCAAACTGAGATTCTCAGGAAGCAGGGCAGAACCATTGTTTAGACTCCATGGGAAGAATCTCCCTATTTTTCAACAGGCCTTCTAGCCTCCTAGTCACTCTACATCAACTAACAAAGGGTAATCAGGAAGTATATCAATAGTTTTCACCATGTGTGTCACCAGATTTGGGAAATAGCTTAGGCTTCTCTAACCTTGATCTTTGGAAAGACTATTGGGCTGCAATTCCTGAGAATTTATTAGATGGCATAAAACAAAGAATATGGAATTTAGAGTTAATCAAACCTAAATTCTCCACCTATAAAATTCATGATCTTGATCAAATCACTAAATAATTCTGTTAAGATTGCTCCCAGGATTGCTCTACAAATTAAATGGGGGTATACGCAATATGAGGTGCTCAATAATTCTTAGGGTCCCTTTCCTGTCTTTCTCCCTCTTTTGAGGCCCCTTGACTGCTTGGAGTCTCTCTTTCCATCCATAGGGCCTCAGTGCCACTGGCACAGTCTTGCCTTCTGCTTGATTTATGGTGTAGGACCTGCTTTTTGTGTCTGTCCAGTCATTCAGTTTTTCTGAAGGTTGAGTTTTGTCCTTGCTCCTTTTACACCTTATATTTAGAAAGTTTTTTGATGGGCACAAGTCTTCTTGATTTTCATCTTTTCCCTATAATTTAAAAACTTCATCTTCTTCCTCTGGGTTTTGAAGCCTGTCTGACACTAGTCCAGAAGTGACCTGCCAAAGTTTGGATTTGGACTTTTTCCACCATCCCTCACCCACCCTCCCATACCTCAGTCTCCATTTATATGGCCATGTCTCCACTCCCCATTTGGGTCCTCCTGTTTGGTTTTGCCTTATTTCCATTTTAGTAGAACAATTAAATATCACAATGCATTTAACAGGCTCCCAACTCATGTTGACTGTTCATCAAGGTTCTAATAAATGATGCCAACGATGCGAATGGAGTAAAATAGTCATATCCATCTCTCACTCTAATTTGTCTCTCTTTCTTGCCTATTAGAAACACCATTGCCCAAAGAGTAAAAATTTATCAGTCTATGGGGATAAATCTCTATAGAGGTAACAGATAAATGAGCACACAATATCCCATTCTAGGAACAAGGGGTAGAAGTGGAAAGCAAAAATTACCACTAACAATCTACACAGCTGATATCAAGTCTAAATCCTACAGAGTTAAAATTTTCACATTTGCAACTGGTCCTGATGCTTCTTCAGTTATATACCTAATTGCTTTCTGAAACATATGTGCATATGATTGCCAAAAGAGCACAGATATAATGTTAAGCACTCTGTTTTCATTAACAAGTCTCCTGTCTGGACTTTCTGCTTAGTTCTATTACTAAGACTAAGAATGTACTTAAATACAGCATGACCACAATAATAAGAAGTGAAAATGGTAGGCCAGGCATAGTGATGTGTGCCTGCAATCCCAGTACTTGGGAGGCTAAGACAGGAGGGTTGTTGAGAATTCAAAACTAGCCTGGACTCTAAAGTGAGCTAAAGGCCAGCCTCAACTGCATAACAAGACCCTGTCTCAAAAAGGCAAAAAAAAAATGTTTATATATTTTGCACAGTGATTATATTTATGAAGATAGTCACAGTACTTTTTAAGACCAAGTAACAATGGGTGAGAATGAAATAAAAATTTGTTTTGTTAGTTCAAGTGCCACTGAAGGGGTTCAGCCAAGAGAACTGTAAATCTACAAGATTAGCTAGGGATCAAGTCTCCCTCCATCTTAATCTGCCAATTCTTAGTGTTGCTCTAGATCTTATAATAAAAACCATCTTAGCTCCCTCCTACATTCATGAATTAGGCAGTGGAAGGAGTCCAGAGGACATGGAAACCAGCAACTTCCTTTTAGGAACATGGTCTGGACATCACTTCTCCTCATACATCTCTGGGAAGAACCTATTTGTTCACCATGCCAGCTATACAACTTTTAGCTTATTTTGCATTTAATATTTGAAGTCATTTCTCCATGTCATCAGTAAATACTCAAGAACATAATATTTAATATCTATGTAATGGTTCTACATATGGAATTGTTTCCCTTCTAAAAAACGTGTAGGTTCTTCCCAAGTAAAGATTTTATGAGTAGCTCTGCTGTCAGCATCTGCTATATTAATCTCTATTTGTTCCTCTGGTTACTTGTAAATTATTCTTACTGATGTTTTGATAAGAAATCATACTAATAAACCTTTCTCTAAACAGTTAATGACATAGTCAAATGGACACCACCATCACTAGCAACAATTTGGTCTTGTGTGACTCTGAAAATTTGATCAATTAAAAATGGTATCTAATTGTAATTTTAATTTTCATTCTTTTAATTAATAATATATCTATTTAATTAATTGTGAATTTTAACAAATTCCAGATGTTTACTAGCTGCTTGTATTACTTCTCTTAAGAGTTTATCTTGGGCTGGGGAGACAGCTCAGTGACACAGCACCTGCCTGGCAAGTGAAAGGTCCTGAGTTTCATTCCCAGTTCCTAAAAATAAGGAACAGTAGTTTTTTTAAAAAGAGTTTTTCTTTGTCCATTTATTGTCTTGGGGTTTTTATTTTTCATCTCTAAAACAGAATGCTATTAATACTTGCATAATTGGGTAAGCGGAAGAGTAAATAAGAAAATGTGTGACAGCAACACTGTTTTTTCTTCCCCATGTGTTTTCCTTTCTTCTCAACAAACTCTAAGTTTGGTACCAGTGTGTGTTTGGCTGCAGCAGTAGTCACTCTACCTGCTACCCAGTCTTACTTCCTTTATGGTACTGATAATCACCAAAAATAACTTATTAGGATTAAACTCAGGGTCTTGGGGACAGTAGGCACCATCTATCACTGAGCAACATCCCCAGCTCTTTTTATCTTGAGACAGTTTCAGTTGCCCAGGACGGCTTTGAATTTATGATCCTCCTGCCTCACTCTCCCAAGTAGCTGGGATTACAGGTGTGTATCACCTCGTCTAGTTTCTAGTCTCTTTTTCACTGATATTTCTCTACCAACAAAACAGTATCAGGCATGTACCAAGTGTTCACTTAATATTTTCTGGATAACTAAATGAACATTCTTCTCTTACCACCTGAGGCTCTATCTCTCACCACCTGAGGCTCTTGACTGTTAGAAACTTGAGCACAATCCACGTCCACAATGATCTATTTTCTCATACAAGACATGAAGCCTCCACACTAGACCCACCTCTGTTCACACTCACTCACTTATGCTTCCAGGCTTTCCCTATATGCCATGCTTATACTATCAATTCAAAGTGCCATCAATAGTGACCCCTTCACATTCCACTGTATCATACATCTGACACAGTTTCCCCTAAATTTTATAGTAATTAATCAGCAATAAATAGGAAGATGAATAAATAAATAAAAGAGGAAGTGTGTCATGTTCTGGCTGCTTATAGAATACTGTTATCATGCAGAAAAGAATGAAGTTGCCTGACTTTCTGGTTAGAATCCAAGAGCTAGCAACAGACTGTGCTGGTGACAGAGAATTTTTAATATCTTCTGCCAGATGATGTGTACTTTCCCAAACCAGAGGGCAAAGCAGATAGAGTCCATGATTGTGCTTCTGGGTCCAGCACCACAGAAGAGGCAGTTTTTAGAAATCATTCTCAACTCTAGCATATAATCTTCTTGTACCTTGCTTATCAGCCCTTCTACAATTAAAAACTCATATTTATACATTTCAGAAGAAATATTCATGGATTGTGAAGTGAGGACAGATGTGCTACATCTAGCTTGCTAACATCTAATTTTAAATTAATTTTCTTTGGTATGTAATAAAAAGTATATGGTACATTTCCTCCTTATGTACCTTGTCCTGTTTTACTTTTGTTGCTTCAGAATTATTATGAATAGTTTCAAATGTATTTTAATTTTTTGAAATTAATTCCACTTTAATTAATAACTATTATGATCTACAGTATAAGAGTAGCCATTTTGAAACCCAGTAATTAAGTAATTATAGTTTCAGAAATTTTTGATGAATTAAAAAGCAGGAAGAACATGAGTGCTTTTGGAACACAGAACATAGAACATAGTGTTTTGGAATATGCCCTAGTGAAAAATCATCTTTCTGAAGTTCCCACCTTAGGCTCTTGAATAGGACAGTCCCCTAGTTCTCTTAATTCCTGAGCCACTCTCAACTTGTTTCTCTTCTTATTCTAATTAGTTTCTATATGAAATAGATGGAAGCCCACTTATTTCAATATTATATCCTGACCAACCTCAGCCTCAAATCTTTCCATCTTTAAGTAAAAGGGAAATAACTTATTTTATATTATTACATGTAGAGCTCCTAGGAACTCCTGAAGGGTGTGTGTGACACACCAGTTGCATTTTTACTGGCTCAAGGATTCTCCAGTATTCTTGGCCAGAAAATCAAACATCTTCACTTGTCTCATCAAATTCTCACATTTGGCATTCATTGATGAGGATCTCTGTGCTATTAGCTGCTTGTATTTCTTCTCTTAAAGATGGCATGTTTAAAACTGAGGCCATTTAGTTGTTTCTTCAGTCTCTTCCAGACTGCCTTAGAATTAACACTTGAGGAACAAAGATTTATCAACCTGACAATAATTAAGCAGGGAAAGATATTTACTACAATGAGCAAGGCTATGACCTAACAAACAAATCAAAACATCCACAATCAAAGAGAGCACAACAAACCATGTCTCCTTCTAAGTCTTGGTGCCCAACTATTCATTGAGCAGCTATATCAAATTTCACCTCTTATCGTCTTCTAGCTTTGTATTATTACTGCTTGTTTCCTTGTTATTTTTAAGAAGTTTTTCTTACATTCTCCCACATTACAAATCTGTCCTCCAGTTCAGATAATCTACTCTTAGTTTCTTTCCAGCTATTATGCCAGCTTTCAATAGAGTTTTTAGTTTCCTGGTAATCTCTTTGAACCTGCTTCATGTATTCTATGTTTTCTCTATTTTTCTCCATGAAATAATTCCCCCCTTTTTTTCTGTTCTTCCATTCCACCATCTGTTTTTTCTTGGGAGGTGCTAAGCATTTCTTTAACTATTTTACTTATATCTTGCTTTACTTGGTTAAATACTTCACTTTTGAACTCATCTATGAGGTCCCAGAGATGTTGCTTTCTGTCTCTTGGTGCCATGTGTGATGTAAAGGAAGAAGCAGGGATACAAACAAATGAACTGCAAGGCTATTCACAGAAATAATCAAGAAGAACTTCCCTAATATAGGAAAAGGTAAACATACTCAGATGTATGAGGCATACAGGACACCAGCTACCTACAATCAAAACAGAACTACACCCAGGCATATAATAATCAAAATCCCAGAAATCCAATATAAGAACAGAATATTAAAAGCTGCCAGAGACAAGAAACAGATCACTTACAAGGGAACACCCTTCAGAATTACAGCAAACTTCTTGACACAAACCATCAAATTACGAAGAGTGCGGTGTAAAATAATTCAAGCTTTGAAAGACAATAACCTCCAGCCAAGATTGATATATCCTTCACACAACTGTCCCTAGAAATTAGTGGAGAAACAAGGTGCTTCCAGGATAAAGAGGAACCAGGGGAATTTGCAACCACCAATTCAACTCTACAGAGAATACTGCAGGACATTCTAAAACAGAAAAAATCCAAGATTCCACATTGTGGCAGAGAGGCCACAATGAATGGAGCAGAAAGTGAAATGAAGAAGACAAACTGACAACTAATGACAGAAAAAGAGATCAACAGAAATGAGGCAGAGAAGGTTGGGTATAATTTCTAATATAGAAGGCCTAGATACACTAACTTAAGGAAAAAAAGAAAGAACTGCAGGAAGAGTGGATCAAAAGATAGGGTCCACCAAGAGGCTCTTTATAGGAAATATAACTAGCCTGAAGAAGGTTATATGGACCAAAATCAAACATGAGAAAATGGAACTCGATGTGATAGGGAACCAGAGAGTAATAGGGGTAACTAGACCAGTATTTATGGATAGGTTGAGCAGGTAGGCTTTAATAAATGAGGAAATATAACTAGAAATCCAGCCCAGGAGTGAGAAAGTTCAGAAACACTTAGGTAAATATCAGGTTACGCCCCCCCCCCAATACAAAACCATGAGTTTTGGGGAGACCCAAAAATACATAGTTCATTCTGGGGGAGTAAAAAAAAAACAGCAGAAGATATAGCTAATAGTGTATCAGGAATCTAAACCCCTATTACTCACACCACTCTGCTTGCTTGGAACTCGTTCTGTCCTAGTTTGTATACAAGCACTGGATCTGAGGGGCACAGATGGCCGTCCATAGAATAGGGGACAACTTTAATTCCCTATTAACTCAATCAGAATCTATAAATGACTTATACTGTTGTATCATGACTGATTTTAGTTAAATCTGACTTGTTTGATTGCTGCTTATTATTGACAGATTTTATTCAAAACTGTAAGGTTGATGGTAACAAGTTGAGGAGTATAGACAACTATACTGAAAATGACAATGATTCACTATGATATCCATTCTGATTTTATTACTACCTGTTTTTGTAGCTCTACACTATCTACAAAGTTGTATTTCTGTTAATTCTGTTATGTACTGATATGCTCAATTATACTTTATCTGATGATACAGCCAGTTCTGTTAATGGTAACAAGAAACAGCAGAGTGACCATAGTAGAACTCCTTATACAGCAGATTTATATATCTTTTTAGTTTTATATGTCTATAGGAAAATTTTAGTTCTGTCCTGCTTTGTTCTGTTTCTCCCTCTAATATAGAAGGGATAGAAATATGTGTTAAGACTCATGCTTACGTAAAACCTATAAACAGTTAGGAGAACTGATCTGATGACACATGATGAAATGAACAAAAACTTTGAAGGAAAGAAAGTGGCTTGCAGTACCCAATCCTGATTCCAGAGTGTTATGATGTGAAATGCAGCAATATTATGAATCTTTGTTCCTAAGGATTTTAATCTAATAAGCTGTGTTAGGTCTCAACATAAATGAAGATATGGGTAAATGTGTACATGTCTAAGTGTATAAGATTGATAGTTCTTGTTGGATAGATGAACAGAACTGTTTGCCGTCTCCCTGGTTGAAATCCCATTTATATGTTCCACTTTTGTATCTTTAACAACTATTTGTGGGGGGATAATATGTATATATCAGCTAGAGATTTATTACTGTCTATTTCTTTTCTTTGAAAGTATGTACTATTTCTGCCTGTTTTCTATTTTGTTTTGTCTTTCTTTAAATAAAAAAAATTTTCACCTCAGTACTTAATGTGTCTCATAAATGGTGATCTAAAACTTTATATAACAGCTGACCTGGGAATCTAAGATACTTTTCTTACCATTATGCCTTCAGGGATATTTCATTTCTAGAATACAGAAAATATTAGAAGCTTGAATGCCTATGAAACCAAGACTTGTAAAGTCTATCTTGTTCTGGGTAATATGAAAACAGTCAAGGGATAAATTGATCTTAATAAAACCATCTACAGTGCACAAATAGAGAGGCTCAGAAGAAGTAAAATCACCAGCTTTTTTATACAGCACCCTATGGCACATATAAAATGGCAAGCAAATAAGATAAAATTCTAAAACAATGTCTCAGGAAGATGTTTAAAAGTTTCTAAGGTTCTTGGTCTAGAAAAAAAAATTTTTTAAGTTTTAGTACATCAAAAAAAGTGAGCATTAGTAAGACCTATTCCAGTAACTAATGAATCTGGAGGACTGAATAGAGCCAAACTTTCTTTTTTTAATAGTATTAAAAGACAGTAAATCTCAGATGTTCTCAGATTATTCCTCAGAAGAGTTCAAAGAAGTGGCTTTGATAGAGATAGCTTTGAATGTGGGCAAATATTCATTGCTAAAATGAAAGCTGAAAGTCATTTGAGGCAGTGCTAGCAAAGAGCAGACAAGGTTCAGGAGCCCATTAGCAAGGTCACTGAGGTGCAGGGCAGTGTCAGCAAGCAGTACCTCAACCCTGCCTTAGCCACACATAAACAGGTCTTGCACCTGGAACACTCTCTTATGTAGACTTAAGGAGTCCTCACAGCTGTGCTGGGCTTGTCACTTTATGCGAGAGTATTTTTCTCTGTACCTGGTACCTTATGTGCTTCTTCATTCTGCTTTAGTTTGTGTTTGTATTATGTATCACCTGTAAGGCCCTCTACTCTATCTATCCTCTATGAAAATGGAGCAGGGTCCTTCTGTGATAGCACAAAAGCAGTGAGTGTAGAACAGTTGTTCTGTGTCAGTTGCCAGGTGTGACCCACTGACTGGGAGTGAGGATGTCTCACACCCATTACTGACACTGATCCTGCTGTCTTTTCTATATGTGAGTAAAGAGCTCCATTCAATGCTTCTTGTGTGTGTGTGTGTGTGTGTGCCTGTGCATGCGTGTGTGCGTGTGTGTGTATGTGTGTGTGTGTGTGTGTGTGTGTGCTTCTTGATGAGTTTAATATTGAAATGCAGTGAGTGGAAGAGGCTCACATATTTGCTCCTGTAATAGGCAACAGACACCACTTGTCTGACAGTCGCACTTTAGATACGGCAAGAAGCCTCCCTCATAGGTACATTAGGATGTGAACAAGTTGAAAACGTTTAAAGAAGAAAGAGAGAGAGAGAGAGAGAGAGAGAGAGAGAGAGAGAGAGAGAGAGAGAGAAAGAAAGAAAGAAAGAAAAAGAAGAAAAGAAAATAAATGCTAACCTACCTGCATAAGGCAGGCAATCTTGCAGACTATCCTGAAAGACTTCTAATTCTACACATAGATTGCTAAGATGATTTTATTTGGATAACTAAATAGCTTTTCTTTAAGAACAAGTTAAACATCTAAGAAAGGAAGAATGCTGGTGGGAATTTAATTTGTAAACCCAATCTAACTTTGAGCAAGCCATAAACTCCCTGCATTGTAACAGACCTTTAGAGACCATGAGGTCTAAGTGCCTACATCAATATTTTCCAAGATCAGCCAGCCAAACAGCTATCTAAGAATCTACACAGGGAAATATTTTTAAAACATAGATTTCTGGGTCATATCAAGGGGCTTTTGACTTAGTGACTATTGAAGTGCCAGAGCATTTTTACTTTTAACACTCACAGAAAAATAATCTGGAAAGAAAGGACAACAGATAGAACTCAAGGTCCAGAAGTATGACCCATCTGCTGCCTAAATCCACATCCCTGGTGGACAGTAGGGAATAGCACAGGCAGACAGTCTTGTCAGAAGGGTGTCAGGCTGTGTCCCAGCAGGGGCTAGGGCTGACAGTCAGGTAGAGAGTCAAAAAGGCCTGGCAGCAGAGCCTTGGGACTTGAGAGGTGAACATGTGCTCATTTTTATCTTTCTGAACCACAGTCTCATTTTCACATGGGTAAAATAATTCTTGCTCCACAGAGCTTGAAAGCATGGTCCCTGGCACATCTTAATGTCTAAAAGGAATTTCATAGCTTCTAAAAGGAAATTGTAATCTTATCTCTTACTATTTCATAATACAATATGTTCAAAAACCTGCCTTGGAGGGTTTCTATCTCTGGTTAACCTTCCTACCTAACTGAATTATCCGTTTGCCAGTCACTCTCTAAATGCATTTCTCATCACTTGTCCAGCCCAAGCCTCGAGTCCTAAGAAATTCAGAGGCTCACCAGTGCCTGCTACAGACATATCATAAGGTTGTGAGGTGCTTCATCCTTCCTTTTTATCATCTTCCCATACACAGACACTGTGCTAGGTAATGTACTAAGTATCAGTTTTGCATTGTTTCCTTTAAGTTATGACATCCTTTGAGGCCGCTACTTACTTTAGCCTTTATACCAACGATGGCCTGATGGCTTTCAAGGAGAGCTAAGTTATGTTTAGCAAGTACCAAAGCTGTGAATTGGTCTCAGGCTTTTCTCTGGCCACAGACCTTCCTGGCCCCATGCTATGCTTTCTGCTGTTGACCCAAGGTGTTGTTCAAGGGTGCACTAATTCCCCGCTTCTTTCCCTGAGGTAGAGGGCAGCTCTAGGTTTCACTGGATCAAAGGCAACACCAAAAAAATTTATTTAAGCACATCAAAGTCTGAAAACCAAATAGCACATCAGTGAGAATGTTTCATTATCCTTTGCAAAAGGTGCCCCTAAGGCAAACAGGAAAATAGTGAAACTTACTGAATATTTAAGTCTTAAGAAGACATTAGTAAGCCTTCATTATGTCTAACACTCGGTCAGAGGCATGAAAACAAATAGTGATAAATGCTTCAGGAAAACTACTCTAAACTTTGGTTTTAACACTATTTAAAATAAAAGGATATTTTAGGACAAGTCAATGTCTACCCAATATCTATCTCCGTATCTTTATTCTCCTTGTATGAACAACGCAATAGGTCCTCCTCATTCCTCTGCAAGAGGCAGTCTTGGCCCCCTGGGATCTTCAACATGAGATATTTAAGGGCTCAATGTTTCAGATTTTCTGATTGAGGATTGATCGTGGTCCCTTATTATTTATGCTTCTCTGACTCTGATCATATAGTCATTTTCAAGATCTAAGAGTTAATAAATAGATAGATAAGCTGATACACAGATTTCCAGATGCCCACAGTCATGCTTTCTCCTCTATTAGAAGCCCTTATTTAGTGAACAGGGAGTCAAGGTGCTGGCTCCACTGATCTTTCAGGATCCTTGTTTCCCAGTGGTGATCTCCTTAATACTTCTGTCTTCACTCAGTGGCCTCAGTCACCTGAATCTGCCCACTGGACACTGAGCTCTGCTTAGGCTTGGCTGGATCAATAAATAATAGCATATAAAAAATGTCACATAAGAGAGGTCCTATATCAAAGGAAAGAGAACTGGAAAGTTGGGATATTCTGAAATCTTAATCTCTTTCTTTCACTCACACATATATACACACATATTTCTCTTTATATTCACTCTTTCCATGTAGATACATATATTCACTGTGAAACTAATATGCCTATGCTAGGGTCTTTTATTTGAATTTATAGTTTGGGTTTTATGTTGTGTTTTCATATTAGTGAGTAAGTAGTAAAGAAAATCCAATCTAAACGTGAAGCATTTTATGTAGCATTTCTGATACATTACTTGAAGAGATTGATAAGGAAAGGGACCAGAATATCCAAGAAGCTCTGTTACATTTTATCTTCTCAATCTAGATATTCATATTTATACCTAAGTTAGTATTGACAGTGTTGTGATACCTTAAGAAGGTACCCCAAATCAAAGAAAATATAGGTAGAAAAATCCAAGAACTAGATCTGTTCCCAACAATGGGAGCCCTGTTACTGAAGAAGCAGAGAAATTCAAAAATTGTGCTGAGATCAGAAACATCAAGAGGGGAGCCCAAAGCATCAGACCTCTGGAAGAAGCAAAGGAAGTTAGGAGAGCTGCTATATTGAACATGAGATTAAGAAGGCCAGTTACAACAACCTGGGAAGGAATTAAAGACTTAAAGAATTGCCTAACTGTGGTTTGCTGTGAGGACCCCACAATCTAAGCAGAGGGAGATGGGATGGCTGACTGGGGCAAGAACATATCAGAGTCCCAAACAAGAGAGCTGGAGTTTTTGAGAGGCTGCAGTCCAAATCTAAGCAGAAAAACTGCAGAGATTAGGGAGATATGGTGGGGAATAGCTGGAGAAGTTGTTGATCAGTGACACCTAGGTACAATCACTGATCCTTTTTTTTTAAAATTTTTATTTTAAAGATAGTAAAATCAAGACACTCATCCTCATAGTGGGATCTGTGTCTTATGCTCTTAGGCTGCATCACAGACTTCTCAAAGAGGGTGCAGAGATAAGCCTGCACATTATCAGAACCAGCACCAGAATCTCACCCATAAAATGGGAGTAAGTCTGACTGTTACTGATCTCCTGGCATTGTTGGGATCATATTGATAAAACACACACCTTGGTGACTTATCAAATGCTGGAGAGCCACTCTAGCTTTCTTGAATACAATCCTAGCATATAGTAAGAGAAAAAAGAAATAATTGAAAGCCTCCTGGTATAAGAGTTACAAATTAATCATTCAAAAATAATGTAGTATGAAAGTCTTATAGCCCAAAACGATCCCTCAACCCCCAACTTCGAGTTCCAAAAATAGGGCAAGACTTGTTTTTTAAAAAAAGCAGCACTGTTTTATTTTATCCTTGGCCCAATGACAGTGCAGTTGGAGTTTGCAAAAGCTGTGTGTCTCCCTTAAAACTTTCCAGACTTTTTGTAGAAAGCACAGTTTACAAAGTAAGGGGTTATGGGCGTGGATCAGGAAATCTGCTAAGTAATGAGAAAGACCTTTGTTTCCCTTAGCAGAGGACAGAGATGTCTAGCAGTAATTAACAATCTTTTGTCAACTTATTTTAGCACAACATCTGTTATTTATAGAGGGCAACAATGATTAACGTATCAATTAAGTTAGGTTCCCAGGGATTTACAATTCTTTACAGAGGGGAGCATTGATTAACATATCAATTAGGTCACCCAGACAAAAAAAAGACACAAACAGAACAGTATGGTGGCATTACAGGTACTTTGGTCATATAACTTAGGCATAACACAAACATAACGAAGCTGTTTTTGCTAGTGTACAGCAGAAAGGAGCCCAAAAAAAATCTTTTTTTTTTTTTTTTTTTTTGCTTTTAAAAAGAAATCAGTAACACAAGAGAAAAAACATAGCTACTGTGTTTTTTACCAGTTGAATGAATTCCTTGGTAAATTTTTGTATGTTTTGTTGGTTAATTAATTGTTTAGTTTTCCTTTGTATTAAAAGTATACTTTTAGGGTTCTTATAGCAATGGCTACCATTAGTCATTTATTTTCTAAATTGATTTTGAATTTTGATATCCTCCTATTGTCTTTCTCTGTGTGGTGGGAAAACATCTGGAAATCTTTTCATTTCAGTGAGGTGGCTGTGCCCTGTCCTTCACCCCTGAAACACGGCACCTCCTGGGGACTGGCTTGGTGATAATGTCTTCAGGCCGGATGCATCACTAGGCGATCAGCCCAAACAGGACACCTTGATCCTCAGCACTGACACACATTTGCCAAGGCCTTTGGAAGTGATTTTATCCACATCTGAAGAGTCAGAATCTAATTCTATCTGATCACAAAAGGTCGAGTCTAAACCTTATAACAAAGCTGCTTAGGCCAAGTCGAGAGATATAAGGATAAGCTGCCAAAGGACTTCAGAAGGTTAGAAGCTGAGAATTTTCATTCTGCATAGCTTTTTTTTTTAAAGTAGACCCTTTTTCTTTCTCTGAGGTAAAAAAATATTCAGTATTATTGAGGAAAAATTTCCACTAACTGCAGACATGTTCAAAGTGTTCACAAAAAAATACTTTGAACACACTTTCACTAAAGGAAGAGTATTTATCATTTCAGAGGGGGAAAAGAAACTGGTCATAAATTCTCTCCCCACCTACCCTAAGATTCCACAGTTAAAGGAATCAGTTTGCTTTTGCCTGATCTTCATGACAAAGCAATCCTTGCCTGACCTCTCAAGTTCTCTTCAGTTCAGAGCTTGTATAACCAGAAAGTGGGGTCATAAATTCTCGGGAGACTACCAAGGTGAAAATGGAATGAAGTCTGGCATCTCCTGTCACTGCCTAAAGCAGAGCTCCGAACCTCTTCTTACAATGAATCCATTAGCCACAGAAAGATGGTTAAATCTCTTTAGATTTTTTTTTCATTAATAGTTTCCTTCTGAAAGACAGGAAATGTCTGCCCCAGCTCTTACATATCAAAATAGTAGACATTACACATATGAATAAAATAATGTAAGTGAAAAGTCATTACTAGTATATATTATTTTCTAAATTGATTTATAACACAACATCCAGCATAGATAAATAAAAATTTAAATATAATCATGAAACACAAAATTATTCCAAACCAGTGAAGTTGAAACCAAATCATCATTCTTTAGTAAATGTAAGCTACAAAGCCTCAAAACTATATACAAAGTGAAAAGCTTCAGAAATAAAAGTCATACAGAATTCAACTTAGTGCTTATATTTAGTATGTGTAGAATTACCCATGATCTATTTCAGCAGTAACTGCAATGACCAGTGTATATTTATATGATCTTATGTAAAGTTCATGCAGACTCCACATAATTGGGTTGCCTCAGGTCATAAATACTACCTCCAACCTGGCAAACGTAGGGACTGATTTCTTCTTATTTACCTAGCTGATTAATCAGCTCTACATTCTACTTTATGTCTAACTGACACAAACATAATGGAAGTGAAAATTTAGGACATTTGCACATGTAGTTCAAAATCAAAACCCAAGACAGTATGAGCAGTGAGAATTGAAGGCCTCACCCTGTGGTCCCAGGGATCAAGGTGACAAAAGGCTGCTGCCCCCCAAAAAATGCCCTCACCTTTGAGGGAGGAAACCACCATTCAATGATGCCTTTGGGCAAATCTTCACTCTGCTATAAAGAAAATCTAATCAGGGAATTGCCTGATTGGGTATATTGATTTTTACCCTAATAGATATTGACTGTCTGCCAGCCATTGCCTTCTTCTAGGTATACTAAAGAGAGAAGCCAACAGATACCTTTTTCACATGAGCTTGTAGCTCAATCTATTACTTTACACAGTGACCAAGGCAGCATCTGATTAATACAGTTCAATCACTTTGAGAATCAGGTTGTAAAGACAGAAAAATCTTTGCCTTGTTTTACAAGTGACCCTGACTCCAGTTACCAGAATAAGAGTGTATTATACAATAATAGTACAGGGAAAGTAAAATTGTTATAGCTATCTCTTTTGATTTTCAACTGACATAAAATAGACTAACATGAGAAAAGCATACAAGATTTAGTGTAAGTTTTACATGACACAGAAAGCTTCATATGGGAATTACACCTAGGCGGTTTTATACTAGTTTGTACAAAGAGATGCAATTGATATAAAGTATTTGAACTGTGTGAAGAAGCTAGAAGAAAATTAGAATTATTTTAACAAGATCTGTTTGTATGGAATTCTCTCAGTCTCAACTTCCCATCCTGATAATATTATTTTTTTTCTAATACAAGGAGGACATCTTCCATGTGGGGGTCTTGGCTCTAAAAAAAGAGCAACGTCAGAACATCCTTTTTTGTATCTGCTTTTCTTTAATTCAAAACATTCCTTATGCCAAAGCAACATATTTGGGGATGGCATATTCTGTCATCCTTCAATGGGTAAAGACAAATCTCCAGTAGACATGAATATTTCTAACTTTGGGTTCAATAGAGAAACCTGCCAGCCTGCCCCATCCCATCCCAACAGACCTTTTGATAGCTGGATTTGAACCAAACTCAAGCTTACTTGAGTTTCTTAGACATTCAAAGGTAGAGCTGATTATTTTACCACAACTGGTCCATCTGGCTTCTGGTGACTTCAGCCTTGTTTTAGACAACAAGGAATACAACCCACAGTGTGATATAGTGAGTATCTGTCTACAAGTCACCAGACCCAGATCTGGTCCTGCCTCAGCCAGCAACAAGCACAGAATCATCTTGTGGGTCTATCACTGCATCTTTAAAATGAGATTAAAAGGATATGCTTCCTGCTGCACCCAAAAGTTACACTAAGCACAAATAGTTCAAGATGACTCAAATCACTTATAATTCTTTGGAAGAAAAGCACACACACTGATAAAATAGCCAGGGAGCATATGTTGCTTGCACACAGAGGCAGGAAAAGGAGTCAATTAGAGAAACAATTACTGCAGAAACTATTCATCCCTCCCACAGAAGAGAAACAACACATATACACATGCACACATACACTCACCAAAAGTGTTTCACTAATCTGAGTATTTCTCATAAAAGGAAAATTTGGGCTACTTGAATTGTTCAACTGGTTCTATTAAAAGCTCCCCTGCCATTTTTTTAGTACCAAGAATTGAACTCAGAACATTGTGATTGTCAGGCAGACAGTGCACCACTGAGCTATATCCCCGCCGAAAGCCCCTATTTCACATGTATAGTTATAACTTCCATGAAGTCACTCTTATCTGCTTCAGACAATGTCATAACAGACCTAAAAATCACACCATCCCATTGGAATTTAATTTCTGAAGAATAAAAAATTAGACTGTGTTCACCCAAGTGAAACCTGAGAAGACCACAAGACGTAGCAGTATTTGGAGTTTTAACTAAGAGGTTAAGATTCTTCTAGAAAGTGTCTCTTCACTAGTTTTAGTTTCTTTAGAATGTTAGACAGAATCCTGGGGATTTCTGGGCAACTGTTCCAAAACATAACTTAACACTGTGGCTGTGATGCTTGAAACTCAATAAATTGCAATGCCTATGGCTTAGGGAAGCTTGGGGGATTTTATTGTTATCATTCTAATTTCTGGAAAGGATTTGTGAAAATTCTTCCCACGGCAATAGGTAAGATGAGATGGTGATATAATAGCTTTGCACATGTAATTTCAATATTATGGGAGGTGAATAACTTTCTATTTCTTCTTTTTTGATTCCAGAAATGATTCTACATCCCTAAGTTTTCAGAAATTTGATGCATTTATCTGGAATTCTATAACTTTCAATTTACCGTCAATTGTTTCTATAACTCTTGTTTGTCTCTTACATAAGCAGTATCTGATCTTCATAAAGTAGGTCATTTTATTAATGCATAATAGTTACTGAGGACTTTAATTCAAAACCCTTTATGCTATACTTTCACAATAGCCTTCAGTGGTAGATACTCAGAGCTCTGAATTTATAACTATGTGATACAGCTTCCTGAGTATAACTTAAATACCTTGAGGGAAAAATAATGCTGTTTCTGGAAGCACCTTCTGTTAAAGTATCATATGTTCAGGAGAAATTGAACAAACGTGACATAACAAACTTTATAACTACTTATGCTACTATTCCAGGAGCCATGTTGCTCCTGGAAATTGTAAATTTTACCATCAAATCTCCCAAACTTGAAAATTCAAAATTTCTTATAATTTACTGCATAAGTCTTATCCTAAACCTGCACGGAGTCAAAGTCATCCTCTTTGGTCTTATGCTAAGAAACTTTTATCCAAGTAGTGGCTCTATTCTGTCCTTTCTCTCTTCAGCTACACACCTAAGCTACCCCAAGTAATCACTGCAACACTAGCCACTCCTGCCCTTAGGAGAGCCATACTCCCAAGGGTTTACTTTATGCCCTAATTCAGAAAAGTCACCTCATAAAGTGCAGGAACCCAATATTAGTGAGAAGAAAAACACTGCTCACCTTAACCTACAGAACGATAAATGCTTTTAGTCTTAGAGTCTGAACCAAACCCAAGAACTTGGCATTATATTTATTTCCAGAATGTCAAGCCAACAGATATTGATTTGTTTTAGACATTGAAAGAAAAGCTGATATGGAAACATATGTTAAAAATAAAGGAACTTGTTCAAAAATATAATTATGGTCATAAAAAGTAAGCCACAACAATGTGACTATTGGTATGTATCAAGGTCTAAACCTTTTTATGGAAAAATGTCTTCTTAGAGCTACACAAAAATTTCAAGTAAAAAAAAAATATATATATATATATATATATATATATATATATATATATGCAAACACATTTTTATATATTGACAATTCAGTAGTGTATCAAGTTTAAAGAGATGCTCCAATACAGACCAATTGGTCCACTGAGTCAGCGTTAATGCTTTCCAGATCTAAGCAAAATGAGGATAGAAAAACACATGTATGTGTATAAATTTCAGTAAAGTTGCCACTATCCTTACCCAAAATGACCCGCTCTTTGTAACGTTCTTCCTATTTTTTTGTAAAATTTCCTTTCATGGAAGAATGAGACTAACAAGAGTAAGCTCGCTTTTTGTTTTTGTTGGGCTTTTTGAGGAGAGGGCATTTTATTGAGTCCCAAAATGTATACATCTGAGATGTAAGACCTTGACAACATGTGTCCAAATCTATCTGTTGACTGAATATTTCTGAGTAACATTTATTTATAGACCCTATTCTAGATCCTGCAATCAAGTTCCTTCTTGTTCCAAAGGAAAGTACTTTCTATGGTCAAAGATGATGCCTTCCTTCCTCTAGGTTCTTTCTTCTGTAGAATTAGGCTTTTATTTTTTATTGTCTTCAACTCTCCTTTGAAACCAAACCTCAAAATAGAAACTGGGAAGAAGAAAATAGAGTCTATGAAGAAGAAGAAAAAACTTGAAAAAAACACTTGAATACTTAAGTCATCATGTGAGGAAAGAAACAATACCTTTGTTTTATACATGAAGAAATCAAATCCAGGTGTTTAAGAAGTTTAACTGAGATCAAACCGTTTGTGTTAATCACATTCAATGTTCAACAAATTAGTGTCCTTCCCTTGAGAAATGTATGCGTTAAGACAAAGGACAGAAAGAGAAGCAGGAATATACAAATTGATGCAATAAACACTGTCAGTATCTCACCTGTGCCATACACTATACTATAGCTACAAGGAGACAGGGGAGAGTCCCTGATTTGAGGAGCTCAAAATCATAAAACAGTGTGTAAATAAAATAGCAAAAGTATGAAAAATTTGTATAAAGTGATGGAAACTACTAGGCACAAGATAGTGAAAATTAAACTGGCCTATGCAGGATAAATAAGTTTTCCAACAAGGTTTAACCTTTATCTAACACATTTACTGTGGCAGGAATATTTTAGTTGGGAGGGAGTTCAATTCCAGAGTGTTGACCTTCTGGTAACTATGAGACACCCAGAAAAGCCAGCTCAGAGACAATTGCACTATATACAAAGGAAATTGAGAGAAAAATAAAAATTTATGAGATACATAGGCATAGAAAATAGAGCCAAAAGAAAATTTTTTACTCTGCTGGTTATCAAGTTGGAAAATGCTTTATTTAAAAGCTCAGAACTAATTTAATGCTGATCCATGATCATTTTGTTTTCTGAATCACGGTGCAGATATCCATATTCACTGATATTCATGAAATGAGAAAAAGAAATGGAATTATATCCTCTAGAGAAGTGAATATCAGCAGTGTGAGAATCAACAAACAGGCTGCACTTGTATCAGTGACTTCTTGTCATGATCTCTTCAACCATGTATTTACTGAGCCCACCTCTTCAATGCTGTCTCCAACACCAATCTTCACTCGTGCAAGCTTCCAGATATACTTCAGTACAATACACTAAAACAAAATAACCTGCACAGCTATTAAACCTGCACATCTATCAAAATAACCAGCTCAACTATTTTTGCATGGTAAACACATCCCGAAATAGCAAGTACATGGTAAAATTGAGCCAGAAATACCTAGCAACACAACCTGTTTACAAGCTTAGAATCTGTATATGTACACCCCCAACCACGTACGGATCCAAGGAAAAAAATCCTTTTTAGGTATTGTTTACTCCTCAGTTTTACACATCTCTTGAAAGACCCAACTTGCAATTTTGAGTAATAGCCTGGATAATCCATTCAGATACTCTTAAACTCTAATACTACATTTAAACTTAATGAACAGAATGATCTCTCTGTGTCCTGAGGCTTCTGTTTTGAGTTTTCTCTTGGCACCCATGTTAGCATGCACTTAAAACTGGAAGGGATTTTTTTTTTAGCTTAAATAAAGATGCAGAATAATTTTATGTTATTCACAACTGAGAGGAAGAAAAATATTTTAGAGAAAGGAAACTGTTTCTAAGTGGTCATAAGAATAATTTTGAGATAGGAATGATAAAGAATACAATATTAGCAGTATTAATGTCTGGTACAAAATACTAAAATGCTGCTTTCCTACTTTGTAGTATACTGTTAATCATATTTAATGGCTGTGATTATTACTTATTTTAATTTCTTCTAAAAAATTCTTTGTCTATTTGCCTGCATTATTCTATAAATACAACACTAGAGTTTTTCAGATTGATGTTATTTGTTAGCCCATCCCTTAGCCACAGACAAAACCGAGGGCAGAGCTCTTTGTAAATTCACTAATTTATACACAAAAGTTGCTATAATTTTGTCTTTTGGAAGTTTATATTACACATTGACAACAAGAAAATTAAGATCCCAGTTAAAAGATGGAGTTTAAAATTTAAAAACTAAGATATTCAAGGGTAATATACTTCTGGACTCTCAGAAAAGAATTTTTAAGATCGCTTCAGAATATATTACTCTCAAAACGGTTGCTTTTATGTTTGAGCAGAATGAATTCTTTAGAAAGTGTTCCAGAAACTTTATAAGAAGCTGTTCAATCAAAAAATGAAGTAAATACAATGTGGCAAATCAGAGAAAAAAGAAAGAAATAAATAAAAAGAGGAAGAAAGAAGAAAATGATACATTTTACTGTATTTATTTTTATTTGAAGCAAATTTGAAGTTTCATTTTAAAAGGTTTTTACTTCTGCAGAGACTCTGCTCCCTAAGGCTGGGGTGAAAGCCTGAGGTATCTCTCTTTTGTAATTAAGATTTCACTAGAAATTTTGAGCAAAAGCCTGTGAAATTGTGGAGTGATATTTTTTAGAGCTATTTTGAAATCAAGGCTATAATTTAAAAAAAAGAGAAAGAAAAAAACTTACTTCATAGTTTCCCATGTAATCAAGGGATTTCTTATTCTCTTCTTTCCCAACTTTTTTGTACCACTAAATACAGATGAAAATCACTGACCCTTCAGCCCAGAACTTGCCTTGCTATTTCTTTCCCTTTTAACCATTTTTAATTCACTCATCTTTATGTGACCTCCTCTCCCTCTCAGATCATTAATTCACTGTTAAGTTTTTTAGCTGGAAGGGTGATGGGAACCTATCTCTTTAATTTTATAACTTTCTACATCAAATATAATACTTAAAACCACACACACCATCTTCCTCCAAAAAGATGACTGTCACTTAGCTCCTGGAACAAAATCTAATAGCTTCATCTTGCAAAGACACACCCCTCCGGCCACTCAGAGTCACAGCACAGCCCTTTGTGAGACCACACTTCTGCTCCATTTCCCATGAGACACCAGCCCCTCTGGATTTATCCATCACAATCTAGCCATATATGCTTCTGAGTGATGGAGTTTTGTAACAAATATATATGCATCAGTTAAACACACACACACACACACACACAAATTATCTCTAATACACGGACAATATAGCTACTTTTTCAGTATGTCCATCTCTTATCTCAGTGTTAAGTTTTGTATTCATCTTGGCTTGAATCTTCTTCTAGCCTTCCTTGTCCCCAATCTCCCATTATTATGGTGCCCATTTAGAACAAACCATATTGCTTCTTACTTGGCTAAGAAGATTAAGACCTACACTGTGGATTCTCTTCATTTCCATTCTTAAAAACCTCAGAATTTCACAGATTTCTCAGACATTCTCCCTTTCACTTGTGTTTTCCACATGGCCTTATCTTTGTATCTGTTCTTGTACCTTGGCAATTAATCAGTTATCTTCTGTCTTCTGTGTCAATTTCTATCTCTTTCTGGAAAAACAAAACCACCACTACCACTATCACAACAGCCATAACAACTACAACTACAAAACCCTATTTCTTCCCATCTACATCTCAGGTACATTTTCAAGTACATCTACACTTCCAAGTACATTTCCAAATGTTTCGTTGCAACAAATCCTTCTTGTAACCCTACTGATCTTTCAAAGTCTTCCGTGCATACTTCCCTGTCCCTCATGAATAAGCTTTCTCTGCTTCCTTTTCTTAAGTTCCCCCGACTTCTCAATCCACTGTGATATTTTCGCTCGACTGAAATAGCATTCTTAAGATCATCAGTTAGCTCCTGGAACAAAATCTAATAGCTTAATCTTGCAATTCTCAGTTTTCTTAGCATATCTGATACATTTACACCTGCCAACATTTCCCAATTCTCAAAATTCTGTACTCTCTTGGCTACTAAAACTCTCTATTCGTCTGAATCCTGCCCTATTTTCTGAACAACCATCGGACTTCCTATTCTGGCATACCTTCTTTCTGTCTCTTAAATGCAGAGTTCAATTGCTCCCCCAAAGTTCAATTGCTCCCTCCTCCCTTTTCTGCACATATCTCTCGGGTCAATTTCATCGATCACTGGGGCTTACCAGCACATTTGCATCCCTTTCTTCTCTCTGGAAATGTAGATTTGATTTCTAACCACTTTCCAAATTCTACTTGGTGTTTTGCAGGAACTTCAAACTCAGTATATACAGAAGGTATCTTGTCATCATGTCTATAAACTTCCTTCTCTTGCTTGAGTTTTCTGTTTTACCAATTTTTTATGTTAAAAATATAATCTAATAATAGTATTCTGTGCCTGTCCCAAAGCACTTCAATCATTACTTCCTGCATATGTTACATTTCTCTTATTAATTGAATATCTTTCTTCTTTCTAGCCATGTAAACACTACATAGTTTTTCAGACCTCAGGATTACCTTCAATATTCAGTGTCACTTATGATCAATTTCTTTTTGCTTTTCAGTGCTGGGGACCAAGCCCAGGGCTTTGTACGTGCTAGACAAATGATCTACCACTGAGTTATACTCTAGTCTAAGTCATTCTTTAGATCAATATTTAATACATGTGACTCATTTATTTTTTGCAATCATATTTTCATTTAACTTTTTACCTACTTATTTTTTATTCACTCAGTTAAATTGTAAGATTTTTCAAAAGCAATGTTTATAGATTTCATTTTCTCAATATACCTCCCTTATTTGTGTATTCAAAGCATGTCTGTGAGATATCTATGGATTTGTCTTAATCTATTAAGGTTGCTAAAATGAAATATACACTGGGTGGCTTATAAGTAGCAAAAAATTATTTTTCATAATTCTTAACATAATGAAATCTAAGATCAAAGTACTGGCAGATTTAGTATCTGAAGAAGTCCCTCTTCCTGATTCATAGATGGTCCTCTTTCTACTCTAACCTCACATGACAGAAGGGTAAGTGAACTCTTTGGGGTCCCTTCTTAAAGGGCACTAATCTCATTTATTAGGGTTTCTCTTCTCAGCTAGTTGTTTCTCAAAAGCTACCCCTTTTAATATCATAATTAAGGTTGTAGAGTTAGGATTTCACTGTATGTATTTTAGAGGGATACAGGCAGTCTATAACAATATAGTTACACACTGTATATAATGAGAATACATCCTGAGAAATGATTTTTTTGTCCGTTTGGTCCCTACCCACACATAATACAGTGTATGTAACACAAAATAAAGTGGCTTTAATGTCACTAGGCCATATAATCTCATAGCACTACCATCAATGAGTACAATGTTGTTATACATCAAATGACTATACTACTATGCCAAACACAATGTTAGCCAATAGGAAAAGATAATATAGCATTTGCCAGCTACTCAGGAGGCTAAATCAGCGTAAGTTCAAGCTCAGCATGATCAATGTTGCAAGAGTCTCAAGATTAATAAAATAAAATTAGAGTACTGAGGATGTACCTTAGGTGGTAGAATAACCCTAGCTTAAATTCTATTATGTCTCTTTTAAAAAAGATGTGTGTGACATATTACTGGCTACAGAGGAATTTCTCATCTTATGGTAGAGTCAAAAATAAAAAAGTAGATACAGCAATGTAGAATGTTGTTTTAGATATTTGTGCAGTGTAATAGGGACACAAAAGAAAAAATTCCTTAAGAGAACTGAAATATGTACCAAAAAATGTCACATGGGTTTATTTTTAAAGGAAAAATGACAGCTAAAAAGATGAGCAATGGTGAAAGGGCATTTCAAGCAGAGCACAGGTATACAGTGCAGAAAAATAATTTATTTGCAGAAGACAAGCAATTGGCCATGGGTACAATGGAACAGTGAGAGGAACTAGAAAAGAGAAAAATCACAAAAGACCTTAAATATCAAGCTAGGAGCTTTGACTCTATCATGGATGCAATAAGCAGCCATGGGGATAGTTTTAAGTACCGCAGTATCCTGGCATTACTAGCATAGTAGTATCTCATCATTAGTTAGTATTACGAGGCATGACATGTCACAAGAATGACAAGTACTAAAGGGTTTGGTTGGAAGGATAGAGGATAAGGCAGTCAACAGGAACAAATTCTAACTTCCAGGTTGCAGGTCAAGCACTAAACAAACAATGGGTACTGGGACAACATTTACACATGAAAATGCACCAAGGACAAAATTTGACAAATTTCAAAGCAGTTGAGCACCAATGTATAATTATATGACCGTCATTTAAGTCCTGGATAAGGAAAGGCACAACATTCATAACAGAACAGCTCAGTGGATTTTCACAAAGCAAACACTCTTGCATAGCCAACACCTAAATTAAGAAAATGAATACTCTTCAAAATAAAAGGAAAAATCTTAAGCAATGGGAAATATATTATCATACTTGGGTTTTGCAATACTTTCTGGATTGCCAAAGGAAGAAATGTTGGTGGGAAGATCATTTCAATTGCGAAGGCAAGAAATAACAAAGGCCTTAAAGTACTGGCATTGTGAATAGATTGGAATGGAAATGTTAAAAAAAATCTTTAGAAGACAAAGTTAATACAAATTTAAATAAATTCTTGCATAAAGTGATGGAAAACAATGGATTAAAGGACCACTCAGAAACAGAAAGTTCTCTAGTCAAAGAGCAGTTTTGTCCTGAAGCAGGGGGAACTGGTGACACATACCCGGCAGAACTTCAGAGCTGCTACAGTCTAGCTGTGTTTTCCACTCTTCTCCCCTTTAAATGGTAGTGTCTGTTGCAGTAATGTGATCAAGTATGTGGAGTGGAGACCGTGTGGTCTTTTTAATTGAACAGGACACACATCCAAGAGTTTAAACTAAGGAACCTCATATGCATGTGACCTGCATTTAGAGAAAACTGCCTTTGATTTCAAGCCTGAACCAGAATGGGATGAGGCTCTTTAGGGAAAAATGAGCATATTATGGAAATCATTGTGGCCATAAGATGGGCTCTGGTAGCTAGAAACTTTTGTCATATGATTTTGTAATTTCTCTAAACAAGTACTACAGTCTGTTTCTCCATTCACGTAAGCATGGCTGACCTTACAACCTACTTTGACCAACAAACGTTACAGGAGTGATGTGTAAGTTCTGCAGCCTGGGCATAAGAAGCATGGCAGTACTGATTCTTCTTGCAATACTGCCATGTGAATCAGATGCTATCGTCTGCAAGAAGGTGAAAGAACATCCTAAGGAATACGACAGTATAATGTGGTAAGCAGGCCTTGGTGAATGCTGCATATTGGATAAGTGTCCACTGGGATATGTGTTAAACTCTTGGCCCTGGTTCTTGGCTTTATTGGGAGGTGGTGGAAACTTTCAGAGGCGGGGCCCAGTAGTTAGGTCACTATGGGAGTACACAAAAGGGAATGGTGTGACCACAACCCCTTCTCTTTGTGTTGTGAGGTAAGCAGTTCTATTCCACATTTTCCTGCCATGATGAGATGTCTTACTACAGACTCAAAGGCACAGGGCCAGTTAATGTGGACTGAAACCTCCAAAGTTGTGAAACAAAATAAAATTCTGATTAACCCACTCAGCTGATGAGTAATGCAGAAAAACATATAAATTAGTTCCCGAAGACTGAACTCATATTTACTAGTTATTAACCACTTGCTACCTAAATATCAGCTGATTGTGGGTGTTTAATGTATAAAACCAGAATGCCAATATATTAATTTGCTTTTTGAATCATACATTTCACAATTTTCTTAAGTAGGCATGATTAGTGGATTCCTTCTTCATAGTCAGATCGAATTAGAGTATCAGTTATTATCAGATAACTTTACAGATGGGAGAATTAGAACAAGGAGTGATGTTCACAAAATTGGCACTTTTATTAATATTAGTGCCATTTACAGTAGCTTGCAGCTGCCACCCTCACAATTTATGATCTTGATATACTGCATGCAAGGTCATGAACCTATTTGTATGAAAAGTTTTCATCGCATGGTATCCAAGAAGAAGAAGCACAAAGTTCTTCAAACATGGATCTCACTCTCTGGGTCTTGGCAAAGCCCCCTTTCTGTTCTATGCTGGTTGCTTGTTGAGTAATCTATAACTGGTCTTCACCTATCATTGCTAACTTCATGTAGTTTGACATCATTTTTAAAAAAAAAAGAACATAATTGGTACAATGTAGATATAGAAAATGATAACATTTGGCATAGTAAATTTGCACCTATTCATGATATATATTTATTCCTCTTTTTTTCCCATTTCTTTCCCCTCCCTTCAAGCTTTCTTATAATCCTTATTTACAAAGCTTTGTTTCCATTTTATCCTCTTTTCTCATGTTTTTCTTTTCTCTTCCCCTCCCCTCTCCCTATGTCCCCTCTTCTTTTAAACAATTTCATCGTATTCCACAATATCTATTATACATTTTGGTTATTTGCATTTTCAGTTTCTCACACCATAGACAATGAGATATTTTCACATGTGTGTTGGATTTTTTGATTTAAGAGTACAGTCTCAAGGTGCAATCCATTTATTAGGAATGTCTGAAATTAATCCTTTATGGCAGAGCAAAACTCCATCATATAAAAAAAAACTACATCTTATTTCTTCATTCATCTGTTGATGGACATTTGGATTGTTGCCAATATTTAGCAATTATAAACTGTGCTGCTATAAACATGGGTTTGTATGGTGCTGTGTTATGATGCTTTTCATTCTTTTGGAAAGATACCAAGAAAGAGAAAAGCTGAGTAAAATGAGACTGCTAGTGTGAGCCTTTATGAGAAATCTCCACAGTGATTCCCACAGTGAATGCACCAGTGTACACTCCTACCAATAGGGGAGAAAGGTTCCTTTCCCCCCTACAAAGCCAACATTAGTTATTGATTGATTTCTTGACAATAGCCATTCTTTCTGCAGTGATATGGAATCTCAACATTGGTTTAATTTTTATCTTTTGAATGACCAAGGATTTTGAATATTTTTTCATATATTTATTTGCCATTTGTACTTCATCCTCTAAGAAGTATATATTCATCTCAAATGGCCATTTTTGGATTGTATCTTTAAATTTGGGGGGAGTCTGATTTTTTCAGTTCTTTATATATTCTAGCTATTAGATCTTTGCCTGAGGGACAACTGGCCAAAAACCTTTTTTCGCACTATAGGTTGTCTTTTCACCCTGTGATTTCTTAATAAGAGAAGATACCAGGTGTCGATTCTTTATACTTCTCATGCAACCAGGATTTTGTTATTGAAGTCTTCCTACACCCATGTCCTCAAAAGTCTAACCTATTCTCTCTTCCAGCAGATTTAATGTTTCTGTTTTAATATTTAGATTTTTAATCCATTTTTATTTTATTTTAATGCATAATGATACACATGGATCTAGTTTTATTCTTTGGTGTATGGCAAGCCAGTTTTTACAGCACCATTTATTAAAGAGGCTTTCTTCCAGTGAACATGTGTGGTTCCTTTGTCAAACATATTGTGGCTGAATGTTCCTGGAGTTGTTTCTGTATTTTCTAATCTGTTCCATTGATCCTCTGGTCTGTATTTTTGCTAGTACCATGTTATTTCTTTCAGTGGCCTAGCAGTCATTGTTTCTTTTTAAAATGACTTAAAAGTAACTCTACTCCTATCCATGCTGCATAGCTTATTTTCCTCAATTTGACTATTTATATGTTAATTATTATATTTAGAGGAAGCATATTAGCCATCTATCCATAATTCTACATTACTTCTCTCTGGTATATTTGCTGACTAAATGATACCACAGAACGTAGTAAGAGAAATGACAGAAGAAGACAGAGGAAATAAATACATGAAAACAGAAGGGCTATGCCCTGCTGCACATAGTATTGTAAAATATTCATTTCTATGAGTCGAAAGAAGTAAACACACACTTTTCCTGTGGCTTTTATTCTAATTGATTGTTTGTCTTGTCTTTAAGTAATACATTTTTTAAAATACAAATAATTCTTGTCCTTAGCTACTGTCTTTATTGTCCTATTATAAGCCATGTTTCTGCTTGAAAGATGTTTTTAATCTGCTTAGGAAAAGTGCTACAATGAAGTACATAGCGCTGGCTGGTTCTGGAATACCACTCTTCCTGGTTGGTGATCTTCTTATCTGACCACCCTTTTTACACTTTTTTTTTTTACAAAGTACTGTCTTTCTTATCCCCTAGATATTAATGGCCTATAATCTTCTCACTCTGCTTCTTACTGTCTCTTCTTCCACAGCTCTACTCATATGATTAATACATCTCCATGATAGTCAGTGTTCTCTGAGAAGCAGATGCCAAGATAGGATTAAATGTTCAAAAATTTGAGAAATACCTGTGAGAGAAATAGAAAGAAGCCTTTTCAACAGCATTACCAGAGAATTCATATCAAAATTCCTTATCATAGAAGTCTCCTATCTCCATGAAGTTCTCCTTCCTTATCATCTCTTCTATACCGAGGCATTTTCTGGCCCTGGCCTCAGTGCAAGTAAGAGAAGGGTTTCAAAGCAGAGCACAGAAGGCACTTGGTCACACGTTTGTATGCTTCCTGCAGCTATCTGGGAGAATCCTTTACTTGGTTGCATCCAGTTGCTGTTCAACAATTTCTGCTCCATGGCTAACAGCCCGAGCTTCTGTTCTGAAAATTAGAATCGTAATTTTGATTGCAATTGTCACCAATTATCTTCAACAGATACTACACATGCACCCTATTAGTGTGTACAATAAGTCATCATTAAGCCCCTATTCTAAGCCAGACATACTATCCCGAAGAAATCCTACAAACAGTACCAGGAAATAAACATATAATAAGTAATTATAAGTCATTTGTTCTTTCAACAAGTATTTGTTGTATACTCTTATATCCCAGACACTGGTACAAGTGCTTGTAAATAGAACATATAGTGCATAAGTGCACAACAATAAATATATAGTAAATAAAACATGACAAAGTGTTCTAGCTGGATAACTACTTCCAGATGTATAAGTTAAATTTAAAAAATCATTAAAATGCAATGTAGTACATAAGATAGAGAAATCCATTTTTCAAAGCATAAGTAGGAAGTGTCCAAGTGAATAAAGAGAGGGGCAAAGTTCTTTGAGTTCTTAGAGCAGCATAATCACAAGCGAAAAATACCACAATGTGTGAGGAAATGTATAGTATGAGTTGTAGCAATTGACTATTTCAGCAATTTAATGAGAAATCATAAGTTCTGGAGTTCAGTGTTTATTAAATCAATGAAAGTTTGTGAAAGAAGGAAGGAGGCCTGAGAAATATAATAAGAGATACCACTGTAAGGATTTAGTGACAGATCAGATTTGGGATGTCAGAAAAGAATCTTCTTTTTTCAACATGTCTAATGTCTGTCTCACTTCCTGCAGTATATTTCTCCCTGATGTCACCATTTATAAAGGTATTATAATTGGAAACCTAAGTGAGATCCCCACATATCTTGGAATGCATGCAACAAATACATGAGGAGTAAACTAATAACTGTGTCACAAACAAAATTTGATGTAATTACCTATATCACCTGGGTTCTCACAGCTGCAAACACAAAACCTGTTCTGACTGAACAGAAAAGTTTATTAAAGGACATTGGCTGGCTTGCATAAACATGGGAGATCTCGAGAAACAGACTGGCTGCGAGAGTTTCAAAAACAGTGCTGAAAACCAAACCACAAACTGATGAGGAAACAGCTGCCACCACCTGAATTAAACACTGGGAACTTGACTGAAATGACTCTGCAGAATTAGACCATCACCTCAGCACAGGCTTTGGCCTCGCCAGCACAGCACCATCAAACCTGAACCCCATTTCTGCCACCCACCAGTCTGGCAACCACCCACCCATTTGGAGCCCATTTCCCTAGGCTGCACACTTCTGGCATTAAGTTTTATGTGAGTGCATCTGATTTGGTGGAGTCTGAGTCACTTCCCCAAGTCTCAGCAGAGAGGGAAACTGAGAAAATTGAGTTTTATCTTCAAAATCAAACTTCTATGCCACGATGGTAGGTCTGTCATGGGAGAAATTTCTCAAATATGGGAAGAATTTGAGCTGTGATGGTTAGTCCTGCAGATTATGCCTAAAATTTTACTTGTGACTTTAGCCAAACATTTAAATGCCTATTGAAAAAAGGTACCAAGGCAATGGTCCACAGTTAAAAAGGGACACTCCTTGTCTTACAGCACATATTTCAGAAGCTAAAATACCTTTTTAAAAGTGTGAGACTCTTCCCTGCTGCAAACACAGGCATTCTCAAAAAAAATTTTATTTCAACTAATATATGACATTGTTTCAAATGAATAGTAAGGATTCTGTTCCACAAAACACATTCTCTTTTTCCAAGTTTGCCAAGTTGGCTGACAATTTCTTGCATTTAGATGGCTCCATTATTTATTTTGGATTGAATAACAGTGTGTTTTCTTCTTGTTCCTTCAAATGAACAGTTTGGAAGTGTTGTTCTGTCAGCTGTCATTGCTAGTTCCCAAATGAAATTTACTCAAATGCTTTATAGTCTAATCCAGTGTTTCCAGCAACACCTTCTGTGATGATAGAAAATTTCTATATCTGTGATGTCTGGTTAAAAGACATTTGAGAAGCTATGATGGGAAGCTATAAAGCTCTTAAAATGTGCCTAATGTCACTGTAGGACTGAATTTTTTATGTACTTTTAATAATCTAAATTGAAACAGTCACATGTCACAATCAACTAGTAAATTGGTACAAATATTCAGGATTAAAAAGTGATCCTAGGCTAGAATATTACTTTACCTAATTTTGGAATGAGGGATCACTTTCCTTTTCTTTAGTGGTCATTAATAATCCTTGACAAAACTTGTATGACTAACACTTTTATTGGAAACAGAAGTAGACAAAATTCAGCCATATCAAATCAAGATGGATCTAGAAAACTGACTGTAAGTTTCCTTGATCCATCCTGATCCTGATCTTCATTAGGAAAAGGACTCAATGATTAACATTAAAGTGTGAATATAGATGAAAATCTTTGGAAAGAATATGTAAAGTCAAAAAAAGAATATGTAAACTCATTTTAACAATAGATGGGTAGACAATTCATATCAACTACATATATGTCTTTAAAATTTACTTCCAAGAAAGTAGTTATAATACTGTTAATTCAAATGTGTCAAAATTACAGAGTTAATTGCATGACCATAATTGAAAGTAAATCCATAACGATGATACTAACCTAACCAAAATTTTTATTTGTAAAAATGATAGTAGTGATTGAAAAAATCATCAAAGCAATTCAACACTGACAGCATATCTACCAAACAACTGTCTCTTGCAGTGTGCTCAGTAGATCTTTGCCACTTTGTTGAGCAATGTATGGCAGTTGACTTATTAGCAAAAGACAGATTCAATTTTAGTTTATAAATACAAACACGTAGAAAGAAAATGTTTAAATGGGAAAGGTAACAAGGAAAGGAGGAAGGAAGGGAAAAGAAAGAATTAAGATACATACATGTATCCACTTCCTATAATGAATGTAATTATTATGTACTATATATATATATATATATATATATATATATATGTACCAATAAAAATGTTTTAAAAATTGTAGCACTTGTTGGAGAGGATGACTAAATTTAATACAGATTTACTATCTACATAAATTGGGCATTATCCACCTGGAAAAATCAAAGGAAGATTACATTTTGCCCTAGGTTGATCCACACTCCAAACAAAAGGTACTCTGACTTTGAGAATCTCTGTACTTCAGAGGAAGGTAATTGAACCTGAACTTGCTAAATAGATGAATGTTTGTCAGTATCTTGTTTTTGCCACCACATCCATTAAGGAGATTGGCCTACAGTTTTGTTTTTTTTTTTTTTTTTCAGTTGGGTCTTGTCTGGCTGTGGAATCAGAGTGATGCTGGCTTCCAGGAGTGAATTTGGATGTCTTCCTTCTCCTTCAATTTCAATAAAGAGGTTGAAGAGTATTGGTACTAAATCCTTCTGAAGACCTTGTAGAATTCAGTGGTGAATGCCTTTGGAATACATGTTTTACTTTCCTGGTAGTTTTTTTTTTTTTGTCTGTTTTTTGTTGTTGTTGTTGTTGTTTTTTAATCACTGCCCAAACTATTACTGACTGTAGCATTTTTTTACGTCTTCTAGGCTCAGATTACACGTCTAGGAATTTGTCCATTTTTTCAAGTTTTTCTAGTTTGTTAAAGAACAATTTTTCATAATAGTTACTATCAATTTCATTAATTTTTGCTGTGATCTTTATGCCCCCCCCCTTAAACTGGTTTAAGTTTGTACTAATCTTGATTTTTTTAGTATCTTTTTTTTTTTTTTTTTTTTTTTTTTTTGTACCTGGAATCAAACTCATGCTCGTACTTACTAGGGACCTCACCCCAGGCAGGTGTGGTGCCACTGAGCTATATTCCCAGCCATTTTTCTAGTATGTTGAGGTGTATCATTATGTTATTTATTTGAGTTCATTCTGTTTTTCTAATGTAAATGTTGCAGCAATCAACTCCCCTCTAGGACTATTGTCATTATGCCCCAAAGGTTCTGGTATGCTGAACTAGCACTATAATTGGTTCTAGCAATTGTTTAATTATTCCTTGGTTTATTTTGTGACCTATTCAGTGTACTGGAGTGTTTTATTTTATGTCTAGGTGTTTGCAAAATTTCTATGGTTTCTTTTGCTATCAATTCTAATTTTCATGTGTCATGATTAATAATATAAAGGGGATGATTTCTATTCCTTTGTATTTATTTAAGCAAGCTTTTTGACTAGTATGTGGCCTACTGTGGAGAAAGTTGCACGTTTTCCTGAGAAGAATGTGTGTTCTGCTACAGTTGGATGAAACATTCTGTAGAAATGAATCAAGATCATTGTTTTGAAGATGTGGTTCAGTTCTGAACTTTGTTATTTTTTGTTCAGTTGATCTATTGTAAACCTGGGGTACTGATGTCATACACTATGACTGTGTTGATGTTCACTTGATCTTTTATGTCTAGTAGTATTTGTTTTATGATGTATATATATTTATATGTATATATATATATATTTATATATGATGTATATATATTTACAATTGCTATCTCTTCCTGTTGAATTGTTCCCTTAACTAATATGTAGTAATCATCTTTGCCCCTTCTGACCAGTTTCAACTTGAAGTTGAATTTATCTAATAATAAAATTTCTGCTTTCACTTGCTTTGGGGATCCTGGTTTTCCAACCTTTGATGTTTAGTCTGTGCATTTCTTTTTGTATTAAATGAGTCCCTTGAATGCAATATATTTCTGGGTTTTGTTTTGTTGTTTTGCTTTTGTTTTTTAAGTTCAGTCTGCCAATCCGTATTTTTTTTAACTGGGTATTTGAGGCCATTAGCACTGAGATTTATTACTGAAGATAGTTGATTTTTTTCTGTCACTGCAATCTTTTCCTTTGGTAGGCTCATTTATTTTTCCCTTTTTGTTTAACTGCTCACTTTGCTTCATGTATTCATGCTATCTGAAGTTCTGACTTTATTAGTTTCATTGTCTTGGTCTAAAGAATTCTAGAGTAATTAATAGAGTGTTGGTTTTGCTGTTTATGAGTCATTCAAGGTATTCTTTGTTTGAAATATCCTTATCTCTTCCTCAACTTTAGCATACAGTTTTCCTGGATATTAGTCTGGGTTGGAAGTTGGTTTTTTTTTTTTTTTTTAGAGCTTGAAACATTGAACTCCAAGCTCTCTGGGTCTTTAAAGTCTGTGTAGAAAAGCTAACTGTAATCCTAATGGGTTTATGTTTTAAAATGATGGGGGTGTGGGGAGTTGTTTTGTTTTCTGGGGTTTTGTTTTGCTTTGCTTTTTGCTTTTCACTGACAGCTTTTAAAATTCTGCCTTTGTGTTGGACCTCTAGCATTTTGGTGAGCTTCTTTCTTCACTGTAGTTATTTGACATTGCAACAAATCATCAAAAAGATCTATCATGACCAGGATGCAGGGATTATTCAATACACGCAAATCAATAAATGTACTCTACCATATTAACAGAACCAATGACAAAAATCACACAATCATATCAATAGATGCCAAAAATATCTTTTGACAAAATTCATCATCCACTCATAAAAACCCTGAAGATAATAGTAATAGAAGATACTTATCTCAATCTGATAAAAGTCATTTATGAAGGCTCCAAATTTTCTGATATTTTTGGTGATATGAAATAACTGTTAAAACCAAGAATCCTAAAAAATATTTTAAAAAAGAAAATAAAATTTGCTGTTATATGTAGTGGCAATTGCCTGCCACTTGTAAGCTTTCTGCAGATATTAAAACACCATACTAACATGTCCTATCAAAGTAAAGATATTTTATCAGTGAATAAGAAAGTAACTATTTCTTTACAAGTTCTAGAGAATCAATATCCTAAAAAGTTACTTTTTAGAGATGTTTATATCATTGTGTTTTTGTGTGACAATGTTGTTATCCATTAACATTTTTATGTCTACATGCAAAAATTGGAAATACAAGTTTTCAACCTTTTTTAAAAGCCAAAAGGTTTCATTTGAGTTGTGATTTGCTTGAAAGTTTTAAAACATAACAATATACTACTGATAATTTATATTTTTAACTTTTTAAATGGTAATTTAAGAAACTTCATTATTTTTAAAAAGATTTTTTTTGATGTGTATGCCAGTATTGTATTAGTCTAGAAGGAATATGCATATAATTTATTTCAAAACACAAGGGTAAGTACTTGCTGAGCACACATATGCCCCTAGGTTCAATCAACACCACCAACATAAATGAATAAGCAAGAGCTATATGATGTAAACAATTTTACTGATACAGGTTGTACTTTTATAAAGGCCATGATTTCACTGTCTGGATATAGAAATCAAGTGCCTTATGTGAGCCAGGAACTTATCATGTATGATTTTATTTATCCTTCACAGTGACTCTAAGAGACAGTCATTCATATTCCTAGCTTTCAGAATGGGAAAGTAAGATTAAACACAGTAAATTATTTTCCCAGAGCCAAAGCATGTGAGTGAATATATCAAGATTGGAATGCAATCTTACCTGGCTCCAAAGGCCTAAGCCTGGCCACGTTGTGTTGATACTTTCATAAACACGGATCTAAGATTGTGGTGATCTTGCATGCCAACATAAGGTTAGCAGAATAATAGCAAAAAAAAAATTCAGATTGATTAACTTATATAATAGATATTTAATTGTATCTGGATGGTGTATGCTTTGTTGTGGTTAATATCTAGCTATCCTTCCAAGCCTCCTGCACTCATAGGTGGAGCTTTTGGAAGGGGACTGGCTTATAAAGGTGTTAGAGCTGAACTGCTGTTAGGAGGTAGGGTGGTCACTGTAAATATATGACCTGGAAGGGTTCATCTTCCTTCCAGGGAGCTCCTTTTGTCATGTTTTTGCTTCTAATAAGCCACACATGAGCAATTTTCCTATAGCTCATCCTTTTCACCATGCCATTCAGCCTTGAAGCTGGATGACTATATACTTAAACCTCTACAAACTGTGAATCAAAATAATCCTTTCCTCCTTTAAATTGTGAATTTTGGGTATTGGGTCTCATCAGTGCAAAAGTAAGATAGATTTTTGGTTCCTGGGAAGAGAGGACATGGCTTGATACTATCTGAGCATGTGGTTCAGAAGCCTTTGGAAGTGGTTTGCCAGAGTTGCAAAGTTTCAGAGATGCTGCTGGAGAAGCAGCCCTAGTATGCTGAAAGCCAAGCTTGGAGATTGATTCTGGTCAGAGCTTAGATGATGAAAAGGCAATCAGTAAAGACCAGGGTGAGGTTTAAGTTAAGAACAAGGGCTACCTTGGTACTTGGTCCTAAGACCATGTGTCATGCTCAGGTAAAATTTTGTCTACATTTTGCTCATGTCCTGAGACTTTGAAATAGGTTGAGATTAAGGGCAACAAACTAATTTATCTAAAGTAGGAAGCATCACGCCACCCTAAAATGCTGAGAGTGTGGTATAGATATTGTTGGTGGGTTTTAGATAGATATATATTGAAAATAAAGAGTAAAAACCCATTTTGACAGCTTTCAGCTTTATAAAAAAGAAAGCGCCCACAGAGATGGGAAAGAAGAGAGCTTGATTGCTGAAAAGATTGTCATTAAAAGAAGCCAAGTATTTTGAATTAGAACAATAGGAAAAAGAGTTAAAGTATATGACAGGAATCAGGAAGATCCCATTCTGCAGCCTGACAATTACAAAATGAAACTTTTCTTTGAGAAGAGAGCTGTAGGCCACCATGCTACAGAATGGAAACATAAGAAATTTGTTTCCTAGGATTCAGTTCACAGTGCTCAGCAATACAGACTTGGGAGCTCTCTAGAGTCATGGTTCAAGAATGGCCAGTTGTTTGAGTTGGCAGCAGACTTTGGCATCATACACACGGCACTGGGTTTACAGGCTTATAGAATGTAATAGTTGTGGGACTAGGAAGGTTTCCACCCAGATATAAGAAGAAAACCTCGGAGGCCAGGCAATGTGACCCTGAGAGAACAATGCATGAAGCTGTGAGAATGAAGTAAAAAATATAGTGAATATCCAAGTGTATTGGAGAAACTAGGAACATGAAATGTCTGAGGACAGCCACAAGGAATGAACAAAGTTATGCCAAGAGAAAATTCATGAAGGTTAACCCAGCAATGCTGCAGTGGCAAGGCCACCCAACACTTTGTACTTCATATGTCGTGGCCACAATTTTTCTTGGGTATTGGACAGGTAGTTACAAAATTTAGTATCTGCCTTGCTTGGTTTGGGTTTTGCTTTGATTCCATTGTTTTCTATCCCCCAGTCCTCCATTTTGAAGTGAAAACATAACTGTGAACCACTGCATGTTGAAAGTATTTAACTTTTTCTGTTTTTCACAGAGATTCATAGCTAAGAATTTTCTTGGAGTCTCAGATAAGACAGTACTGGACTTTTCATAAATGCTAAAATTGTTAAAACTTTAGTGACCATTACAGATAGACTAAATGCATTTTGCCAAAATAAATATGCATGAGTCTTTCTGGAGACAGGGCATGTGTTATGGTTTATATCTAGATGTCCACTCTGTCCAAAGTCTTCCACATTCAAAATGATTTGTACTATAAGCTTGAAAGTCATTTGGTAGGAACTCAATCCATTTTTCTTGGGCAACAGGACTAAAGATAGAAGCTGAATCTCTGGATAATATGAAATTCCATTTTATTTATATCTGAGTTATTATACATTAGCACCAGGGGGATTTTACTGTATTTTCCTTTTACATTTTGTTTCTATTAGTACATTTGCTGTGTAATTATTATATCTATCATAGGGGGTTGTTAAATGTACAAAACACATCTGAACTATTTTCAGGTCTCCTTCTTTTATCCCATCCTCCTTTTCTCCATCTCTTAGTAATAAACATATAATATTTTAAAAATCAAACTTCTACAATATCAACTCACTGAATCATAATATTGCTGTTTAAGCAAAATATGTTGTAAAGGATTGTAATACCATATAGGATAATTTTGTGTGTTTTAATGAAATAGCTTCTAATTTTCATGGACTTTTAGAAGTTAATGGTATTAGTTCCTTACAATATTTAATTTAACTTCAAAGCATATAAATTTAATTTTCTTGAAAGAAGTATGTAATTAGTATTCTCTTACTTTTTCAGAATTGATTAAGGCTGGCTCTTGAGAAAATGGAAAATTGAGGAAGTGAGCATTAAAGAATGATTGAGAACTCAATTTTAAATTTGCCTGATATAAGTAGGAAAAATTAGAAGAAATGAAGAGTAGAGATTAACAATATTGTGACACAAAAAAGCATTCTCACGGTAATGGCCAAAACATGGGATGTAGGAAAGAGACAAGAGCATGGTATGTGCTTATTGAAATATCTTCCTTCACTGTGGTTCTTTAGGTTCCGTTACTTCTGCATATGCAATTTGCTTGATGTGGTTGCATGAGGTAGTGCCCCCTCACCTCAAGAATACCAAAAGCTCATTAGTCCAGGGCAGTTTATTAAATGGGTGATAGTGAAGGAAATTCATGGCAGTGGGTGACTATGATAGATAATGTGAGCTATCTCTGATGCTAGAGTAGCCTCAAGTTACCATTGAGAGTAGTGAATGACCAGTGCTCAAATTATGAGTATAGAATTTTTAATTCAGGAATCACATAAGATATGCATTGTTATTTTTGGCAATGAATTCAGTGGTTAATTTCTACACAAAGAAATATTTAACTAACCATCCTTTAAAATCTCCAGTTCTCTCTAGCTCTAAAGAGCTAGAGAACTTGAAATAGTTTTCAGAGACCAGGTCATTCTACTCATTTTTAAGAGAAATACAGCACATTTAACTTATTTTTCGGGGTCGGTTCCTCCAAATTACTAAATTTATAAATATGATGGCTATCTTCTTTTAAAAATATACTTGTAAATTTGTTATGCTTTAATTTCCTGGTCCTTAAAAATGTAAATTGATACTAATTTTCCTTTTCTTTCTCAAAACTCTTCTGCAACTTAATTAACTCTTTTCCTCCTCCTTTACATTTTTTAACTGTTCTGTTTGTGTCTTCCGCTATCTGACTTTATACTTACCATAATTATAAATTTAAATAAGCTTCAACATTCATGTTTCAGTTCTATTTTGACCATTATATTCTCCACAGGACATCATTCACATGGGTTCTGAGTAATTACCACCATTGAATAACTTCCCTAATGTATATCTCTATATCTCCCCTTTTATAGCCCTTAACCCCTAAAATCCGAGGGCTATATCCCAATATCCTATAGTAATTCATCTTGTTGAAATCACTAAATTCTATTCCTCAATTAATTTCAGATCTAATATTTGGCAATGGGGGGGGGTAAAAAATCATTGTTTTAATCCTGGACTGTCCATAGCAACCCAAATATTCTCCCTGTTTCCTGCTTTCCTTTGTACAATTTTGCTCAAGAAGACTTCTGCAAGCTTTTTAAGAATATGATGCCCTTGTTCAAAATGCTTGCTAGCTAATAGTTATATACATATATGTACATTGAATATTGCATAACCATGACAATATCAATTTCTTTTGGCATGATTCTCTCCACAATATGATCAGAGCTAAAGACTGTAGCAGGGCAATTTAACATACTAATTAAGTGCATAAGCTCTGAAGCCTGAATCCCTCAATTTGAAACCTGCCATACCTTTTCTACCTGTGATGAGTAGAATTCTAACATAGCCATAAGAATCTTGGCTTCCAGTGTACACATATCTCATTCCATTTATTCAAACAGGATTGAAGTACTGCTGAGAAGGGATTATGGATGCAATTAAGGTCCTAAATCAGTCGACCTTAAGGTAGGAAGATTATCCAGATGGGCTTCATGTAGTCAAATGAGCCTTTTAAAAGTCGAGATTCTTTTCTAGATGGTAGTAGAAACTGAAAGTCAGAAATTAAAAGCACAAAAAGCATTCAGTATGCCGTGCTGCCTTAAAGATGGAGAGGGCAAGAAGTAGGATTCAGGGTAGAAGCTCAGAGTAATGTCTAGGTGACATCAGCAAGGAAATAGGGATCTCAGGCTTAAGAATAAAAGAAACAGAATTTCTCTAACATTGAGAGTGAGTGTAGAAGCTTATTTTTCCTGTAGGCTTCAGATAAGAACTCAACCTGACTGACCATGTGGTTTACTCATGTGATACCCTGAGAGCTTGACTATGTAGAGCTGGACTTCTGACCCACAAAACTGTGAGCTAATAAAAAGACGCTCTTTAATCTACTAAGAGTTACACAGAAGTAGAAGATTAACATTCTTCATGGCATGACAGATGACTTTCCCCAGAATAAGGGACCAAAAAAAACAGCAAGCAGACACCTCTAATTCTATTTCTAAACAACAACAAAAAAAGTCACAGTCTATGTCTTAGAAATCCCCAAGCCACTAAGCTCAGTTAACATTCAAAAGAAGCAAAACAAGGCTCCACCTCTTCAAGGAAGAAATATCATAATTTGTGTATGAACTGGGCATCATGGTGCATGCCTGCAATGTCAGCACTGGGAGACTAAAGCACGAGTTCAAGCCCAGCCTGGGCGACTTAGGGACCCTTGTCTCAAAATTTTAAAAAAAGATGAGTGCACGTATATAATACATCTTATTTCAATTTTTCTTTTTTTTAGTACTGAAAATATGCACTATTAAAATTTTGTTTAAAAAAGAAAAGATCTAGAAGGAATGTAACTCAGTGTGAAGGTCCTGGGTTCAATTCCTATCACCCAAACAAATATAAATAATATTAATTTGTATAATTTGTAGGCATATTTTTAAAACTCTGGAGTAGTAATAATTAATGTTTTTCTGGTTTTGCTACTGTTCAGTAATAGCTTATGTAATGTAAATGAGAACCCCTGAAATAAGTAGTGCATTTATACACATTTTATAGATGAGGAAATGGAAGCACAGGGCAGGTAATTTGCCTAAAGTCGTGTATAGCAGCTAGCTTTGTTGAATGACATTTAAATTCTTAACTCCAAAGCCTGAGCTTTCAGTTACTATGCTAATTTTTATAATTCTCTTAAAAATATACTTCAAAATAAAATGTTATCAGCAAACATAAGATACTAACCAATGGAAATGAAGCTATAATTGAGTGAATTTATAATTAGTTCAATGGCCATTTCCAGAGATACCTGAATAATGAATAATTCAAAGTCTAACTGGAAGGAAAATTATGATTGTTTAACATTCTGTAATCCACAATTTACTCTAAAACAGTATGTTAGTGTTTGGCATTATCTGTGTTTACCAAATTAACAAATAGCCAGAAGGTGGTAGAGTAACTAATAGACAATCTTACAATCCTAAAGGTTCTCAAAGTGTATTGCTATAAGGCAAATCTAACACATGATACATTTAAAAGTTTAGTGCTTGGCCTGGAAAGAAGTGACAATATTTTCACTTACTGAAAACAATTTTATGCAGCTTTCTATTGGTCTTTTTTGTTGTTGTTTTTGTTTTTAGTACCAGGAACTGAACTCAGGACATCGTGTTTGCCAGAGAGGCGCTGATATCCCTGAGCTATATTCCCAGCCCCTTTATTTGTCTTTTTATCTGTCATTTGATATCTGTGCCTGCCATAGCCTTGACTAGAATTTCAGCTGAAAAAAGCAGACAGGTGCTGCTCAGACCAGACCTGGAGAACCAAATTCCGGACTAGGTAATGCATTGAAATTTGCATGCAGGAATTTACAGGGAGCGAGTTAATTAGAATTCTGGGAGTCTTGCAAAGCCAGTCAAGAAAAACAAAGAATCCAAGAATATCTAACTTGAAAAAGAGGAGATAAAAAAAAGAGAATAGATTTCTTAACTCAAGTACTAGAAGAGGTGATATGGTAAAAACGTTTCATTTAATTTTCTGTAGTTTCCAAAAGGAGAACTAAAACAAATGACTCGAAATTGTAAGGTGGCAGATTTTTGATCAATATAAGAATTCCCACAGTTCCAGTTATCTCACAGCAATCCAGGCTGCCTTGGAAAATGGTGAATTCTAGGTCACCAGAGAAATTCCGAAAGCAGCTGAATGGCTATTTGTCAGACACTGTAGAGAAGATTCATTTTGTAGATGGAGAGTTGGAGTAAATTACTTCTAAATCACCTTCAAACTCTAAATGTCTTCAGTTTATCCTACAGTACACTGATACCTCTTCAACCTTTATTTCCACTACGTGGTCTATTAAACTGTGCCCATTAGTCAAGCATGTATATTCTGTGTTATAATTACCTTTTGCTTCTTGGTTCTAAATATTTTCTTTTCACTGGCCTAGCCTTTGCCATATTATTAGATTGGCAAACTCGTTGCCATCCTTACTGAGACTTTCACCAATAGTTAACCCTAGTTAGACTCTTTACTCTCTCAACATTATGTTCATTTCTGTAGGATAGCATTTATGACATTCCATCCCATGTTATGTATTTTTTATAGCTGTCTTTATTCCAAGGAAACTGAAAGCTACTTGAAGGCAAGGGCCATAGATTGCACACTTCAGCATTCTTGTGCAGTTTTATGTACAATGATTGGCTATGACTGCCCTAATAATACAGGCTTCTTAAATTGGATTTGACATGGCTGCTGTGTAAAATCAAAAGTGAGATTGGAAGTGTAATTTAAATATGTTTTCTGATTGAATGAACTTTTGAAGCAGAATATTTGTGCCTCCCCTTCACTGACCCTAGTAGTTCCTTTTATTTCTGCCTGATTTGTTCTGCAGTCAAAGGCATAACATTTATCTTCCTAAAGTATATAACAGAGTGGTATTTAGTACACTCATAATGTTGTACAATTGTTACCATTATGTAATTCCAACATTTTTTCATCACCCAAAAGGAAGCCTATAACTATTAAACAGTTACACCTGGTTCTTTCTACTCTTAATCGTTGAGAGCACCCATCTGCCTCCTGTCTCTGTGCTAGTATATTTGCAGCTCTGACACAAAGTCTTGTACCAGGTGGCTATTCATTAAATATTTGTTGAACCAAATTTGAGTGGAAAGGCACTATCCAAAAATACACATGATGAAACAGCAATAAAAACCAAGAGAGACCAACTGTTTAAGTATACATTATTTAACAAGGGTGTTATTTCTGAGCTTAACATTGCATAAGAAGTGTGTATTTTGCAGCACTTTGAAGCATACAGTTCTGCATAAGCCTTAAAAAAAACTATATCCATAAAAACAAATCAGAAATTATCTATGCAAAAGTATGTTGGAAGAAAAGTTTTTAAATTCTAATTTTGCAATTAGAACTTCTAATTTCCCTCAAAATATACATGGATGATTAAGATAATAAAGACTCCTTAGCAATTGTTATCTGAAGAAAAGTTAAGTTTTCCTCATACATTCTTCATTGCAATAGCTTATTTCATAATATTCAAAATATTATTTATTTCTGATTTTGCCTTCAAAAAAAGAAGCTATCCAGTAAAGGAAGATTTCCTTTTTGACACTTTTCTTTTGTGAGTTTTAGAAGCTGGAGAATGGACAAAGGTAAAATCCAAAGCCAACTGTCACTTCTAAACAATAACCCCATTTAGAATTCTGCCACTGGTTTATAATCTCATGCATTGGTGATGGCAAAAGACTGAGTTTGACACATAGTGATAATCTTTTATGTTTTCTTCTCCTCCATGATCAATACCTTCATATTTTTATGCTACTTTCCTCCTGCTGCTAGATGATCTATGCTTTGTGCCTTGGTTTCTCTACCTAAAGAATTAATCCACAGATCATGTAATTTAAAGGAACTGAGCATTTTTGTTCAGTACTAAGTGCTCTCTAATTGAAGAAAGTTTACCAAAGTATAGGGACAATTTAAGTTAATTAAATTCAGTGACATTAAACTAACCATAAAACTCTCAATGTGTACAAAATGACTCATTTCAAACAAGCCCTGTTTAATATCATGAAATTATAAAGGGTTAGGACTTAGTTAGATATTATGCCAAACAATCTTGAGGCCAAAATTAAAAGGATTTTTTTTTTCCTCAGAGGAAAAAGAAGTTTTTCTGTCATGATTATTTTTACTTCTTTTTACATTCAACATATTTCTTAAGGCACAGTTTTGTTTCTTTGTAACTCACAAGGAGAGTGGAATGAGAAAATTTCTCAAATTGCTATCAGTGGAAATAGATTAGATATTTGACATACAGAAGGTAACAGATGAAGGAAGAAATTATTTCAAAAAGACACTGAGTGTCGATTGGAAGGTGTAGTCAAAGTCACATTACTAGAGGGGACACACAGAGAAGCTGCCTTCCTGGGACTTTCCTTGACCAGGTTTTCACACATGTCCATGTCATTTCCATTAGCAATGTCACTTCTAGGAATTTATCCTAAGGAATTGATAGGAAGAAGAGTGATGAAACTGTATGAACAACAATATTTATCCAATAGTTACTAAAATGGAACATTAAACCTGGAAGCCATCTAAATACCCAAGGTAGGAATATGAAATATGAGGCAGCCACTGAAAACAGTTATGTAGCTCCACTTTATTGTCATGGAGAGCGACTATAACATAATCCTTAGTGATAGAAGCAGTTTACAGAGCAGTGTGCACTGTATACGTATTATATTAATTACATACTATGTGGTTTCAAAATGACATTTTAACAACGATTACCTCTTTGTAGTATTTTGCTTTATTTTTAAATTTAAGCTATTTTTAAGTACATTTATTTTATAAGACATACACAGTGGCCTCATATCTTAGTCTGGGCTTATATAATAAGTATATCATAAATAAGGTGCTTTACAATGCGTGGAAGTATATTCACAACTTCTAAAGCCTAGGAAGACCAAGAACAAAGTGTCAGTAGATTCAGTGTCTTATGAGGATCCATTTTCTATTCATAGGTGGTACTTTCTCTGTTTTTTCACAGATAAGTATGGGTAAATGAACTTCCTCGGGCACATTTTGTAAAGGCACTAACTCATTCATGAGAATTTAGGCTCAAATCCTAAATACTTCCCCAAAAGCCCCACCTTGTAACACTGTCAGCTTTAGCGATCAAGATTTCAACATAGCACATTTGAAGGGACAGAAAACAATCAGATTATAACAGAATTCATTTAAAACTAAATGATAAGACTAAGTGATCTTGATGTCACCCCATAGGGGTTAGAGTACAAAGTCAGTGGATACACAAAATGCTTTAAATGCTCATGGATCTGCAGATGATTACGGCTTGGCTTATCCGGGTGTGTGATTGGGAAGTTATACTTAAGGATGGAGGATGGCTAGACTCAGGTCTGTGCCATACTGTGCTTGTCTTGAGATCTTGGATGAAGCAGAAACAGTGACCTAGGACATTATTTTCTCACAGGAGACACTGGTGTAAAAACTGAAATCAAATTGCACTAGCCTATTTGCAGACTCTGATTTCCAAGGACCGAACCTAAAGTCAGTGGATCATGGAAATATATTCTGCTCCACAGGAAAAGGAAAATGATTAAACAATGGCTAAAGAATACTCTTTAATATCACAGTAAATGAATCAACAACTGGAAAGTAACAAAAAACATTACGTGGGTCACTGTATAAAAGGAGACTTTAATTTTGGGTTGAGCGAAACATTATGTCAGTTCTCAGCTGAGCATTTCTACATTTCATTTTCACTTCAATTTCCCACCTACCTTCCTTTTCTTTTGAATCCTACTAAATCTTCAGCTAAATCACTTACCATATGTGAAGCCAGTGTTACACTGGAATGATGGGCTTTCTATGTAGAGCAAGATAGCTGTTATGGACTGAATATGCCTCTCACTATTTTCATATGTAAAAATCCTAGCCCACTATATGACAGTGTTAAGAAATGGAACCTTTGGATTGCAAGTAGGTCATTAGAGTGGAACATTTATGAATAGGACCCTAGAGAGTCTTCTCACTTTTTTTTTTTTTTTTTGGCATGTGATGATACAATCAGAAGAGGTCAGTATGCAAACCACCAGAGAACCCTCAGCAGAACCTCACTAAGCTGACACTGGGCATCCATTTTCCAGAGCAATGAGAAATCAACTTCTCGTGCTTTGTCATAGCAGCCTTTAGTTCACTAAAAACAATACGTCTTCATTGGATGAAAAATATCCATATTCAATATAATTAAACAACTTTACATCAGGTGTACCTCCAAGAATAACTAAAATCAGTTGAAAAGTTCTCCAAAGAAGTATCTGGCTTAAACACATCCACTGGAAGAAAGTCTATTTAATAAATGGTGCTAGAAAAACTGACTTTTCACATGCCAAAGACTAAAACTAGACCCATGCCTATGACCATGCACTAAACTAAAGTCAAAATGGATCAAAGGCCTAACATTAAAACAGAAATACTAAATCTATTGGAAGAAACAATAAGTAGTAACTTGAAGACATAGATAGAGGCAGAGACTTTATAAACAAAACCCAGACTGCACAGGAAATATTACAAAGAATCAAAACTAGGATCTCATCTTATTAAGAAGCTTTTACACAACAAAAGAAATCATTAACAGAGTGTAAAAAAATAATAGCCAGTTGTCTTTTGGATAAAGGACTTATATCTGAAACATATAAAGAATTGAAAAAAAAAATCAAGCCCCCAAATTCAAAGAACCAATCCAAAAATGGGCATCTGAGATGAATATGCACTTTTCAGAGCAATAAATACAAACAGTAAATAAATATATGAAAAAAATGTTTGACATCACTTGTCATTCAAGACATACAAATTAAAACAAAACTGAGATTCTACCTCACCCCAAAAAGAGTGACTATTATCAAGAAATCAACAAATAAGTGCTAGTAAGGCTGTGAAGAAAAGGAACACTTCTCCACTGTTGGTGGGAGTATAGACTGGTGTGATCATTGTGGAAATCAATGTAAAGATTCCTTTAAAAGTAAGATTGGAAGTTCCATTCAACCCAGCCTTCCCCTCCTGGGTAATTTCCCAGAAGAATTAAAAACATCATACTACAGCAATAGGTGTGCACCTATGTATAGCAACACTATATACAACACAACTCTACACCATATAGCAACACAACTCTTAACATATCAATCTTGGAAACAATCTAAATTCTCAACAAAGGGATGCATAAAAAAGATGTAGTGTTTTTTATAATGGAATTCTACTCAGCCAGAAAGAAGGATAAACTCCAAACTTTTATACGTAAATGAATGCAGCTTCAGACCATAAACTTAAGTGAAATAAATCAGATTCATATGTGTAAGCATCACATTATCTCAGTAGTGTGAGAAGTTAAACAAGTAAATAAGATCCAAAATGTCCAACTGATATTATGAATTGGGCAGAAAGTGTTTAAAAGCAAAGATAAACTAATGGATGATAGAGGAAAGTAAGAGAAAAGGAAAAATTATAAACACAAGATAATTAAGTCACAGCTAGTTTCTCTTACCTCATTGAAAAGAAAGATTTGTACTAATATTGGCTAGACATTATTTTATGCCTATGTTTTATACTACAAGTAACTACTATGAAGATAACGCGCAATGTATCAATTATTGTTACTTCATAATCTGATCTGAAATTCTGATTTATTTCTATTTCTCTTCTTCTTCTACTATAAAAGAAAACAGAAACTGTGATGAGGAATAGGGAAAGGAAGAAAGGGAAAAGAATATATATATATATATATATATATATATATATATATAAAAACACACACACACACACTCACAAGATAGTAATACAGCAAGTTTCTCTTAGTTCACTATAAAGAAAGGTCTGTGTTAATATGGTTTGGCCAATATTTCACACATATACCTTGTACTCTGAGTAACTACTATGTAGACAACAATATGCAATGTATTATTATTATTACTGTCCTACTAGCCTTTTTTGAAATTCTATTTTATCACTATTCTTACTGTTTTGTTCTTTAAAAAAAAAAGTTCCTAGTTTATGATAAGGGAAGAAGTAACATTGAGAGATGTTTTTCCTTGGTGATCTTGGAGGGTTTCTCTAATAGCTGAAAAAAATGCAATCTTTAGTTCTTTTGAAAAATGCCACTGAAAATGTGCTCATTTCCATTTAACGGTTTTTTTTTTCCTGACACTATGTCACCTGTCACATAGAACCTCTAAACATATCCTCCATCCAGTTACCATAGTACTCTAGTATCATCATTTTCCACCTTTACGCACAGTGTATTTAGGTTCTACTAGGTCATGCTTAACAAAAAGGGAAAGGGTAACATAGATGAAAGGGGGCAGAAAAAAAAAAAAGAAAACATGGGAGTGATGGTGAGATACATTCTTTCTAATGAGACATTCATCACGGCAGGGAGTAGATTAGAACAGAGCTGTAGAGAGTTACAGAAGACCATCCACATTACCTTAGATTCTTTCCAGGAAGAACTTGTAGTTGAAGATAGAGTAACATAGTCAGGGGAAATCAGTGGAGCCCTGCTATTTTTGTAGAGACCAGCCTTTTTGGACGCTCTTTTTTCATTGTTTCAACTCATGAGCATCATAAAGTAGAGATATTTCTTCATTTTGAAGAAAATAAATAGTACAGTCATTTAAGTGGAGGGTAGGAGTAAGTGTTTTAGAGGGCTTATCCATCTCACCCATCAAACCCCCAACCTGAGAAGTCAACAGCTTCTGTCTTTCCTGTTCAAACCATCTTATTTCCTTTCTTCAGTGCTCACACATCAGAATGTTAAAAAAAAATGTTCTGATTCTTTCAGTGATCTCTGCCTAGTGCATATCTGTCAAGCTGAAACCCGAATCACTTGAAAAGATAGGCTACAGTATTTTTAGGAAAAGAGTACTTGGGGCAAAATTTTATAAGCAAAGGAAAAAGCAGACATTTTCTTATGGATCATTCTGATTACTTATGATCACTATCAATCACATGGAAAACTGATTCTACAGGATGCCTACTGCAAAAGTAAGGATTTTATGATTTTAAAAATTATGCCATTAGGCTACACTACTGGTTGAATTTAATGATTCTGAAGATTTACTCCTGGACTGCAGATAAGAGAGTTAGCTGTTTAATGTATAAGAAGACAATAAATAAAGAAGATAAAATAATCAATGCAAAAATTTGGAGATGGCTAGATAAACTTTACTGGAGGCCATTAATTTAAAATGAGTTCCTGTTGAAGTCTCCTGACTAGCCTCACCAAATGTAGTCACTCATGCTAGAGTTCCTTAAATACAAACTAAAACTAAGTTGTTCATCTGTCCTCTCTAGAAATTAGGAGAGAAATGACAGCCAAATCTTCAAACCAGCCAGTCATGATTAGGAAGTGTCCTCTGCTTTAACCCTTATAAAGAAACCCGAAGCTATGTTAACCAATCTGATTTTTCTATTATACTGTTTCCTTGATGAGGCTTGGGCTATTTTATAAAAATCAACTTTTCTGCCTTGACCAAGAGTACTTTTTCTAAATGTCGAGATGAGATCCAGACCAATTCATGAATCATTAATGAAAAACAATTGGCTTTTGAAAGTAAATTTGGAGAAATCTTATTTTTTAACAAGATCAAGACTACATAAATGCATAGCAGTTATTATTCTGCTGAAATTAATTAATAAAAAACCTACATTGATTAGGTTTTAATTCTTAAATAAATCTGAAGCCTCATTCAAAATACCTTCTAAAACAAGTATTCTAATTAAATGAAAACCTTTGTCCACAGAAATATATCACCCTGTTTAATTGCTCAGTAGTACTTAATGGAGCTGACTATACTATCTTCCTGAACTACTTTGTAATATTTTTTCTTTATAATAACACCCTGCCAGCCTGGAAGTCAACGTTGATAGCTACTCTTCCTCAGCAAGACCTCTTAATTATGAAATTCCTTGAAGCTAAAAAAAGGACCTTTTCTCTAATTATTCTATAATCATTCACCTACTGTTAATACAATTTTTAAATAGATCTATTTTCTGAGTTTCTTTTGTTAATTTTTGTTTTCAAGTAAAAAAACCAAAATTTCAAAACATGATAATTAGAAGGTAACAATGGTTAATAGGTTGCTGATTGTGATGTTTAAATTAGTTACTCCAAGTGTAAGATATCTGAGTTTAATTGTCCAAACAATATTAGCACAAACCTTTCTTTTCAATGAACTAAGATAAATTAATGGTATCACTACCTGATTTATTTTTCTTATGAATATGGTCTTTAGTTGTATCCATTTACCTATAAAAGCCTCAAGTTTATCCTTCTTTGTGGCTGAGTTTGATTTCTTGATAACAGCCATTCTTTCTGGGGTGAGGTGGAATCTCACTGTTGTTTTAATTGGCATCTCTCAAATGGCCAGTGATGTTGAACTTATTTTCATATATATATATTTGTTGTTTGTTTTTCTTCCTCTAAGAAGTTCGAATTCATTTCAGATGTCTATTTTGGATTGGCTCTTTAAATTTGGGAGGTCTGATTTTTTTTTTTCTTTTTTTTTTTTGAGTTCTATGTATGTTCTCGATAGTAATCCTTTGTCTGAGCAACAGCTGGCAAACATATTTTCCCACATTGTGGGTTGTCTCTTCACTCTGTTGGTGGTTTCTATTTTCTGAGTTTCATACTTGCATGCTAAATTATTTGACTTTTCCACTTGTTTTTCTGGCAAGATCTCAAGTTCATGTCCAAAATAGATTTAAAATTCTCCCTTCCTAAACTCCCAAGTGTACCAAAGTGAAACACATCATCATCTACCCAGTGGTTTAAGGAAATAACATGCAGAGCATAGTTAATATTCCCATACCTATTCCCAATTCATTACTAACCTTTGTTTTTTCTACCTTCAGAATAAAGCTCAGTCTGCCTGCTTTTCTTCGTTTACTTAGTAACAAGTCTGCACAGAACCACTTTTTTCTATCTTCCCTGGACTACAATGATTTCCAATATGGTTTCCCTTCTGCTCTTGATTTATTTCAACCTATTTGACCACATAGCCCAAGAGTAATCTTCACAGGTAAGTCAATCCCTGTCACTCCTCTGCTCATAAAACTTAAATGGCTCCCCATAGGAGTAAAAGGATAAACCTGGAAGACATCACACGATCTGGTCCTTCAGCTTTCTCCCTTCTCTCATCATGTTCTGCTCACTCTTGGCCCCTCATTTACTTGACAGCCTCAAATCCTTTTCCACTTTAACAGAACACTCCTCCCAATCCCAGTATTGTCCTGTCTAACTGATGCTTCTTTCATTTCTCAGAAAAAATTCCTTGACAAATCCTTCTACCCTTAAACAAGCTTTAGTCCTCTTATATACAAAACATTAGTATCACTATTGCATAGCAGGAATCACAATTTGTAGCAAGGCAATCCTCCTGCCTCAGTCTCCTAAATGCCTGAGATTATAAGTGTATATCAACACTCTAGGTTTGGTTATGCTTGCTAAGTGCTCTTTGTCTATACTAGATGAACTTCAGGTCCTCCACAAACCCTCCCCATGGAACTACACACTCATTTTATGTGTTGTAACAGCAGTCTTATGAACTATTTCTCATTATATTCTTTGTCTACTAAAATTATAGTGACACCAGGGTGTCTGTCAGGAGAGTATATTTATTGTGAATATGACATCGTAAATCTGATCTAGAGTCAAAGTTTTGAATTGACATAGCTATCAACCAAAGGTAATGAAGTGACTTGTTCCTTTAGCTTGTAACTTGTAGCCAGAAACTTATTGCCTGCACTCAAGGATGCATTACAAATATTTGAATAAAAAACACTAAATAGATATTATGAAGACTTTTTGTACAAAGATGCTAGGCGCTAAATTTTTTTTCAAAACTTTCTTTCTTGCAGGCCACAAGAGCTCCCACAATTTGTGGGTAGTAGCATAGTAACATGGGGATCAAAAATATTTTTCTTTTAACTCAGAAAATAAAGTGACTATATCAATTCTTTGTTAGGACTAGATACAGGACAAAGAGTGGGCAAAGAAGCGGTCCTTTCAGAGCCCATAGCCTGCTTAGAGCCAGCGTCAAGGCCCTAGTAAACAAAGCTGTGACTTACATTGGGAAAGAGGTCTGCTATGGGAAAAGTCTGGGGGGTGACTACTGAAATAAGGGTGATTTGAATATGCTTCAGTACAAGTACTTTCAGGAGAGTCTGCACAGTGACATGCCCACAAATTAGGGCACTTCTTGGATGGACAGGGTCCTGGAAACTTGCATAGTAAAGGCTCAGGTATGCCCCAAACTTTGAACTCAGTTTTTCAGAGCAATTTACTTCATCACCCTGTCCGCTTTCTCCCTTCTTTGCTTTTCTTCCAGTAAGTAGACAAGTTTTGGTTTTCTCCACCGTAGTTGCCTCTGCCAGACACTATAGAGGATATAAAGAATGTTTCAGCAAACCTTCAGCAGAACTAGCCCCATGCATGCACATGTGTACTATGTAAGCAGACCACAGGAAGAGCCAAAGGAGAGGTGCAGATGAAAGAACCCAGGGCGCAGAGGAGGCATCCAAGACAGCTCAGAGAAAAACAGGGTAGGATTCAGACACAGAAATGGGACCTGGAGATTACAAGAGAAAAGAAAACCCAGGGTAAAGAAAATTCAGTTCACTTTGAAAATGCCTTTTGTTTTTCCTATCTCGGCAAGGTATCCTCTGGCAATGTGTCGTAAACTTTCATGTGTAAATGAATTACCTGGAGAGCTTGTTAAAGTGCAGGTTAAGATTCACCAGGTCTAGTGGTGAGGGTGGAGGGAGAGTCCGCATTTCTAAACAAGCTCCCTGGTAGTGCTCACATAAGAAGTGCTCTTTGAGTAGCAATGTCCTAGGGCTTATGTTTCCTGGATAAGGTAGGAAGAATGGGAAATATTTTATAAGATCATGTATCAGTCAGGTCATGGAAAACTTCCTCAGAGATCCAGCAGCAGGAATTTCTCCTAGCATGAGTGTTTTGGGTGGGCTCAGGCACCACAACAAAGACAAGAAAGATACGCCATATGTCGCATAGGAGATCTCTAGGATTGTGCCCCAATTACTTTGTTTCTATCATCTCTAAACCAGTAGCACAGAAACTCAGGGTAAGACAGTAGCTCTGTGTGGTCACTGGCTCACTTGTGTCCTGGAAGAACAAAAGATTCTTTGTTAACTGAAAGCCTAGCAGCTTTTCTGGATGTTGGTGGAGACAGAGTGACTTGAAACCAAAAATAGGTCTTTCAAAAATATTGCTGAAACAAAGGAAGCAGAAATTAAGACAGATCTATCTACCAAACTCTCAGCTTACTATAAACCATGTTCATGTTAATGCAGAAGCCCTACTGCAGCAGATGGGGGTTCAAACACTCTACATATATTTTTATTTTTTTTGCTAGATACTATTCTCTAACACTTCTAATTTAAACTATGTACGAAATAAGGGAACTAGAGTTGTATTGAGCTTTTTTATGATCAAAATTCAGAATTAGTCATCATGGAAGATTAATTTATGGTATAAAAATTTCTTTGTGAATCTTGATTGAATTATAATAAACACAGATGCTAAACGTCTAAAATTATTATCCTACATCTGTGACCTTTTCTTTGTAAATATACATTAGGCCACCTGGACATGAGAAGATGGAACTTTTTAAAAAAGTGCTTTCTATGTATGCAAACCTGTTGTAAAAACAATGATGCTCCATTCCTTCTGTAGGGATAAAATATGATTGCCTGTGGCACAGACAGTACTTTAAGAAACAGCTTGGATTGGAAATTCAAAACACTCTCATGCTTCTTCCTCCCATTATTTTTCTTGAAGTTACCAAGTGGAATGGGAGTAGAAATATTTATTCAGCATTTTCTGTGTACGTATTGGGTTGATTACACTGTATGTCTTTTCCCTCTTAATCCTCCAACTAAAAATTGAAGTAAACAATAATATGCATATTTTAGAGATAAGAAATCTGACAATAAATTGTACAATTTGCTGAAGGTTTTCAAGTAAGGAGTCAAAACAGAGTTTCAGACCCAAATGTTTCTAATATAAAATACATGGCCTTCCCACCATAGCATAGCACTTTCTCATACCAGATTGCTTCATGTCTCCTGGCAAGGACACTTTACTTCTTTATGGCAGCTGTGCTCATTAGACATTGCATTACATTGGAAAGTCTGTGAGACTACGCATAGGCTCAACTTTGAGACCTTAAAAATCCCTTTGAAACTTTGCCTGTATTCTCCCAGTGCAGGTCCCTTCTCCACACTGCTTTTTCTGTCTGAAATTCTTTCTTTGCTTCTTTTTTTTCTGACTACTTTGGAGCTAATCATTATTATTTGTTTTTAAAAAAGTCTTTTTCCTTTGTCCGCTATTTCTGCCCACACTTTTAATAGCACAGATATTATTTTACATTTATGGATGTGTGTGTCCTAAACATCTAATTTCTTATCTCTAAAATGAACAGTCTCCTCTTCATGATGACTTACCCAAAAGGTCACAAGTTATAATTGTTACTTGTCTTTGGCTCCTGTCTTTGTGCTAGGCATTGGGTGGGTTAAACGAAAGATTCCCACACTTGGTTCAGTACTCAAGGAACCCATACTCTATCTGGAAAGACATGAATTAAAAATTAGAACTATTACAGAATAATCAAGTTCAGGATGTAATCAAGTCTTTTTGGCAAGACAAAATTAGTTTGGTTTCATTTTTTTCTGTAAGGAACTGTCTCTTTTATTCTTTATTGTGTCTATAGGTTGATACATTAAAATCTTTAGAGGATTAAGTAATATGATCAGAGAAGTAGAAACAAACTTGACAAATAGTAAAAAACAAACATAAAAATGAGAAAGAAGAAATGAGTACTGAATTTGTTCAACAATGTTCCAACTTCCAGTGAATGGTGTAGGTTGAGGTTCATAAAATTTAGAGTCAGTTTGTCAATATTTATTCTGGCTTTTAAATGTACAGAAGAGAAAGAAAGAAACTATATGCTTGATGACTAGGAACAGAATTCTGTACTGTGATGACTGAGACAAAAAAAGAAGGTGGATTCCAGTTAGAAATCAGCCAATCCTTAAGTTAATGATTAAACCTCCAGCCAAGGCTAACTAGGTGGCAAAGAAGTCTAAACTCCACAAGCATTTGAATTCTGCAGGTCTCCCAGATTGCACCATATCAATGTCACTATAAATGAAAACTTTCATTTCTAATTTATGGCTCATGCATGTAATGCAACAGCGACAGACCAACTGCTAGCTGGGGGATGCTTTTGGCTATTAATAAGGATCTATTGTGAAAAAGCAAAACATAGCCCAAAACTTTAAAAGAATCCATAATGATGCATAAGGAAAATGGGAAGTAACTGTAAAATATAGAGTGAGAACTTCTCTTCCTTATGTATTACTCCTAAAACTTACTACTAGAATTCATTCTCCTGCCTTTCTTCTTTCTTTCTTTTATTCTCTTTCTCTCTTTCTTTCTCCTAGCATTCCTGGCTTTCCCCTCTTTCTCTCCCTCCTTCTCTTTTCTCTTCACCCTTCTTATTCTCTTCTTCCTCCTTTTTTGCGACGCTCGCTATGGAGCCCAGGGCTTATGTATGCTAGGCAAGTGGTCTACCACTGAACTGTATCCTCAGCCTTCTTGTCATTTCTCATACTCCAGAATTTTTTTTTTTGTGGAACTACTCCTTTGAGACCACAAAATACTCTTTAAATTTATGCCTTTAGAAAGGCTGATAGTCTTCCACACAAAAACATAAAATAGTTCAATTTATTTATTTCACTCAGTTCTTACTTGCAGTATGCTAAAGAAATATTGACTTGAAAACAAGAAGTCAAGACCAGCTGGGTGACATATGAAAACTGAGACCAGAATGAAGACTGTTGGTGCATGGAAAAGAGTTTCAAAAGAATGCTGGGGATGTAAGGTGCGAAGAAAGGGACTGACATTATTTCCACCTATTTTAGCACCAACCAAGGCTGGTGCTGTTCTCACTAACAAAGGAAAAGAAATTTCCTCCTCTGCTTACTGCATAAAATTACTCCAGCTCCTGGGACCTGATATAAATCTGTTACCATAATACATCTTAGACATTTAATAGGTATCTTGTAGCTAACTTAGTGACATGACTTTTGTAGGAAAATGAAGGTCATTTCAAGCAATTTAAAGGAAGTATTTTTCTAGCTCTAAAAATAATGGTGAATTTGGGAGAATATCATGAAGATTGAACTATACGAAATTCTTAATATTCAAGTTACTATGACCAGCAAAAATGGCAATTTGAAATAGTTAACCTAAAAACTGATCAGTTGAAAATCACTTAACTCAAACTATATTACCAGAATAAAAAGTCTGAAAAGCTACTAGTTATGCTCTATAGTAGAGGGATTAAGTAGATATCATCTCTATTGGTCTTGAAGAAATATTGTGATTGATGATGTTACAAGTCATGTTGCTAAAAATATTTGTTGTAAGTCCAATTCCCGGGATCAAGCTTTCTGTGTCATGTCAATTTATTCTGTTTGTTATTTAGGGCTATAGACAGCAGCTCTGTCTACAGCCCTAAGCAACCTAAGACATCACAATCCACGGGTGTTTTAAGTTGAGGTCCACAGTGGGCACCATGAGTTTCAGGGAAACTGTAGGTGAATTCAATTTTTTCTTGCATCACTTAATATTCAGAAAAGGGTTTTGCCATGTGCCTTGTAGCCAGGCTACAAGAGAAGACTACTTTTATATTTTCCTCTTGCTTTGCAAAATAGCAATTTAAAAGTCTCTAATTTGTCATCTAGATGAATGCTTTTTCAGTTCTTTCATTATTAGATTTTAAAAGTTAAAAAAATCTGTATTTATGGTTCTATGCATAGGTTATTTATGTAATTATATGCAACCATCATTATATGATGATAGTTCTTGAAGGACAAACTGGCTGTTCTCTAAGATTTTTTTGCACTACATATTTCTTTAATATCATGTCTTACTTAATAAATATTTTAAAATATGATTAATTTAAAATTTAAGCAGAGAGGGCTACAGAGGTAGTTTGGTGGTAAATTACATGCTGAGAATGTCTGAGGCTCTGTGACTCATAAAAAATTACCACAATGAGATGCAAGCAGACAAATGTTTTACTTATGAAAGCACAGAGCCCCTCCCTATATAAATGTTTATATCCTGTTCTTGTTCATTTTGGTGACCTTACCATCATTGTAATTTTTAAAAATAATTCTTAGGAACTGTGGGAGGCAGAACAGAGACACGGAGGATTTTGATAATGGAAATTGATATTTATTCTGTAAATATTTGTAACTACATGTTATGTGATAGGTCTTAGGCAAGGTACTTCCTCCTTTCCTTAACTTCTGGAAGGCTTCTTGTGTAAACAAGCATTTTTTTTTTCTTTGAGCATTCATTTTAAGCATGCTTAAAATGCTTCCCATAGATAAATGGTGCTCTGTTCTACATAAACATAGCTCTTGGTTAGTTCACCTGCAGGGAAAATCATTCACAGCACAGCACTGAGATGGGTCCCGCGCACTTGGTTAAGGCAGACACAGCACAGATGATCTATACATGAGTTAGAGGGTACTTTGTATGGATGGCAGACTGCTTTTGACCAGATCTCCAGTACTGATGAAAGAAAGTTCAGAGGGAAGATTTTAAAAAGGAGGGTGGTAAGGAAAGAGATTATTGGCATAGGAACTGGTGTAGTACAGAAATGCCAAAATTGAACAAATTTTTGAATTACCCAAATTCCCAAATTCTATAAACACCATCCAAACACAGGAAGAGAGCCTGACAAATTCATTAAGGTTGATACTTAAGACAATTTTATAAAGTCACAAGATTTCCTTATTTCAATTTGGATTTGGTATAGATGATGTAATAATCTTAATGGTTTCCATATGCTTACATTCTCAACATTTAAAAATACTGAGACATACACTATTTCTCTAAGGCAGCACATACATATTGTGAGAATTCTTTTCAGTTTTGCAGGTGACAAAACTGCTTGGAGGTAGAGCCACTTGACTACCTCTAAACCTCACTGGGAAATGCCTGAGGTAAGCCCAGGGTGCAAGGCCTTAGCTGTCTGTACAAAGCTAACTTCTTGCGTGTTTCTCCAACGGTAGAGTACACATGACTTTATCAGGGAAATCCCTTCAGTTTACATGGAATATCCCACATGCCCGAGATCTCCCAATTTCTTTCATTCTTCCTTTCCAAACTACCTTCCTAGCTCTACTGCGTGGCCAACCTCTCCAGAGTCCACTTTGGATTATGCCACTCTCCTGCCTCAGCATCTCTGTTGGCTCTACACAGCCTACCAAATAAAGGACAAACTTCCCAGACTGGCAATCAGGGGCTCTGTCTCAGCTCCATCCACCCCGCCAATCCTCCTTCCAGTTCAGTGTGCCAGTTCTTGCCACTTTTATACTAACCAAGGAGAGCCAGCAATAGGGTGAGGAAGGACACAAAATTTAAGAAAATTTTGCCAAAGAACTTGCACTTTCACATAATATTTTAAATATAAAAATAAAACTTGCTCAAAATACATACCAAATAAAAAGCAAAATTTCAAATAAAGACAGAATCATTGTTACTGATACTTCCTTTTGCTCCAGACTCTAAAAATATCTCTCAGGAGCTGTTGTTTCCCAGTTACTTTTATACAATGCTGTTTCCCCAAAGTTAGTTCTCACAACCCCTTTCTACATTCGTTGCCTCTCTTGTCTTGAAATGGTCAGACATCTATCAGGAGCTCACTTCTGTTAGGAAAACCTATTTCCCCTAGTAGTTTGAAGATAGTCTGAATCATGTTGGATCCTTTCCAGGCTCTTTCTAAACTACAGTGGGCTCTCCGCACCTTTCAGGAAAAGGTTTATTGTCTCCCATTGGCCGAACAGGGAAGGTCTGGAAAAACTGAATTTGTTATTGAGATTTGATAGCCAGGATATTTTACACGAAGAAAAAAAAATCTAAATATCTGTCATTTCTTGAAAAACAAGAAAATCCAGCTTCAGGACTGATATTTTGCAGGGCAGCAGTGGACCTTTAGAGCAGCCCTGCTCTAGAACTCTGCCAGCCAACTGGCTCCTGCTTTTTCCTTCATTCCCAGTGCCTATGAGGCCTCATTAGCATGACGCTTTACGCATGAAAGAATGAGTGGACTGCATAAAAGCCCATCTGCTGGGCCCACTCTTTCTCTCCTGGAGAATAAACGTTCCCTGGTTGCCCTGAGAGACTTACAGAAGCAACTCGCTACAAACTTCCCGCAGCCCTTGAAACTCACAACGTCTTCCACACTGACCCCTTTCTCCCCGGTCCTTCCCTCAGAGGCTCTGCTTTTCCTCCCTTGACTCCCCGGGCTGGGGGCTCTGCTGCGCCCCTCCCCAGTTCTTCGCCGGCCCGGGTGCGGGCTCGCCCCCCGGCGGCACTGGGCATGCTCAGAGGCGGCAGCGGGGGCAGGTTCGCTCCGCAGGCGCTCGCACTCGGCGGTGGCGGGCGGGCGGGCGGCGGCTCGCGGCTGCCGCGGGAGCGCCGGCTCCGGAGTTGGAGTTGCCGGGGAGTTTCCCCCACCACCCCTCCCTGTTGGCGCGCGGCAGCTGGCGCCCGCGCGGGAGCAGCCGGCAGCTGCCAGTGAGTACCGGGCCGCCAGTCCAGTCCGGAGCCCGGAACCCCGCGCGCGCGGGGCAGCCCCCGGGGAGGAGCCTCGCCGGCTGGGACGCGTGCAGCACGCTGCCACCGCCGGGCCACTCGTCCGTCTGCAAGGTAGGGCCAAAGTGTCGATGGGGGAGGAAGAGGCCAGGCCAGGGGTGTGCGGTGGCAGCCGCTGCAGCTGCTGGGGCCCCTGGCGCGCGGTCCGGTGCGCGCTGCCGGGGCAGGGCAGGGGCCGGGCTGCGGGGCGGGAGGAGCCGGCAGGCGCCCCGAGCGCTGCCTTGGGGTGGCGGGCGGCGGGAGAGGGGCTGCGCGCCCCGGCGCTGCTGCTTTGTGCGCGCTGAGGGGACTCTGCTCCTGACTCTGTCCGAACCTGGGACCTGCTGTGCGCACAAGGTTGGGCAAACCTCAGACTAGCGGAGCGGTTTCCTCAGAGAAAGTTGAGGATGGAGCCTCTCTTTTGGCACTGCCTCTGTGGCCGTGTGGCCCCTGAGGGTGCCGCCTGGAGGCTTCCCGTGCGGTGGACTCATGGGTCCTTGCGCCCGAGGCTGAGCTCCTCCACCCCCCTGCTGAAATCACTGAATTGTCCCCTATCTTTGTGTATCCTGACGTCTTCTAAGAATATCTGCTACCAGACTGAAACGGTCTCCTCGGCGGGTGCAACTGCCTGCCCCTAGGACCGTTAGCCCTGGGCGATGCCCCCTCCCAAACCTCAGCCCCAGTCAAGGGCGCCGGGTTCACAATTCGCACTTGCGGTGCTCTCCGCACACACAAGGCGAAGCAACTGGCTGGAGTAGGTGGGTGCCCCGATTTTTCCTTCCGCGTTTCTCAGGTTTGTAACTCCCCGCCACGCTCACCGTCGCACAGGTCAGGGCCTGGTGGGTCAGGTGAAGAGTTTAGACTGGCGTTCTCTTCCGCAGGAGACGGTGCGTGAAGTGTGCTGCCTGTGATTCTGGCCCAGGACTTGATAATGAACCTTACCCCCTTCTGTTATCTTTCCCTTAGCTATTGGGTGGGAAAGAATAGTACCAGTGGGTCCACAAGGCACTTTAGCTCTCTCATTCTATCCTGTCCTAAGTTAGCTCTCTGGGCCACCCCCGAGCTCTGAACTGGCATTGAGCTGACTGCGAGGGTGTGGAAGATGCCTATGGTCTCTCGGTCTCTCTGGGCTCCACTTCCTTCGCTTCTTGTTTTGAGTTTTGGGGTTTTGCCTGCGCACGAGTCAGAGCTGCGCTGTCATAACTCTGGGATGGGGCGGGGGTGGGGTGGAGTGGGATGGAGGTGGGTGGGGTGGAGGAGCGTCAGCCTAGGCAAGGAGCCGCTGTTTGCCTCTGAGGCTGCTAGTGGGAGTCTGTCCAGAAATGATTATGCAGGCTAGAAATATGTCTCACTGTCTTTCTTTTCCCCCCTTTTTTGGCTAAGCACCTTAGTGTTGGGTTTGTGTGTTAAATTATTAAAGGAGCACCTACACACTGCTCAATGCCATGTTGTAGGAACTCACTAGATGTGCTGAATGTTTTTCTCTTTGTTTTTCTTTAAGGTCTGTCCACTTTGGGACAGAGTCCTAGATACTGGAGTCGGGTAGTATGGATACACTACATTGGTTCCAGAGTCAGAGAGCTATGAAATCAGGTTGCAACTTTACAGCTGAGTGGTAGAGCTGATAGACAAATTGTTTGCCACTTTCAACATCAGTTTTCTCTTCTGTCAAATGGGCTTAATCGTGACTATTCCTCTCCCTTACCGGGTTGTTGTGAGATTTGAATAAGATAATGGAAATGAAAAGTGCTAAGAAAACTTCAAAGTGCCAGTCATGCCTTACAAATGATCTCTATGCATTGCACTCATTTTTTTGGAATTAACTGTTATATTTAACAAAACAGCTTTTTTTTTTTTTCCCCAGCTAAGTATCAGGAAACTTACTGATTCAGCTCTTTAAAACTAGCTAGCCAATTGCTGCCCTCTCCTCCCCTCTTTCCTGTAATCCATCTCACTTTTGATTTGATTTGCAGTGTTGGAACTTCAGTTCTCATACCTCTTTGAGGGAGCCAGTGTGGTACCGCTTAGGAGACCACCTAGATTGCCTTACCAACATTAACAATGCTAGGCTCCAGCGTCATCATGTCAGCAGAACCTTGGTTTGACATCCAAGGTTGATGAAGTTGGGAGGCCCTAGGATGGAACTCTGACTGGATGTCTGATAGTGTCCTTCAGCTGAGGACACAAAACTCTCACCAGTGAAATCGGTCTTTGAGACTATTAGCCAAAGCCAGTCATAGGCATGGAGAGGAGAAATTGTCTGTCACTGTCAATAAGGGGTTAATGAGGCTCCTGAGTCAACCTAAGTGTGCATCTTCCTTGATCCTTGGGCAGTGATTCTCAGTTTGAACATGGCATCTCCTGGAGGGCTTGGTAAACCAGATTGTTGGGCTACACTCCTAGAGACTGATTGCGTAGGTCTAGAGAGGAGGACCAACAATTTACATTTTTAACTGATTTCAGGTGATTCTAAGGCTATCGAATTACTAATATGATGAGAGAAAAAAGTGAGATTCATTCTGAAATGCCATTATGTTAGTACTTCCTATGTAGAGTAAGGATTTCTTACAAGTGTTCTAGGAAGTTGCCATAAGGATTTTGTATTCCAATACCTGGTCCCCTTACCATTGTCCAGTTTTAATGATTCTGAATAATCTTTAAATAAATGAATTTACAAAAAATATAAGTTTTTGCATTTTATCTGTCATCTATTTAATGACTAATTATGCTTTCCTTTATTCGGTTTTTCAGAGTCTTGTGCAAAGCAGGTTGCATATGACTCTGACAGCTTGAACTATATGGTTTGAAGACAGGTAAAATCACTTAGGAGCAAATTTGAAAAGTATCAAATTTTCAGTAGTATCTTCTCTGGACCCAGGACTTTTGAGGAGTCTGAAGTACACTGTGTGACAAATTGTCTCATGGTGCTCTTCCATGCATTCTGGAGGAGGTGGTGTTGGCAGTAGCTGAGACCCTGTCTTACTGTCTAAGGGGGAGGAAAGTCAGTTTTCAGAGACAGCTGGGTAGTGCCAGGGGGAGCCTTGGGTAGATAGAATTGTTTTTTTCGATTAAGCACTATTTGGACACAACCCAAACTTAACTTCTTTTCCTTGTTTCCCAAACCATGCTGAGAGTTTTTCAGGACTTGCTGTGACTAGATTGTGGCCTTGAACTTTAACTTCTTTGAATCAGAGAGTTCAGGAACCTGCTTGAATCAGGAGGGTGTCTGAGATAACACCCTAAGGAAGAAATAAAATTTGTCAGGTAGCACCCAAATGGCTGAAGTGTCTGAGGAGGTCATTCATCACTTTTAACGAGCTCTTATGTTGCTACCCCGAATGGAATCTTAGTGGAACATCATCCTTTATCTCAGCTTTCCATTTGTGCTTTGTTTTAATATTAAAATGATTAGCTCTAGAGTGAATCCGAAACCTATTCAAAAACTGAAGTGTACCACTTAATGTTTTGGCAGATAAAAACCCAAGGCCCAAACCTGCCTTCCTGGCAGTAATCAGTGCTTGGTAAAGGAGAACCTTTGGACTGTAATTCTTTGGATGTGGTAGCTTGTGTAAATGCTTTCTCCCACTTAACACAAGTAGGGAACATTTCTGTTTTAAAATTCCTTCCCATAACTTGATGTGTATATTTTGGGTGTTCCTCTGCTTTTTGCTGTGGGGTTTATTTTTCAATGTGAGCAAAGCGGTTTTCCTTATCACTGTTTGGTTTTCTTAGCAGTGACCCTCTGATATCTTTGCACCAAAATAAATCTGTTGTGAGACAATCATTACTTTAGGACAATTAATTTCTCTTTGAATGTTAAGACTCTCATCCCTAGGTCACAGAGTCAAGGCCCATTCCTGGAATCAGACTCCAACTTTCCTGGAGGGAGCTTTTAACCAAAAACCATGGTTAACACTTCAGTAGCTCAGTTCTTACAACCATTTTTTTTTCTTGTTTTACCATTTTCCAATTTCAGAAACACAGATGGGTCTTAAACATTATGAACACATTTAATATACAGTTTTTCCTCTTATCATGTTAAGAAGTCCTACCAATGGTGATGGTGTCTTAAAACAAAGCAAATGTATTTCCTCAATCCAGTAGAAAATGTGGTTTCTACTCAGTGCTGTCCAACTGATAGAATTGAGCGGCAATTGAATTAGCTCAGCAGTTGCCAGAGTTTGTTGAAGAATGCTGTTAGGGTTGATGTTAATAGGTGTGCTCTTGTAAAGGGCAAACCAATTTGGGAAGCACTGCACATTATCTTTTCCTCTTACAGAGTTTCTCATGACACCCCTCATTATATCAGAGACTCTGAAGAAGTACCTTAGATAACAAAATGCTGGCTAAATTTATTCAACTGGATGTTTGCTTTCCAGAACACAGAATGTTTTTAAGCTTTTATTGGTATCTTTTAGGACATCAGTACTGACCTAGCACATTCAAACAATACTAGTATATTGTTCAATGCTAGCTAAGGGTGAGGCTTTAAACTAGTATATAAACAATAAATAAAGGATACATAAATCAATTTTATGGATATTAATTAGTGAACTCTACAAGTAGTTAGTAGTTTTTGTTTTTGTTTTAAAGAGAAACGGAGCCAGGGTGTGATGGTGCACTCATGTAATCCCATCACTTGGGAGGCTGAGGTAGGAGAATCTTTTGAAAGTTAGAGACCAGCCTGGGCTACAAAGTGAGCCCAAGGTCAGCCTGAACTGCATAGTGAGACCTTGTCTGAAAAAGACAAAATAAATAAATAAATAAAAATAAAGACAAACATTTTAAACTGTGTTTGCTAAGAAAGTCTGCATGGGGGCTGGGGATTTAGCTCAGCGGCATAAGCGCCTGCCTTGTAAAGCAGGCAGTCGTGAGTTCCATCCCTGGTACTGATAAAAAGGAAAAAGACACCCCCCCCCCAAAAAAAAAAGAAAGAAAGTCTGCATGGGGTGGGGGATTTAGCTCTGTGGCATAAGCATCTGCCTAGCAAGTGCAGATTGTGAGTTCAATCCCGGGCACCAAAAAAAAAAAAAAAAATCTGCATGAAGTGCTGGACAATGATAATGTAAATGATGAAGTCATGTTTTCTAGAGGAAAGAAGCATTTTATATTAATGATATAATGAAGCAGTAGTGTGAAGACTTGCAATTATGTCTGCATATAAACAATTTTCAGAGCATATAGGACAAAGGGTAGTGCCTAGCACATTGTAGGTAGGTTGCTCTTTATTGTAATTCACTAAAGAAGATGACTTCTAGTGATAAATGGAAAGTGAGTTGTGAATAAGTGGATGGAACACAAGCAGACAGATGGCACAAGGAGAATGTCTTTCAAAATGGAAGAGAAGAAATGTTCCTGGCCTGTTAGACAATAGATGTGAGTGGCTCTAAGTGCAGGGAGGTGATTAAAAAGTAAGCTCAGCTGAAGAAGATTGGGTAATAGGGAAAGAGTTTTCTAGGAAGAGGGCACTTGACTTAAGTTTCAAAAAATAGCAAGAAAGAACTGTTACAACTCAACAATCAAAAGGCAAATAACCCAGTTTAAAAGTAGGCAAAGGATTTGCATAGATATTTCTTTGAAGAAAGCATGTGAAAATGTGCTTAGCATGGTTAGTCATCAGAAAAATGCAAATCAAAACCACAGTGAGATACCACTTCCCATCCGCTAGGGTGGCTCTGATCAAAAAGACAGGAGAAAATGCAGCTCTGTTCTACTGCGTTGCTAATGGGAATGTAAAATGTGCAGTTGCTTTGGAAAACATTTTGGCAATTCCTCAAAATGTTAAACATTGACCACTCAAAGACCAGTTTTGCTCCTAGGTGTACACTCAAGAGAATTGACAACATGTTTATATTAACACTTACAAGTTAATATACATAGTAGCGTTAGTCTTAATAGCTAAAGAATGGAAACAATCCAGATGTCCATCAACTAAGGAATAAACAATTTGTGGAAAACCATTTAGCTATATAAAGGAATCACCTATGCTACAATATGAGGGAACCTTGAAATCATGCTGTGGGAAACAAGTCAGGAATTATACATGCTATGATATAAAGGAACCTTGAAAACATGCTGTGTGGAAGAAGTCAGACATAGAAGGCCAAGAAATATATAGTTCTGTTATGAAATGTCCACAACATGAATATCCATGGTGATAGAAGATTAGTAATTGCCTGGAGTTGAGAAGAGGGAGAAATGGGGAGTGACTGCGTATGATTAAAATGTTCTGAAATTACATGGTTAAGATTGCACAACTTTGTGAATCACTGCAAAGTATTGAGTTGTGTACTTTTGTGATATATGTGTTATAGCTGTCTAAAAATTATAAATGAAGAAGTTCACAATGGCTACGGCCAAATTAAAGTAACAAAAAAAGTTGCAAGGGAACTGTAGCAGTAAAACATTAGTTTCTGCTCCTGAGAAAACATATCTAGATTATTCTTTTCTCCTTGTTTGTCTTTGGTGCTCTAGTATTCGCCTATCACTCTCATCTAAAAATCTTTTCTCTGAATTTACAGGATTTTGTTGTGCTTTGCTCCTGAGTCAGTAGAATAGTTTCCATGGCAGATGGCTTGTGATCTTCAGGATTTCCCTCTGGAAACTAATTCCATATTTAAGCTTCCTTTTTATGAACCACCAGAGGGCATGCTGACTGGGCAGTTTATGCTTAGCTTCTCCTCTAAGTTTTGACTGTGGTACACATAGTGTTATTTAGTAATTTGTTTATAGAACTCAGACAAGATTGCCCTTCTCCCCACTTTAAAACCTCTGACTGTATTCATCCAGGATTCACATAGTCCTTGGCATTATGAGAACATCACTGTGTTAAGCCCCAGAGTTATGATGCTAAATGAGGTTTAAAACCACTAGAGTTGAGACAGGTGCCCCATGGATGGAAATACTGTGTTCTTTCTTTAACAGTGAGTAGTGCTTCCCAAACTTGCATGCAGTAACAGTTTGCATCTTGTGAGAATGTCGAATCCCACTCAGGAGGCTGGGATTCTGCAGTTCTGACGCACTCTTATGGATGCAGATGCTGCCTTTCCATCTACACATCACACATTAATTAGAAGCTGGTGTAGCAGAGAGATGATGGGTTTGGAAAGGGAGAGAGTTGAACTTGAAATATAGTCTTACTATTAATTTATTGTGTGACCTTGGCAAGTTAATTAATATTTGGACCACAGTTTCCTGTAAGATCAGAATAAGGTTGCCTTTGTAGAAATATGCCTGGGCTAGTAATGCTATTTACCTGCCCCCTTCCATACTGGTCAAAAAACATGAGGGCTAAATGGAAACATGGAAAAACATGGAAAAACAATAAGGTGAAGAAGTTTTTAATTTGTTTGGGTACAGTTGGTATGGAGAGAGGTCTAGGGAAAAGGGTTATAAATCCAAGTCCTAGAAAAAAATTAATTTGCTTATTGGCTCTGAAGTTACTATAATTTTGAAGCCTCTGTAGCAGTATTATGTAGCTGATTTTGGGTCATTTTTATAGTTTGGGGTGGTCGACTTTTGACCAAAAGAAAGCCAGCTCTGAGCTGCTCAGTTGGTACTATAGTTGCTCAGATGATATCTCTTCATCCTCGTGTAGCAGACTTCTGCCCTCTCTTACTGACCTTTAGCTGTTAAATGGCTAGAAGAAATAAAAGGACCTAACCTAATGTATGAACCAATGGGCTTCATTAGCACCTCCAGCAAAAGTTTCTGAGGCATGAGGTTGCAAATATTTGCTTCGACATTAACTGCAGAAAATCTGGGAATTTCATTAGTTTGCTTTCCATGAGTCTATTAACTCTGGGAAGGTTCAATTGAATTAGGCTAATGAGGAGCACTTGCAGAAGAAGAACTGGAAACTTAAACTTGACATAGACCATGAATCCTCTATCCAGAGCTTGAGCTACTTGCCTTTAGGAGCCCCAGCTTGCTCTGTGGCTTCTTGGGACTAGTAATAATCCCTTCTGGATGGCTGGCCTGTCCCATGGATTGGCATGAGAGTGTTACAGGCCTGTAATAATGCACTATTACTTCATAGTACTTGGGTTAGATAATCACATTGCCACACAAGGCGAGTTGGTAGCTTGTTAACTTTCCTGTTCGTGTCTCCTTTATCATTTGAAGTGGGAGGAAAGAGAAGAGAGTGTGTTTACATTTCAGTTACCTTGACAATCCATTTTGCTTTCTTCTGAGACACAATACATGAAAATAGTTTTTAAGACTTAAAACTAATAAAGTCATAAAAGCTTGAAATTCATTGCTTTTCAAAGAGTGCTAAATCTACCCTGTGAGCCTCTGTTTTATTGTTGGACTCTTTCAAGATTTTTCAGGTTTGTGTTTTTAAGGTCTCTCTGTTGACTTTGAAAAAACAGAGCATTCTCATTGTTACAATTCTAGAGCTGAGCATTTAAACTGATATTGTACCAACTTCAGATAATCAAAGATAAGATGTTTAGGTTGAAGGCTAATACTTTAGGCCTCACTGGAAGGCCCTTCAGTGTCCTTTATGAAGGGAGAGATGCAGGTGTCCTTTGAAGAAGGAATTGCCTGATTTCTGAGGCAGAAATCTGTGCTTCAATCTGGTATTATTCCATAACTGTTGGTAGCCAACCTTGGTGGGATAGGATGTATATTGGTTACATGTCTTTGGTTTTAGACTGCTTAGGAATATGTTGCCTCACATGATTTAAGGTGAAAGTCAGCAGTACCTAGTCACTGCAAAGTTCATATTATTCTTAAAGAATTTAATACCCTATCATTAAATTAAAGCCAGGAAGGTGTCTTGTTGCTAAGAAGAAGCCAAGGGTATGAGACTGGGCATCCCTAATGTAAGTCCTTTTAAAATTAAGTCCATGTTCATATCTGTCATCATCAACAACACCAACAAAACCTCTACTTTGAAGATGGAATGTTGGTTGACGCTTATATAAGAAACTCAAAATGAAAACTGTGAACATTTCTCCCAATTTTATTTACTGGAAAATGAGAAATAAGATTTTCAGATTCTTTTCTGACATTACCAACCACACATCTATGTGTATAATAGTTGAATTTGAAACTGAAATAAGGAATTCTAAATCCAAATACCTTTTTTTAGAATACTGTTGCTCTCCAACCCTACTAGACTGTGAACTCCTTCAAAAACAGGATCTTACTTTTTTCTCCCACTTTGTGCATAGAAACTATGCACATCTGCGTTATAGTAAAGAATTGATAAAAATAAATTGAGCTTTACAGATGATATTTTTATGAGATTCTTCTTACTATATGTACTATTAATCTTTGTATCAGTACATATTTTTATTGTTTAACATTTGTGTGTGCATTATATACTAACACAGTTCATGGCTCTTAGCACTACAGCTATTGATTTTTTATTATTTATTTATATAAATATTATTTATTATTTTTATTCCTCACAACCAACTCTCAGAAATGGATACTGTCATTTATCCTTATTATAGCTGAAAGACTGGGGTAGAGAAAAGGTCTTATCGAAGGTCCATGGTACCATGTAGCAAGCCCTGTAGATTCCCCTCTTCTTTCTAAGTCAACTCTCAAGTGTGACCGTCCCTACTTTTTCTAAGAGTTGGAAAGAAATTACACCAGCTCTGACTTTTCATCTTCCTGTCTCTACCTCCTTTACCCCTACCTGCTTAAGTTACAGAAAAAATGACTTGAGTTTGGAATATAAATTAACAAGTATGAGATCATGTCCCATTTATATGAGCCTATGTTTGAGGTTGAAACATTCACACAGTGCTGTTTATCATAAGCCCCATTACTTGGGCAAGACTGTGACTGATAGCTCTAAGCCCCGGAGTATGTCAGATAACCAGCAGTATATGATCTAGTTCGGGGCATTATAAACTTGCATGTACATATAGATCAGCTAACCCTCCTGTTAAGATGCAGATTCTGATTTACTGAGTCTGGAGTGGAGCCTGGGATTCTGTTTCTATCAGACTTCCAGGAAACAAGAAGGCCTAGTTGTTTAGATCAAGGCTGGAGGAACCCTGAGTTTACACAAAACCGAGCCTGACATTCCAAGTACCATCTTTCCTAAATAAGGCCTAATTCTTAACTGGGGCCCAGAGAGAAATATAAGACATTCATAAAGCATGTACCGAAACACTGGAAATTGAGTGGAAATGGAAGAAAGCTGAAGACATAATGAAAGAGAATCTAAGAGTAAATGAAATTTGGTACCTCCAAAATGAAGAGTGTGCCTCATTTCCACATGGGAGCTGAAAAGCTTGCTCCTTATTAATAGAAAAGCTCATTATAGAGTGGCTCTGGTGATATTTCTGTAAAAGTGAAAAATGGAATAGCTTTCTGTTTCAGTTGAAATGAAATTTCACAAAGAACCTGTGCTGCTGTGCAAAGACTCTCTAAAGTAACCCTTAGAGTCCCTCAGATCGCTCCATCCTTGGGATCTCCCTGTTCTTCAACTCTATCTGCTGTGGTTCATATTGATACATAAGAACAAGTGTTGGGATACCATTTTGTGATGTCCAAAATAATCTCATAGTGCCTCCTTTGACTCTTAAGAATTGCCCAGGCATTCTTTATAGATGGATCAAACTCCCAGTGAATCAGGGTACAAGTGACAAGAGTTGGGTGCAGGCCCAAGGACAAGAGTGTGATGTTTCCTGCTCTTTATATTGGGCCTGATTGCCTGAATAAATTTACGCTCATGGACAATTTAAATAATACATTCATTTAAAAAAATGTTTTTGTTGAAGTTTCACTTGCATATAGAATGAGTGCAAATTATGTCAGTACTGTACAATGAACTTCCACACAGAGATTCCACCTATTCATTATTGAAACATATCAAGCAAAAAAACAATGCTAGCCTCCCCAAACCTTTTCTTGTACCTTCTAATCACTTTCTTCTCTATGGAGGTGACTATACTGACTTCTCAAATTATAGACCACTTTTTCTGATTTTATACATTTGTGTCAGTGAACTCATATTTTTGTATTCTTTTATGTCTGACTTTCCAATTTTGTATTTATTTTTAACTGGTAAATAAAAATATCATATTTATTGTGTGCAATAAATTTTGGTATATGTATATATTATAGAACAACTAAATCAATTAACATATGTATTACCTCACATTTTTTGTGACGAATACGCACAATATATAATAAAATATATTTTCTATGAGTTTTCAAGTATGTAATACATTGTTGCAACAGTAAGCACTGTGTTGTATAATAAATCTTCTATACTTATTTTTCCTCCCTAACTGAAATTTTACTTCCTTTGGCAACATTTCCTGTATCTTTCCATCAAAAACTCTTCCTAACTGCTGTTCTACTGTCTGTTACTGTGAGCTTGAATGTCTGTCTTATTTTCCTTGATTTTGTTTTGAGAGTCATCTAGAGTGTGTATGCAGTAGTAGGGGTTTATTCCTCTTCATTGCAGATAGCAGTCCTTGTATGAAGGTACTATAGTTGCTGATGGTAGATATTATAGTTGTTTCTAATTCCAGGAGAATGATGCTGCTATGAACTTCAGGCATATATTTCTTGGTGAATATAGTTTTGCATTTCTGATTATGTATATATGTGAAAAACTGCTGAGACCTAAGATGTTAGTATATTCAGCTTTAATAGGTACAACCAAATGGTTTTCAAGTGTCGTCGTTTATACTCTTATTAAGTGTGAACCAGATTTTTATTGCTCTATGTAAGTATAATGACATATCTTAATTTTAGTCCTTCTGGTATTTGAATATGGTACTATCATTATGGTTTTAATTTATATTTCTTTATCACCATGAGAAGTTTAGCTTCTTTGCACATGTGTGTTGGCAATATCTTGGAAAGTTCCTAATCTGGTCTTTTGCTTACTTTGTGTGTGTGTGTGTGTGTGTGTGTGTGTGTGTGTGTGTGTGTGTGTGTGTTTTGTATTTTTGTATTTCGCTTTTATTAGTTTTGGTATTATCTATTTTTAAAATGAGAGTTCCAGAATGTTTGTGAAAAGCATTGAACTGCATAGTCATGAGAATTAGCTGTCAATGATGCTTGATTTTATCTTTTAATGTTTTGAGAGAGGCTATAATCAGGGGTAGTTTGTAGAGTTATAAAACACTATAGCAAGGAAACTTCTTGAGGAGTTTGGGCCTGGGTGTGTGACCTGGACAACTGTAAAATTATGAGACCACTTGAAATCATTTAACCTATAAATGAGTTTGCCTTTTATGGAAGTTACTTAGAAGATAGCAAAAGTATAACTGAAAAATCCACTTACTTATTGGAATTTCTTTTTTTAGTACTGAGATTAAACACAGGGTAGGTAAATTCTCTACTATTGAGTTAAATACCCAACCCTTTTAATTTTACGTTGAGACTGGGGTCTCACTAAATTGCCCAGGATAGCCTCTAACTTGTAGATCTTACCTCACTCTCCACAATAACTGGGATTATAGGCAGTCACTACCACATTCGACTTTTAAATTGCTTTGAGTACACATTATTTTGAATATTATTAATTGATTTCAAAATTACCTGTAGGCATGTATGTGACTTAGGGGAATCGCACCTTTTAGAGCCTCCATGAATGAGAGAAGGGAAAAAAACATTAATTATAAGACTTGCCAGTAAAAGATAGGGAGCTGGAACTTCCTTTCTTTGGTAAAACAAAAGCTGTTACAGGACAGAATAAGGTACTGTCTCATGTCCCTTTAGTCTGTGCAGTTACCTATGAAGCATTGGCTATTTTTGTTTTATGCAAAAAAAGCCAGATGTTTAGAAAGACAAGGAGAATATGATTTAGGAGTGAAATTCAGCTGTCTGCTCTTTCCTTTTCCCTGTCTTGCCTGTATTAGTCATCTTTGCATTACAATGACAAGGCACATGCAGTAAATAACTTTAAAGGAGGACAGATTTATTTTGCCTCACAGTTTTGGAAGTTTTAGGCCATGGTCACTTGAACCTGTTGGGTTGGATCTGTGGTAAAGCAGAATGCCATGGTGGGGAGTGGATAACAGACCAAAGCTGCTCCTCTCCTAGAGATCGGAATGAAAAAGAGAGTAGGATGCTGGTGTTCTCGTATCCCACTCAAGGGAATGTCCTAGGTGACCTCCTTCCTCTAACTAGCCACCGCCTCTTAAAGATTCTTCCACCTCCCAATACCACCATCTCCTAGGGACCAATCTTTCAACACACGAGCTTTGGATCCAAACTATAGCACTGTCCCTCCTCTGACAAGTGTAAGAGAAATCGCAAACTCTGTTGTGTCCCCTAAATCATGTACTAATGGGTGACATCTGTATGCTACTCTGTCCTTTTATAGAGCCCTGGGAACTCGTGGGGCTTCTGCTGGCTGGCAGTACATGAGGAGGAGAGTCACTGGTGGCCTGTATCTTGTTCCAGGTCACACTTGTTCTTCCCAGACGTGACTCCCAGGGCTCTGTTTGTTGGTAGGTGCTCTTCAGAGCTGTTCAGACGCCTGCCACAACTCACCAACTGACCTGTGAACTTTGCTATGTTTGCTCCGTTTTCTTCCTGACTGATGAACAGCCACCCAGATAATACTTTAGATCATGTCAGTGAACATCTCACTGTTGAAAAGTGTGCTTCTGTGGGGAAGAGTTTTCCTGGATGGAAATTTATATGAAGCCTAACCACAGAGGCAGAGTATTGCTGAGGACTTTAATGTTCCTTCCTTGCTAACAGTGGAAATTTGCAGTTTTAATGTCTAATATTGATAGTTGGGAGTATAAAGGGATCTGTCAGCCCTTTTTACACCAACAGAGTAAGATTTCTAAGACAGATGTGTGCATGACAAAAAGAGCTAAAGAGCAGTACATGTAATTACTTACTATCATGTAAAGAGGACAGATAAAAATGCACATGTGAGGACCTGCAAAACCTCCTATAGGACTCCAGGAAAGCCATGGCCTTGCACCTCAATGTGCAGAGTAGGCTGTTTTATTTGTGTTGGGAAGTAAGTGAATGACTTAGAATTTTTAAGTTAAGTAATAAATGAGTTGTCAGCTTCAAACAAAACACCTCTTTAAGAGAAAAGAACTCATTACTTTTCCCTGAGAAATAGTGGGTTATTGTTTTTAGTATATATCTAAGCTTTCAAAAATCAGGCCTGAAAGGAAACTCTAGGCAGGTTACTTTCAGATAGACATGGGCTTCAGGGTCATTCACCTGCTTCCAACAAGAGAATAATGTACTTGACTATTGCAGAGGATGGCCCTCACCCTTCCTGGATCATGGGCTCCCAGAAGTTCACTGGGACTATTGTCTCAACAGTGAGTACATAGAAAGCAGAGCCATAACCTGTTTTTCAAGCTTAGAATGTGAAGGAAGATGCTTCTGGATATCTCTTGAGACCCCACAGTGAAATGCTTTCTTTATTTGGTAGTTCCTGTATTTTAACATCTTTAGTTCTGCACAGTCCTGGCTATCATGGTAGAGGACTGGGTCGTAGGTGACCAGATACCCACATTTCTTGTACAGATTAGACTTTTATTTGAATGTACTTTTCCTTGGATAAAGTGAGGCATCTGAGGGCAAAAAATGTGAGGACACTTTTTTTGCAACTTTCCTTGGTAAGATGTTTGTTTTCATACCACATTTAATTTCTGTAGAGGATTCCAGAGCAGGTGTGAAAAGCCTGGTGTTACTAAGGATCTAAAGAACAGGTGTCTCAGTTGTATCAATACCTGGTGAGGCTTCTAAACCAGTTTTCCCATCAGATCTTATTATCCTGTGCACGTGTATAGGTTGCACAGATCAGATTTGCCCTGCACAGTTCAATTTATTGCTCACCTCCTGCCAAAAGAAAAGAATGTGTAAATAGTGCTTTGTGTTTTGAATTTTATGGTGCAGTGAATTAACACAAGGTATACATTGTGATAGGAATAGTAAAGGACCGCCCACATCCTTATTTTTTGAGTGGGTGTAACAAATGACTAGTTCCTGGATTGTGACTAGGATGTAGATCTGGTCCCTCTGTCAGCACTGCAGAAGTACAGTAAACACTGTCTGCCTATGGACTGGCTGTGTTGCCTTACAGGTACAACTCTACAGTTCTTCCTGAGAAGGTTTTTTTTTTTTTTTTTTTTTTTTCTTAATGTGCCACTTGGTTTGAGAATAAATAGCACAGCTAAGGCAATACCTGAGAGTTCCTCAGTGTAATATTAATTATATTACTGCTAATAATTGCACATATTTAGTGTGCTGGCAGCTATACTAAGAACATCTTATAAACATATTTTTCCAATTCTCTTATATGCTATCACTAGCCTCATTTTACTGAATCAGAAACCAAAGCTCGGAGAGGTTATCCTTTGGCATCTAGGATCTGCAGTGCATCAGTCTGACTCCTGACCTCTACACCATGCTGTGTAGGTTCAGTGAGCAATTGGAGTGTGTGATCCGGACTTGAGTCGGTCTAAGAGCCTGCATTTCAAAAAAAGGAAGACCAGCTGCACATTAATAGGAAGTGTATCGATGCAAGCAACTTCTGCATTTTAAGTATTCTCAGTTTTGGAAGGGATAGGGAAACTAATTGTGGCAGATTACAAGAAGAAACAGGTTATAGTCTTTTCCCCATCCTTTAATAGGTACCATGTCTCAGTGCTATATTGGGGTGAAGGAACTCCAAAATAAACCTAGGAAAGCATTACTGTAAAAGGCAAGAGTTCTGATTTAAAAATCTTTCCAGGACATTTATGTGTCTTTTCCAAGATACCTTTTAAATTTTGTTTGTATTGAATTTATCGTTGTTTTTTTTTTTTTTTTTTTTTGTTCGTTTGGCAAAAGCATCTAGTGTAAATGATTAATTTTCATAGTGAGAAAAACTAGACAACTTCCTTATAATGCCTTTTAAAATGTCTGTTCACAAAAATAATTGCATAAAATCTCAGAGAACCACTGCTTTAAATGCCCCATGAGGATACAAGTTTGAGAGGATTTGGCCTACAAAGGGGAGCTGGGGTGGCTTTGCTAAGGAAGTGATAGTGATTGAGATTTGAAAGATGAGTTAGGAGGGAATGGTATTACAGAGGTAGCAGGATATGGAAAGACTGTGGTGAAAGGGACACTGATGTGAGTAAAGACATAAAAAGGCTCATGTGGCTGGTAGTTAAGGATGCTATATATGAGACAGAGTCTTTTCTCAAGAGTCACAAAAATTTATAATATGGATTTGAAGTGGTCAAATTGAAAAGGTTTGCTTTAGCTGCAGTAAAAAGATGGTAAGTGGTCCAGGAGACAATATAGGTGGTCCAGTGCTATGGTTTATATTTAGATGCCCCCCAAAGCCTCATGTGCTCACAGGTGGGGCTTTTGGGAGATGACTAGACCTTGGCAGTGTGATGCTCAGTGAATTAGTTCCAAGATGAGTTTATTGCTAATGCAAGTTGGGTGGTGAAGTCTAGTCAGATGAGGTGGGTCACTGGGGGTGTGCCCTTTCCTTCTCTCTTGATCCTTTACTGCTTCCTGCTGCCATCTATGAGCTCTTTCCTCTTCCATGACCTTCTGTCATGCCTCCCTGGCTTGAGTCAGCCAACTATGGAAGCTGTGAGCCAAAATAAACTCCTCCTTCCTTTAAGTTGTGAGTTTCTGCTATTGTGTCTCAGAGATGAGAAAGTAACTAAGGAAACTACCATAGAAATTTCACTGGTGGTTTAAGAAGAAATGATAACCTGTCCAGGATGGAAAGAATGGAAAGAACTAAATTGCTTTATAGAGGAATAGAAAGAAGTGATAGGACTGGATGTGGTGATGAGCTGGAAGTATGAGAAGTATGGGAGAAGTATGGGAGAAGAAAGATGGGGCATCAGACATAGCTCCTTGGTTTCTGGCTTTCATGATCGCCTGTTGGTGTCATTCTATGGACATTGTCTTGTCGCCCCAAGTATGCTGTAAGCTATTTGATATGGGGATCTTTTTCTAATTTAAATATAAATCTTAAAGTACCAGACTCAGTACTTAATAAAATTTTATTAAATATGTTTCACTTAAATGTGTTTTATTAAATGTGTTTCACTTGTATAAAATGTGTTCTATACAAAGGAGTTTCTATAGGAAGATGTCATATATGCTTAGTGAGAAACAGTAGTTAGTGTGTCAATCAGGATGGTTAAGGAAGATAAAAGTACCATTGCTGGAGTTACTCCTAAGACATTTAGCCATATAGAGATGTGCTTTCAGTTTCAGGAATCATTCTTACATTGTTGTACCTTTCATTTCTTAGAATGTACATTTTTCCATTTCATGCTAGATTCAACCTCTTTGATATGTTCTCCATCTTTAAGATGGGCCTAATAAAGCCTAATGGGGTGGCTCTCAGGTTACATTTGATTAATTTGTGAAGTGTAAAGATTGTTATGTTAATTGGAGGAGTCAGCCAGTCTATGCATCTTTCCTCTGTACTCCTCCCACTACAAGCGGGCAATGTTGATTGGAGGACTCAGACCCCATCAGGAGATTTGACTCTTGGAAGATGAGGTGTCTCTCTTGGGTGAGTGGTCATGCATAGGTAAGGTAACTATCTCTCTGTCTCTCTCTCCCTCTCTCTCTCTCCTTTCTTTCTTTGCCCAATTTTAGTAACTATTATTTTATATCTTTAAATATTTATTCTTTATCATTTGTCAATCTATAAAATGATGGAAGTTTTTTGAATGAGTTTTGGTTCATGTGGTCCTGAAGACTGAGGGAAAGAAGAATGAAAGATAGGTTGATAGCATTTCTTTTTTGTAATAAGACTGTTCCAGATTTCTGGCCCTTGGGTACTCAATTTATGTGCCAACCTCAAGACTGGGATTGTGTTGAGGACAAATGACTTCTTACTTTCGATCTTCAGGTGGAGAGCTGTACAGTGGTAGGGCTCCCTACCAGCCTTCCTAAGATTAGGAAGAGGATGATTTCAGTGTGGCCTTCATCACTGGGAATTGGGCACCCCTGGTCCTCCTGTCTCCACGTAAAACAGCTAAGGACCCTTTTCCTAATGATTTACCTCTGTGTGGCTGTTTTCCTCTTGTTCAACTTTATTGTCTTACTAATGTTTATATTTCAATTCTTTTTTTCCCCCACCTCTGTCATATCCCCATCACTTCACGCATTTTGGAATAACAGTATATTTCTTTTTGGGTTTTCCCACTGTATTTATACTATTATTTCTGCACTCTGCTTTCTCTTCAGCTCTGTGCTAACATTGTTCATTTCATCCTTTGCTGGGAGCAGTTCAATTCCTAGGTTCTTAGTATTCAAGGTAACTTTGTGATATTTCCACTCTGCTGTGCTGATCTGTTGTCATAGCATGCCACTGATACATATGTTGCTTTGTTAAAATAACAAGAGATGATGGGAAATAACAGTACATGGCAAATTATCTTGGCTTGTCCAAGATATTAGGATATAGAGAATGAAGTGAAACATTTCTTGGGAAGTACGTATAGAAATCTTTCAAATATCTTTTGTATCACTCAGTCATTTTTATTTTATAAACTGACATTTGCAGAAAAATATTTTACTCTTGGAGTAAGATTATTGAAGCAGATTTTTTCTGTTCTACCTTTATTTTCTTTGCTTTTAAAAAAATGTTTATGTTTTGATTGAGATGAGGAATTTGTCCTTCTTAGAAAGGACCTATTTTGTATATATCACAAAGTCCACTGCTTTTGAGTAGGAGAAAAATCTTATATTTGAAGGAACCCCACTGTCTTGCCTTCCTGTACTCTTTCATCTGTCCACATCCCTCCATTTGGAGGAGAAAATAGTGAGCAGCTGTATACTTCTGCCATGAACCAGTAGAAGTTTAGAACTTTGAATTGAAATCTTTTAATGCATAAGCTCATTTTAATTTTCTAGAATTTTAGAATATTTCTAAGACTCTTCATTTTAAAGTCTAATTTTCAGTTTAAGGTCATATTTTCTGAGACATGTTTTCTTGCTTTATAGTAACCAAAACTTTAATCTTCAGTACAGTGGGAGAACTAAGCAATGGCTTTCTCTTGTTCTAAAATTAATGTAAAGATTTATGGCTCCATAAATAGTATTTATTGAACTTGGCAGTATCATTTGTGTGTATGAGTACATAATTTTGAAGTGTCCCAGTACTTTATGTCTGATCGGGCCAATTTTCTAACAAGAGAAAATTGAATTTATGTTAAAATAAATAAAACACTGTTCTATCTGTATCATCCTGGTCCTTGTGAAAGGTGAGTCCTTGAACTTGTGATTTTTCACTCTGATCTTGTGTAGCATATCTGAATATCAAATTAATTGTCATAGAAAATATCCAAAAGTTCTCATAACACTTATTTAAGTCCCTTTAATTAGATATAAATAACATGTTATGTAGCAAGAGGATTTTATTCTTTCATGTAAAGAGGAGGTTTGAGCCGGAGTCAGATATAGACAAACCATAGCAATTTCAGAAAGCATCAAAATTACAACTTTAAATGCTCAAGAGGAGAGATAAGACACTCAAAGACTCTGTCCGTCTTTATCACAGTGTAGTGTTTAGGTAGATCTTGATGCTGTATGTAAGGTGATCTGTGTTCTAATTGTTTTCCTTTAAAGACTGTCAACTTAAGATTAGTTCACATGTCCCCTGGTCCAGCACAGCATACATTTTGTTTTCTGTGCTGCCTCTCAGGATGAAGGACTCCTGAGAGAATAATGTCCTGTTATCAAGCTTGTGGGTTCTAAATTAATTTGGCAATATTGCCTCCGACTCAAAATGGCAAGAGACTAGTTATTAGAGTTCACAGGACTTGTGGTGAAAGGGTACCAGGTGAGGAGTTGAAGGAAGTGGCCAAGCTCTCTCTCAGGAAGTAGATGAGCATCCTGGCTCCCTCTGCCTATTCAGCTGCCTTACACCTTTCTTTTTCCTCTCTAATAGAGTCTGGGTTGTCCCAGGTGCTGGGCTCAAACAAGTTTGGAAGACCTGACTTTGGGAACTGGGACTGTTCACCTTTTCTCCTCTGGCCTGTTGACCTGCTTTATTCCTTTTTCTCAACTTCTCCCTCCCATTCCCATTCCCATTTAATACTATTCTGAAGGCCTTGAAGTGACACTGTTCATTCATCATCTATCTTTGCTTTGTTCAGCATACGTAGTCTAGGAACATCCCCTCTTTGAAGTCTTTTTATACCACTCATCATCTGCTTAAGGCAGAGGTGATCTGTTCTACTCCTGTGCTACATGCAGTTTATCTTCAAGTGTCATTATTTTCTTTCATGTCTAGTCTGAAAGTCTGATGAATGAGAGTGTGGCATATGCATTTTATATCCTTAGAAGGTACCTGGTATACCCTGGACACCCTAAATAGAGTGGATGCCTGGTGGGTAGGTCATCAGGGAGACAGAGAAAACTCATTTCTAGCTGGACACATGAGAAAGGTTCTAAGTGAGCAAGAGGGTTGTTTCTGCTATTTGCTTACCTGAGCCATGCTGTTTTTCTTTCAGAATAGAAACCAAGTGGTTAGAGGAGATGAGAGTATAATTGTTTGTTTCTACTTTTAAAGACTCTGGAATCTTAATTGAAAGATCCAATTTTTTATGCATAAAATGGGATAATAATCTTACAAGTAGATTCTATTATTAATGTGAAGATTAACTGATATTTTCAAAGTGCTCAGAACTCTGCTGTGCTTGAAGTGAGTGTTCAGTCGGTGAATGGTAGCTACAGATGATAATTGGCCTTCAGTGTGTGAAAGAATCAAGTTGTATCTGATGTAAGTGTTCTACAGCAGAATTCTCCCACTTCCTAAAATAAGAATTTTTGGATTTATAAGTAACCACAAGATGGCTATGCAGGTGTTAGAATTCAATGGAAGGGGAAATTTGCATTCTCTTTCCTCATCCTTCAATAGTTATTTTCAGACAAGAAAATACCTCAGTTTATCAAAAAACTTTACTTCTGATAGCACTCAGTTCTAAAGGAAATTTTTCACATGAGGTATTATGTAGGAGTCTTTCTGGTTATCTAGAAAAATGCATTTACATATCTGTATATTGCCAGTTCTGTTGTGATGTGGAAAAAATCAGGTTGATCTGGGATAGACTGGTTTAAGCTTATGAATGCTATTACTTGTATCTATAAATTTGTTTTCTTAAAATTGAAGAGCCATTTAGAAATCAGTGCTGTAATTCCTGCCAATATTTATGTATGTAGGCATTCATGCATACACAGTCTACCAATCATTCATTTTCTACTCTGTATCTCACTACTTTTCTCACTAGTGCTTCAATATTGGTCAATGCTCTAAGAGGCTACTGTAACTTCTGGTGATAGTAACCATGTCTCTGTGCCTCTGAACCCCAAATTCCCAGAATACTTTATAACCTATTGCTGTTTGGATGTGCAGCCATTTTTTTTTTCTTGTTGCCTAAATAAAGGTCAGTTGTGTACAGTAAATTCTGAGCAAAGCGGAAACGAGTATGAAAGAGCTATGTACATAAGGTGTCATGGATCCATCATTTTTGCTAATTCCTAAATCAAAATGCTTTGAAAACTCATTTGGTGCCAAGATGTGACTTGAATGAATACAAGTCTATTCCTGTTCTTAATGTATCTTATTTTGAGGGGTTGTTTGTAAGTTTGATAGCAGCCTTATTACTGTATTGAATATGGGTTCCTGATTAGACCCCATAAGGAGAACATACAGTATATATATCCCGTTACCTTTCTAATATGTCACAAATACTGAATTCCAAACTACATTTCTCCTTAGGAGATTTAGATAAGAGATGAGGATCCCATAGTATCTTTAATAGGACCTTCTATCATTTGAAAACCTTCCCTGGAAATCAACTTCTTGCTTCTATCTTTAGTGGTATTCAAATGAGGATCTCTCTTGCCTGTCACTGGTACATTAAGTGAGCTGCCCTTCCTTGGGCCGTATTCTATGTATAGTGAATACTGATAGTAATTAAGAGTCATTTTTCTTTGCCCTACAGAAATTCAGTTTCATGGTAATATGAAAACGGATTAAATAACAGCCGGCTGAGTCCTAAGTGGTACGATAATCAGCCAGAAACTTCATCAAAAATGCAGGGCAAAGAAGCAGGGAAGAGAGTGTGAGTAGGGAGTAGCTGTGTATTTGCTATGATCTTTGAAAAGCAGATAGAGATGAGGCTGCAGTCCAGCCAGGTTTTGCAGGCTCTTGTCTACCAAGGCAAGCAATTAAATATTAATCCTTTAGCAATAAAGAGTCTTTAAGCCCACAATGGAATGCTTGGATTTGCATCTTAGAAATACTGCTCTGGCTTTAACTTAAAGGATCCCAAACTAAATCACTACAACATTCTGGACAAGAGGGCTTTTTACCAGTATCCTTATTGATACCTGACATTGGGTGGGGCTGTGGGGTTTGCAAATTGATTGAGTTCTTTGAGGTTGTTGTTGTGATTTGGGTCTGGAATGCCTCATCCCCAAAGCTTTATGAACTTAAAAGTGAGGCCTCCTGTTAGGAGGTGGTGGCAGGTTAATGGCATGTCAAGGGAAGCATGATATGGAAAGAGTGTATTTCTCTCCCTGGCTCCTCCCTTTCTTCTCTGCTTCCTGGCTGTCATGATGTGGGCATCTTGCTTTAGCAGTAGTCCCTTTCACAGTGCCATTCTGTCTTGGAGCAGTTATATTTGAACTGTAAGATAAATCTTTCATCCTTTAAGTTTTGGGTATTGGGCATTTTGTTCCAGTGAGGAGGAGAGTGACCAAGGCTGTAGCTCTGGGGATGGAGAGGCAATAAGTAAAGAAAGGTTCAGAGATGTTATTTGTCCAAGATCATATTGCGGAACTGGCTGCAAGGCTTCTAATTCTACACTGAGCACTCCTTGGGCGTGATGTGAAAGCATTTTAATAAATTGCTGAGTTACTAAGAATAATTAAAGATAATCTGTCACCTGCACATCTTTTCTGTTTGTATCTATTGATTAGACAATCAGCTCCTTAAGCACTGGAAGTCTTAAATTTAACACAAAGTTTCGCAGTAGCGCCACAAAGACCTTGCAAGACTGTTGCTTCTCCAGAGCCAGCACAAGGCTGGTAAGAAAGAGCATTTATGGGGCTGGGGATTTAGCTCAGCGGCGTAAGCACCTGCCTTGGAAGCAGGCAGTCGTGAGTTCGATCCCTGGTACCGATAAAAAGGAAAAAGACAAAAAAAAGACAAAAAAAAAAAAAAAAAAAAGAAAGAGCATTTATGAAGACAGAGAGCACATTATTTTCATTATTATGTATCTTATGTGCACTTGTTAGTTTTTGTGCATAAAACACTACTGTAGGTGCTATGGGGATTATAAAATATAAGCCAATTAGATTTAAATAAAAAGAAGCTTGTCAAGAATCCTCTGTCTGTCTTATTCAGATCCCATATAATACATTTCGTGCCTTTTGCAACAAATTTCTTTTAATGACTGTTAGCTGTTGGAATCATAAGGCCTCCTGCAAAGGCTGATTAGAACTATTAGGATTACACATTTGCTTTGCATTAATTTATTCAGTATTTAGGTAAATTTATTCAGTATTTAGGCAACTTTTCAAATGGTTATATGAAACAATGAAACCAAAACTCATTAAATGGACATGGTTTATTATAGAAGAGACTTTTAGCCTTACTAGAAGCCCAGTAATAATACTTCATAGGTGAAATCATTTGTAAATCACATTTAAAATTAACTGCAAGTTTTTGTGTCAACCCGCCCCCTATTGACTGAATTAGCACTGAAATTAATGATGCAATAATTTTCTTACATACATGACTTAGTATTTATACAGCATTATTTGTAGGCTAAGAGTTAAAGTCAAGTTCTAAGTTACTCTGAGTGTTAGAATCCATGTCATTTTGAACATAATTGTTGAATTCACTTACTTATGATTTTCTTTTCTCATCCTTTTATCAGAAAAGCTTTTGGGTCCCCAAAGGAACTTTGGAGATTATTCTGATCCAGGAACTGGACGTAGGGAAATTGGGTTAGGAAACAGAGCTCATGGATTCCAATCTATTTTTAAACTGACTTTATCTTTGTATTTTAGGTACTTTTCTTGCTGCTGAGGCAAAATACCCAACACCCAAGTGTAAAGGAGAGAAAAATTTATTGAGCTCACAGGTTTTAGAAGTTTCTGTTCATCATCACTGGCTCCTGGTTAAGGTGTCATGACAGACAGGAGAAGTCATTCATGATAGCAAAAGACAGCAAAAGGAAAAGCAAGGGACTATAACAGTGTCTATCTGCCCCTGTTATCTTTTCCAGATTACCCAAGATGGGCAGCACTCACACCTTTAATCTTATTGCCCTTGAGCTTCATGCTATGAATCATTTCCAGTACCACACACTCGAGATCCAACTACCTCTAAGAAAACCCAAACCTGTGACCACATGAAGCTTTGGAAAGATATTTAAATACAAGCCATCACATTCTGCCCTTGTGTCCCCAAAGACTTACCCATGTCCCCTTATGTAAAAAGCATTTAGTCCATCCATATGAGTTGCCAAAGTCCTAACATTTTCAGCATTGCTGAAAAATCAACTCCAAAATCTCCTGTGAGAATTAAGCCAAGCTATCAGCTTCAAGCTCCTGTACAAATCAAAAGAAAGCTAAACACTTTAAACATTCAATGGTACAAGATAGACATTTCTGTCGCAAAAGTTAACAGGGGAATATCTAGGAATGGGCAAAATTTAGCAGGATAAACCTTAAGCCCCAGATGTACCACTCCAGCACCTGCAACAATCTGTGGAAAGTTGTGAACTCCAAAGATCTTGAGTGTCTTCACCCCTGTGGTACTTTTGATGGTTGTAGCTTTTCTTTGCCTAGCTTTGTTAGCTTCTTGCAGCTTTCCTTAACCATGGAACCATGTTCCTGGTTTCTCTAACCTTGTGGAGTCTCCACTGCACATTTGGTTTCACACTACCTTCTCAGGGAGACACTGCCTAGCCTCGAAGGCCTTTTTCTGAAACCTGGGTAGAAGCCTCAAAAATTCTAGCTCTGCTTTTTCAGCCAGCATCTCTGAACCATTTCAGACTTCCCACAGCCCATCCCAAACACTCCTGAACCACATCAGTTATAAACATGGCCTCACTTTTGGTACCAAATTCTTATTTTTCCTGTTGCTGAGACAAAATATCAATACCCAAAGTTAAAGGGAGAAAGGTTTATTGAGTTCACAGTTTGTATGACTCCAACAAAGGGCGGAGTGACAGACAAGTACCATGGGGGAGAAGCTGTTTATGGTGGCAGAAGATAGCAAAATCAACAAGCAAGGGACCACAACAGTGACTCTGTCCCTTATATGTTTTTTAGACTACTCAGAGTGGATAGCACTCCCACCCTTAATTCCTAGTACCCTTGAGCCTAGCATTGTGCAATAAATTAATTCCAGCATCATATGTTCTCGATCCAGCCACCTCTGAAAAAGCCCCATCCATGAATTCATGAGGCTTTGAGGGGCATCTAAACACAAGTTGTGACAACCTATGCACCTTCAATTCCATATCTGTGTAATGTGTCTTCAGATGTTTTTCATGTATTCTAAGGTATACATGTTTCTTATTTTACATTTTAACATATGTGAAAACAAGATGTGTTTTATAGTGTGTTGTATGTTATAGTTTAGCTTATGGTTTTGTTTTTCTCAATATAATGGTGCATAAAATATGGTAGATCTTATAGTCAGTGATTTCTCACGTTTGAAAAATTTGGTCGTACTTCCCCTCAAACTCCCAAAGTACTGGCAGGATTAAATTGGATAATATATTTGTTGGAAAACTAAGGTAGTACTAACAACTAAACAAAAGCACCTCAGACATCCCTTGGCATCTTTCTCCCTTTTGTATTTGTTATGATGAAACTTTATATATCTTTAATATCAATTGTAAAGAAATGTAACAAGGAAATTGCAAAGAACTAAGATATAAAATACCTTTTTGAATATTTGAAGTAACAAAAGAATTTCAGTGGAGTCTTACAGTTTACTTTCTGAAAGATTTTTTTTGCTCTCTTTCAAACCATCTAAGTCATATTGGTCCTACTCCAAAGGGTCAGGGGGAAAAGACACTTTCTGTGGAATTGTGAGACATTCAGAGTAAATTTTACTCCCATTTGACATTACACCTAGTAATTTCACCAAGTTGAAACTACTGTTATAAAGGGTAATAACTTAATGGTCCCCACTTGTTTATAAGTGTAATAGTTATGTGCATGTTTAAATTTCTGTTAAATTTCCAGTTTCCTCATTGAAGGTGTTAAAAAGTTTTTTGTAGACTTATAGTACCAAGGTTCAAGTTAGGATCATATTTTCGAGCGAGAGAGAGAGAGAGAGAGAGAGAGAGAGAGAGAGAGAGAGAGAGAGAGAATATGAAAATATAATGCTTAAGTAACAAGTTGTCCCCCCTCATTCTATCTCCTTGCAATAAAAATTCTGAGGAATACTAGTTTTGGGTAGGAGAAGGGTGGGAAGATCTGAATTTTATTTTGGATAAATTGAATTTGAAATGAGTTTGAAGCATCCAAGTGAAGGTGTTGAGGAGGCAGTCAAATTTGTGAGTCAGATGCAGCATTTTGGTGTAGAGATGGTACATCAAGTTTCAGTATTGGACGAGATCACCTAGGAAACAAGAGAGATTGCAGCTGGAGGTTGAAAAGCCACCTTTAGCCAGCAAACTTGTTTTATTTGGCCTGTGCAGTGTTTTTAAAATATTTGAATGAGTTGCTGTAGCACAAGTTTATGGTTTTTTGGCTGCCCCAAAATAGACACTTTTCTCTTTTCATAGAAGCTCTCTAACTTCCTTTTGAGAAATTCACTATCCTCGAACCTCAGACCTTATGCTTCTAATATAGTCTACCTCAGGCTCCAAATGAAGTAGGTGACCCAGGGTTGTCTAATCAGCTCCCTAGTTATTGAGCTACAGTGGCTGATTCAAGAGTTGGCTTGTAACTCACCTTGGCCCAATCAAAGAGAATTTTGAGAGTGGATGGAGTTTCAAGAAGAGAGACTTTGTTGTTTTCTGCTTAATGGTCACAGGGTATGGTCTGATGGTCCAGCAACTCCTTGGCACCACAGTGCAGATAAAATTTATCTGAGAATGGGACAACAAGGAAGTGGAATCCAGATAAACTGATCCTGAGCTACTGACAGCCCTGTCTTGAGCTGTACATCTCTGAGCCTTTCAGTTAAATGAGCCAGTACATCTTCTTTTTGGTGTAACCCTGTTTGAACTAGTTCTTTGACTTGCATTTAAAAGAGTCAATGTAATTGCTGCAATATAAAAATTGTGAGTTTTTGTATAAAAATGAGGACTTTTGGCTTGAACTAAGTAATTGTTTTTCTAGTAGAAGTGTTGTCTCCATTCTACTTTAGTTCATATTACACTCTGTTGTCATCAGACGCTGATGACCAGGGTTTGTTGCCAATTATTGTACTCATCCTGCTGTTTGAAACTGAGGAGTTGACAGGAAATTGAAAGTCAGCTTTACCTCACTTAACTAAATTACCTCTTTGCCCCCCTAGGTAGTTGAGTTTTTGATCCCTTATCTAGAATGAAAAGAGAAGATAGCCAGGGTTTTTGTTTTGATAAGTTTGAACTCAAAGAATTGATCAAGGAGTACAAGTCTGTAATAAAAAGAGAGCAAGGTTGGAGGAGTGAAAGTTGTGGGTGTCAAGGTAAAAGAGGTTTTATGGAGGTATTGGGCAGCAGATTCTGTACTGTAAGGTCTCAAATAAGATTAAGAGTGAGGGAAATTTTGCTCTTAATTTGGCAATAAAGAGGTCATTATTAACCTGAGGTAGAGCTGTTTCAGAGAGTGATAGAGGCCAAACAAATGTAAGATGGGATTGAAAATGGAGAAAAACATGGAGCTACCCAGGGAGAACTGTTTTATATTTCTTGTGAAGGGAAGAAGAAATATAGAATGATAGGTATAAACATAAGAGATTGAAGAATTTTGAAACAGTAATTGAGTATATTGAAGTGCTATTTGGAAGGATCTGGTAGAAAAGTAGAGGTTAATTTAAAAAGAAAAGAAAAGAAAAGGGTCAGGGTCAGTTGGTCGTTTTAATTGGAGAAGGTAGGATGGAGGGCTAGAGTAGTATCTCCAGCCCAAATGGACTGAGATGCAAGGAAGAAACAGAATCCAGCAGGAAGGGGGACGCGGAAGGCTGGTACCGATTTAAATTAGTCGGATAATAGGAAGTTGCCCACGAGATGGCTTCCATTTATCTTTTCGTGGTGAAATCATCTGAGAATGTCACCATTGTGTGGATGTCAGCAGGGCTGTAGAAGTTTGTGAATTATGTAGTGGCTGAGGAGGGCGGGACAGTGTGTTGGCAAGAGAAGTGTGATGGGGCTTGCCCAGTGTTTCTGAGGACTCCTTTGAAATTGTTATTCATGAGTGTCTAGTGATACTATTTGTTTGTGTGTCTGTCTTCAGTGTTCAGATGGTCAGTAGAAGAGACAGAGCCTCAGTACACATCACTTAAAGCTGGGGGTGGAACTAAGTGGAAGGCAGAAGGAGGGTGAGCAAGGTTAGCATGGAATATTTGGTAATGTTATGGAATGGCTGTTGTCAAAGTGATGGCATTTAAGAAAGAAATTGCATAAGAATGGATGTGAAATGAAACTTTCAGTGAATTGATCATAGTGAAGGTGATTTTAATAGAGAAGCAAAAGCTGAGAATATTGTAATTCAGGGCTCAATGTTTGACTGGTTAGTGGTTGCTCAGATGGAATAGAGGAGAGTGTCACTGGATAGGATACGATAGAGTCGGAGACTGGAGACTGCAGTGTCAAGAGATTTTGATGCTTAAGTTACCTGAGCTAGATGCAGGGTTAGAAAGAAAAGAATGGTTTTGTCCAAGATTCAGGTGAGAGGACCAGGTTGGTTATTTGCTAAGAACATAATTTCCATTTTCTCTAAGCTTCCTTGGCATTTTCAGTGGAAATTCACCTGGGACAGCATATCTAAATGGTTTTAGGCCCATCTGTTTTTGAAATATGTACTAGAAGTAGTATTTTATCAAGAAAATGTGTCTTTAATTCTTTTTATGTTACTACAGAAAACATAAATCATTTAAACTTCTTCGGTTGATAGAATTGTTAGTTGCTTGGATGCCTTGGTGCTTGCTTTTGCCTTACATGGGCATGTTGTTTCTGAAGGTGACTTATGGTGCAGTCAAAACTTTCAAGAACAGGCCAAGTTTAACTGAATCCCCGTGGCTCTCACTGTGATGAGGTTTGGAGGGAGTAAATAGGAAGCTGTGTTAGAGACATCTGTTGTCGTGTGCAGTGTGTTATCAGGCTTGACAGTAACTGAAGCCAAGCAAACTCACAAGTCTGTAGTTTATATGCAATAATCTGAGCTCAAAAAAAAAAAAAAATTCTCTGAATGCTAAGGCATCCCTGACAGCATTCCTTACACTTTTGATGGAAAAGGAAAGGAATCACTAAAAGGAATAAAAGTTCTCAAGGTTTGTAATATGGTGCTAAATCTGATCATTTCAAAACATCTGAAGTTTGTAAGAAAAATCCTCATGAGATAATCACAATGCAGAAATTTATAAGCTTTTTTTCCTAAAAATCTGTGATCTTAAAAAAACTAAATGGATCATCTACCAGATACGGTTTTATTTTCTGACAAGACTAGTAAATGACAAGGCATGGCATAGGAGTGTTGGTGCTTTCAGGCTGAGGGTGATGAGGAAAAGTCCCTCAGCCCCCAAGATACCTAAAACAAAATGTTTTAGAGCCTAAACCCAGTAATTCACTCTTGCTAATGCTATCCTCTTATTCTCCCCAAGGAACCTTTTTATCCATTTTACTTTTGCCTTTCCTTATTTCCTTCCCAACATCTCTCTCTTCCTTTTTTTCCATGTCTCATCTCTCTCACCCATTTTTCCATGAACAGCAAAACCAAAACAATTCAAACACGGTGTTAGATCTTTCCTTTCTGTAATTACTTCACATTCCTAGTTTGTTTCTGTAGCAGTTAACTAAGCTCATTGTTCCATAGATAGACAGATTGTTAAAGTTGTGAGATATCTTAGATTTTATTTTCCTGAAACTATTTTCAAGACAAAATCACCTCTCTACCAAATTTAAAGCTTAGTGATTGGTGAGTTCTTTTTGGCCCTGAAGCGTTCAGGAATCTTTATACTTGGTTTTCCTGTCTGAGGCTGATCTTTAAAGATTTTTTCCTTTACTGTGATAAAGAGAACAAAAAGCTGCTCATGAGCACTGCAGCTCTTTAACTTGTATTGTTTTATGCTTTTTTACCCAAGGAATAATTTTTTCTTACTTCCACAATAACTAAACTACCTCCTTTGTTCTTAGCAGTTTTCTAAGAATGAAACTTATTTCATGCTAGTGACAAGTCTTCTTCTGATTGTTTATTTCATTGTACTTTTTGTATACATCTTCATTAATTATTATTATTATTATTTGTCTTTTTCCTTTTTATCAGTACCGGGGATCGAACTCACGACTGCCTGCTTGCTTCATTAATTATTTTAATGCTACCAAATGTGGGTGGTAAGGTGTAAGACTACTTAGTATTGGCTTCTGGGGCTCAGCAGAACAGAAGGAGGCCAAGTTAAATTGCAGCCCAGGACTGTTTAACCTCCTTGGATTCTCTAGGAAATCTGAGTGAAAACTGTAAATTGGAACTGGGTATGGTGTTATACACCTATAATGCCAGCAAACAGAAGGCTGAGGCGGGAGCAACATCGTGAATTTGAGGCAGCCTCACCTACATATCAAGACACTGTCTCAACACACAAGCAAAGATAAATTGCAAACAGCCAAGAATAATGCCTGGCACACAATGAGATATTAATTTATACTACGTATTCTTATTGGGGCTTTTTATCTGACCAGGAATATCCTATATTGATGAATTTTATAAATTAAGACTTTACTTTAAAGCCTGGAAATAGATTTCTAAAATATTATATTGATAGGGGCTGGAGTCTGAGAGTTTTATAACTGTTCTCCAGCCATGCCACTTATATTGGCAGTTTGAGACAAGGATTCAGCTTCCTAGGTCTGGAATTGAGAGTTCCCTTCTATACACAGGTGCATGACTGAAAATTTATTCTTGAAGGAGGACTATGAAAAGATAGGAAGAACGAGTGTCAAAAGGACACTTTTAACCCGGATGGTAATATCATAAAATATAGAAGTTCATCTCCCTGGTATATTATTCTCGGCTAGCTTCTATATCTGGTTATATTTTGGGTCAGTAACTTAGAAAACCAACAGGATTTGGGGTCTTGAGCATAATTGTAGCCTTCCATAATATCAAAGGCATTGCTTTGATGGACATTCAACAAAAAGAGAGAAGATCCTGGGCTTAGGGAGGCCTCAGGGCCTTGGGAGAACTTTGGAACTCAAGTGCCTCAACACCTAGAAATGGAGTAGCTGCCTGTGCCCAGTATTTAGCTGTAGAAAGCATGAGAGACAAGCAAGTCAAAAGTTACAGGAATCAATGACATATTAAGAATTTATGGCAGTCTTGTTTGTGTATAACACAAGAAGGATGGGAAAGTCAAGGAGCAGTATACCACAATGCTGACAGAACAGAAAAGAAGACGTGAATATCAGGTTAAGAAAGTGTTCTGTGAATGTGCTGAGCTGCAAGCAATGTATAATTGTGTTATAGAGGAGTCTCCTGTTTCTTTACCTGAGGATAATATCTGTGAGTGATCCATAGCCAAGAGCATTTTCAGAGGGAGCATTCATAGTGGATACAGGAACAGGAAGAACCAGCCCTCAGTCTGAGCTCGTAGACAGCAAGCTGGGATTAAACCCTGGTTGGTTAGCTTTGTGGCTGGAGAGTGCATCCATTGTGATATCTTTGCCCCGCTGAGCTACCAGTAAGTCCTTGCTGTTCGTATGCTGTCTTCCATTCAGATTTGTTAGTTCTGAGAGCTAGTTGTAAACTTTCCTGGAAGCGCTCCTATTCTCTGAGGTCCTCCACTAATTTCTAAGCTGCCAATTAGGAAGCATAGCACTTGCCAATACCACCCTTATTCAAATGACCAAGCCTTGCTGGTTTCCGTGGAATCTTCTATCTTTGATTACATTGCATACCTTATATTATCAATATTTTATTTTGGTAATTGAGTATCAACTGTTACTCCTTGTCCTTCAGATCAACCCAAAACTTTCTGGTGTGTCTACTTGTCCTGTGTCTTACTCTCTGATGCTCTTTCTGACTGAACTTCTGCCTCCTCAAGGGCTATTTCTGCATCCCACATACGTATTCTGAATGCAGTATTTCTCCAACACGTTTCCATGAGAAATCCAGTCCTTCCAGTAGACTTCAGTAAAGACCAAAAGAGTGGTAACTTGACATGTAATGTCTTTTACCAGTTTTGCAAACTTCTTTGTACTTCATATTCTTTCTTCCTTGGTTATCAGTCCAAGTTCTACCTAAGTTCAGGCAGCTATGGGACAGGAAGGTGTTCTTCCTTTTGTATCTTAACAACTAGTACAAATTAACACTCTTTTTAATACTATTACTTTCCAGGAATTTAGGGGAATAAAAATTGTCTCATTATGTCCACTTCTACTTGTGTGCAAATATAAAAAGCCCAATACTTTAATACTTAATGTCTAACTGACTCAGCCTTTGGTTATGCCATTGCTACTTTGTATTGGTCCTAAATAAATGTTTTACTGTAAACTCAGTATATATTATAGTATGAATACATATACTGTACTCAGTACCATATACTGTAAACTCTGCATAGCACTTGCCTCAAATTTCATATATTGTCTGCCAGCTTCTCTATTTTAAGCCATATAACTTTGCTTTTAGTTCTCAGCCCATACCCAATGTTATTAGAACCGGAAATATTCTGTGAATATTATTTCTTCTCTAGTTTCCCACATGGCTTTTGTAGCATGGAGTATATTGATTTTTTTAAAGGTTTATGCTTTCCTAGGCTCATTTTATGATGTTAACAGTCTTTTAAATCTGTCATTAGTAAGTTTACAAATCAGGAATCTCCCTCACAGTACTAACACAGCTAATATTTTGAGTAAATGTTGTATATGACATGAAAACTTTTTTAAACCTGTGTTCCTTTTTCTAGAATTATGATTTTTCCCCTAAATTTTAATCATGGATTTTCTGAATTCTTGTTCTCTGGGGCATTTAGTATAACTGGAAAACAGATACCCAATATAAAGGATTTTGGAGAGAGAATGTTACTCTCACTCTCAGAATTTCCCAGAACCTCAGAAATAGTGTGATTTTTAAGTTCCAGGAGTCAGGAATCTGCTACCATTCATGATTAGCACAGTAAAGAGGGCTCTAACTCCACTATTTTCTTTCTGGAGCAAAGATTAAGTTCTACTCATGAAAATAAGAGTCAAGGTTTAAAATAGATTACAGTATTTATTGATGAAGCTAAATGATTTAAACATTTTAAAAATCCCTTTCCTTGGCAAGAAAAGAAGAATAAACAATGTAATAGATTACAATAGTAGGTAAGAGTTATTGAGCAGGTATGTTCGCACTGCCTGTTTCTGTTTTTCATTTCAGCTTTTATAATACTATTATATTTTCACTCTTATCTTTCTTTTATAGATAATAAAACCATGATAGTCAAACGGGTTGTCTTAGTTACTTTTCATCACTGGAACAAGACACATAACAACTACAAATTAAAGAAAATAAAGTTTATTTTAGCTTATAGTAGTAGAAGTTTCAGTCCATAGTCAGCTGGTTCCAAAGCAGAGCAGTATGGCAAAACGGAATCGCAAAGGAGAAACAATTCATAGCATGGCAGGCAGAAAGTGAGCAGCACTAGCCTTCCTTTCCCTTTATATTCCTTCCAGGCAACAAGCCTATTGGTTGATGCCACCCATACCCAGGGCGGGGCTTCACACTACCCACACCCAGAACTGTGATAGTCAGTAGGATAGTCCCATTATAACACATCCTTAATCCTGTATCCCACAGCCATGATCCAGCCAGCTCCCAAAGGCCACACCTATGAGCACGTGAGTCTTTGGTGGGGGGGGGATTTAAATATAAACCATAACAGAAATTCACTAGCTTTTGCAGGTCAGATACTAACAAATGATAGATTAACCAGTCTTATCCTTGACAATCTGATTCAAAACTTACACTTTTGCTCCAAGGTTCAACTCTCATATTGAGGTTTTCCTTCATGTTGAGGGAAGCCTCCCACAATATATATAAGGCACAGGAAAAGTGGCATTTTAAGAGTATTTTTCCTTATTATTACTTGTTTATTTAATATCAGGCTTTAAAAGGAAACTGTTATGCCATCTAAATCAAATTTAATTACACCCATGTGGAAAACCTAACAATTTCCCTTGACACATTTCGAAGATTTTTATTTATTCATATTTCATTATTAAGAGCCATTGGGGTACATATTCTTTCATTTATTATCTTAGTGGAATAATTGAAGCCTATACGAGGCTCTAAGGTATGACTGGTTCTTTAAGAATTTTATTTGCATGGAGTATTATTTCTAAAAAAATAGTAAATAAAACCATTTCTGTTTGTGAGACATTTTCTCTTGAAGAATATGATGTTTCCCAATGTGGAATGTTTCACTAAACTGAACTGTCCTTTTCCTTCCTCCTTCCTTGAGATGAGGAGTGCAGTGAGCGTGGGTGAGTGGACAGAGAATGGAGAGGAGAGCAGGAGAGGATGAGATGCTTCCCTTAGGCCCCAGATAACCCTGTTTGTACCAGCTTCTTGTGCTGGAACTCGGGTTCTAGAGGAGCTTGAAGAGATTGCTTTCATCTAGGTTGGCTGTAACCTTTGTAAAACTAGCAATTCTTCTTGATTTTGTAGAGGACAATATAATAAATGTGTGTCTCTTACCAAATATTGTTGTACTGCTTTTAGAGTTCAGTTTAACCCATGATAGTTTCAATATTCTCCTCATTATCAATCTCACTTTATCCAAGTCATGGTCATAAAAACGTAACATATATCCTTATAATGTAAAAATAACCATCACTAGAACTTTGATACTGTGACTTAAAATTAAATTTTAACTTTTAACATTATAGTAATTACAGAGAATTTGGAAAATTAGGGAAGTAGAAGCAAAAAAACAAAACCAAAACAAAACAAAAAACCTAAATTCTTGAAGTACCTGTACCCAAAAGAGGAAAAATAAATTACTGCTTTAAATATTTTTCCCCTGTGAATAGCTTTTTATGCTGTTTCTGAATTTCTGTTTTCTATCCTCATTATCCTACTGCAAATACAGTTTTATTCCTGCTTTGTTGAAAAGATGTGTAAGATTTAGATATAGCTGGCACAAAACTTCTTTGCTGAATATACCTTGTTCTGGTGCAGCTTTGCAGATCTTTGGCTGACAGATTAGCTCATCAAGTGCTCCGTTAGCAAGCACTATGTGTCCCACACATGCTGAGTGCTGAGCAACTCAGTGTGCAGTCTGCCTCTGAGCACTGCACTGTACAGCTGGAGAAGACAGGCAGGCATTTGTATGGCTACTTGTAATTTTTATTTCTCAAACTTTCTTTGCTCCCTCCCTTCCTTCCTTTTTTTAATCTTTCTTCCCAATTATTCCTCCTCCTCTTCTCTTTGTATTGAAAGTG